>NC_064253.1:46576582-47223400 GCF_003254725.2 Canis lupus dingo | reverse complement strand
ATTTGACAGAGAAAGCATAAGCATGGGGAGGAGCAGGCAGAGGGAGAAGGAGAAGCAGGCTCCCTGCTGAGCAGGGAACCTGATATGGTCTCAATCTCAGGACCCTGGGATTCTGACCAAAGCTGAAGACAAATGTTTAACTGACTGAACCACACGGGTGCCTCTATTTCCCTTTTTCTACTAGCTGTAGGTTTAGTTTGCTTTATTTTGTTTTGTTATTGTTGTTTTTAGTTTATTTAGGCAGAAGCTTAGATGATTCATTTGAAACTTGACCTACTGTTTAATAGAAGCGTTTAATAGGCTATATTTCCCTCTAGTCACTGTTGAAGCTCCATCCTGTAAATATTGATATGTTACTCTCATTTAAATATAATTTCTCTTATTTAGCATGTGATTTCTTCTTTGATCAACATACTATTCAAAAGCATGTTGTTGAATTTCCAAATATTTAGGAATTTTTAAAATATCTTTCTGTCTGGGGATCCCTGGGTAGCTCAGCGATTTAGCGCCTGCCTTCCGCCCAGGGCGTGATACTAGAGTCCCAGGATCAAGTCCCATGTTGGGCTCCCTGCATGGAGCCTGGTTCTCCCTCTGCCTGTGTCTCTGCCTCTCTCTCTCTCTCTCTCTCTCTCTCTCTGTCTGTCTCATTAATAAATAAATAAAATATTTAATAAATAATAAAATACCTTTCTGTCATAGACATTTCCAATTTAATTAAATACAGCCAAATGTATAATATGTTCATTTCAATTTTTAAAATTTATTGGAACTAGTACTATGGCTCAGAATATGGTCTATTTTGCCAGATTTCTTTGAGCATTTGAAAAAATTGCTTATTATTGTTTGGTGAACTATTTTTTTTTTAAGATTTCATTTACTTATTCATGAGAGACACAGAGAGAGAGAGAGAGAGAGAGGAGAGAGAGAGAGAGAGGCAGAGACACAGGCGGAGGGAGAAGCAGGCTGCATGCAGGGAGCCCGACGTGGGACTCGATTCCGGGTCTCCAAGATTACACCCTAGGCTGAAGGCGGCGCTAAACCGCTGAGCCCCCCAGGCTGCCCTGTTTGGTGAACTATTTAAAAATTTCTGGTCAAGATTGTTGATAAAGTTGTTAGAATTTTCTACACTTTATTTCTACTTTTTCCATCTATTACTGAAAGAGGCCTGTTAAAATATAACTCTGTAATTGATTTTTTCATTTCTCTTTAGATCTGTCCATTTTTACATAAGTTGTTTTGAAGCTCACTTAGTAGTTTCATACTCATTTAGAATTTTTATTGGGGTATCCCTGGGTGGTTCAGCGGTTTAGCGCTGCCTTCAGCCCAGGGCGTGATCCTGGAGTCCCGGATCCAGTCCCACTTCAGGCTCTCTGCATGGAGCCTGCTTCTCCCTCTGCCTGTGTCTCTGCCTCTCTCTCTCTCTCTCTCTCTCTCTCTCTCTCTCATATGAATAAATAAATAAAATCTTTTTTTTAAAAAAGAATTTTTATTAACAGCAAATACTTGGGGGACAAAAAAGAAAAAGAAACCATACAGCTCGATACCCCTTATGACCTTAAGCAAAATACCCTAAACAAAATTTTAGCAAATTGAATTCAACAATTTATAAAAAGTCTAATACATAATTACCAATTTGGATTTTTCTTAGTGATGCAAGGTTAACCTGCAAAAATTAATATTGTTAACTATATTCTTAGAATAAACACACAAAAATATTACCCCAACATATAAATAAAGTATTGACAAAATTCAGTCTCCTTACAACATTAAAGACTTTCAGCAAACCAGGAATAAAAGGGATATTTTAACCAGAAGGACAGCTGCAAAATATCTACTAATATTGTACTTAGTGGGACACTGAAGGTTTTAACTCACAATCTCGAAAGAAGCAAGGATTTTCACTCACCACTTTTATTCACTATTGTACTGGAGGTCTTAGATTTCTGTAATGCAAAGAAAAAACTTAAGAGGCATAGAAATTGAAAATGATATTTGCAGATGGTATTTTTCTCTATGTAGATTATCTTAAGGGATGTAACAAAGCTAGGAATAAGTTAGAGTTTATAGTATTCAAGATAAATCTTTTAAGTATCCTTTTTTCCCCCAATAATAATGAAAAACTAGGAATTGAAAGAATTGGTACCATTTATTAATGGCACCAAATATATGAAGTATTTGGGAATTATTTAATAGCATATGTGTATGAATTGTACACTAAAACTATAATGACATTTAAATACAACATATTTATGAATCTGAAGATTCAATGTTATTCAGATGTCAATCCCTCACACATTAATTTTTTTTTTAATTTTTATTTATTTACTTATGATAGTCACAGAGAGAGAGAGAGAGGCAGAGACACAGGCAGAGGGAGAAGCAGGCTCCATGCACCGGGAGCCCGATGTGGGACTCGATCCCGGGTCTCCAGGATCGCGCCCCGGGCCAAAGGCAGGCGCCAAACCGCTGCACCACCCAGGGATCCCCCCTCACACATTAATTTAAGGGCTCAAAGCAATCCTCAACAAATCCTAGCTAGTATTTTTATTAAAATTAACAAGATAGTTCTAAAAGTTATGTGGAAATTCATATAGACTGGACAATTTTTAAAAACAACAACAAAGAAAAACCCTTAAAGATATACTTTTCAATTTCAAGATTTACATTAAACCTATATTAAGATTGTGTGGTGTTGAAAGAATGGAAAAGAACAGTGGCTAGAAGTAGCTCCCAATGTATATAGTCAGTTAATTGTTAGCAAAGTGAAAAGGGAATTTAATAGATAAAGAATACTGTTTTCAATATATGGTGTTAGAAAAATTGGACATCTATACATAAAAAAATAAACTTTGACATCATAAACCAATATTAATTTGAGATACAATATAATCCTAAATGTAAGAGCTAAAACCATAAAATTCCTAGAATATAACATAGGAAAAAATACTTATAACATATATTAGACAATTTTTTTCAGGTGGGATGCACAAGAAATCAAGAAGTCTAAAAGAAAAAATAACTTTTATTCTCTGGAAGACACTGTAGAGAAAATAAACACAAAGGCAAGGCACAGACTATGAAAAAAATATTCAAAATACATATGTTTAATAAGGACTTTTTTCCTACATATTTTAAAGAACTGTTATAACTTAATAGTAAGAAAACAGCTCTATAAAAATGGGCAAATGATTTGAATAGTGAATTCACAAGAAAAATAACTGGATCTCTCCTTTAGATAGCCAAAGAGTAGTTTCTTAGAAAGCTAGGTGTATACTTACTAAGGAAAACATAAATTTGCCTTCTATACCTTCTGATCCAACAATCCCATTCTTAGGAATTTACTCAAGTGAAATGAAAACATACATCCATGCAAAGATGTAAACTTTAATATTCAAGGTAACTTTATTCATAATAAATATCCATCAACTGATGAAAAGATTAACATGTGTGGTACATCAACATTCAGTAATAAAAAGAAACAAATTGTCAATAAATACAATAATCACATAAGTATTATGGGAGAATGAAAGAACCAGACACAAGAGACTGCATAATTCTAGAGAGTACATAACTAAAATTACCAAAAGTAGATCAGAGGTTGACAGAGCACTGAGTTGGGAAAGAGGAAAATGTTCTATGCCATGATCACATGGTGGTTACTCAACTTATATGTTTGTCAGAACTTACTAAATGTTGCACTTAGCATTTTTAAAATAAAAAATTTATGACAAAAAGTTCAAGTTGGCTTGGTCAATCAAATATAAGTAGTAGATTGGGACTATATAAAAATGTGTGTCCAAATGCTACCCTTTGGCTATTATTGGGGGTAGGAAGGAGTTGATTCTTCCTCTCCCATACTACAAAGATGTAGGAGTTTTTAATGAATAACAAGTATGAACATTAAACAATTTCACAACTGCTGGATCTCCCATGCTCTCAGGATCAAAGATAAGGACGTAGTATTTTCCAGTGACAAAAATAACAAAAGCCTTAGCCAATAGGCATATATGATAAGTATTGTTGAATACTTTTCTAACAGAGCCATGGTTTAGTTTAGATAGTCGCCTCTCTGGGAATTTGACCTTTTCCCAGTTCTGAGAAAATCATAAATAGCCTACTGCCTTGTGATAATCTTACTCCTCAGTTTCTAGGTTTGTCTTGCCATGTAACCCACATATATCCCTTAAGACTGAGAAAAAAACCTGACTTAGGAGTAGGGAACTTCTGAATAATGGAGGCCTGTTCTTCAACAGGAGAAAATTATTTTCTAGCTTTCTGGGCATTGTTAGATTTGGATATTTTGCTTGAAAAAAATGTAGCCATCTGGCAAAGAGGTTTATGACCATCGTAAGGATGGCAAGGTGATAAAATGGAAGAAAGATGGATTGTTGACAACATCACGGAGTCATTAAATCATTCTTGAAGCTGGAATACCTTGGGTTTATTGTTACATGAGACAACAAATTTATTGTTTATGCCCTTCTGAAATGGACTTCTTATTATTGGCTGAGTATAGCAACCTACCTTATATAGCACCAAAAATAACAATCAAAGGATGAACACAATTAAGATATTCATTTTCCTATAACATTTTCCATTTGACAAACCAATCTCATATGCAATATATAGCTGACCCTCAAAATAAGTCTAAGTATTACTAATGTTATAAAAATTAAGATGTTAATGAAGATGTTAAGGATGACATCGTCTTGCTTAGGGTCCTGTGCAAAACAGAAAATTTAGGGTTTCAATGATCTGGTCTAGTGTTTTTTTCTAACAGTGGAAACACTATTGTAATAATTTTGGCTAAACATTGAATTTTTTAAAAAGCTCATTCTCATTTATTATACATAATTACAGATTTCAATATGTCTAGTTTGGGTATATTGTATTTGCTTTCTATATCTAATATGACTGTGGTATAAAATAAGCCTGCAAAACATACAAATCTGTAAATTGTAAAAACTGAAATATAGATTGAATCTTCTTTCAAAATAGCCACTTAAAGAAGATTTCAGAAACTCTTCTGTATTCTAATAGTACTTAATTTTTTTTGGTCTTCTTCCTTTGGAATTGTTATCAGTGCTAGTTTATAAGTCACAGATACACAAATCACTCATACTATCTCTTATTCACATGTCACCTTGATCAAAAATAGTATTTTTCACATATGATCTTTTATTTAATACACCATACCTGGTTATTGTCTCCTCAAGCCAAATCCATCCTCAGTGGATGAAAATTATCTATCAGTAATATTATTCTTAAGGAAACATTTGATAGACTCTATAGGCAATTTTAGCAGAAAAGCTTAAAAGTTTTTTGGTCAAATCCAATATTTTTTTGGTGTTTAATTATAAGTGAATAAATTGAACAGAGTTAAACGTTTTACAATTCTCCATATGATTAATAAAAATTTGTATCATAGGTCTTACATTGTAGCAGCCTTCATTGTGGCTAATCAGATTGGTCAGATGTGAAAATTTCACATTCATTCTATGTAGCTGACTTTAATAATAGTTCATTTCTTTTATATACTATATTTGCTTATAGCCAGTGCAATTCACTTCAAAAAAAAACAACGCAGAAACTTTTTTTTTTTTTTTTTTTTTTTTTACCAGCAATTTCAGTAATTCTGAAATCAGAGTGACAAGAGTAGGAATACCCAAACTATTTCATATGCCTTAGGAAGATACTTTTATTCTTGGAGACACAGTCTGATTTCTACCACATTCATGATACTTTCCTCATATGTAAATCTGATAGTGTAGTCTTTCTTTACTGTAACATCAGAGAAAAATAGTATATCATATCTTGGGATTCTGAGCCTAGAGACTTCTAAATGGGAAGTAGTCACAACAAATTCTGACCAGGAATGAATTTGAAATTCTCATTTTGCCTATTAGAGTTTGGCTTACTGATTTCTTCTCCTAGCAAAGCAATGAATGTCCATTGCCATTCTTGACCTGTTTCTTACATTAAACTTGTTTTTACCCAATGGTCACTAATGTAAGTTTCTCATCATTTAAAGAATGGGCCTACCATTTAAGATCCACTATAGAGGTACCTGGGTGGCTCAGTCGGTTAACCATCCGACTCTTAGTTTCACCTTAGATCATGACCTCCGGGTTCTGGGAGTAGAACCCCACACTGGGCTCTGTGCTCAGCCATAGGGTCTGCTTGTCCCTCTCCCTCCCCTTCCACTACTCTTCTCTCTCTCGCTTTCTGAAATAAATAAATAAAATCTTTTTTTTTTAAAGGATGCACTATAAATAGAATAAGGATTCCAATTATTGTCTGTGTCATCAAACTAAGATATTGTCAGAATCTTGGGACGCCTGGGTGGCTCAGTGGTACAGCATCTGCCTTTGGCTCAGAGCATGATCCCAGGGTTGAGGGATCGAGTCCTTCATCGGGCTTCCTGCATGGAGACTGCTTCTCCCCCTGCCAATGTCTCTGCCTGTCTGTCTCTCTCTCTCTCTGTGTCTCTCATGAATAAATAAAATCTTAAAAAAAAAAAAAAAAAGACATTGTTAGAATCTTATGACAGTTGAGTTACCAGGCACTTGGGAATGCATTTAACTCAACTCTCTTATTTACATATAAAAAAATCTAAGTATAAATGACTTGCTTATGGACTCCTAAATCATAATTTGAAATCAGGTTCCCAGATCCCTGGGTGGCTCAGCGGTTTAGCGCCTGCCTTCCGCCCAGGGCGTGATCCTACAGTCCTTGGATCGAGTCCCACATTAGACTCCCTGCATGGAGCCTGCTTCTCCTCTGCCTCTCTCTCTCTCTGTGTCTGTCATGTAAAAATAAATAAAAATCTTTTAAAAAAATGAAATCAGGTTCCTATATTAATGTAATGGAAAAAACACAGATTTTTGAAGTCAAGAAAACATAGAATATGAAACCTGACCCTATGATTTAGCCACTGGAATGCAGATAAGCTCTTTTATTTCTGTAAGACTCTTCCCTCACTTATGAAGGAAATAATGACATTATTGAAATAATGACAACCCTCATGATCTTTGTCACCATTAAATGAGCTATTATATCAAAGAAGCCTAGAGTTCCTGGGAAAAAAATGAAATAATAGGTACTCAATAATTGCCTGTTTGTTTCTAATTGGGGTGTGTGTGTGTGTGTGTGTGTGTGTGTGTAAGACAGAGACAGAGAGAATTATGTTTAGTAAATAATACTATCCAACTTCTCCCATATGAAACATTCAGTAAGCACTGTCTTTGTTTAGTACATATTTGCTTTCCTGATCGGCTTCTTATCTAATCATGGCAACATACCTGTCAAATAATTAAGAAAGATAAGACATAGGCAAATTTCCCTATATTAGAACATTTATTTTATTACCATTTGAATTATAGAATTTTGCTGAACCTCTATAAGCTACATTCTATTTCACTTCCAAAGTTGATTAATATCATTATCATCATTGAGAAAAAATAAACAATATGGATTACTGGATCTAGCCAAGAGATTATTTATTTAATTGGTTTAAGAAAATTAAGAACTACCATTTGGATGGATTCTAAGGAACAATTATTGGTTTTAAGACAGATGCTTCCAATAATTAGGGATTTTAAAAAACATATCCCAAGAATGTACAACCATCTTAGAAATACCCTAGACCAATGTTATCAATACACCTTTGCCATGTAAAAATTCTGAGCACCAAAGAAATCTTTCAAAGGAACTTACTAAGAGAAACAATTTTCAGACTCACTCTGGCTACATTCTTAGAGATGTACCTTCTCCCAGCCATGCTGACTAGTATGCGTGATGTGCTCTAAAATTAGGTTTGTAATGCCTGTAGTCCTTCCTCATAATAAAACTGTCAACATGCATGTCAATTAATGCCAATTGGGATGTGAACACCTATTCACTAAGAACTGGACTGAAACCACCAACTAATTTCACATAGGCCATTGAACAGTAATGACTTTCCATCACTTACAACCTGAGCTACTTTCAAACTAGTGACCCAGAAATGAAAGGCTCTGTATCCCATTATCATTTCCCTGGAAAACATTGTTCCCTTGAGTTCACTTACTCCTAAACAGTTCTCAAATGCTTTATTGGCTTTAACAGGTTGTATTAGGCAGAAAAATCAGAATTTCATTAAAAATTGTTTTTAAAATCTTGAAGACCAATAGCCTAAATTTCTATGGATGATGATAGAAATGATGGAAAAGTACATCTACTCAGGCATACAGGAGACAGAAATACTGTCAACCTGTAATTCTTTCTAATATACATCAAACTCTTTGAATGAAATACCCATTTAAAATAATTAGCTAATATGATATTACTAAATATGAACCGTCAAATGGAGGTAATTCAGACCTGGTTCTAGTAATTATGCACATGTGTATTTATGTAAGTATATAAATGTCTACATTTTTAAAAATACTTTTTCTTATACTAAGAACTTACAATATTTAAATGTATGAATTTTATATTGTTAAATTTCCTATGGCTTCTTAGTGAAGATATAAATTTATGATGAATTCTATTCTACTCAGGAAAAGAAAAAAATTCCTAAGTTGCAGAGTATATTTGTAATTATTATACTACACTTGATTTCATAAAGTCTCCTGAGCAGTTATATTTAGATTTATCTTTAAGTTTATTTGAAAGGTACAATAAGTTAAAAATCAACATGACAACAATAAATTTGTCTGTGATTATGTGTTATGAGACTCTTTTCTCCCCCATTAACTCTATGGCCAAAATTAATTGATTCTCATGGTTTTCTATTTTCCTAATAAGTCAATAGCCAAATCAATTAAATATCAAAATGATGATATATTTATCATGATTTATTGGGAAAATTCTGGGCTTTGATGTAATTGAAACTCCTAAATAGTTGTATTCATTCTATCAATTTCACATAAGAGGTGAATGTAGTGACTCAAAAATGGCAAGAAATAAAACTTTTTACTTGCCATCCCCAAGTTCTCATCTTGGTTACCTTGGAAGATACATGCTAGAGCTCCAAGCTTCACATCCTTACTCAAGAATATCCCAGCAGAGAGGGAGATGCGGCAAAAGATTTTAACCACATAAAAGTGTGGTTATGTTACAGAGGAAGAAGGAATGATCACTTTTGGATAGGCAACTGTAGTATTCCCTTTTGCTCATAAAACTATTTTTCAAAAAAAAACAAAAAAAAAACAAAAAAAAAATAAAACTATTTTTCTTGCCTTTCAATAGCATCAACAATTATAAATATGTTCATGTGATTGTCCAATTAATTTGTGTTTTCACCATAGATTCTTAGCTTCTACAGAAGCAAATGATCTCTATTGAATCCTGTCTAAATGTCTTCAGTAGTTCAGCAAATATTGGCTGAATGAATGCATACATGAATGAAATGTCTATAAAAATGTTGAAGCTTGTATTTTATTGATTTCTCACAACTTAAATGATGCCAACTTATGACAGATTAATATTTTTATGTGTGTAAATAGATGTTATCTTCCCATTTTTGCATTATACTTCCTTAGTTATATCTCATACTCATTTCTTCTCAAATATCAAACTGAATATTTTATAATTTCTAACTAGAACAATTATAACAACTATTTCCATTGCATTATTGTTATTATAATAGTTCCTGGTCTGGAGTAGCAGGAAGAGGAGGAATAAAGAGGTAGGTCAGTGTGACTTCAGTTCTAGTCTGATAGCCAGGATTTGGTAGATGCTAAATTTTGCACATTCCAGTACACTTAATATTTAGTAATTCTTAAATTGTTTAGGTGAAGGCTTCTAATACTCTATTAATACATTCATTGGTCCATCTCTATTAACTGAAAACTTGTAAGACAGAAAGGTGATTGTGTTAAAAATGGAAAGAATTATTTACCTCAATTCCAATTTTTTAAAAAATTATATATTATCAGAGTATCATCATAGACCATGCTTTTCTTTGTAGGTTTTACTGTCATAATATGGCAATTCATCCTAGAAAAAATCTATAACCAATCACATGCCTATAGTCAAACTTGCTTAATTAAAGCATTGGAATATCTAGATTCTGTGTCTTGTTATGAAAAAATAGCTTGCACTGACAAATGCTCTTTCTTAAAACAACTAGAAAAGATAGATACAATTTTAAAATATTTTACAAAAATTTGTTGAAAGCAGCAGGGAACTTCTAAGTCAAGATGTCAGATAAAAAGGATGCAGCACTCTTTGAAGTGTGGCCAGCATTCCATGTGCCACATTGCCCGTCAGTGAATTTGCTGGTTTCTTAAGTAGCATAGGATAAGATGCTTAAAGATACAGGAGTGACTATGAAAAGGTAGAGACAACGACATGTATTTTATAATTCTATAGGGATTAGAAGGCAAAAATTGAAATAGGGATGTACTGTGTCGATGGGGGCTTGAGAAGCTGAGACTAGAAAGAAAAGAGAAGCGACAAAAACTGAATGCACAAACTCTGCCAACTAGTTTTTTTATTTTTGTTAGTCTTTTAAATCTATGGCATACGTACATTACACTTATGAGTAATATTTGATTTACAATCTAAGAAAAATATTCTTTCAGTAAGTGCTTACAAGTACTCGTTATGTGTTCATGACTATGGAAGATAATGGCCCAATTACTGAGAAAATGTGGTACAGTCCTTGCCTTTATGGGATCTATCTTTTTCTAGATGAGATTGCAACATATTTATTCCCTGAGGAACTATTTATCAATTACCTATTGTGCTCCAGAAAATGTCCCGGTAGTGAATACCCACAGTAAACAAAAAAATTCCTTTCTCTCATGAAGTAGATATCATATTGGTGGGTGGATAAACAATAGCATCAAACAATAAATACATATTTTGAATCAATAAGAGAAATACTATGAAGGAAACTAAAAGATAGTAAACATAGGGAAAGGGACTTGGTCAGAAGGGGTCTATTTTAGGTGAAGTTGTCAAGAACATCTCTGTATTGAAGTTGTCAATACATCTCTGATAAGACAATTTAAAGAAGTAAATAAAGGAATGGATCAATCATATGTCTAAAGGAAACGATTTTTAGTCAAAGGAATCAGTAAGGCAGAGAGTCCTGGAATAGCAGAAAGAGATCAATGTGCCTGCAAAACCCTGCACATGAGCAACATGGAAAGAAAGATCAGAGGGAGAAGCAGGGAACCAAATCATGCAGAGCCTTAACATCTATAGTAAGGACTTTGAATTTTATCCGGAGATGGAAATCGACTGGAGACAGGTGAACAGATACAATAGGACACCACTACAATGTGAGAATAGAAGTATGGTGCATGTCGAGTGTTATAGTACAATAGAGGGGATAATTCCTTCTGACAGGCAGTTTCTTAATAAGACTTCACAGTGGAGATGAAGTTGGATTAATCTTAAAGGATGAGATGAAACTTTTTAGATAATGAAACAATAGGAGGAAAATAATACAAATAGATCTTTCCTACTGGAGGAAACTCTCTTAAAAATGTTACAAGTCTGGTTTGTCTTGGCTTCTTCATCTGTTCCTACCATGCTCTGAGTCGGTTCAATGTTTTTAGAAGGTTGCAAAGCAGAGTTCAAAATAACAAGCTGGTAAGTATAGCCACTCCAATCTTATCTCAAATGACAAAGACATCCTGGAGAACAAGCTTTGGCTTATTGTCAGTCATTGGATTTCCTGACTTTTCTTTCAGACAGCAATATTGATAAATGGAACAGGTGATTCTACATAAATATACAACTACATAATCTATTCCATATATTGACTTAACCAAATTCAACAGGAAAAGCAATGGGTCTTGAGAGCCTAGAAATATTGGGAGGTGGAAGTTTCAAATTAACTTTTCATACAAAACTGATATTTTTTTTTTTGCTTATCACTTATTTGAGGCATAGTTCCCTTCCAGAGTCCTGCACAGATCTTATCCTAAGTAACTCCAGGTGTGTATTTGACTTTGACTCTTACTATGATTTACCTAATATATTTGTAACTTTTCACCTTCACCCTGAGGAGAGGATCCTGAAAGGAAGGATAACTGTAGCCAGAAAAAGAGTATATGCCACACAATCTTTACTGATTACTTCCATTTTCTTAGTTATAATTTTCTGTTTTTAGTGATGTTCAAATTTATGGTGGCAAGAATGAAAGTGTTTTAGTGTTTCTGGTATTTTCTCTTTTGTCACATTTATTTTACCACTAATACTAAGTGTAACTGTTTCTCCTGGCTTTCTAACTGAAATTATTGAAGTGACTACTAGCTAACTGTCTTTCTACAGGGTTAGAATCTATAGAGACTCTGTAGAGATTGACTTTCCTTTAAATTTCTCTGTGACCAATTCTGCCTTTTCAATTGTGTGTTTCATACACTAGGTAAATTATGCCCATCAAATCTGAATTTATGCACCAGGCAGTAAGAGTCTAAATCAAATTTTGAAGTAGGAAAGTGACTCAAATAAGGCAACGATTTTTAAGTAATCCCTTTGCCAACAGTGTGGACTACACATTGAATTTAATATAAACTAGAGGCAAAAAGTCAAATTAGCATATTGAAATAATCTTGTCACAGGATGATGAGCACAATTAAGGATCAAAGGAAATAAAGCATAGAAAATAAATATACAGAGAATATGAAACTTTAATATTTTACCATAAGGAAAAGAGAAGGCCAAACATTTATAACTTAAGAAAGACAAAGTAGATAGGAAAGAAAGAGAAAGAAAAAAGGAAAAGAGAGAGAGAGAGAAAGAAAGAAAAAGAAGAAAGAAGAAAGTAAGAAAAGAAAGAAAGAAAGAAAGAAAGAAAGAAAGAAAGAAAGAAAGAAAGAAAGAATAGAAAACAAACAAGCAAACTTCTCTTCAAAAGAAGCATTTGTTGTTTAGGAATTTAACCTTAAATGACAAGCAACTTCTAGAAGTGTGTTTGTCTCTAGGAGGCACCTGGTAATCAGAAATTTCACTAACTCAAATGCTCTGAGCTCACTGAAGAATCTTAACAAAGAATTTATTAATCCAATAGAGTTTGAGTGGAAACAAATAAATAAAGGGAAAAACCATGCCTTGAAAATGTGGATATACCATCTTGCCATCAAAAGTTGATTGAATGTTGTCAGCTTCATATGCTCCAACCTGATTCACAGAGTATCCTGATCCTATATGAAATCTAACACAGTGGACATAATATTCTGGCAGTACAGAGTTTTAACAGGAGAAACTAAGAATTAAAATCAGATTAAAGTAATGTCTTTGAAGCAAGGCTGTCTTCATGGGTATGTTAGCAGTTGCATAGGATCCACATTCATGGATGCCTGGGTGGTTTAGTGGTTTAGTCTGCATTTGGCTCAGGGCATGATCCCAGGGTCTCAGGATTGAGTCCCACATCAGACTCCCTGCATGGAGCCTGCTTCTCATCCCTCTACCTGTGTCTCTGCCTCTCTCTCTCTCTCTCTCTCTCTGTCTCTCATGAATAAATAAAAATCTTTAAAAAAAAAAGAAAAAAGGATCCACATTCAGAAAGGCTCCATACTTGGTATGGTCTGTTTTCACAATCTTGAAATTCTTAATTTAATACTTGAGTTTGTGTTTTGTAAATGAAACAAAATGGAACAATGGAGCCTGGTTGTTAAACAAAGGAGATAGACATAATATGCATGTCAACAGTTCCTTGATACCCCATTTACATATATTATTTGTACCATCCCATGACTACAGAATTTTGGTAGACCCACAATGCATATACAGGAGGGTTCAGTGAGACTCAAAGTGAGTCCAATGTCTGCATATTTTGTCTACAAATGAATACATCTATGTGTATCAAGTGAAATGAAAACAATCAAGTTTGTTTTGTGTAGCATTTCCACTGTTCTGATAAGAATGCTACCTACACATGTATGAACTATAAAATACTAATTGTGCAATAATTATATTTCATAATTGGTCATATTTGAGTTCGTTTCCACATTAGGGTTGAGGTACTTGTATTTGCACTTAAAATTGGTATTATAAAATATAAAGATAAATGGAAAAAATCATGCTAACAACTTAACTTTTAGTTTTTATTTAGAATGATATTAATAGGCAAATTTAAAAACATAAAAAGTTGGATCAGTATATTGTACACTTGAAGCTAATAAAACACTATGGGTTAACATACTGGAATTAAAATATTTTTAAAAATTTAAAAACATGAAAAGTTGGAAGATGCAAAGGAAAGGAAGAAGCTTTCTAATTTAATACCTTTATCAGCACACTCTCACTGCATTTTTAAAGAATTTACTTTTATTGAAATAAAATACACACAAAGTGGGATGCCTGGGGGGCTCAGTGGTTGAGCATCTGCTCAGGTCATGATTCCAGGGTCCTGGGATTGAGTCCCGCATCAGGCTTTTCACAGGGAGCCTGCTTCTCCCTCTGCTTGTGTGTCTACTTCTCTCTCTCTCTCTGTCTCTCATGAATAAATAAAATCTTTTACAAAATACACACTATGTAAAATTTGTCATTAGAACCATTTTAAAGTGTAGAATTTGGTGATATTAAGTACGTTCACCATGTTGAGCAGCTATCATTACTATCTAGTTCATCATGCCAAATGGGAACCCCTGTCAACTAAGCAGTTACTCCTCTACCTCCACCCTCTTGTCTCTGGCAATCACTATATGCTTTCTGTCTCCAGTTTTGCCTATTCTGGTTAGTTCAGAGAAATGAAATCATACAGTAAGTGGCCTTTTGTGTCTGGCTTTTTCTTTGATTTTTGTTGAAAGGGTCTCATGTTTTAATTTTGCACTACCCCCCCCCCCCCCCACACACACACACCAAAATATATAGCCAGCTCTGGTTGGGGTAATACTAAAAATCAAAACTGACTTTAAATGTATCTGCCATTTGAAAGGGATATCATTATTTATATCAGGGAAAGATTCAATCTCTAGACTGTACAATTAATGGAACAAGGGAAAAAAAATCTCTGAAGTTACTATTGCATAAGTCACTAAAGGGTAATTCACAAATATCCTTTCAGGCCAAAGTAAATCTTAAGTTGAGTAGAGGTGAGCAGATAAATTTCTGTGAATAATGATGGGGAATGAATATAAGCTGATGAACTGAGTTTTGATGGACTCAGTGTCACTGTCTGACAAATGGTTGAGAAACTAAAGCTCTTGGAAAGCCACTACTTGCTGATTTGACTAAAGGACTTTTAGGGCAAGAGTGTCTATTAATACTCAATTTTAGTTTAGTTTGCATTTAGTAATGTATCATTTAAAATCTCAATCTACCTTGCTATACATACTAATGTTTTGTGTCTGTAGTTTTAGGAAAATCAAAGGAAACATATGCTTGTCATATAGAAGCTAAGAATAAGATCAAGATTTCAGAGAAAGGAGAAAGAAAAAAAGCAGATACACCCCTGGAAATTTAAATCTTGAGAAAATATTTTGGGGCCATTTTTAGTCCAATCAGATATAACACCAGAAGTAGAATAATATAAAAAACAAAAACATAAAAGCATGGCTTCATAGTCCTCTTCCTGAACAGAAAGTAATTCTCAAAAGAGTCCTTGACATGAACAAAACTCTCCCATTTTCTAACATAAAGTTAATTACTGTGAACTCCAAAAGGGACTACCAGAAAAAAAAAAAAAAAAAAACAAAACTGAATTTTTGATTTCTGAAGGAAGAACACAAGTTTATTACTGCATCTAATTAGTGTCTCAAATTAGAAATTAAAGTAGAATATTCATGAGGTATTAGGAACTGGGTTGGGATTTTTTTTTGGGGGGGGGTGGGGGTTGGGTGGTTTTAAAGTGGGTTTTACACAGCAAAAAACTGGCCAAGTTTGAACAGAGTAAATGACATGATAACTTCAATTTGGCAAAGGGAAGTGGAAATTCTGAAGTAACTCCTGATGAAGTAACTACTGAGTTATAAAGAAGTTGTTAGTTGGCAAATGGTCTTATCTTCTGGAATCAGGTACTCCCTCAATGTTATAGCAAGATTAGAAAAATACACATACTACCACCAGCAACATACGTTATCACTCTATACTCGTGTCCTCACTTACAGTGCATAAAACCTAGGATGTAAAGTAAAGCTTTTGTGTGAAAATACAGAAAGCATAGTAGAGGAGAGAGGTATATTCTTCTACTACTTCCTTTTTCTCACAAAAGAACCTGTATGCCTGAACTAGAGGAATATCCTCTAGTTCTGCTCTATATAGAATTATCCTCCTGAGTCCATGTCCTGCTGCAAGGCCTCTACCCTTCTGCCTTGGAAATTTCTCTACATATATAAGATTTTGTTAACCAATATTTCATCATTTCCCTATTTTAGATAAAATTGTATGAGAATAAATGAGGCTTTGCTAGGTAATGATCATCTTTTCCCCAAAGTCTAGATTAAGATCTAAAATGAAATCACCAATAGAGAATTTCTTGACAAAAATATGAAGGCATAGATATATATACTTAAAACAATTACACACACAAATATGCATATCTATCTTCACATATGTCTATCTATATCAATATAGTTCCAATAATGTTGCTACATTTCTTAATCCTTACAAGAAATCTACCACTTCTGTATTTGAATTTTTAAAGAAGATTTTTACTTATTTATTCATGAGAGACACCAAGAAAGAGGCAGAGGGAGAAGCAGGCTCCCTTAGGAGAATCCAATGCAGTATTCGATCCCAGGACCCTGGAATCATGCCCTGAGCCGAAGGTAGATGCTCAACCACTGAACCACCCAGGTGCCCCTGTATTTTAATTTTTTAAAAGGGAGAATATATACCATTCTTCTTTCCAGTTGGCTAAGATCAATATGCACAAATGAAATGACCATCAGCCAGAGATTTTAGAGGTATTCAAAAAAAAAACTTAAAAAAACCTCAATTATATCAATTTCTGTTTTTAGAGAAATATTTTCTTCATTTAGCTGTTCTCTCCGAGTCTGGGAGGACAATTGGTGGCACCCATGGGTAACAGTGTGGTTGTCAGCTAGGGTTGTTTTTATTTCATCCTTTTTTTAACCTCACTCTGATAGCTCTTCTCTGTGACACACAGAAGGTAACAAAATCACATGTAGAATTTGTGAAAGTTTCCATCCTCTTGGAAGCAGGACATTTTTTATTTTTGAACACAGCACCATGTGCAAATATTTACAAACTATTTATGACTCTTCAAATCTACAGAATTTGGTACAAAATGGGTTAGAGTAAGCAGGGTGTATTAATCAAAGTTAACTATAGCTGATGTAATACCTAAATCTCTAATTTTCAGTGGATTAATAAGGCAGGTGTTTATTTCCTGTTCATACAAAGTTTAAAACCAGTGATCCTTACTTGCAAGTGTCCTTCCAAGGGACATTCAGATACCCAGACTCTTTCCATTCTATGGCATTTTAAGGCATTAGATTTCTCTACATGCATCAGGTGTATGGGAAACAGGAAACCATGATGAATGTCTATCCACTCCTTGATCACTTTGATCTGGAACTGATACATATCTCCTCTGTTCCAAATGCATTAGTAAGAATTATTTATGTGATATTACCCAGATGCAAAAAAAGGTATAATTGGGACCAGAATGTCAGTGCTAAGCATATTTCTCTCTACCTGGTAGGAGGAAGGCACAAAATTTTGATGGACCTCTGGTCATCTCTTTCATATGAAGAGTGGGCAAATGTAATCAATCCTGTTAATGATTTGGGCAGCCCGGGTGGCTTAGCGGTTTAGTGCCACCTTCAGTCCAGAGCATGATCCTGGGGACCCAGGATCGAGTCCCACATCGGGCTCACTCCATGGAACCTGCTTCTCCCTTTGCCTCTCTCTCTCTTGGTCTCTCATGAATAAATAAATAAAATCTTTTTTAAAAAATCATGCTAATGATTCAACACACACTTAAGTACACTTGGACTAAGCAGTTATGCTTTAGTCCTTCATTGCCTCTTTAGTCCTCTTTTTCTCTCTCCTGCCTTCTCCCTAAATAAATAAATAAGGTTAAGAAAACAAAGACACTCAAGGACTATGTCCAATTTTTCCATTTTACAACTGTGTTCATTTATTTTATCTTACGAGGAATATGCACACAGATGGAGAATTTCTGGGATTCTCATAAGTCATATACCTAAAGCAGCTTTTAAAAGTACATTTTGCCAGCATGATTTCTTTTAATTATATACAAAAAGCAGTGATTTTTGGAGAAATGATATTAAATTTAAAATTAATTTTTCCAGAAATAAAGCCCTTGTTATTAGTAAATAGGGCTTCCGCAAAGTCCCTGGGCCACAGATTCTTCATTTTTAAACTGTGAGAAAAAAAATATGTACTTTTCAGATATTTTGTGAGCAACCATGCACACCAATGGATTGCATGCCTTCATATGCCTTTGTCTGTGCACTTCTTGCTCTGGCAAGTGCTCTGTTTCCCTGACCCATGCACAGCTAAACACATCCAAAAAATTGTCTCCACTTTCTCATCTGATATCCTTACTTCATTTGTCTCCATTTGTGCTTTCAATCTCACTGCTGGTACAGCCCTTCTGATCCACATCTTGGCCAACACAATAGTTAATTCTCCAACTTCATCCTGCATGACTTCTGAGTAGCACTTGACATGGTGCCCTGCTCCCTTCTTTGAAACTCTCATAGGCTTCTGAAAGTTCTCTGAAGGAGTTTTCCACCTTCTTCATGAGGATTCTTTTCCAATTTCCCTTTCTGGTTTCTTTTTTGTTATAGACTTCTAAATGTTAGAGTATCCTAGGCAGTAGTCCCTGGTGATCTTATCTCTTCTCCTTTTCCCTTAAGTGATCTAATTTAATTACCAGATTTAAGGAAACCCATTTATAGCATCTAAATTTATATCCTCTCTCAGTTCTCATTCCTAAACTCAAAAGATTATTGCCTGGCTATTTCAGATCGCCACTGGAATCTATAATTGATAGCTTTACTTTCACATGGCCAAAATGTAACGATTGATTTCATTTTCTAAATCTATTGAGTGTGAACAACATCCACTAGATTTTCAGTCTGCAAATCAAAGAGTCATCATTTAGTCATTCCTTTCAAGGTCTGCACCCAGTCTTTCAATAAAGCCTCTCACTCCATGTTCAAAATATACCTTGGATTCAACCATTTTACCCCCATGCATCTCCATTGCTATAATCTTGTTTAAAGGCACTACCATCTCTCTTTTCATACTCCAGAGAACAGGAATCTACAGATTAATGTTTTGAAGTCTTAATCAGAGATTAAATGTCCTTGTTTAAAATTCTCCAATGTATTTTTATTGCAGTTAAAATAAAAGTAAACTAAATTCCTTGCCATGACCTGTAGGACTTGCATGCTCTGTGTACCTGTCTCATCTCTCCTGTTTCTCCCACTTCACCATGCTCTAGCTACAATGACCTGCAATGTGAGCTATATAAAGGTTATTCCCTCACTGGTTACTTACTCTTTCTTCATTTTAGGACTCTCTTTCCCCCAAAATATTTGCATAGATGCCTCTTTCCCATGATTCAGAAGCAAACTCAAATATCACCTTTCCAGAGAGGCCTTTTTGACGACCTGAGGTAAAACCACTCATAAAAAGTACTTAAGGCATTTTATGTTTAAATGATTTTTAACCTGAAAGGAATGAAGAATTATTAGTGAGCAGTGGTAGAAATAATGGGAGAAGCACAAGGGAAAAACGCCAAAAACGAACAACAAAATTTGTTGCCAGGTGCCCTGTAACCCGTAATTATTTCTACTGCTAATTGGCCGTGATGTTATGTAAAAAATAATACATTTAAAATCTCTCAATTTGTTTTTTTAAGTGATCAGTAAGGTTCATAAATCACTAATTATACATCTAGTTCAAACATTCTATTACTCACTCTGTTTTATTTATAGTAAGAAGCCTGGAAGATAATTTACAAGATTTTAAACACTTGAAATATCATGTTTAAGATAAAAACACATTATTTATCTTAAAAGGAGGGTGAGGGAAGGACAGAGTTTGTTATGAGGTTGCATAAAGCTGGGAGGTATCACATCAAGGGGCCTGAGCCTAGAAGACACTGTGACTCAATGACATTTTTGTTATAATAATAGAATATTTCCCAAGGGTATCAACTATGGATGTTTCTCACTATTAGAAAATATAAATACTGGAGGGCCTGGGTGATGCAGTCAGTTATGTGTATGACTCTTGGTTTCAGTTCAAGTCATGATCTCAGGATATTGAGATGGAACCCCATATCAGGCTCCATGCTCAGTTCAAAGTCTGCTTGAGACTCTCCTGTCTCCTTCTGCCCTCCCCACTAAATAAATAAATAAATAAACCTTTTAAAAAATATATTTTATTTATTTGAGAAAGATAGTGCATAAGTGGGAGGAGGGGCTGTGGGAGAAAGAAAAGCAGACTCCCTGCTGAGCAGAGAGCTCAATGCAGGACTTGACCCTAGAACCTTGAAATCATGACCTGAGCCAAAGGCAGATGCTTAACCAACTGAGCCACCACGTGCTCCAATAAATAAATAAATAAATAAATAAATAAATAAATAAATAAATCTTTACAATAAAAGAAAATACATAGGTGCCTAGGTGGCTCAGTCTGGGATTGAGTCCTGCATCAGGTTCCCTGCTCAGCAGGAAGTCTGCTTCTCCCTCTGCCCCTCCCCACCTGCTTGTAATCTCTCTCTTTCTCTTTCTCAAATACATAAATAAAATCTTTTTTAAAATGTAAATACCATTTTAATTACTGAACTAAGATTATAGGACAGTAGATCTTGACTAAATAATTATCCTTTTTATTTCATTAATCATAGGTTTTATCTTATTTAGTAAAAAAAAGTGTTTATTTCCCTTTTGTACAAGTGGTTTTGGAAAAAAATAAGGCAATATTCACTTTCTCTTTCTCTCCCAGGAGTGCTATGTGGCAACTATTGGATATCATTTTGAAAAATTCTGAGTTACTGTTCAAATTTGTTCCATATATTTATTTTCTCAAATAGTTCTTCATATAGATCAGAGATTGAATCTTAGAAATCATTTATTTTATCTTTAGATGGAATTAATGGCAGAAATTAAGTAAGGTAGTCTTTCTTATATAGTTTTTAGGTAGAAGAGAGAAAAATAGGTTACCAATTTTTAAATTATTTTAATTGTGTTAAAACATAGAGCACATAAAACTTACCAATTAACCATTTTGAAGTGTACAATTATGTAACATTGAACATTCACAATGTTGAACAACTATTATCATCGTTTAGTTCAAGAGCTTTTTCATTACCCCAAGAGAAAACCTGGTACCCATTAAACAGTCATTCCCCTTTGCCCCTGGCACCGAAAAATCTGCTTTCTCTTTTGCTGTATGTGCCTATTCTGGATAGTTCATATAGATGGATTATACAGTAGCCTTTTATGTCTGACTTCTTTTGCCTAGCATAATGTGTTCAAAATCTGAATATGTCATAGCATATATCAGCACTTTATTCCTTTTGACTAAATAATATTTCATTATCTAGTATAGCATGTTTCATTTATCTACTCATCCCATTTTTGGTTATTGTAAAGAGTGCTGCTATGAACATTCATGGACAAGTACTTGCTCAGATATCTGTTCTCAGTCCTTTGGGGTATGTACCTAGAAGAAGAGTTGCTGGGTCAGATGGCCATCCAGTGTTTGACTTTGGGGAACTGCCAAACTGTTTTCCAAAGTGACTATACCATTTTAATTTTGAAGGGTTCCAATTTCTCCACATTTTCATCAGCACTTGTTTATATCTGTTTTTTGATTGTGTGATCCCAGAGGATGTTAAGTGATATATCTGTGGTTTTGATTTCATTTCCCTAATGATTAATTATTTTGATCATCTTTTCATGTACATTGGACATTTGTATACCTCCTTTGAGATATGTCCATTCAGATCCTTTGTCCATTTTTTAATAGACTTGTTTGCCTTTTTGTGGAGTTATATGAATTTTTTATACACTGCAGTTATTAGATACTTATCAGACACATGATTTGCTAACATTTTCTTCCATTTTACACATTGTCTTTTTACTATCTTAGTAGTGTCCTTTGATGCACAAAAGTTTTATTTTTGGATAAAAGCCTAGCATCTAATAGTGTTCCTTGTTGCTTGTGTTTTTCATATCATATTCAAGAAACTATTGTTAAGTTCCACACCATGAGCTTTATTCCTATGCTTTTTTCTAAGAGTTTTATAGCTTTTGCTTTTATGTTTAGGTCTTTGGTCTATTTTGAGTTAACTTGTGTGTATGACGTGTTAGGGGTCAACGTGTATACTACACGTGTATGTATGTGTGTGTGCATGCACATGCTCCCATGTATGTGTTGACCAGTTGACCTACTACCATATGTTAGAAAGACTGTTCATTCCTCATTGAATTTTCTTGGCTCCCTTGTCAAAAATCAATTGACCTTAAATATGAGTGTTTATTTCTAATAGTTCTTTCCAATTGATTTATATGTCTGTCTTATGCCAATATCACACTATTTTTATTATTGTAGCTTTGTAGTAAATTTTAGATCAGGAAATGTGCATCTTCCCACTTGGTTCTTCATTTTCAAGATTGTTTTGTCTATTCAGATATCCTTAAATTCCATAGGAATTTTAGGACTGGCTTTTTTGTTTCTGGGGGGAAAAAGGCCAATGGGATTTGATAGAAATTGCTATGTGTGCACCTGTCGATAGAGCATGAGACTCCTGATCTGGGGTTCATGGGTTCAAGATCCACATTGTATGTAGAGATTACATACATACATACACACATTTTTTAAAAATTGTATCTGGATCTGTAAATTAATCTGGGCAATATTGCATCTTAACAATATTAAGTCTTCTAATTCACAAGCACAGCATGTCTTTATATTTATTTTGGCCTTCTTTAACTTCCCTTGGTAATATTTTGTTGTTTTCAGTGTACGGTCTTGCAGCTTCTCATTGAATTTATTCCTAGCACTCTTCAGATATTTGCACACCAAGTCTGTGTTTGGGGCACTCCTTTGCTGACAAGCCATGCTGGTTTTTGTCAACTCTGCCTTAGCTTTCACTCTCTGCTTATGATGAGCTTGAAAGCCAGCCAGACTGAGCATACATACTGAGCCGAGGGCTTGTATAAGCTTTCTAGATTTTCTGCTAGATGCAGGAGCTTTTCAAAGTTCTCTTCCCCAAAGAGTCTCATTCTGCAGTTGTTCCTCCCTGGCTTTGGGTATGTCTGGGTTTGCCCTACAAATCTCTCCTACTGTGTTTATGTGGCTGCTTTTTTTCTGTTACAGCATTTTCTTGCTTGCTGTAACTTTTAGCTCTGTTTTCCAGAGTTCTAATAAGGTTGATTCTGATAATTTTTGTCAGGTTCTTCAGTGTTTCTGGGGTATGATGAGCCTGTAGAAGCCTCTACTCTGCCATTTGTGCTGACATCATTCCTATTACAGGTTCTCGACTTGGCATGTAAAACTAGTTGAAAATTTGATATTTTGTATGCTATATATATATGTGTGTGTGTGTGTGTGTGTGTGTATGTGTCTGTGCACATGTATGCTTCCAAACCTGAACCTGAAATTGATAAAAGACAAAGTTATAGAACAATATATATTTTAAAATATTATCTTTACTATGTTATTTATAGATGATTCCTGTGTGTACACTATGTACACATATAGCTGTGAGTACACCTATTTATAGGTGATTCCTGTGTGTACACCAGAATTTGGTCCTGGAATTGAACACATTAAAAGTCCTTTACCTGCCCTTCGGAACCTACACTGGGCAAGCCTCAGTGTAGCAAATAACTACTTAGGTAAAATAAGCTAGGAATTGATGCACACTATTTATTTCAGGGGAAACGAATGCCAGATTCTTGTCTAATTAATTACCACTGATTTTCTGTAAAAAAAAGTTACATAAAGTAAGCAAAAAATATGGATAAAAGGGGCAACATGAAAAGGTGTGCACATATTTCATTCCTCAAAAGCAAAGGTCATAGCTTAGAGGTAAAGATCTAGAAGCCACATTGGATCTTCTGTTCTCTGTAAGTCAAAATAGAGAATATCTTATTTCTTTCTGTTGATCCACAGGAAAGAAAACCCACAAACTCATCTCCAGGCACAGGTGAGCACATGGAGAAACAATGCTAACACAATCTATTATTGCCAAAACCTGGGTAACATTTTTCAGCCAAAGACTTAAAAGAGAGAAAGCAGGAGGATAAAAGAAGTAGAGATGGCTAGAAAAGTCTTCAGATAAGTTGGAGATATAGCATAATTCAAGCCAATATTCTACTTTTTCTAGGTTGTCTTTAGGACCACAAGAGCATATTTTTGAAATCTACCAAGCTACAGAATGAATAAATATCTTCTGCACATTTTGCAGCGTCACTTACTATGTTTTTTAAGAAATAGTGTCATTTCAATGCACACACACACACGCACACCCTGATGAAATAGAAGAATTATTTCAAAAGGGTAAAACACAATTTTGTTAAAATTCAAGGCAACACTTCCGTGTTGTTGTAAGGGTAGATCCATCACAGGTAAGGTTTGCATTCATTATGAATTGGGTCATTAAGAAAATACTAACTGGAAGATGAGGGCAATTAAAAATAAAGTATCCGTGTACACATAGAGCAGGCTCTTACTACCTCTGCTACAGTGATGTTAGTAATAGTATGATATGATACACAGGAAAAACACTCCTACCCTCTAAATTGTGTAAGTATCAAAAATACATAAAATACAAGGCATCAGGACCCATTGTTTAAAAACTGGATCAATATATAGTAAATATCCAGAGTAGATAAATACATAGAAATAGGAAGCAGATTGGTGGTTGCCAGAGGTTGGTAAAAGAGAGACGTATGGGGTGACTGTCTAATGGGAACAGAGTTTTCTTTTGGGGTGATGAAAATGTTTCTGAACTAGATAGAAGGGGTAGGGTAGTTGCACAACATTACAAATGTTCTAGATGTCACTGAATTGCACAATTCAAATTGATTAATTTTATTTTATGTAAATTTTGCCTTAATAAAAACAATCTAAAAATAAAGTAAGTTTTTTTTAAGAAATTGGATTGCAGCAGAGAGTGTTTTTAGTTCAAAAAAATAACATCACTTTTGATGTCCCCTTTAATCACAGTCACATAGACGTGTGCCTCTACAGCTTTGTAGGCAGCGTATTAATATTGCAGTTGGTGTCCTTTATTCTCTATTAATTCTTGACATCCAGTAAGTTCCTGGCCTTGTTGATTTTAACTATATACCACAGATAGGATGTTTGTCTTCCAATTTAATATCCCCCTGTCTGAATTCATTTGCCCCAATCTAGGATAATAGGACCAGTGAGGGAGTGAAATTGAGATTGGAGAGGACTATCTTTTGCTGCCTTACTGTCCTCAGGTATACTTTCCCTTTGCCCTCCCCTTCCCCCTTCACTCTCTGGCAACGACAATATGATGGCGTGCTATATGATGCAGAAGGGGATTACAACTCATGAAATGATATTTTCAAAGTTGTTTTTTTTTTTTTCATAATTAACCATGAAAAGAAAGGAAAACTTTCTAAGGGGACATAAATTGTAACAATCCAGAGGAAAGAGATAACAATCTCATCCAGCACAGTTTTCACCCTATCTGGGTAGAGTTTACGTAATGGTCTCTTCAGGATGTTTAGATTTTGTAGTCACTGCAGCAAAACCACACAACTGTTTTGTCTTCAGAATACACAAATGGACACAAGTGAAAATTAAATAAAGAAATTAATCAATGCAAATGGTAAGTTTTAGAGAATAATAGAGCTCATGGGACCTGAAAAATGATCTTTTAAAACCAAAATAGGAGCACATGGATGGTTCAGTGGTTGAGTCTGCCTTTGGCTCAGGTCGTGATCCCAGGGTCCTGGGATCAGTCCTGTTTGGGGCTCCCCACAGAGAGCCTGCTTTTTCTTCTGCCTATGTCTCTGCCTCTCTCTCTGTGTCTCTCATGAATAAATAAAATTTTTAAAAAACAAAATGAAACAAAACAAAATAAATTCATAAAAGAAATCATCCAAGGCCTATGTTCTCTGGTGGTAAAATAGACAAACCAAAATGATCCTATTCTTATTCCAATACAGCGGCTCAGTTATCTGAACAATAATTTATTATAGTTGTGTAGGGCTTTGCAGTTAACTGTGTAACACACTAACCTAGACATCTTTGGAATTTATGACAACTTGTGAGTTGGTCATTTCCTATATTGTAAAGATGAAGAAAGTAGGAACATTAGACTAATATCTCTATGCATGATTTATGAGGATTAATGCATAAATGAATAAAGCTCAGACAATTAAGCTGCTTGCTTGACAGTATATAGCTTGTAAAGGTATAAATCTGAATTCAGGTTTTCTGTCTCTAGCCTCTCCTTTATGACAGTGTGCTGCTATTGACACAGGGCCTGATATCTTCCTCCAGTTCTTAGTGTGTCTTGGTTATTTGATGTGATCGTTTTATGACAGTTTCTGTTTGATCACTTTAATATTGGTCCCAAACTTGACTTTACCTTCAGCAGCACTAGGTAATTAATTAAAGGTCAGGATTCAACTGGAATTTTTTTGCTTACTTTTAATATATGAATTTATAGGACATAAATAATGTATCATTGTGAGGAGGGAAGTAGCTAGCAGTTACTTTTTGCCAACAAATTATGATATATTTAATGATAAGAAACATGATGAATATTTAATCCCCATTTTACAGTTGAGGAATCTGAGGCTCATGGTTTTGTTGTGAGGGCTACATACAATGATGGACAAAAGCACTTACCCTGTTACCTGGCACAAGATAAATCTTAGCTACTATTAGGAACATATACTTTAACTAGATAGCCTCATTACAAAAGCCATTACAGAGCAGAATTTGTTTCTATTATATTCAAAGTTTTTAGGCTATATTTCAAAAAAGGCAATGGCCAAAATTCTAAATTTTCATGATTGAGGATTTAGTTGGTTCATAATGTATTTTAATAAATATATGCTCAGATCATTAAATTCACCAATAAATATATGAAAAAGGAGTAAAGTAGGAAAACACAAAATAAAGAAAATGTAAATTATCTTAACCAATTTATTTCAGCTTGAAAGTACTGGGGAAAATATGTGTCTTACCTTTTGAAAACATTGTTATGTATAAATACACAGAAAAATAAAAAAATATATTTTTTTAACAACACCAAATTTGATATTTTTGCAATTGGAAAAGAAAAGTATAAAATTTCCTCTCAGGAGCTACCATTTGAACTATAATAGGCTATAAAATAATTTAAAACAATAAAATATGTAGTACCAAAAAAAGTATTTTATATTTCTTAAATTGCTACTTGAAAACTCTCAAATTACATGAGTCTTATAGATAAAACTATTCATATAAAGACACAATTCCATGCCTTCTGGACATTTGATTTGTAAGAAAACTAAAACCAACTGATATCATAGAGCTATTTGTTAATGCCTTCTCTAATTTTCCTTTGCTTACCTCTGTATCTGGTTAGCTATAGTCAAAATGAATAATTTACAGTCTGTCGCTCATGGAAAAAAATGGAATAAAGGCTGGTGAACGATTACCGAACACCAAATATAATATCAGAACTCAAGACACATAACTAAATTATAATAGTATAAAGTAAATGGTACAATACTCTGTTAGATGCTAAGTAAACATTTATATAAAAGCTAATGCCATTTAATATGTTAGACTTGTGATGAAATGGAGATTAACATTTAAAATAAAGTTACTATTATTAAATTTGTGCATTAACAAGAATTATCGTGGCATAAAGATTGGGTTCATTGCTCTTTGAGGAATTCAATCTCACTGTTAGTGAAGGCAGTAAGTAAAGGTAAACTCAAGAAATAAATTTTTGTCTTTAATAAAATTTCTATGATTAAAAAAGCTTATTAAATAAAATTTCTGTGATTGTAGTTCCAAATTACAAATGCTAGTTAGAAGCAGATTTTCACTCATTTGAGGACTACCTTTATTTTCCACATTTCTTTGCCCCTCCCCCCTTTCTATGGACAAAGGAATACAAATTTGGATTCACAGACTCTGCCAATCAGTCTGTGTACTTATCAATCTACATGTCTATCATCTGTATGTTTTTCATAGTTAAAAAAGCATCTATAAACTCCCTACTCAACACAAAATCTACATTACTAAAAAATTAAATCATCATTTTTTTGATCCTGCCCCATCCAGGTACCTGTCTACCTCTGTCAAGCTGAAAAACAAAAACAAAACAAAAAAACATCTATAATGTCGGGTTCATTATTCTGTTGCATTTATTTTTATTTGTGTCCAATCTGTAAAAATTCCTTACAGTAAATTTTATTTTAGCTGTGCTTCATTTAAAAATGGTATCATGAAATATAATCTTGTGTAACTTACCTTTTAAATTTTTTTGTCACACTGTTAAGATTCATCCATTTCCTCAAACATGGTTTCAGTTGGTTTATGTTCATTTATTTACATTGAATATGGTCATTTTGTGGCTCTTTGAAATGTGTTATTCACTCCCCTGTTGATGGACAGTTGGTTGTATCTAAGTTTTATTTTTTAAAACAGTGCTGCTACTGAAGTTCTTATTTTCTGATACATATTATAAAAAATTCTTTTGGTAATACAGGTAGGGTAAAATTTCTAGGTTTAACGTATTTTTAATTTATAAAATAGTACCTTATTTCCAAAGTGGTTTGCCAGCCTCAGTAATCTATAAAAATATTAAGATCTTTTACTAATCCAATCATCTCCAACTATTAGTATTTTAATTGTTGCCAATGAAATGGATTTTTAAAAAGTGGCGGGATCCCTGGGTGGCGCAGCGGTTTGGCGCCTGCCTTTGGCCCAGGGCGCGATCCTGGAGACCCGGGATCAAATCCCACATCGGGCTCCCGGTGCATGGAGCCTGCTTCTCCCTCTGCCTCTCTCTCTCTCTCTCTGTGACTATCATAAATAAATAAAAATTTAAAAAAATATTAAAAAAAAAGTGGCACGCTATTTTGATCATGATTTGAAATTGATCACAACTGAAACCTAAAAGACAACCTGTCATATTTGCTTATTTTTTCTATTATTAAAAATGTATATAGTCATACACACACATGAAATTTGCATTTATAAAAATATTACATTATAGCTCAGTGAATTTTCAGTGTGAGTATATACTTTAAATATCGCTCAGACAAAAAAATTAGTTTATTATAAGCGACACACAAAAAAACCCTGCCCCTCTTTACCACAATTCACCAAGATAATTATATCCTAACTTCAAACACCATAAATTACTTTTGTTTGTTTGAACATTATATAAAAGGAAATGTATTGCATGTATATTTTCTGTTTCTTTTGCTTAATGGCATGTTTGTGACTTGCACTATTTGTGAATCATTCATTCCATTTCACATAGCAGTAGTCATTTGTGCTGCATGGTATTTTATACAATGACTATCCATTTGACTATTAATACCATTTGAGACTTGGTAGGTTTTAGCTATGTTGTATGAATTTTTCTCAGATATGTAAGTAGGAATTGAATGCTGGATTTTGGGAAATGGTGATCTAGATGAATAGGTATTTTCAAAAGTTTTCCAGGATACATGAGTAATATTTATCATTTGTATTGCAGCAGTTTGAACAATTCCAATATATACCATTTCAATGTTTGCTACTGTCAGTCTATAACTATAATCTCACTAAAACATGTAGATGTGTACTGGTATCTCATTGTGCCTTTAATTTGCATTTTCCTAATGATTAATACTATTTCACATCTTTATTGGTCATTTAGGCCTGCTTTTTGGTAATGCTTTTTTTTTTTAATTTTTTTTTTTAATTTATTTATGATAGTCACACAGAGCGAGAGAGAGAGGCAGAGACACAGGCAGAGGGAGAAGCAGGCTCCACGCACCGGGAGCCCGACGTGGGATTCGATCCCGGGTCTCCAGGATCGCGCCCTGGGCCAAAGGCAGGCACTAAACCACTGCGCCACCCAGGGATCCCTTTGGTAATGCTTTTATTCCTAATACTTATTTTTCCCGTTTTTCCCTTTTGTGTCCTTTTTAAAAATTAATTTGGAAAAGTCCTTTGTGTATATTTGGGATATGAATCCTTTGTCAGACATATGCATATATATATACATATGGTTTTTTTTTTAGTGTTCTCATGTACCTAAATGTTGTTTACTAAAGATCCTTTAAATATTTGTATAACAAATAGCATTAGTTAGGGTTAGGTTTAGGACAGTAGGACATTCCTTTTCAGTCTATCTGATTTCAAATAAGCAAAACTGCTAGGAATTTCTTCCCTTTCCCTCCAAGATTAGTCAAATATTGGAATATTAGCTATCCCATCTTTAGTGTCCATTTAAAAATAGATAAATAGGATGTATGAACATTCTATTAGTTAAACAAAAATGTGTATTTCACAAGATTTATGATACAGAATTACGAAAAGGGACATCAAATGATTTTTTCTATTGTATTTTTAACTTATTTCAGGTCCAGCTTTTTGTAAAATATATCCAGCACACATATACACAAGGATTCACACATATTAGAAATAAAATACAATTTTACTATTTATGGACCCAAGCTTCATTTCTCACTGCTTTTCTTTCCTCATAATGTCAGCATTTTTTTAAAGGTTTTATTTATTTATTCATGAGAGACACAGAGAGATAAAAAGAGAGGCAGAGACACAGGCAGAGGGAGAAGCAGGGAGCCAGATGTGGGACTCGAGACTCGATCCCAGGACTCCAGGATCATGCCCTGGGCTGAAGGCAGGCGCCAAACCACTGAGCAACCCAGGGATCCCCTGTCAGCAGTTTTTAAACCTATCTTATTACATTCTCTAGTTGTTTTACTCAGTTATTCTCATTTTTCTCATGCAAATTCCATTCATTCTTAAAGGCCAGGCTCAAATTTAATTACTACATGGAGCTTTTAATTACTAACTTCCACCTTAATTATATCCTACTTCAGTTTTTTAAATCTTTTTTTTTTTAAGATTTTATGTATTTATTCATGAGAGACACACACAGAGAAAGAGAGAGAAAGAGGAACAGACACAGGCAGAGGGAGAAGCAGGCTCCATGCAGGGAGCTTGATGTGGAACTCCATCCTGGGTCTCCAGGATCAGGCCCTGGGCTGAAGGTGGCGCTAAACCGCTGAGCCACCCGGGCTGCCCCAGTTTTTAAAATCTATAATTGTTTACTGACCACATTTCATATCAATTATTTTGCTTCATGCATTTTTAGTGTTTGTCAATAAAATTCTAAGTTTATTAAAGGCAGTAGGATTTTCACATGCTTCTTTATTTCATGTAGCATCTAATGATCTTGATTATATACTAGGTGTTCAATTAATTGAACATTGGTTCATCTATGAGAGCTAATGAAAATGAATTATTTTCAAATAGTGTAGTAGCTGATAATAAATTAAACAATACTTCAAAGGAAATGTGGTAGACAGAATGATTCCAAAAGATGTCCACAATCTAATGCCCAGAACTTGCATAAGGAAGGATTTGGGGGACACCTGGGTGGCTCAGCGGTTGAACATCTGCCTTGGGCTCAGGATGTGATTGATCCCTGAGTACCTGGATGGAGTCCTGCATTGGGCTCCCTGCATGGAGCCTGCTTCTCCTCCCTCTGCCTGTGTCTCTGCCTCTCTCATGTCTCTGTATCTCTCACGAATAAATAAATAAAATATTTTTTTTTTAAAAAAAGGATTTGTTTGGTCTTAAAAATGTAACTAAACTAATGTAAGTTAGAGACAAACTACTGTGAGTTCGCTCCTTGGTAAGTTACAAATACAGAATTCAGCAGGTGGAGTCCTTACATAAAGGAAACTTTATATGCAGCAACTAAGGAGATCATGGAGAATAAGTTCCAAGTCATAACTCCCCAAGTGAGGGTGAATGGATTTCTTTTTTTTTTTTTTTTTTTAAGGTTTTTAACATTTATTTGAGAGAGAGAGCTCGCAAGAGACAAGAGTACAAGTGGAGGAGGAGGGGCAAAGGGAGAAGGAGAAGCAGGCTCCCCACCGAGCAAGGGAGCCTCTTGCAGGGCTTGGATCCCAGGACCCTGGGATCATGACCTGAGCCAAAGGCAAATGCTTAACCAAGCCACCCTGGTGCCCCTTGATTTCTTTTATTTAGAGTTAGGGTGGATATTCATAAAGGTTGTACAGGCATACTTAGAAATACACTTATACAGGCATCCTATACATTCATCCTTAATGAAGCTTGTGCTCCTCCTAGGATGGAGAATTTAACAGTGTAATGAAGCAGAGAGGTAACTGCTGGACTAGGGGGAAAGGCTATGGGCATTAGAAGCTGGTGTAAAACTAAATAAGGTCTTGGGCTCCTTATATCTAGTAAAGAATCCAGGGTCATGTTTATTTTGTTGAGTTTTATTACTGATTTATTGTCTCTGATAGGGTTAGGCTATTTCCTGGCCTGAAAGAGACTTAGTTTTTGCATTCCCTTTGTTCCTTTAAAATCCTTAACTACTGAGGGTTTTGCATTCCTTTGTAACTGACACCTCCTAGGAAGTCCTGCAAGAAGTGTGCTTGGGCAAGTACAGCATGACTTCTCTTGTGTCAAGAAAGTTCTGGTTTGTCTTTCTTTTTCTGGGGACTCCTAGCTCTTTCTGCTTCCAGTAGCTTGAGAGGTATCCTTTTCTTTTTTCTTCAAACAGCTGATTTACACCCTGAGATCCACATGTAGTCCACCCATGCCCTCCTCTCACTCTTTTCTATGAATATTAGCCAAGTTCAATTTCAAGTTATCTAATCACCATCAAGGCATACTTTTTTCCAAACAATGATTTGCTATTGTGCTATTCAAACAGCTACTTGTTAAGATGCAGTTATAATTTACCAGTTCATTTTTCTTACATATATTACATGCTTTATGGAGGCTGAGGAAAATAAAAACGGAAGAAAGTACCTTCTAAAAAAAAGTTGACCTTGAGAACTTTATTAGATGTGCTAAAAAGAGACAATCAAAATTTATTTTGCTATTAGGAATATTTAGAAACATCTCTATAATTTTATGGAATGACTGGCAAAACAGTGTTTTTGGATCAAAGACAAAGATGTGACCTCAGGTTTCTTAGCCCATTTATACCACTGTATTCATTGTCTACAAAAAATGCTAGAATAAACTTTTTAGGGCCAATGCTTAGTAAAACCCACTCCTTCATCACAGCTTTATTTCCCTTTATAATATTTTCAAGGACTAGACACGAGAAAATATATGTAGAACTTGGATCAAAATTTCACTACCTAGGGACGCCTAGGTGACTCAGTGGTTGAGCGTCTGCCTTCAGCTCAGGGCTTGATCCTGGGGTCCTGGGATCAAGTCCCGCATCCTGCTCCCTGCATGGAGCCTGCTTCTCCCTCTGCCTGTGTCTCTGCCTCTCTCTTTCTGTGTTTCTCATAAATAAATAAATAAAATATTTAAAAAAGGAACTTCACTACCTTAAAAACACAAATGACCCTTTCTGAACAAAGTGCGCTTTCAGAATGGGGTAGGGGTTGGGGTGGGCGAACAATGAAGCATCTAGTCTCCAAGGCTGTGATTCACCATTCACATTTTGGATGCTTTGTCACATGGTTAGTTAATTGGGGCCGAAATATTAAGTGCACATCAACTGTAGTGCTCTCGGTAGTCAGGTTTATAAATTTTCCTCAAAATTTTGAAGAGTTAATATGCTTCACTAAGCAGCTAAATCATTATCAAATAGCAAAATGATAGGACCCGTTAATTAGGAACTCATTCGGCCACTAAACTGGTCCTTTTAGAGATTACAATATAATTTTCCCATTAAAGGCTCTTTGATAGGCTTGAAAGAGGGTTTATTTGAAGTTCCCTTTATGCTAAGGAGAGAGGACTCTGCTCTTTGCAAGGTAGTCTTTGTTATAGGACTTTTGAAATGTAAAAACGATTGACTAAGCAATGGTGAGGTGTGTTGTTTGCATATGAATTGCTATACTTCAGCTACTCCTGTTTCATCAGCAAAGTACCAATTAACCACCAGTGCTATTGTCTTCTAAATTAGCAAAGAAAAATTTCAGAAGCTTATATTTCAGGCAACAAATACTGCTTCAAATTGAGTTTCAGAGTACAAATGTGTTAAAAACAAGAGAAAAAAAAAAGAATATTCTGAAGCTCCTTTCTTAAATACCTAGCCTGTTACTTAGGAATTTTACTGATTGAATTATATGTGAAAAGTCAGTTCCTATAATCTGTAATTTCTGTAGTTCTACAGAAAACAACCTTGAAGGATAAGGTCTTGTTAGAGCAATATTAGGTTTAATCAAATTGGAGATGTACACCATTTTATTCAAAATGCTTAGGGACACTTAATGTCTGCTAGTTCATCCAGCTGTGTAATGAATTAGGAATTAGTATCTACTTTTGTGAACAGGTTAAAATCCCAGAAGTGATTTCATCCTATCCAAGAAAATACACTAACATACCACAATAGGCTACTTATGAAAGACGCAAAGATGAGTAAGTCTACGTGATAAAACTTGTGCAAAGCCACAAGCAGCTACAGAATTTGTGAGGATTGCAGTTGTTTATAGGCCAAAAATAGTAACATACCAAGAGGTTGATGTTTCATATTTCCTATATGAGCAGGTAAGCAGGAAATTTGGACAAAAGTTAAGGAGGTACTTTAATATTATTTATTATGCTAATGGTAACTATTGATGAAAACTCAAGTCATAATCCAATTAACAAAGCCTTCAGAATTGTAATCTTAATAGGTCAGCTCTTGGCTAGATCAGAGATCTGGGTACATATTAGAATTACCTGAGGAGATAAAAATTACAGAGTTTCCACTTCTGAAAACTATGAATTAACTGGTGCTGAACTAATCCTCTTGGCAATAGCAATTATAACGTCTAAATAGAAAAGAAAAAAAAAACCTGTTTGGAAATATATTAGTTCAAGAAGAAGCAAGCCAAAAGGGGAAGTGTATGGTAGTATAACATTAAAGTTACATTTCCTACATTGGTGTTTTGTGGTGTTCACCACTGCGCAAGTTTGGTCAAGCAGAGAGGTGCCTCTTTCCTAGTCACTATGTCTACCATTTATTCTAGTGGGTTCAATGATGGTATAAGAGTAAGGACTGCATTTTATTTCTCTTTGTACTCTTAGCAAATAGCTTATTACATGGAATACATTAAATGCAAAGTTATAGATCTGTATCTATCTATCCATACACACATACATTTATACACACATGGTTTGGTATGTGTACTTTAAACTGAAGCAGCTAGGAACTCTAAGGATGAGTTAACAAAGAAAATATAGATTTCTATTCTTCTTTTACCCTCAGGTACAGACCCCTTCCCATAGAAACAGTATTCCTTAATAAAACTCAGTCTTGCAGCATTATCTAACATTAATGTGCCATATTTTAAAAGACAATATAATGCAGAACAAGAAATGGAAGTAAACAGCACCTAATTTCACTTGAACATTTCCTTATTAACTTTAACTGTTATCAATCAGTGGGAGAAAGGCTCCTGTAAACTTAATTGGGGTACACAAATACATCCTGTTATTATCCTTTCTAAATTCAAGTAGGAAGCAAACACTTAACTCAGCCACCATACTGTGACAACAGCAAAAGCCCTTGGAGCAATATTTGATCTGTTGGGGCTCAGGGCAGGCTGCCCCATGATATGCCACAGTGGCATATTGATGATTTTGAATTAAAGTTACTTAAGGAACAGCAAGTGGAAGAACACCTTGACCTTCCTTTATGTCCCGAAAGCAGGAAATAAATCTCCCATATGAAAGTTATCCTCCCTGCACCAAAAGGTAGAGAGACATCCCTATTATTAGAAATAGGAATTCAGGGCTGAAGAAGCCTATATAATCTTGTCACTGTTACTAATTTACTATCCCAGCTCAAATTCTGTTTAGAATTCCTTACTGATTAAAATTCCCAGAAAAAATAAAATTTCTTTGTACTGTCAATTCCTCACAAATGTATTTCTTTACTAAAAAGTGCAAAAACTGCCTCCCTTGGTCACATCTTAGGTCTTATATCTAGAAGGCCTCCATATATAGGAATTACATGTCATTTTGTCCTGTTAATCTGTCTTGTGTCTGTTCTTAAACCAGCCAGAAGAATCTTGAAGGGTATAGGAACATTTTTCCTTCCCAACAGATCCTATATTCAGCATGTCCAGGATCCAGAGCTCCTGGGTGTCCAGGATCTTGGCAAGTTGTTTATGTTCAATATCTACTTCCTCTAAGAAGAGAGGCCTTTAATTTCACATTTAGAGCTTACTAAAGAGAAAATATTAAGGAGCATTTCCTACAGCTAATTAACACTCTCAGCATTCCCTCTGACTTTCTAGCATATTCCCTGCTTGGAAGAAAAAAAACATCCAAAAAAAAGAGAAAATCAAAAAACTGTGTTCCAGCAATATGTTGCAGTTCTGCATGATTTTTTTCACAGGTGTTCTGCCCATAAGTTTACTTTCTTCACTATCAGATCCCTAAATGTGTGCAGCATAATGGTCTTTTGGTTCCCTATGCAGATTACTTCTCATTAGCAGTAAAGGATCATAATTTCCTTCCTCAAAAAATATAGATTATAAACCTCATGTAAAAACAAAGGAACTGGGATTGAAATACACACACACATGATTTTCATCAAGTTTTCTTATCAAAGGAGGAAAAGTCCCAAACTTTGCTAATTTCTATTATATCACTTAGTACATTAAAAAAATAATTTTCTTCATAGGATTCTTGCACAATTGTTAAATTGGAATCCATCTTAACATGAGGTCTTGGTGTAAGGTAATAGGAGTTCCCCTGTATGTGACTCAAAGTAATATTGGTTTTTGAAAGAAAGATTTTTATGTCTTTTCTCTCAAAATGCCTATGAACCATTGAAGAAGGAAAATGAATCTGGAGAGCCGTCTAGAAATTTTTTGTTGATACCTTTGAATACAGTGGCACAAGTATTAAAAGTTGTAAAATGAATGTCCATACCATGGAAGACAATCCTGAAGATGATAAAGCATTCTTCACAAATGTCACCTCATTAGCATTCTAGATGTTACAGACGATACAGTATAGGAAGGCTGAGTCCAAATGATTTCAAATTATCAGACTAAATGGTGGCATTTTAAGAATTTCTCAGTTGGCTTATGCACATATTTTTGTTTTTATGTAGGCAAGGAATGATGTATGATAACTCTTTAAATCTAAATTAATCTAAGAAAAGCTTTTAAATCAGTATAAATTTTGTTGTATCAGATAAGAATGTATTGTGGTATAATTTAATTGCCAGCATTCTTTATTTTTGTGCAACATAAAATGACATCTTCCAATCAATATAGTCATAGATTCAGTAAATAGTATTGTAATTCACAATCTAGGGGCTCATTGGAAACTTTGATACAGTCCTTGTTATCCTCCTGCATCCACATATCCATACAACACCCGTCTCTGTCCTGCTGCCCTGGAAGGCATCTTTATCCTCTGCCTTCCTGTTTTTTTGTTTGTTTTTTAATTTTTATAAATTTATTTTTTATTGGTGTTCAATTTGCCAACATATAGAATAACACCAGTGCTCATCCCGTCAAGTGCCCACCTCAGTGCCCATCACCCAGTCACCCCCACCCCCCGCCCACCTCCCCTTCCACCACCCCTAGTTCGTTTCCCAGAGTTAGGAGTCTCTCATGTTCTGTCTCCCTCTCTGATATTTCCCACTCATTTTTTTCCTTTCCCCTTTATTCCCTTTCACTATTTTTTATATTCCCCAAATGAATGAGACCATGTAATGTTTGTCCTTCTCCAATTGACTTATTTCACTCAGTATAATACCCTCCAGCTCCATCCACGTCGAAGCAAATGGTGGGTATTTGTCGTTTCTAATGGCTGAGTAATATTCCATTGTGTAAATAAACCACATCTTCTTTATCCATTCATCTTTCGATGGACACCGAGGCTCCTTCCACAATTTGCCTTCCTGTTGTATTTGACCAGCGGGAATCACACTCACATCTCAGATTGGGAGGACTGGTGAAGAGTAGTTATTCTTGCACCTCTTTTTTTTTACTTTCCTGCAGATCGGACAAAAGCCTCATTTCTTTCTGGCCCCAGTGTTTGTTTAGTAGTCCATGGCACTAGTTTTTACTGGACTCCATTACAGTATTCCATCTCTTTTGTCCCTTAGAATTAGATTAATGTATTTGTTGAATCTAAGTGAAATCACATATCACTCTTTGCCACTACTGTTCGTCCCTAGGAATTTCACTATCCATGTTGATCTTTTAACTCTCAAACCTTTGTAAATAGTCCCTTTGCTGAACCCTCCTCAATTAACCCCTTTAAGTGTATCATCTTTTTTCCTACTAAAACCCTAACTGACACACACCCCCACTCTTTCAGTGGGTTATTCTTTTAATGTCAGCTGGAATTAATCTGTTAATGTTAAATATAGTTTTGGTGTGTGTGTATGTGAGAGTGTGTGTGTGTGTGTGTGTGTGATTCATAAGACTGGTAGTTTATATTTGGTACTATAGGAGTGGAAAATGTTTCCCTTCTTCTAGGTTCATTGGCTGATTTAATAATTAAATTGATGTAAGACAGATTAACAGGAGAAAAATGAATTTCATATGTATAGGATCCCCATAAAAATATAAACTCCCCAGTAAATTGAATCTTATATATCATCTTGAGCTAAAGAGAAGCAGGTAGGGGTCTGGGGCTCAAAGTGGGGAAGCCAATTCACAGGAAGATGAGAAGAGCAGATGTTTGGTGAACAGATGTGTGCCATGCCACACATATAAGTTTTCCTGATATAAAAAGTTATCTCTGGTAATAACTTCCTCTCTAATTTCTTTTAGGCAGTTAAGAGGGAGGTGAAAAGTTCTTCCTAAGTCTGCTTGGTCCCCAAAGTTTTCAGCTGGAAATAATCCACAAGGCAAAGTGGCACATTTTGAAGTGGCATATTCTGTTTCCCCTCAGTATTTACTTTTTCTTGTTTAGGTATAAGGGTTACACTGCAGTTAAAAAGTTGGAAGTGAAGGGCATCTGGATGGCTCAATCAGTTAAGTGTCTGCCTTTGGCTCAGGTCGTGAACTTGGGGTCCTGGGATTAAGCCCCGTGTTGAGCCCCACGTTGGGCTCTGCATTTAAAAAGGAGTCTACTTGTCCCTCTCCTTATTCCTCTGCCCTTCCCCCCAACTTGTGTTCTGTTTCTCAAATAAAAAAATATTTTTAAAAGTTCTGGAACTATTCTTCCTATGCTATAAAACAATTTTATTATCATGTGATAACATTATTATCACATGCTATAGTAAAGCTCGAAAATAAGGACTATGGGAACTTGTGGTCCTGGAGAATTGCCTAATATGGCCTTAATATTCCCCTTAGTTTGGCTAAATTTTAGATAGAATTCTTCCTAACTCTAGACCTTTGACCTCCGTTTTCATAGAACAATTACTTTAGAAAATATGTAATTGCAAATTCTTATTCTACCTCTTGACAGCTTTAAAACCCAGGAATGTCTTTCTTAAGGGCCTGGAACTATCCCTGTGAAATGTAACCATCAAGGATGAAAGCACCCCTATGTCCCAGTCTCTGTGGGAGAATAGGAGTCCAACTTCAATTTGTAAAACTACCTCCTGTCATAAAGATAAGAGAAAGTTTACTTTTCCTTTGGGAAGTCCAATTAGCAAACATAGATGGCCTAAGATCTCTCCCCTCATATCCTAAAAACCCTTTGTTAGAGCATAATTAAGTTTAGAATCCAGTTTTCTTCCCTCTTGCAATAGCCTTGGGTAAAGTCATCATGTCCTATTTAACTCTGGTTACTAAAATTTTTGCTTTGAAAGTCTTCTCTTGATATTTCACTTTTTCTTTATACCAATTATTACTTTATACTTTTCCAAATACCATTTTTTAGATTTATTAGCATTCTGTAACAGTTCTCTTTTCCATTTCAAAATTTCTGCATATATATAAAGATTTTATTTATTCATTCATGAGAGACACAGGGAGAGAGGCAGAGATACAGACAGAGGGAAAGCAGACTTCCTGCAGGGAGCCCGATGTGGGACTTGATCCCAGGACCCTGGAATCATGACCTGAGCCAAAGGCAGATGCTCAACCGCTGACCCATGGAAGTGCTCCTCTGCTTTTATATTTGTGAATTTTAATCCTTACATATTTTGGTATTTTTTGTTTTTAATGTTATCAAATTGAATGTGTCCTTTATGATTTTCATTCTTTTGTGAGTAACAAAGAGTTTTAAGGTGGTGAATTTCCTCTCAGAATAATTTTTATTACATCTTAAAATGTTATTTATTTATCTTAGAGGTCAGGGGTCAGAGGGAGAGGGAGAGTCTCACTGACTTGGGGCTCAGTCTCACAACCCTGAGATCATGACCTGAGCTGAAATCAAGAGTTGGATGCTTGACCGACTGAGGCACCCAGGAACCCCACATCCCATAGTTTTAAATACATAGTAATAATTATTTGGCAATTGCATTTTGGTTGCATCTTCCATCCAAGAATTGTTTAGGAAACCACTGGATGAATTCCCACATGCCTAGGTATTTTTTATTTATATATTCACAATTTCCTTGTAGTTTTAAATGTGGTATGATCAGAAAAATTCTCTATAATTTCTATTTTTGGGACTCTAATAATTTTCTTTTTACTCAATCTATGACTAAATACTGTATATTTCCTATGGATAATATGAGTAGTCAGATGGAAAGTTTATATTTAGAATGTATTAAATATGTGTGTTTTAAAATATGGTATATACAAATAATCTCACTAATTGGAATATTTATATTCCTTGAGCCTACTTTATTATGTACATTATTATGTGCTTTGCCAGTGTCAGGGAAAATCAGAAAAAGAAAAAGGATTATTGTTCCTAGAGACTGAATGTTTGTGTTCCCTAAAATTCATATGTTGAAATCATACCAACCAAGGTTATCATTTTAAAGGTGGGTTCTTTGAAACATGTTTAGGTCAAATGGGCAGAGCTCTCATGATTGGAATTAGTTTCCTTAAAAAAGAGACTCCAGAGAGCAGGTGTCTTTTTTCTACCACATGAGGTTACAGTAAAAACACGGTTGTCTAGCAAGTGAGCTCTTGCAGCACATCAAATCTGCAGTGACTTGATCTTTGACTTCCCAGCCTCCAGACTGAAAAATAAATGTTTGTTGTTTAAACTGAGTAAAGGACAGGCAGGGCTGGTTAGGGGGCCACAGAATCAGGCTCACAAAAATCCCCAAAATGTGGAGATGAAAGGAAAGCAGAGATGAATAAACCAAACCATCTTGTCCCAGGTTTCAGAGGTGGGGTCTTGTTAAAACAGCTACTTGTGACCAAGAAAGAATCACTAGTCCCTAAAAAGGGAGTAAGCTGTTGAAGGTGTTATCACTAGTCCTTACTCAATGGTGATATCAATAGTCATGTTAAAAGAATTTAGGTTCCCTGGTTGGCTCTCAATAAAAGACCAACCCTACAAGCCCCCAGGGGCAACCCTGAGAGCTTTCTCTGTATCCTTGCTTAGTAAATTTCTATCACTTTACTCATTGTCCTTTGTCCGCCAGATTCATTCTTCGGCTCCATGAGACCAGAATCTAGCTCTCCCACAGTCCAAATGGACTAAAACAATTATGTTGTTTCTGTCCATCTAACTTTATTTATTAATAATAAATAATTGTACACTCTTAATAAGTTTTGCTTTGAATTATCATCTTTTATTTCTGATAGTCCTATTTATCTCTGATACCATTATTATGACTATTAAACTTTCTCTGGTTTCTACTTGAGCACTTTCCATACTCTTTCTTTCAATATTCTGAGTGATTATTGGAATTTATCTTTTTCTTTTAATTGGAATTTACCTTTGAGGGTGATATAGTTATATATTTATTATGATTTCATTTTGAGTCATTATTTTTCTCCAGGCTTAAGAGTATTTTATTTACATTTATTATTTATAAGAGGATTTCCTTCCTCTGTATAATCAGTTCTCTAGTGATTTGGAATTTATATAATCTCTTTTTCATTCTAGTTTTGTTACTTCAAACAGTATTCTTAAACTTGTACAAAATGCATCAATTTGAGCAAGATAAAAGGATATCTACTAACCTGATCATTATGTCATAAATGATGAGATAATATGTAGACTTTTTCTTTTTCTCTCCATTGTTGCTCTGCCCCTTAGTTTTCCTTTATTTGAGAGCTATATTTGTCCATTAAAATCTTATTTTCAATTCACCATTTTTTTCTCAAAGATTACCAGCTTTGTTTCTGATATTTTTATAACCATGTACTATTTTAAAGCTTATCATATAAGAAGTTGTAATTTGGTTCATTTTATTGCATCCAGTACTATTAATATTATTTGTCTTTGCACATATATATGAGTATGTACATGTACCTAATTTAATTATGCAATAAGATCTATGACAGTAACAACCATGTTCTTCATATCTTCAAGTCCCCGTATCCCTAGCACAGTGCTTCTTTATGTAGGTATTTGACAAAATGTTCTTTTTGTTAATTGAATTTAAAAGCTTGATGAAAATAAACTAGACCAGAAGAAATGCTACTGACCTTTCATCAGTTCTCATATTTTTTCTGAAAACAAAGCAAAATTTCACATTCCACCAAAATGTCACTAATTTCAAAAATTATACCATTTTATTTATCAAAATGAAATGGGAGAGAGAGGTTCTTATCTCATGGAGTTGAAGAATGAATCTTGTGGACAAAGGAGTGTTAGTAAAGTGATAGATTTTTATTGAGTAAGGATACAGAAAAAGCTCTCAGGAGAGGGGCTGACAGGGTTGCCAATGTGGGCCTCCACTTAATGTAGGAATGACGTTAGGGTGCGATGCTCATGGCAAAGAAAGAATTCTTGAGATGTCTTTGGTGCAAAAAAGTGGTTTTATTAAAACACAGGGACAGGACCTGTGGGCAGAAAGAGCTGCACTGGGGTCATAAGGAGTGAATGGCCCATTATATGGGTCATTCAAGTTGGGAGAGGGGTTAGGGATAGTGTAAGTCTCTAAGAAATTTTGGAAGCAAGGTTTCCAGGACCTTGAGGGTGCTAGCTGTTGTTAGGAAAAGGTTTTTTTTTCTTTTTTTTTTTTTATTACTGTCTAATTAAACCTGAGTCATGGGACCCTTCAGATGTATATCAGTGGGTCATGTACTTAGGGGATGATTGCCAACATGTATCTTGGGAGGTAGAGATGAAGGAAATTTCCAAAGGATTTTTTATATGTGAAAGTAGATTTACAGGGTCCTGGGGATTGGGTTAATATTGCTTTTCCCCTTAGCAAAGTATTAATATCTAGGCAGCTGTGTCCCTAGAGGAAGGTCACTCTTCCTATTTCAAGGACTTGTCAATGGGCCGTAGATAGTAAGGAAATTTAATAACTTTTCTTCTGCTTTTATTTCCCAAATCACACAGAAAGTCTTTTATTTAGAACTGACCAGGGATTGGAGTGCCTGAGTGGTTCAGTGGGTTGAGCATCTGCCTTTGGATCAGGTATGATCCCAGGATCCTGGGATAGAGTCCTGAGTTAGGCTCCTTGCTCAGCAGGGAGTCTGCTTCTTCCCCTGCTCCTCCGACCTCCTCCCACCACTCATGCTCTCTCTCTCTCTCTCTCTCTCAAATAATTAAATAAAATATTAAAAAAAAAAAACAAAAACAAAAACTAACCAGGGAACTTGTGTCCAATCATTCTTGTGATGTCTTGGTTTGAGAAAGGACTGGTGATAACATTGTTAATGACTGACTTCTTCTTTGCAGTCTGTTTACAATGTAACTGCCTTTAAAGACCCCATCTCTGATGCTCAGAGCAGGGTGTTATGGTTTGTTCCTTCATCTCTGGTTTCCTTATGCCTCAGCATTTCCGGGATTTCTATGAGCCTGTACACATACCCCCTACCTACCTCTCCCTACCTAGCCCCACTTATACCTTACTCAATGAGACCTTTCAGATGTATATCTGTGGGTCATATACTTGGGGGATGATTGCCAACATGTATGGGGGAGAGAGAAAAGGAAGTTTCTAAAGAATTTTTATATGTTAAAGTAGACTTACAGGATCTTGGAGGTCAGGCTAAGATTGCCTTTTGCCCTTAGCAAACTGTCAACATTGAGGCAGTGAGTCTCTAAGGAATGTTCCTCTGTCTGTTTTCAAGGACTTACCAATGGGCTCTCAGTAGTAAAGAAATTTAATAATTTTCCTTCTGCCTTTGTTCCCCACATCAAAAGGAAATAGTGGGAGTGATCAATACCTGGCATTAGAGATACACATGCCCTAATTCTAAAGAGAAGCAATAAGAATTTTCATTTTTATGTAAAACAGACTCTAAAGATTTAATTTAGTGTAAGATAATACAGGGAATTCTGCATTAGCAGTTTCTTTTGTCACTGGTTAGCCCTTTTTATCTGTTTGTAGCTATAAATGTGTTGATGAGGTAGAGAGAAGGAAAGGTATTTCAAGACTTGTACTAATGTAAAATATATTGAAGAATGTTCATAGTTTCAGTTACTGGCTACATGTACTGTTTACATTATCTTCATTATGAATGCTGTTACATAATCCTATGAATCTGGTTTATCCTTTTAAACCAGACTGAAGGAAAAGTAACTGTTATTTATTTTTTTTTATTTTTTTACTGAGAGTTGTAAAACCTGAGTCTCCAAATATTCCTGCCAAATTCTGCTTAACTGAGATTACTTAACAATTGCTATAACACAATTTCATTCTTGCTGTGCCTACAGATTGACCCTGTGATAAAGACAACCTGTTTGCTCACACCTTTCAGGATTTGAATAGCAAAAAATTCTTGAAACTAAAGTTTGACTAGCTTCCACAATAAAATAAAATCTTTAATTACTTACCCCTTGCCTCATCCCTCATCAACACTTACCTTAAGGTACTTTCACATGGTTTTAGTAAAAGCCAGTTAATTGCTTTGTTTCTCTTTCCACAGTTCAGTAATATAGGGGCTGAGGGCAGGCTGCCCCAAGATGGGCCATCGTGGCATGAAAATTATTTTGAGTTAAAACTAATTGAAATCCAGTGGATGCAAGAAAAGCTCTCTTCCTGGTCCTCAACTGTCTAAATTTACATTGGAAAGGAGAACCTGTACCAGGAAGAGGGCTATTAACAGAGACTCTGCTTTAGCTAAGAAATGTTTCTGCATGATAGGACAATTTTTGTTTTCCAAACATCTCTTTTCACCCTCTAGCTAATGGCCTCCTTCCCCATTGTGTCCCTAAGCCCTATCCCTCTCCTTAGCATAAATAGGCTCTTGTTGCCTCATTGTCTTTGAATTTCACTTTTATGTAGATTCCCCATACACTATTAAATTTTACTTTCTCCTGTTAATTTTTCTCATGTCAATTTGACCCTAAGTCCAATTAGAAGGACTTTGAAGGGTAGATGAAGGTCTTCCTCCCCAAGGATAGGATCATTCACATTAGAACCAGATTCTCCACTGCCTAGCCCAGAATGCTTCAATGAGGATAAAGTAGGATGAAGACCCCTTAGGATATCAACTCTTCAGTATGCTCCTAGCTGAACACCTAACTGCAGTAGTTCTACTGCTATGCTGAAGAGTTGCCGGGGCCTATTATTGTATGTATGTATGCATGTATGTATTTATAATATTTATTTGATTGAGAGAGAGAGAGACAGAGTGCAAGGGCAAGGAGGCATACAGGGAGAGGAGGAGGGAGAGAATCCCAAGAAGACTCCCCTTTAAGTGAGGAGCCCAAAAAAGAGTGTGATCTCATGGCCCTGAGCTCATGACCTGAGTTGAAATCAAGTCAGATGTGTCCTTCCTTTATTGTTTTTATTTTTATAATTATCCTTGTTAAGACTCCATTACATGATTTTATCATTGACAAGAGCTTTTTATGAGATAGGTAAGTATAGCGTTACTTTTGACTTTTGGGGGACTCTTACTAATAATGTTTATTTTTCACCAATAAAAAGCAAAGAAAGGGCAGCCATCATTTGAAAACCTTGCTACTAAATCTGTTCTGATCTGCCTTTTTGTTTGGGTGCTAAGAGCACAAACTAATTTTTGAAATGACTTGAAGAAGAACAATCTAGAATTGCAATGGTCAATTGAGGAAGTCTTGATATAAAATGTTTCACTTTTAGAGACACCTCAGCACAAAAAGGAGGGGAGAGTCTTGTTTGTCTAAAAGAAAGAGCACTTAAGAGAGAGATCACTTTCTTTATTTGAGCGTGTGTATGTGTGTTTGTGTATGTGTGTGTGTGCCTGCTTCACAGGTTTCCTGAATTTAATCTTTTTCATCTTCATGCAGAGGAAAAGAAATAGCTCTGGACAGTAATAACTTCTTATTTGTCTGAAACTGGCTCCTTCAAACTTCTTTCTATATTTTTTTCTCTCCCACTTTCTTCCCTGTCTTGGAAAATTTCAGAGATTAAATTAATTAAAAAATGGTCATGTGTTCACTCTAAAAATATCTAATCTAGATAGACTGCAATTGCCTTCTGAAAAAAAAAAAAGACAAATTACCAAATTGCATTTATTTTTCTTAAAATATGTGAGCTATGTAAAAACAAAACAACAATCAGGCCAAGTAATGGAATAATGGTCTTGCTCATTAGATAAAAGAATATAAAGGTCTTTATTTCTATAAAATGAGAAAAAAATTTTAATATGATTTGAGGAATCTTTGAAATTTAGTTTGTAAATTATATTAAAAATAAATACATGTAATATCTGACTTAAGTGAGTAAGAGATTTAAAAATGTATGTCTATTTCCATTTTTTACTATATAAGTTATTGCCAACAAAATATCCAGTTTACATAAGATTATGACTAACCATTCTATGATTTAAACTTTTAACAATTCCAACATTAGTTTATGAGTCAAAGAAGCTATCATTGTCCCCACAGTAGTTTAAGATTTTAAATATATAAAATGATGTTTAAATAAATTAATTTGTAATAATAGGTTACCTCTTAAAATGATAAATCTCATAAATTCTAATAATACTATAAACAATAAGGGATTACTGTGTTGACTTTAATTATAATTTCCAAATTTTCAATTAAATTTAAGACTTTAGACTAATATTAAATTGTGTTAATAATCTTCCATTAGTTGGGTAATTTTAAGGCATGAAAATAAAACTGTGGTCATTAAACATAATATTAATTTACATTTTTTATGATAGGGAATATGAAAATGCCTTTGCATAATTTTATATACATATCTTTCTTTGCTACAATACAATGTTTACAGATTTTATGAAATATCTGCTCATAAAGATGGAGAATCTGTGGATTTGTGAATGACTTTTTACTGTATCTTTGTCTAGAGGAAACAAAAGTTATTTTGGTTAGAATGAAAATTAATATAAATGCTTGAGATTATATCAAGTATAGTAACAAGAGTAATATGAGTGAACACAAAATAATAGCTGTTTTATCTGTTTCTTAAGGAAATTTTGTAGTTTATTTAGATTGGAAATTTAGTATAAATTATATAATATTTTATTTAAATATAAATAAATTTAATTATATGTTAATTAAAAATAAAAGCTTAAGTTTTTTATTTGGTTAGTTTTTTTTTAAGTTTTTATTTATTTATTCATGAGAGGCGCAGAGAGAGAGAGGCAGAGACATAGGCAGAGGCAGAAGCAGGCTCCATGCAGGGAGACCAATGTGGGATTGGATCATGGGACTCCAGGATCACACCCTGAGCCGAAGGCAGGTTCTCAACAGCTTAGCCATCCAGGCGTCCTTTATTTGATTAGATATATGTCTAAATACATAGATAAATATTATTAAGCTTTTGAATAACAAAAATAAAAATGATTTTTAAATAATTCAACAAGTTGGCTAATGTATTTACTTATAAAGAAAAAGTTAATGGAGGCACCTGGGTAGCTAGCTCATCAGTTTCATGTCCAACTCTGTTTCAGCTCAGGTCTTGATTTCAGGGTCCTGAGTTCAAACCCAGCATTGGGCTCCACACCGGGTGTGGAGCATACTTAAAACAACAACAAACACAAACTTCACTCAAAATTTCTGAGAATGTGTCTTTGGTATATGTTCCAAATATAACATGTACGAGAAGCTTTTCTCAAAGATAAAATACAGACCCCCTGTGTGACCTTTAGCAAAGACTTGGAAATGACTCTGATTTAAGACTTCTTTTTAACCTTATTGGAAGGGACCTAATCAGATAGTGTTAACACAAACACTGCATTAAAATTCTGAGGAATTGACCCTTGGGTTCATGTCTCTCAGCTAAAAAGACATTATATTTGCACTTCCAGAACCTAAATGCTGATAAGAGATTTCAGTCATAAAGATTCTCAAACACAAAGTTATTGAATAGTTTACTGTAAGACATCACTAAATAACATATAAAAATAGTAAAATGAAATTTTGAGTTTTGTCTAACATGTGACCAAGTTATTATCTGCCCAGATAATAAAATTTCCTTAATTTTTGAAAAACCAAAGTTTTTCATAAGTTTTGTCCCTTAATACATTTTTTTTTTGAAAACTTATGTTTTTCATCTTGTCCCACTTGGCACTTTTTCTTGTCTTTCCCTAATTCACACCCATACAGAATAGTAAAACCATTAAGATGTACTTTATCAAAAAATATCTTTGGGCTTTTCTGGAATGGCCCATATAACAAAGTTTTTTTGTTCTTGGGACACCTGGGTGCCTCAGTGGCTGGGCGTCAATCCTTTGGCTCAGGGAGTGATCCTGAAGTCTTGGGACCAAGTCCCACATCAGGCTCCCTGCATGGAGCCTGCTTCTCCCTCTGCCTGTGTCTTTGCCTCTCTCTCTTTCTCAATCTGTGTCTCTCATGAATAAATAAATACAATCTTTTTTAAAAAAAAAAATTGTTTCTGTTTTTTCCCATCTCCTTAGAAAGATTGCAAAGGATTAATAAAAGAAATTAGGCTTCTTTGGTATCTTTCAAATTTTAATAAACTCATAATTATTGTAAGAATTATTTGTTTACCAAACATAGAAACTTCTGTGTCATAGATTTATATGCATAATTAGCCTTCTTATGTTAAAAGAAAAAAAAATATTTATTTTACAACCCAAAGACTAGCAAGTTACTATTTACCGATTAATTCTTGTTTCCAGATTTCATTATATTTGCCAACAGGTATAACAAGTGACAATTGGTGATATATCAATTTATGATATATGAGAATATGATTTGATTGATTTATAATATAAATCAAAAGCCTTAATTATTTCTCGGTGTTCTCTTTATGATTTTGTTCAACTATAATCAATGACTACATTCTTATTTTTTTTAAGGATTTTTTTTTTGTGTATTAATTTAAGAGAGAGCTAGAGAGAGCACAGAGGGAAAGGGAGAAACAGACTCCTGGCTGAGCACAGAGCCTGATACAGGGCTTGATTCCAGGACCCTGGCTGGAATTGTGATCTGAGATGAAAGCAGACACTTAACCATCTGAGACACTCAGGTGCTCCAATGATTACATCCTTCTAAATTAATTGAATTCCTAAAATGATTCTACCTTTTGCTTTATAAAATGCAAAGATTTTTTTTTTTTTTTTTTTTTGATAGCAGGACACAGCACACTGACATTCAAGGTAAATGAAAGGCAGAACAAGAGGATGTCAGGAAGACCACACAGAGGCTCTTGCAAGTCAGAGCATCTTATGTATGGCAAGTAGGGTAACAGTAGCTACACTTGATGTACTCCCCATGGTATGGCTAATTTATATAATTTGGAGGACTCTGGGGCTCAGAGGCTGTCCCTAGTTTTCTGGAACCTGATCCAAGGGGCATTTATAGCTGGTATACATAGTGGCCAGGAGTATGAGTGCCCAGTAAGGTAAGTGATTGGAGTATGGACTTAATTAGCTGCTTAGAAAGAAAAAATGGCCAGTCTTCAGCCAGGATCTCAAACTGGGGCATGACAATAATACAAAAAACTAGTTATATACTCTTCCAGTGTGATCAAATCAGCCAACATAAATTATTAATCAAAACTGTTCAGTTTTTACCATAACAGTGAAAAATTCACTGCAATCTGAAAACAATATCTGTTGGGCAACTTCACTCAAATTTCTGAGAATGTATCTTTGGTATATGTTCCATCTGCCAACCTCATGATCCTGGCAAAAATCTGTAAAAGTGGAACAGAGGTATTTGAACAAGTGGCAAGTGGATATGATACAGTTATATCATTCAAATGAACACAAATCCATTCTTATTATTGTTTGTCTGAGGGATGGCTATAAGATTTGCTCTATCAAAAGACAGCCATGTCAACAGTAACTTAAAAAAAAAAGCCCTCAAAACTTTGAGACCCTGTGTTTCCAACTTGGATTGTCTAACCTAATATCAAAGGCACTCATTTTATATTTTTACATTTGATAAAGCTTTGCAAGACACTGGAATGCAGTGCTCCCTGAATTTCTCAGTGTTCCTCAGGGTTCTTGCTTCCTAAGTAGTGGAAATTGACATGCTATAATTAGAGAGAATGTCTCCTTTGTCCTCCAGAAACATTTGCTCTCTACATGTTTAGTGTATTATATGCAAACACACGGGTTTAAAATTCACAGGGTGATGAAACCCTCAGCCATTCTTTTACATTCATGTGCAAAATGGTTCTAAACGAGGGACCTCCTCCTTCTTGTCTCAGACAAGATATGTTTTCATTACAAAGATAAAGTTTCTCTCTCAAAGGGGTAGGAGTACAGCTGCATATCAGTTCTTGTAAAAACTAATAGGTTCATAATTTCAGGTTCCGCTCCTAAATAAGAAAACCATTTTTGAAAAAAAAAAAAAAGAAAAGAAAAGAAAACCATTTTTGGTACTGCATGGATAACCACCTGCCTCTAATTTCATCTTTCTGAGAATAGGGTACAGGAAACTGAAATGGTTAATGCTGCAATTAATAATAATTAATAATTATAATCTGGAAATGCCAAGTTTGCTTTCAGAAGAATATAAATAAATAAATACAAGTATTAATGTTTAATCTAGCACTTCTCATCATCTACAAACAGCATTGTCCTTAATGTATTGTTACAAATAATTAATGTACTGTAGCCATATTTATTACTAACATGTACGAGAAGCTTTTCTCAAAGATAAAATACAGACCCCCTGTGTGACCTTTAGCAAAGACTTGGAAATGACTCTGATTTAAGACTTCTTTTTAACCTTATTGGAAGGGACCTAATCAGATAGTGTTAACACAAACACTGCATTAAAATTCTGAGGAATTGACCCTTGGGTTCATGTCTCTCAGCTAAAAAGACATTATATTTGCACTTCCAGAACCTAAATGCTGATAAGAGATTCCAGTAATAAAGATTCTCTAGAATCTTGAATCAAACAGCAGAATGTTAAATTGACAATATTGACAGGGGCCAATAATTGCTAAACCTTTAAAAAATAACTTCTTGTTCTCCTTTTTCCTCCTAATTCTATCTCACCTTCCTATTAATTTAAAATTCAGTTTATCCTGACTTGTTTTCATGTTGCAACATTCAAATAGATATGAAGTTGAGCTGTTGGCTTTTGGTTAGTTTCAATCCCATATTAGCAATTTGCTTTCAAATGACAAAGTCTCTTTTCCACTGTTTTTAGGATCAAATATGTTAGGAAATCATACTTTGTTTTTTGGTCTCCAAATATTTCTAATGTTATTTATTTCATGAGAACTCTACTTTTTTTATTAGGACCATAAGGATGATATTAAGTACATTGGAAAGGGGATCCTCCCCATTTTTTCTTGCACACAAGGATCCTAGAACAGGAGCTATGGAAATGAAAAGTTATGGTTTTTAAACCATTTTAGTTATCTCATTAAAGGTTAGTATCTTAATTTGGAATTATGTTGTACAAGTTTAATCTTTTTGTAAAGTGATTTAATAGGGGGATTATACTGATTAACATTGGCACCATTTACAGTAGAGAGACTTTAAAGAAGCAATATTTCCTGAAGATAAGAACTTTGTGCAAAGACACGAAACTAAAAAAAAAAAAAAAAAAAAAAAAACAAAAACAAATCTGTAAATAAGTTACATTATAACAGATTACTTTCCAGCAGCTGGTGGCCCAGTTGGTTAAGTGTTTGCCTTTGGCTCAGATCATGATCTCAGAGTCCTGGGATCAAGCCCCATGTCCTGCTCCCTGTTCAGCAGGGAGCTTACTTCTTCCTCTCCCTCTGCCTGCTGTTCCCTCTGCTTGTGCTCTCTCTCTGCCTCTCTCTCAAATAAATAAAATCTTTTTTAAAAATAGATTATTTTCTTTCACTTCCATCGAGTGAGGAACTAAGAAAAAGTGACAGAAAATGGTAAATTCTTCAAGTCTGTGCATTTATTTTTATTTTTTTTTTAAAGATTTTATTTATTTATTCATAGAGATGCAGAGAGAGAGGCAGAGACACAGGCAGAGGGAGAAGCAGGCTCCATACAGAGAGCCTGACATGGGACTCGACCCCGGGTCTCCAGGATCACGCCCTGGGCTGCAGGCGGTGCTAAACCGCTGCACCACCGGGGCTGCCCAAGTCTGTGCATTTATTTGTTTGTTTGCTTTAGACTTAGAATATAAGTGAAATGCTGTTATTCTCTCTCTCTTTTTTTTAATGCTATTATTCTCAATCAATTTCTAAAGAGGGCCAGAATTCATTAATAGTGTAACTAATTAATGCATCTAATTATTTTATTTTATTTTATTTTATTTTATTTTATTTTATTTTATTTTAATATTTATTCATGAGAGACACAGAGAGAGAAGCAGAGACATAGGCAGAGGGAGAAGCAGGTTCCCTGCAGGGAGCTTGACGTGGGACTCAATCCAGGATCCCGGCATCACACCCTGAGCTCAAGGCAGATACTCAACTACTGAGCCACCCAGGCGTCCCAATACATCTCATTATTTTAACCAAGGAGCCATAATCTGATTTAGTCTTTTTTTCTTTTTAGATTTTATTTATTTATTCATGAGAGACACAGAGAGAGGGAGAGAGAGGCAGAGACACAGGCAGAGGGAGAAGCAGGCTCCATGCAGGGAGCCCGCCGCGGGACTCGATCCGGAGGCTCCAGGACCACACCCTGGGCTGAAGACAGGCGCTAAACCACTGAGCCACCCAGGGATCCCCTGATTTAGCCTTTTAATAACACAGTTATATCTCCATGTTGATATTATTGAAATTGTGATAAAAATTCTATTGACCAAAACTCTGACATTCTTTGTTGAATTTTCCTCCCATTTTAAATGATAATTCCACATGGATGCAAATTTTTAGATTGTTAATATATATCTACCATTTTCAGAAAATGATATTTTTTATATCATGAAAATCTAAAATAGTGTGAATGCTGTCAATCTGATTTCATTATTCTTTCTTAGACCTCTGTAATGATATTAATTTTATTAAGAATTAATAAAAGCAGAATAATCAATAGCATTTATTTGTTCATTCAAATAGCATGTATTAGTGGCTAATTATATGTTAGACACAAAAAGTATTTAAAATGAATGGCATTTAGTTTCTGCCTATTATCTTGTTCACAATAATCTTCAGTGAAATTATGAATTAGTAAAATGGGTCAAGAATCAAATTTTTATTATATAAACTTTTACTTATGGGGAATATTGATTTGTCTCTGCTACTTGTAACCAAAAGTCAGATTTCAAATATTTTCTTTGAAATTTCTGAGTAATATTGTTAATTTAGTTGAGAACTGTCCTGGAAACTTTTTTTGTAGTTACAAACATCTGGTTATTTTGCAGGACAGACTCCCACCCAAAATTTGGTCCAGATATTAAAGATGGTGATGATAGGCCACATACCAAGAGAATCTGAAGGAAATTTCACTGTTCACACAAGGGATTCCTAGGGAGATCAAGTTTTGCAAACAGGTAGGATGTGAGGCCACTTTGGCAGAGGAGAGAGGAGCTGGTCTGTTGTGGTTGTTAGAAGGTGTAATTAGGGGAATATTTCCACTCACAAGCTGGAGATTTGTGAAGTTTAAGTTTTCCACTATCTTCAGTGGAAAAAGGGGAAAGAAAGGTTGAGGATTAAAAAGTATTCAAACATCAAAAGTAGTCAAACATCAAAAATGTGATCATCCCACAAAATATATGTTATGCTTTGTTTAAGCTAAATAAAAGTAAACTCATTTTTTAAAAAGTACCATAGCTTTTCAGAAAGAGCACTACCTTTGGAATCACACATATCTAGGATTGAAATCCATTCTCTGCTTCAAAGTAGCCATGTCATTTTGACCAAAGTCATTTCATACCTGTTAGATTCGAGGTTTTTGCCTTCCATAAAACAAAGTTAATATTTAACCCACATAGTCATGGTGAGGATAAGACAAGTCAAGTTTTTGACAGTATTTTTCTTTTTATTAACGTAGATTTATTCTCTTGAAATAAATACTAGTAATTAAGATTCTTGATGTCTTTTTCCAAAGAAGATCCTTTGCAAGAATTCAGTGAAGCTGAAACAGGAGAGCTAGATTCTTGTCTCATGGAGTTGAAGAATTAATCTTGGGGACGAAAGAGAGTGAGTAAAGCAATAGGATTTTATTAAGCAAGAATACAGAAAAAGCTCTCAGGTGTGAAGGTGTCCCAACAGGGTTGCCAATGTGGGCCTCCATGGACAGTCTTATTTAGAACTGAGCAGGGAGCTGTGGCCTTATCATTCTTGTGATGTCTTGGTTTGAGTAAGGACTGGTGATAACATCCTTAATGGCTCCTTTTTAAAGAATGGTTATTCTTTGTTGGTCACAGGCAACTGTCATTAAAGAAAAAAGAAAGAAAAAATCCTCCCCCTTCGTAGGTACGTAGGTACGAGGGGTCTGGTTTGTTCCCTTATCTCTGGTTTCCTTATATCTCAGCATTTTTGGGATTTCTGTGAGGCTGATCCCATTGTCCGCTATTTATCTTTCCCTACCTAGTCCCGACTGTCCCTTACTCAAAGTTATGTATTATTCCATGAATTGTGCTATGTGGGTTCCTGGCTCTGAATCATGAGACTCCTTTTTCTTTCTTTTTTTTTTTTTTTTAAGATTTTATTTATTTATTCATGTGAGATACAGAGAGAAAGAAGCAGAGACATAGGCAGAGGGAGAAGCAGTTTCCCTGCAAGGAGCCCAATGTGGAGCTTGATCCCAAACCTTGGGATCATGTCCTGAGCCAAAGGCAGATGCTCAACCAATGAGCCACACAGGTGTCCCAATCATGAGACTTCTTGAATGAAATAGATCTCAGTACGGGTGAATGGTGCAGGAACTCATCACTGTCTCATTAGATATTGCAGAACAAATCTCTTCATGCATTAGTAAAGGAACTATCTAGAGTAAAGAATTTCAATATATGACTTTGATGAGATGTAAGACATTTTATATTATTTTTTGGTAAAAGTGTATTATTTTCTCATTATATCAACTTAAATATTAAACTTAACCCTTTCAAAGTTAGAAAATATTATATAACAGACACAGTTGTTTTTGTGGGGAAATTCAAGTGAAATGATGCTAGTAAAATTCCAAAATGTATTTAAATATATTTGCTTTATGTATACTGTTCTAAAGTTTATTCTTAGAGTTATTTGAAAGACTTCTTCAAATATCTGCCATACACTAGGATATAAACAGTATACACAGAGTAGCACCTGAAAAAGCATAAATACATCATATCAGGGAGACCAAAGTACAAAATACATATTATATTTTAGTACATATTCAAGGTACATCTATTATATTTAGGCTGTAATTTCATATTTAAAGTTATTTATAATGGAAAAGCAAAGTGTAGAGTAAAAAAGCTTTATTCCTCTTAATTATTTACTATCAGGATATTGTGTAAGAATTTCTTGAAAATATTAAAGGCTTAGAGTTTTGTTTTACTGACTGTCTTTTCTATATTATATAAAAAATCAACTTCAATATGTCAAAGATAATAGTGAGTCAAATATGCATGTAAATTAAATAAAATTGAACAGCTAGTATGTGTAAAGCAATTAATGATGGCTAATATTTGAACTATAATGACTTTTTAAATGATTGGCATAGTTGCAGTGTAATTAGCTGAAATTGCTTTAGTAAAACCAGTAATTAGTTTTGAAACAAGGGCAATATATTTAAAAATCTACATGGCATTCTGCATATGTGCTCTTATTATATTAAAAACAAGATCTTCCTGAAAAGAACTTGATGGGGGAAGATAATGATAAGGTACATATATAGTAAATGGTCAAGAAAGATTTCTTGAGATGTCTTCAGTGCAAAAAGGTAGTTTTATTAAAGCAGTGACACAGGACCCCTGGGCAGAAAGAGCTATAAAGAGGTTGTGAGGAATGTGCACTTTCAAGTTGGGAGGATGTTAGGGATAAGATAAGTCTCTAAGGAATTTGAAAGCAAGGTTTCCAGGACCTTGAGGGGCTAGCTGTTCTTAGAAAAAGGTCATTTAGTACTGTCTAGTAAAACCTTAGTCATGAGACCCTTCAGATGTGTATCAGGGGGTCATATGTTTGGAGGATGATTGCTAACATATCTTGGGGGTAGAGACAAAGGAAGTTTCCAAAGGAATTTTTATGTGTTAAAGAAGACTTACAGGATCCTGGGGGTCAGGATGTTAAGCTAAGATTGCCTTTTGCCCTTAGCAAAGTATCAAGATCCAGGCAGTTGAATTCCTAGAGGAAGGTCATTCTGCTTGTCTCAAGGACTTGTCAGTGGGCTAAATTGTAAGGAAATGTAATGTTTTTCTTGTGCCTTTGTTCTCCACATTAGTCTCTATATAAGAAGAATTGGATTTTCTTTCAGGATGGGAAGCTTTTACTTTCAACTGTTAATTGTACATTTACTTTTTGAGAAATTAGAATACCAAAGAGAAATATAAATGTTTTTTTGCAAGATTTAGTACATGCAAGTGTCCTATCATTATTTACTTCCTCTTTGATAATCTAACACTTACTCTTTGTATTCAGCATATGCCAGCAACTAAGTCCCTGGCCATGCTGGTCTTTTGTAGCTAAACTTTAGCCAGGCTCAAGGTCAGAGTGGGAGTGAGAGCATAGTAGCCAGGAGTATAGTTTCTACTGCATGAAGTGGAAGATAGCTAAACTGATCACTCAAGGATACACCCCCAACCCTTGCTTACATACCTTATAAAGCAAATTTCTTTATAAATTATTTTAGATGGGAAAAAATGTTCAGGAAATTTTTACTTCAAAATGTTAGCCTTGATGGTCTCTAGAAATTGGAAGCTTGAATGGGATTATAGGTCCCAAACAGAATTTCTGCACCATGTTAAGTTAGTGAGCTTCTCTTACAGACACAAGGATTCTGGGAAACAGAATTCTGGGAAAGACACTGTTCTTGAAAAGCTCACAGTGTAAACTAAAGGGTATGCAAATATGATATTTTTCTCATACCTCCCAGTAAAGAGAGATTGAGTATTCAAATAAGAGCTCAAAGAAATATGATTCGTAATTAGAAGAGCACCAGATAAGAATATAAGAGAATCATGTCCTTGTGGATACAGACCATATGCGATGGCAAAATTGTTGGAACCTTTAAAGTAGTGATTAGGGCAAAATGAGCCAGGGGAGTAAAACACATTTAGGAAATAGTAGAATAAGAGAAAGCAATAACAACTTAAGTCTATTTTATTTAAAAGAAATGGGTTGGGGTGCCTGAGTGGCTCAGTTGGTAAAGCCTGCAACTCTTGCTCTTGGGGTCATGAGTTCAAGGCCATGTTGGGTCCAGGGCTTACTTAAAAAAAAATTAAAATTAAAATTAAAAAAAAAGAAACTGAGTTGAAGTTTTTGTAAATGTTGTTGGCTTCTTTAGTCAGAGGAAAGAAATTGAATCTGTGGTTGTTTGCATGCATATATTTGTGCATGCTAAAGATGTATGTGTATATCTTTCACAAAATATCTTTCACAAAGTATCTATCATAATCAAATAGGATAGCGAATATACAAATATATGCAAGTAAAAACTATAAACTATATATATATAAACGCAGGATAAAAGTGTCTAATCCTGATTTATAGTCTCTAATATTAGGGTGCAACCCTAAAGTATACTTTAGTGTGTCCAAAATATATCTGATGAAGTAGGGATGCCTGAGTGGCTCTGTGGTTGAGCATCTGCCTTCGGCTCAGAGAGTGATCCTGGAGTTCCAGGATCGAGTCCCACATGGGGCTCCCTGCATGGAGCCTGCTTCTCCCTCTGCCTATGTCTCTGCCTCTCTCTGTGTGTGTGTCCCTCATGAATAAATAAATAAAATCTTTAAAAAAAAGTATGAAATATAAGAGGGTAAAGTATTAAAAGAAGAATAGATAAGGTGATCACTGTATCATTTAATCATTTATAGAGAATAAAAGAAACATGTGTCTCTAAAAGGAATTCAAAGTAAAAACTTCTGGTCTGGCCATTTTTGTGTTTAAGATATTTAGGAGAAAATCTGGATGTTTAAAAAGTTGAAAGAATTTACTCAGCTTTTGTAAGATAGACAGTGTGAGTCTGTCACCTAGCTCAGCCTCAAATAGTTATTTATGCCAGAATCTATCATTAGGGTGAGAATATTCCATAAAATATTCCATTTGCTATTAGTTGAAGATAGATTTTTACATTCATATACGCATGGTTAAAAATGTGTAGCTTAGAAAATATATAGCATATAACTGCTCAGTGAGCAAAAGTAAACTAATTGGAAATTAAAATATGTACATTGGTTAGCAAACGAATTTGTAGGAAGTATAAAGTTTAATTTTTTTCCACTAAAACTTTAATATAATTATTTTCATGAATGCATTGCCTGTTGTAATATTTGTATTCCAAAGGTTGTCAATTTATCATGTTCGTATCAGTTCTCTTCCCTTGCTAAAATATGCATTTATTGATTCTGTTAATGTTTATTACAAAATTTATATTTTATATTGTAATAGCAAATTAGGTCGCGTCTTCAACATTTATGTAGAGTCAACCACATGTCAGTACTATACTATTAACATAGAAATGCATGAAATATAGATAATCCTGGCTCCCACTGTCTTCCTATTTTATCTGAAACAAAACTCAATAGATTCCAGTTTCATTTAAAATGGCATGCAGTTTTATAATGTCAAGATTCATAATTTTGAGGTTAGAATCTTACTGTTTACACAAAATTATGATATTGCAGAACATCTAGAAATTGGAAGTGATTATAAAATTGTTAAAGATCTGAGACATGAAAACACACCCAAGAAGCCTCTGAAATATGCTGTACTAAAAGATGTTGATCTCTGGAATTCAGAGGTAAAGTTGTTCTGTGATTTAATATAACACTGGTAAGGTAAACCAATAAAATACTCTTTCTATTTTCCCTAAACAGTAGGCAAAAGTAGAGCAAAGATTTATTAATATTGCCAAGGAGGAAGACTTTCTTCTGCCCTATGGTGCTTCTAGTTGGATTTAGAATCAAATTGACATGAGACACATTAACAGGAGAAAATCAAATTTAATGGGCATTCACATGGAGAATCCACATAGATATGAAATTTCAGACATTGAGGCGACATAGAGCTTACCTGAACCAAGGAGAGGGGTAGGGCCTGAGACTACAAAGGGTAGAAATCTACTAAACTAGAAGGTGAAAGGAGATGTTTAGAAAAACAAGATTTTTCTATTATGCAGATGATTCGTTCAGTAAAAGGGGCCTCTGTTAATAGCTCTCTTCCAGTCATAGACTTTCCTTAAAATTTAGGCAGTTATGGAGAGGCAGAGAGGCTTTCCTGCATCTGCTGGGTTTTTATTACTTTTAACTTGAAATAATCTTTGTGCCAAAGTGACCCATTTTGGGGTGTTTCATACTGTACTCCTTCAGTATCCTCTTTTTTAGTATGAGATGGTATAAAAGAAAACTGAAGGTTTGTTGGAAGATGTCGCTATGAAAAAAGGACATATTAAGTTGAGCAGTGATCACAGAAAATGTGAAATGACATTCATTGGGCATTACTGAGTGCCAGGAAATATTCTAAAAAATGTACATTATATCAATAATTTTCTAGAACATCCCTATGACTTGGGTATTATTATCATCCCACTTTACAGATATGGAAATTGAGGCACAGAGCATTTACTTGTCCAAAATCACACAGAATTTAAGTCAAAACCAGGATTGAAATCAACATTCTGGCTATCAAGTTTTCCTCTTCATACAGCTTTATAATGACACTCAGATTTGAATCTGCTTCTCAGATCCCAGGAGTGCCAAGAGAGAACATTCTCAGTATATTGCCTTTTAGGCAAACAGTCAATAAGTAGTTGAATCATACATCATACAAAAATTAGTCTAGCTGACCTCTAAAGTTCTTTCCAATTTCAGCATTAGATGATTCTATGAATGTTAAATTAATGTATTTCACTAGACTGCTGGGCCTAGAGCCAAGTTACATTGAGGAGTTGCAGTGTGGAAAGAGGTCAGTATGTGCTTGTTCTATAGATAACAAAATGTGTTTGAGAAAATTCATATACAAGCAGGAAAGTCTAAGGCCTGAGAACTGCAACCATAATCACTTACCTGTCAGTGGAACCCATGTAATAAAAAGGTACCATCTACAGCTCAATTTCTACTCTATGAATCCAGTTTTTCTGGCCACTACCCTAGTGTGTGGCCCTGACAATTTTTCCTTTAAGCTAACCAATTTGTCCTGATCTCAAGCTCTATGAGAGACTACATTACTGAAATTTCTAAGCTTAGAATTTATGGCAGGGTCAGCTTATTCTAGAGGAACTATTTGAACAATGCTGTGACCCATTGCTAAATCTAAGACATGGGTTAATCTTACAGCTTTATATTAGACACCCATATTTAAGTAATAGGATGACAAATACCAATATTACTGTGAGAATGGTTGTCATTATTTAAATCCATATGTATCTATGTCTTTCTATGTATGCATCTCTCTTTATATCTAGAGATAGATAGATATATCTGAGGAATATAGACATTGCAGACATTCTGGTCTTTTAGTACACTTGTGCTCATCATAGGCTCTCTCTGATGTAGAAAAGTTTGGGTGCTGATTTTATAAGAAAAAGGTAAAAAGAATACTATGAAATAATATACACTTCTTGAAAAAATGAGCAAAGATTAAATGAATACTACCATGCCTTTACCAAAAAACTTTTTAGCAATAATCCTAGACTCAGATAATACCTTATTGAATGTGGGGTGCCTGGGTGTCTCTATCAGTTGAGTATTTGACTCTTGGTTTAGCTCAGGTCATGGTCTTAGGGTCCCGAGATCAAGCCCTGTGTCGGGCTCCACACTCATCAGAAAATCTGCTTGAGATTCTCTTTCTCCCTCTCCCTCTCTCACTATTCCTCCCTCTGTTTGCACTTTCTCTCTAAAATAAATAAATAAAACTTAAAAAAAATACCCTATTGAATTTTATGACCAGGAATTAGGAGGATTTTTTTTTTTTTTAGATTTTATTTATTTATTCATGAGAGATACAGATTGAGAGGGACACAGACACAGGCAGAGGGAGAAGCAGGCTCCATGCAGGGAGCCAGACGTGGGATTGAATCCGGGGTCTCCAGGATCACATCCTGGGCTGATGGTGGCGCTAAACCGCTGAGCCACCCAGGCTGCCCAGGAGGATACCTTTAAAGTAAGTGCTTTTGTTAAAGGGTGATGAATCAAATGAATCAGCTTTATTCTAGTGATTCTAATAATTAAATATAAGTATTCCTCCCACCAAAATTCTCATAATATGATTCAAAAACTGCCTCTGGCCTTCAGAATCAAGCCAGAGAATCAGTAAAGAGCAGCCTGTCCTGGGCAGACAGTAGAAATCTACTGTATTTTGAGTTTTCTGAAAGAGTCATGATGTTTCATGGTCTGAGTATTTGCATCTGCTGCTCTCTTTTCATAGGTCTTTACTGTCTTTCTACACCTGGGTCACTCTTGATTATCTTTCTAAAACTGTGGTGAAGACCTTTAGGAAGGTCTTCCTGAAGTACTAGCAGGAATCGTGTGTCCCTTCCTTCTACTACCACTGGAACTTTTACATGTTTGTCTCTGTCATACCACTTAGTATATTTGATTGCAATGATTTATTTGCCCATCTGCCCAACTAAATGATATCTTCAAAGGCAGAGACCAATTCTTTTTTTCTTTGAAAGGTTGAAACGTATTTAATAGCTAAATACAATCGTTCTTTGACATTAACATTACAGTCTCTGCTTATGTCTATTTTAATCAGGCTATAGGCTATGTTTTCACAGTGTAAAATATAAAGGTAAATTATAAAGTTGAGAAGAGTATACTAAAGGACTTACCTACTTAAGATGATTGAGAAAGCACAGAAATGTCTTTGGCTATTTATTCTTAACCTTCTGAAATTCTCTTTCTGCTGATTTTTAATTTAAAATGATTCACTTCATATTTCACTGTGCAAAGTGATATTTGACCCAGTCTAAAGATGTAGCTTAGATCTGTGATTATTCTTCATGATTAAAATCTCAATGTGATTGTGTTTGGTAATGATCAAGTATTGATTGTGTTTGGTAATGATCAAGTATTTATATTTTATTCTTTCCAAAATTATAGATCCAGAGTTTTGCTAGCTATCTCCTTAAAACTCCATTTCTTTAAATTGCAAAGCTACAGATTTTGTTATCTCATTTGAATGTGTTGAATAACTGATATGTATGGCTTAGTTTTGTTTTATCTGCTGTTTTACCTAATATAGAAACAGCTTCCTTATGATTGTGTGCTTCAGAGGTAAGAATAGGTAAACCTTGCTCTTATTATGTTGTAATCCTAAATTATGTGAAACTAGTCAATGACTCAGTAATTTCCTTTTTATTAAATCAGTATGTGACAAATCTTTCAGATATAATGAATACATAACCAATAAAGTAATATTTGCTGGTGACTTCATCTTATTGCTGCACTCCTGGGTTACCTTTAAAAGCTGCAATTGTTGGAAGGGATGGAAGTATAATAATAATATTCAGAAGTCTTTGAGCAGGCACAGATTAGCATTCAAATGCGCTGATAAAAAAGTCAGCTTATATGTTTCCCCCTGGAATCTCCCTTTAAAACACACATCTATCGCTTATATTACATTCTTCTGCCCCATGTCTGATTTCAGCCTTAGTTATCATGAGAAATGTCACATAACTCAGATTCTTCATGGGCCACTATTGCCTAAATTAAGCGCATTGCATCATTCAGCATTCTACCCTTGTAAAAACAGGCTTGATTTAGCCACAGGAGCACCCATAAATAAAAGTGTGATAATGTTCCTGGAGGGCAGTCCTCAAAGAGGTGGGGGGAAAAGGGGTTTTTGGTTAAGGACATCAGCTTCTCTTATTTGAGATAGACTATTCTGACTCTTCAAATGCTCAGGGGAATTCTGGAGTCTAAGTCTGTAGCAATGACCTTGATAAATAAATGCCTCCTTATGTTAGACTTATTCCTCCCTCTTCTCATATATCCTATTTTCTCACTTTTGCACCGAAGTCCTTACTTCAGGATCTCTTTTAAAAAGGGAACCCAAACTAAGATACGGACCCTAGTGGTGCAATACCATAAATATAGTCTTGCTCCAAATCTATCATTAGGTGGCAATGCTCAGCGATTAGTTTGAGACAACATTTCTTAAAATATTTCCAAACAAATTCATCTCTGCTGTGTACTTTACAATTTGTTTAGTTCGACTGCATACATATGGAAACAGAATGAAAGCTGTTCATGGAGAAAAGACTTGGCACAGCCTGCAAAATTAGAAGCCAGACATTTAAATTCTTCAAGCAAAATAACAGTGATAACACCTGCACCTAAAACATATGGATCTGATTTTAATCAGTGAATAAGGAATCTGCACTTCAGGCCACTAACAAGTATGTCGGCCTCAAAATTTTTTCTTGACCCTAGAAAAAATTAGACGCAGTTGATACAAGAATATTTAGTTCAAAAAAGACTTGCTAATTGTCTACAGTCCTAAATATCTAATTTTTTAAATGTCATATTCATTATCCGGAATTTGTTCTCCTGGGATTGGAGAATCTGAAAGTACACACTTCAAGTACATTTTGGTACGTCTTAGAAATTGGTTTTATAAACCATGAGTTGACATGACTAATTTTATCCTTGGGATGCATTAAAAAAATTAGAAAATCAAGCGACCACATGGAAACCAGAAATTCATCTTTTATAAACCTGCTGTGAAACATATGATCTTTCTTATTATCCAATAGTCCTTATATGAACATCTATAAGAAAAACAAGAATTTAGTGTGAATAAAATTTTGATCAACTATCTTGTTAAACTAACTGGCAAATCTTCATTCATAAATGAAATCTTAGTATAATTTCTCTATTTTTTTCTTTTTGAATTTCCGTTGTCGAAAACTGATATTTGTGCTTGGGACCCAAGATATGAGGTGAAGACAGAGTTAAAAATAAAGAAGAATAGCTTTAGTGCTTTGCTAGGCAAAGGAGGATGCAGCAGGTTATGGCCTTCAAAAACTGCAAGCCTTTCCCAGAGGAAGGGGCTGGGGGGTTTTATAGGGAAATACAGGATCTATCCGGTTTTGACAGGAATTGTGTATGTGCTGCCAGCTTCTTTAGTTGATTTCAGATGGTACTAGGTTCCTGAAACAAAAGGCTAAGAAGGGAGGAGGAGAGGTTTGTGGAAGAGAGGGAAAGGTTACCTTAAAATCAAGCTTTGCTGAAGCATTAGTGTAGCCATTTTGATTTTTGTTCAATTTTATGCTTTTAAGCAGTTTCATTTCCTGCCAGGCAGTGCAGAAATAAATTTCTACCCTACTGATAATTTTCTTTAGATTAAATGTTTAGTTTAAATGAATTCTACTCATGATGCAGAACTGTTTTCTTTGTTTTAATGGTACTCTTTTCAATGTCATGTTAAACAATTATTGGAATAACAGGTAGTCAGGAGAACAAAAATGTGTTCAATGTTATCCTCTATTTCATTAGCAAAACAGAAGATGTGGAGAGTGCTTCTTTGTTTTTTCCTCACATTTATGTTTAGAAAAAAAAATTGCTAAGGATATAATGAATTTGGACCTCCCTAGTTGGAATTACATTTAAGAAAATAAACAAATGTGTTCTCTCCCTCAACACCATTTTGCACATTATTGTAATAAAATAGAGAGGGTTAGGAGTAATTCCAAATCCAAAGGTTAGAAAGTCTCTGGGGTGCCTTACTGGCTCAGTCAGTAGAGCTTACGACTCTCGATCTCTGGGTTTTGAGTTCGAGCCCCACACTGAGTGTAGAGATTACTTAAAATAAAATCTTAAAATGAATGAATGAATAAATAAATGACCAAAGTTTAGAAAGTTTCTTAAATGTCCTTCATATAAATCAACTGACAAAACAGTGGAGCTCTGGTGTTACGATTTTTTCCCCTGATAACTGATTTAGTACTTTCTTTTATCCCTCTTTTATTTTAGCAGATTCCTAGGGAAAGTATAAAATCTAAAGCAATATGATCTGTCCTACTCTCTTTCATCTAGTGACCCTATGTTTAGGTTCCTAACATTCTGAGAGAATACAAAATGACTGCTTATGGTGATAGGATTCATGATAACAATATTGGATATTGCTTTTGATGTGTGTGGGGGGGAAGCTTTGTAATTTTAAATGAAATCATCAGTCCTACAGTAGCAAGACTGAAGAGCAAAGAACTCTCATAAAGAAACAGTAATATCTTTGTTAATCTTCAGAATATTATTTCCAGACAGTCAAATGGTATATTTTTACTTTAACCCTGCTTGTATTCTTGTTGTTATTAAGGCCATAATATATAGGCCAAAGGACTTCCATTTTCTACATGAGAAAAATTTTATTGCTGATTAAAACATGTAAAACTACACACATGTTATTAGCTCATTTTTTTTCTTAATATGACTTTGGTAAGCAAAAGAAGTATAAAGGAAGAGGAAAAACTTTTAAAATAAATATTTCTCACACTGCATGAATCAGAAAGTAAAACAAAAATATAATAATTGCTTAAAAAGAATGTTTTAATTGTTTGCCTTAGCTGTTTAGAAATTCCATTTCTTTTCAAAATCTTGTAGTCACCACAAATTTCGTTGGCTTTGCAGATTATCTGATAACGTCCTTATCCCTTTCTCTAACCTGCTCTGGTATATCCCTATCAGTGGTGGATGCAAAAAGTAGAAACTGCTAACAAGTCTCTGTTGTCACAATTTAGACCTGAATAAAATCACTGCTGTTACTCGTTCTGCTGCTGAATGTTGAAGACCAAGGGTGCTGGCATCAGTACTGATACTGCCTCAGGTTGTCCACAGGCATTACAGAGAAATGATTCAGAGTGTTTTACTTTTTTAAAAAAATATTTTATGTATTTATGTGAAGGAGAGAGAGCATGAATGGCAGGGAGGGGCAATGGGAGAGGGATAAGTAGGCTTCCTGCTGAGTGTGGAGCCTGACTCCAGACTCAATCCCAGGACCCTGAGATCATGACCTGAGCTGAAGTCAGATGCTTAACTGACTGAGCCACCCAGGTACCCTTGTTCTTACTAATTCTTATTTCATTTCTCTCACTCTGTGCTTCTAACATAAGTTCATAAGGGATGGGGTCAGAGGTCCAAGAGGAATTGATAACATTGTGCTATATCAGAATCACATTGCTTCTGGCTCGTTCTTACTGAACCGAAGCCAGTATAGCATATTGCCCGCCCCCCTTAAATTGATCTGGGTGCTTATCTGTTAATTGTGAAAGTAAAAAGATTTGTTAAATGTGAAAATTAAATCCACTGTGCTTCATCCTCTGATCTAGATAGAAAACTGCAGTACTCAGAGTGAACAAAACTTAGACTCAAAATAAGACCTCTTTCTTTAGTATCTTGTGTCACAAAAGATTGGAATTAAGTGCATACTCTGTGAGCTTGGTGATCATAAAACTGAATGGAATTTTCAGTAGGAAGAAGTCATTCACATGCTTTAAAGTCTTTGTTCAGTTCTCTCAGGTTCTTATTCAGATTCCACTCAGGTGTTTTTCTCAAACTTTCTCTGTGAAATTGTGAATTCCATGATGGAACTAATTGTATCTTATTCACCACTGAATTCCCAAAAGCCACGGACAATGCTTGATCTGTGGTATATACAAAAGAAATATGAGTTGAATAAATTTTTGGCAATATCATAAAGGAACCTCTGCTTGTTTTCATAATTATCTAAGGCACAATTTCTCAACCATAGCATTACTGAACACTGGGACTAGATGGTTGTTTTGTTATGAACAAATGCTCTCCACATTGTAGGATGTAGGATGTGTAGCATTACTCCTGATTTCTACCTAATTGCCAAATGTCCCTGAGGAGACAAAATCCCTTAGTTGAAAAACTTTCAACCCTTAGTTGAAAAACATCAATGTGTACATATATCTGCATCAACATCTGTTTTTCTACCATATGTATAGTCCATTTACACAACCAGAATTCACAACTCTTGTGATTTTTACTAGTATTGGTGTTATGTTTCAGTCTTCATAATAAATTTATCGTCTTCCAATAATCTTTGTTCAATTTGGAAACTTCTTTAGAAAAGCCTTGATGAAAACAAGTAGAATTGCATTCCTATGTGATATTCCAGTTTGTAAATTACTATATTTCAGAAAGAACTCATTAGTCTTTTTTTTTTAATAACAGCATTAGAGTTATTATTTTATTAAAAAACAGCAACAATTACAAAATAGTAATGTAAGCAAGAGAGACTATTATGTAGGGGATTAGTCTGTTCAATAATCAGATTATGTACCTATTAATCTTTAAAATATTTAGTCTATATTGGAATCTGCCTCTGTCGGTCTTTAAATGAAGGCTTTTTATTATAGTCAACAACAATAACATTTTCTTTTAAAATATGTAATTTTTAAGTGGAATGATTTTCTATATGGTATAATTTCAAGCTTAGCATGTAGTGAAGAAAAAACATTGGAAGATTAACAACTTGGGTTGTAATTCTTTTTTTTATTTATTTTTAATTTTTTTTAATTTTTTTTATTTATTTATGATAATCACACAGAGGGGGGGGGGCAGAGACACAGGCAGAGGGAGAAGCAGGCTCCATGCACCGGGAGCCTGACGTGGGATTTGATCCCGGGTCTCCAGGATCGCGCCCTGGGCCAAAGGCAGGCGCCAAACCACTGCGCCACCCAGGGATCCCCGTTGTAATTCTTTTACTAGCTTTAAATTTAAACAATTAAACATCTTTGGGCCTCAATTCTAAGTAACATGCAATGATGAAATGATTTAGAAGGAACCTTTCATTTTGAACACTTAGATTACATGAGCTGTAGAGTTCCACTTTTGGAAGTACATGTGAGAAGCTCTGCAGTCTCCCATCTAGCAGCACAAATAAAACTAGTGAAAATAATTAAAAACAAAAACAAAAACAAAAACCTAAGATTTCTCTGGAAATTGTTCTAGGGGCATACAGCAAATGAAGAAACTTTATTCAAAATAGCAAGAGACAGTAGCATTTGAATCAGGTGCTCTCCCTCTCCCCCATTACATTCACAGGGAACAGAGACTCCATTCTAGGCAGGAGCAGCCAAGAACACAGAGCTCCTCTTCTCTCTGGTCAAGAACTATGATACTTCCCAGGATAGACAGTGCCCACATTTCTCCTCCTGATGGAAGCTAAAGTCCATATGAGTTCATCTGAATTCCAGCCTCCAGTCACAGGGCACAGTTGTATCAAGCTGAGAATACTAGGGCCCAATCATCCTTGCCCAGATTGTTTTTAAGGAGGAGATTACATCTTGAGGGCAGTGAGCCTAAAAGACCAGAGGCTAGTGCTCCTGACCAGTGCCATGCTCTTAAAGAAGGGTGTCACTTAGAGAACTGAGCCACTGTTAACTACCTTCAACTTCAGAGCCATGGCTCAGAGGTTTTTTTCCAGAGATAGATACAAGCCTTATTAAGTTAAATGACCTCTGAGGTTTACTCATAAGGAACTGATAGTCTTTGAAGTAGAGAAGTTCAAACCTTTAACTACTCTTAGAAAAGTTGGGGGAAGGAGTTGATGTTTTGATAGTAATAAAAATTATAAGGAGACAATTAGTTTCATAAAAGCAAAAAAGGTGTACCCTAAGCCCTCTAGCTTAAAAGAGAACCAGGGAAATAAATAGCTAAGAAGAGCTCCCCTGGATTCAGAATATACTTTCAACACTGTGTTGGAAAACTACTCTTGCAAAGGAGATCAAATTTAATTGAATGAGAGTATGGAGCAACTTATGTCCAGAATATTGTAAAACAAACACAAGAACAATCACCTGGTGATTAGAGTACAACTCAGTGAAGGAGAGTTTTGTTAAAACCACTATCATCCCAGGGGACTGTGTATTCCAGTCCCACCAAAGAGCATCAGAACTTCTCACTGTTAGGGGTGGTGGTAGATAGACATTACTATAATAATCCAGCCAGTCCAAAAAAAGTAAAAAACACTAAACAGTCCATTTAGTCTAAATGGACTAAAATGTCCCACTTTGACAGAAAATTACAATATATGCAATAAGAAAGGGAAGTGTAATACATACACACGAAAAATTGCAGGTACCAGGAACTACCTGAGAGAGCGTACAAATGTCAGATATAACAAAGACTTCAAAGGGGCTGCCACAAATACATTCAAAGAGGGAAAGGAAACCATGCTCAACGAAGTAAAGAAAGGCATGATAATGCCTCAACTTGAAGACTATCAAGAAAGAGAAATTATAAGACAACCATATGGAGATACTGTTGAAAAGGCTAATAATGGAAATGAAAAATTCACTAGAGAAATTCAGGAATAGTTCTGAACTGACAGAAGAAAGAATTAACTACATGAAGACTGATTGATAGAGATTATGCAGCCTGAAGAACAAAGAGGGGAAAAAAAGAATGAAGACAAATGAACAGAGTATGAGAGAAATGTGGAACACCACTAAGTGCCCCAACGTAGTTGCATAGTTAGTAATAATGTATCAGTATTGGCCCATCAATTTGAATTATGTTGTAACAAATGCATTACACCAATGTCAGATTTTAATAATGAGAAAAGTGTGGAACGAAGAGGACTAAGGGAACACTTTGTACTCTAAATCTAAATCTTTTTTAAAATATTTTATTTATTTATTAGAGCACAAGCAGGGCAGGCAGAGGGAGAGGGAGAAGCAGACTCCCTGCTGAGCAGAGAGCCAGATGTGGGGCTCAATTCTAGGACCCTGGGATCATGACCTGATCCAAGGCAGTTGCTTAACCAATTGAGCCACCCTGGTGCCCCCACTTGGTACTTTCTATTCAGTTTTTCTGTAAACCTAAAACTCTACAAAACAAAGCCTCTTCATTTAAAAAAACAGTTGTCTTATTCAGGGGCACATGGACAGCTCAGTTTAGTGTTGGACTCATGATCTCAGCTCAGGTCTTGGGTTCAAGTTTGGCATTGGGCTCCATGCTGACTGTGGAGCCAGCTTTTAAAAAAAAATTATCTTCTTCAAATAGGCTAAGCTACCTTCAAATTGAGATGTGGGACCCACTTGCAGTCCTGTGAAATATTTGATCCATGTCAAGTCAGGCACACAGACAGACTCCCTGGGAGGAAAGAGGAGTTACTTCAAAGGTTATTTCTTTTGAAAGTAAATAAATTTAAATTATTTTAAACTGGTAAGCAGGGTTTTTGAGAGAATATTAGAAATCACTAAATTCAGTTTAATTTTTGAGTTTATTTCAAGCCCATCAGTCATGCTTTTATTTGCATTTAGAGAGACTCTGCACACTAATGTAAAGACAGGCAGCTGCATTTGCAGGACTGTGGCACAGTGTGGATCTGCTGGTTTCTGCTAATATAGCTTAACATATATAATCAAGTCCACAGATATTTTCCATTGTAGAGACAGCTGATTTAGATCCAAATATAGATTTAAATGTGTTCCTTGTAATGCTGTTTAAAATACTGAAAAGTGAACATAAATAGATCACAAATTTCAAGTAACTGTTTTCTTGCCAAGTAGAGATAGCAGATGATTCCATGTCTGCTGAACTGTTTAGAAAGCAGGAAAATGATAAAGAATCTATTGACAGACTCTGTAAATTTTTCATGGAAAGAAACATCACTCTAGGGCTAAGTGAAAGGAACTCCAAAATTCTCTTTGAGTCCATAGCTCTTTTTTTCCTTAAAGCAAGGAGCAGAATTTTTTTCTCAACAATTAAAAATGAGATGTGCCGCTAAAGAGCTCTATACTTGTTTTAAGTGAAAGTCCTTTACGATATTTGGAAATAGAGAAAAAATATCTTTAATACAGCCGAAAAGCAATTTTGATGTGAAACTTGTACAGCATCAGAAATATATCATGAAAGCAATGTTTGTAACTACATAGATTTGCAGTAAAATCAATATTTAAGGCAACTAGCATTTTAAATCTGTATCACTTATTTTGTTTTCTTTTTGAGGTAATAGAATTTCTTGTCAGTGCACTACTTTTTCACTTTCTTCCTCCATCCACTTACCTTCCATAGCACCTTCAATGACCCACATTTTTTACTTTTGGCTTAATGATTTCAAAAACATATATGAAGTTCTGTGTACATTTAGTGAGTTCTCCCTGTATGTACTATCATCTATGGAGAAGGAAAGGAAGGGGCCAGGAGGAAAGGGGGAAAGAAAAAGGAAGACTGAGAGTTTCACCTCATTAGGTCTCAGTGATTATATTGTGATGCAAAGATCTTTATTTCTATACATTTTTTTTATGATGGCAGTCAAGGATTCATTTTGCTCTCAACATCCTTACCACTAAGCATTTGGGGATATTGTTTCTACAATAGCAATATCCTCTACAATAGTGAGACCACATCAGACAGAGTTATGGTAGTAAATATCCTGTGGAAGAAGCTTTATGTGCTTATAAAAAGAAGGCTTAAACTGAAAAACATCTCTGAAAAGACAATGCTGTGTGTCAATATCCTGTTCAGAGTGTTTCATACTGGCTTGCTACCTCTTACCACTTTCCCGTAAGATATGGATAACATTCCCCTCTATGTGGTATTCCTTGGGAAGTTATTTTCCCATATTTTTATGGATGCTCAGGGACATGAACATTGAAGATTTGTTATTAAGTTCACAGTTTTACTTGTGGTTATTATTGATAAAGATATTAAAAATGTTATTTTGAGAAGATACAATTCGGCAAATGGTACAGAAACATATAAAATAGATTATATGGGCCGATTAGCCTCTAATGAAGGCTAGCTAAACTGAATATGTTGTAATAACATTTCCCGATAGCCCCATTTTGAAGTGTTAGGAAAAGGAGCGACAATAAAAACTGAGCAAAACAACAGATTCAGAGACATATAGCAACCTTAGGAATAGGTCTCCTAGGAAAAAGAATTCTGGCCCCTAGGCTGACTTCAACGTCTCTTTTTTCTCTTCTTTTCAAGAGTTGTGTAATTAGCATCATGGACTGTGATTTTTAAATGCAGTGTTACACATCTCATTTCTAATTTATCATCCTCAGTATTTACAACCACTTGTCTAATTTGATCTCATCCAAATAATAGTCCTCCCCATTCAGAAAATCCAAAGCAAAACATTCTCATTCAGATAATATTTTCCCCATTCAATTAAAAGATTATTTTCCGTTTTGAATTTGCATGTGGAATGAAAATGAAAACAATAGCAGGAATGAAAACACTGACAATACAAACCCAATTATATGAAAAATGAAAACAGAATCTGAGATCATACAGAGATTATAAGAAGTGGTGTTAGAGTCAGACTTATCTGATGTCTCGATCTCTGTTTTCCTATTTATCTACAAGAAGAACTGAGAACAGTTACTTTACATCTCCCATTCATGAGTTTCTTAATTTAAATTGTGTGAATGATACCTACATTATGGTGTTGTTGTTACCATTCAGTAAATATTTATTTAAATCTATTATATGCCTAGTATAGTTCCAGCTAAAGGAGAGTATGAAAACAAACAAATGCAGTTCTCAAAGAGCTTACAATCTACATCAGCAAGAAAGACAAATGTAAACAATTCCATGACAAACAGGTAATAGCAACTGTAATTCATGTACGCAGTGGGCTCAGTGTATCCATAAAGAAGGGTTAATAACTTCTACAATAGCTTAATGGGGGAAAATGACATATCTCCCATGAGACAAAGATTAAATATGACATATCTCCCACTAGACAATTAGAAACCTACTGAATCATAGTTGTAAATGGCAGTCAGTGTTCTTGCTGTACAACTTCAAAGTTTGGCAAGAGAATGGAGTTGGAATCATGTTCTGACTATAATGTCAGGAGTCAGGCCAGAGAATGGAAGCCAGTGGAACACGTTACAAAGATCACTCCATGCCACCATTTATCTTAGGACTGTCTAACAAAAAAGAGGGCTGCAGAAGGGCACCTGAGAGGCTCAGGCTGTTAAGCATCTGCCTTCAGCTAGGTCAAGATCTCAGACTTCTGGGATAGAGCCCTCAGGCTTTCTGCTCAGTGGGGAGTCTGCTTCCCCCCTCTCCCTTTGCTGGCTCCCCCTGCTTAAGTTCTCTCTCTTTCAAATAAATAAATAAAATCTTAAAAAAAAAAACAAACAAAAAAAAACAGAGGGCTGCAGAAACTTAGACCATGTTCCAAAACAAAGGTAGTGAGAAGGAGGGAGTGTGAAAGTGTAGGGTTGCAGATTATGAACAAGAAGCAAGACACAGTTTGGGACACCCCACCCTGTCCCACACATACCCTTTGAAATATTACCAAGTGGAAAGAAAGTAGTGAACGTGTGCAAGGTCAGAAAACACACAAGTATGGAAAATTATTCCCAACATAAGGCTCCCATGAATAGATGTGCAACAATTATTTCTGAGGAAGAGAGATTCAAGATGATTTGTTTTAATAAATGGAAACTCAGATCGTCTTACAATGAAAGGTCATTATATTTTTGTGTATTGAACTCCTTCATTTAGGCCAGGCTTTTGGATCATTGCAGTCCTGCTGGGAAGCGTGCAGAGAGTTTGCAGGGACATTATTCATTTAGCATTTTTATGTATGACTCCAACAAATCTGGATCATTTCACCTTGTAAAGAGATGTAAACAGACTTTTTAAAAAAGAACCTACCAAAAGGATTTTGATGTAAATGAGTAATTATCTTTCTAAAGCCTGAAAGCAAAGTAAGAGAAGTCAACAGAGAAAACCTGCCAAAATTTAGACCCCCACCTTAGTTTTCAAAAGCCAAACGTGTAATCGATGATTAGGATAGAAAAGGACAAAAGATCAAGTTGATAACTCAATGTCCAAAGCCCAGACTTTGTAAATGGCTGTTTAATTTTTTATCATGCTTAAAAAACATTTTTTTTGGCAGTTTGGATCAACTCTCACACAATTTTTTTTTAAGATTTTATTTATTTATTCATAGAGATGCAGAGAGGGAGAGAGAGAGAGAGAGAGAGGCAGAGACACAGGCAGAGGGGAAGCAGGCTCCATGCAGAGAGCCTGACATGGGACTCGATACAGGGTCTCCAGGATCACGCCCTGGGCTGCAGGCGGCGCTAAACCGCTGTGCCACCGGGGCTGCCCTCTCACACAAAAATTATTAAAATTATCTTTTACTCTAATTTTAAACAAGTAGATAAAAGTCTGTTTTAAGTAATGTCACAGATATTACCTAGCAATCTAAAAAATTGGTTCTAATAAAAATTAGATTAATTAGTTAGAGATTAAACAAAAGATAGTTACATGCAAGCGTATATATTTACATATATATGTGTGGGTGTGTCTGCATAGTATGTATGTGTATTTCTTCCCCTGAAACCAGGCTGGGGTCGCAGGTATTGTGTGGAGTGCAGTCAGTTCAATTACCTCACAACAGTGGACTGATGGTTTGCTTAAGTAAAACTGTAACATTATAGCAAGAATTTTGGAACACTTTTCTTTATTAGACCTCCAAATATTATCAGTTTTTGTTGTCACAGGGCTAGTGGCATTATTGCTCTTTTGCATAGAGATATAGACAACTTATATAGTGGCTATTTCCCTTCAGATAATTTGCATTTGTTTTTTTTTTCTTTTTTCTTCTTCTTCGATGACTCCTGGACAGCATTTGAAATGAAGTGTTTTAGAATTCATCCACTGTGGTTAGCATGTTTTTGGAAATTAGTAGGAGTTTTAATGAATCCTCATGCCTTATCCCTTCCCCCTCCAAAAAACAAAACAAAACAACAAAACAAAACAAAACAAAACAAAAACAAAAAAAAAAAAAACCTGAGCTACAAATAGAGCACACTTTCTTTCCTTTGATAATTCCATGCCTATCTTAGCTACATCATTCTTTTGTTGGGTTACTTTGGACAAAATTAGTTTTATAATTCAAATGTATATTGTAGTTTTTTTTTTTTAATTTCTGATTTTCTCTGATGGACAGCATCAAATAAAAAGAATCAGTCTGTGAATCCTTCATTGAGTTACAGAACAGAGAAGAGCTTTAAGTCTGGGAAGTCGTGGCAAAAACCACAATGATTCTGTTTTTCTGAGGGAATTCTTCCCTTAGTTGCTGCTAGTATAATAGAAAGTAAGTGACTTTTTTTCTTTTTCTTTTTTTGTAATAGGAGTCTCTTCTCTTTAAAATCATTTTTGAGGAATTTGGCCTCTACCGTTAGTTTCTGGCTCTTAAATTACTTTTAGGCACTCAAATAAAAGAGATTTCCAGCATCAACATAGACAAAAATGAGACATTCTGAAATTGGAGTTTTTAGACTTGAAATGTGAAGGCTGAGAACACTGCCAAAGGGAAAAGTGAATAAAAATGAAAACGAACAAAGAAGACATTCCATTAAATTTACTTTACGTGCTTCATTTATATTTGAGATTATATATTAGGGTAACTTCTTATTACATTTGGTATATGTTCTATAGTTAAATCAGGTATTTGATATAGGATTGATAAAGAGTTTTAGCATCTTAAATCTCTATTCTCCAAAAAAGCTGTATCTTTTCCATTAATGAAACTCAAATTTTATTTATTTTAATTTGTATGCTTTTTGAGAAGTTAGCATTTATGATTGGAGCTATGAAAACATAACACAAGATGAAGTTTCAATTGCCATCCTCTTTGCATGCCAATTTCTTTCCAAATTAATTTGGGCAGATACGTATCTGTCTTATTCCTTCAGAAATATGGAGCATTAGGCTTTATATTTTCTGCAAGTAACTATGGTCCTTGGCTATCAACTATGACAACTTAATACTCTTCTTCATTTGTGACCTAAAATATTACGCTTTTTTGCACTTTAAGCTTAAAAGTTAAGCTTTTTTGCATTTATTTTTGTCTGCAGGAGATAACATATACATGGTGGCTATTTTAGGTATAACAATCACTTGGTGTTTCCTACTTGTATACATTTTAATTGGTCAGTAATTAAAAGCACATAGGCAAGGGAAAAAAAATCTAGGTTCTAAGCTCACAAGGAACCCAGTCACATTCATCAGGGGTTGGTGGGTAGGCAAAAATTACTGCCTGATAGCATCTAGGAGCTATTCTATCTTCAGGAAATTCAAGGTTTCAGGGCAGTTGCAGTCTATCTGTGGGACTGGCAGCATTGGACATGTATAAAAAATATTTTTGAGTACCTGAGATTAGAAATCACTCTTGGCCCTGAATGAAATTATTTTCACTTTGGCATAATTGTTCTCAAAACTGTGAATGTGGAGAAATTGTCATGAAATTTTCTTTATTTCAAGGACTCAGCTAAACAGATCTTATAAAACCCCATGATTACCTAGGGAACACTGTTGCTTTGCCCCTTTTAGCCCTCACCTTCTTTCAGAACCAGTCATTTTCATTTTCTTTTTCTCCCATAAGAACTATCCTCTCTGATGTCTAGCTGCATCATATTCTTGTTCGGTATTTCATGTCAAGATTTCAATGCAAAGAGATGGGGCTGGTAAAAGAAAGTGAGAAGAAATATTTGCTCAGTAAGCCGGCCATGCCTTTCATATTGTGTCGGATAAATAACTGTCTAATGTGCTTCCAATTTAAGTCTAGAGAATGTGTCAAATTCTATACTTGCACTAGCAATAGATGCACACTGTAAAAAATAATAAACCAGTTTGTCTCCACTGCTAATTGATCTCTTCTCCATTGTCCTCTTCTAGATCAAAAATGTTGCTGCCTACGTTTTAACAGGTAGAGGGCTCCCTCCTGTGGGCAAGTAGCTGAAACAGTTTCCATGGCAACAGACAACTCCAAACCCTGACTGAGAAACCCCAAAATGATAGTAAAAGGAAAAAAAAAAAAAAAGAAGAAGAAAGAAAGAAAAAGAAAAAGAAAGAAAAATAGGAAGAGAATCTGGGAAAGAGATAAGTGAATCTGGAAAAGAATGTTGATAGAAACTTAAAAAAAAAAAAATCAACAGAAAATTGCTAGAAGCAAGGAGGAAACAAGACCAGACAAATGTGTGACATTCAGATAATGGAAAAGAGAGGAGAGCATGATAACATGTTGACATAAGTATATCCTAAAATACTTAACCATGGCACACTCATTCATCCAAACAAATGACAGCAAACATTTAGAAATATAAAAAAAATGATTGTTAACATGATGAATACATTAAATATTTGAATGTGAAGAACAGATTTTAGGGAATCAATAGTTAATTATTAGATACATGAATTAGCTCTTTACTAGACATTTGTGTTAGTTTGGGATGCCCAGAAATCAGAGCCTGGAGTAGAAGCTTATATGTTAATATGTTGATGGAGATTGCAATAATTGAGAAGCAAGTATGAGGATAAGGGGGAGGGAATAAGGTAGGAAAGGAATGAGGATCAGTATCAGGTGCCTGGCTGGCCACTTAGTAGATCAAGCACAGTCAATAGCCCAATCTTACAGGACTTCAAATAGGTCATATAAGATAGAACACCACGGATCAGATATTCAGGAGGAGGAAAGGAAAGAAATTTATCCACCAGTTACCGACATCCCATCACTGATTCACCCTGAGGACAATTACCACATGACCAAATTTTGTGTTTATGGCCATAAGACTGTGTTGACTCTTCTAGTAACAGTAGGAAAGTCCTGGAGTGAGAAATAGGCATATCACTAAAGGTGAGGGCTAAAGGGGATCCCTGGGTGGCACAGCGGTTTAGCGCCTGCCTTTGGCCTAGGGCGCGATCCTGGAGACCCAGGATCAAATCCCACGTCGGGCTCCCAGTGCATGGAGCCTGCTTCTCCCTCTGCCTGTGTCTCTGCCTCTCTCTCTCTCTCTCTGATGACTATCATAAATAAATAAATTAATTAAAAAAAAAAAAAGGTGAGGGCTAAAGCTATCTGGTCTTTACCAATGTGGAGTCTGTTGCCCCAGCCATTGACTAGATTAACATCAAACTAATTTGGTAACCAATGTGAGAGGAAAGAAACAATCGGTCAAGGGTATAGAATACAGGTAAGGATGATGTGGCATGAAATGCGATATTAGAGGTATCCTATAGAATGTTCAATTGTGTATAACAAATAGGCAGTGAGATAAATGAACCTGGTGAGCTAGCACTAAATAGATAAATCTGAGTAGCCCCAGAGTGAAGAATCTGTCAGATTTGACTGTGTAAGCATTAATTATTTCTATGTGATTAATACAAAGTAAGAAAACAAAAGGAAGTGAGAAAAATATTTGCAGCATATACAAGGTTTTAATTACCTTCATCTCTAAATAGGTAATATGAATGAATTGAAAATGCAAAACATCCTCCAAGAGAAAAAAATGGAAAAGAAATACAAATCGAAAATTAACACGAGAAAGATCTTTTTCATACTTTCCTGGTGCATGTGTGGCGACATCAGTCTTAACATTTGAACCAAACATCATGGATTACTTGAAAGAATTTAGCTGAAGGAAACTATGTGCTCTCATACTTTAAATAGTCTGTAAAACATTACATAAACAAATATGATAAATTACTAGGCATGTGGGAAAGTGATAAAAGTTCATAACTCTTTCTGTACTATGTTTACATAAATTGCATGAGTGGCTAAATAGTTTGTGTGTGTGTGTTGTTTTGGTCACTGACCAAATTATTTTGATCCTCAGAGATTTGGGTTTGACTCTGCTAAATAAGGAAAGTTTACATTGCCATTTCATTTTTCTCTTTGCTTCAAACTAAAATAAATGTAATTTGATCAAAACCGCATTTAAAAATTGTATCTGTAGTGACATGCAGCTCAGTTCAGTTCAATATTTACTGAGCATATGATGTATTTTTGCTTTAAAATATTTTAGAGAACATAGCCACCAAGAATTCTACTTTAACTTTGGCTTTTCTACTAGCCAGGAGACTAGCTAACAAATTTCTCCACCTCTCTGTACTTTAGTTTCCTCCATCTATAAACAGAAATGATAATACTACCTATCCCAAGACCTGGCACAAAGTAAATACTATGAAAGTTGGCACCTTTGCATTTCTAGTGTATTAAAGGGTAAAGTATACACTATAAGCCTAACACATAAAGGATGCTCAATAAAAAGTAATTTATTCTGCTTCTCTTATTTGGGAATGGACTCTCTACCGCCTGCATCACAACTATTTTATTGGAATACAGTATAGGGCTACCTTGAATTTCTGTCCTGGGAGTATCTTTAACATCTCAATTTTATAAAATCCTACCTCTATCTCTGATATTGAGTTGATATGACTGATACCATACAGTATCTCAGTTAAAAACTATTGTAATATTTAACAAGGTGTTTTATGGTAGGGTAAATTAATTCCTTTACTTCTCCCCTCAAGATGTACCCTTCTCATAATTGAAAATTGAATAGTGTTCCTTATAATATGTTTCCTAAATTTTGGCCTTCAGCTTCAAATAGACCAATCATTGCCCACTCGTTTTATTTATGTAGTGGGGACACAGGACACAATTGAGCCACATCTTATAGATACAGAGTTATCCTAGCATGTTGGATTGGCAGAACAAAGCCACCATATGAGGGGATTCAAATGTGGTAACTTGTTTGTTTTATTGCTTTGGATGTCTTCAGGAGAAGGAAATACTCCTAGAGTATGAGAACATATCAGAAAATACAAAAGGATTATTTTGAATGCATCATGGTATATGATTCGATATCTTGCCTTTCTTTCTCCAGGAATTGTGGAGCCCTATGAAATAGAAATAACAAACATTTCAAAAGTGGAAGAAAGATATACTTCCCCATTGTGATTTGCCAACACTGAGAATTAAATGAGGATCTGGGAATATGTAGGAAATGTTGGATGTAAAGAATATATGTAATCTTTACATGCAAGAAGTAGCAGGGTATATTCACATCAAATAAAGGCCACTGGAGATTATTTTGTTACTTGAACAATGTAGCATATTTTGGATTAATCAGAAATGTCAGGGCACCAATTTGAGTATAGAATAAATAATACACAAGAGCAAGCTCACAGGGAATTGTAAGGGTTAATGTATGTAGAGTTAGATAAGAGAGAGGTAAGAAATCTCCCCACTCAGTAGTAAAGAGATTCTCCTCCTATGATTTTTCTTGTAACTCCATGGGTAAGACCAGGGTAGGAGAGGACAGTTGTCTTCTCTACTTTTCCCAGTTCATTTGGCTGGTCTATTGATTAAACTGTTCTATGACAGATTAACAGAAGAGTAATTTAATGTCATATGCAGCCCCACAAAAACTGGGGAGGCAGTTGTCTTTGACAGTCAGGCAATTGAGGTTTATATGCTATCCTGAGCTAAGGAGAAGGGATAGTGGTTTGAGACCTCAGTGAGGAGGAAGACAAATCATAGGAAGATTGGAAAAACAAATGTTTGGTAAACAAATGTTTGCCATGTCATACACACAAGTCTTCCTTCTGTGAAAAAAAAAAAAAAAACTGTGAAAAAGTTAACTTTAATAGCTCTTTTCTTAGGATAGCCTCCCTGTCTAAATCCTTTTCGGCAGTTGAAGGGGAGGTAAAAAGCTATTCTTAAATCCTTTGGATCTTAATTGACCTCATGTCAGAGTAATCCATATGCCAAAGTGACATGTTTTGGGGGCAGCCTGCCTTGATCCTCATCACCAGCGAGTATTATTCCTTACTGTTACTGTGTCACTACTGAATTTGAAGTTTAGAGTGCCCTGATAAATGTGAATTACTTTTAAAAATCATGAATGCTCTCATTTTCAGGCAGTTTACCTTTCTACTTTTCTTAAATATCACCATAACAGCCATTCTGAATTATTACACATGAAATTAGGTAAATGTCAGAGGTGATAAAAATAATGAGAGGTCCTTTTCTTATGGGCATGTAAATCAAGACTCACTACTTTGGTGACAGAATTAGGTTACCAGACAGATTTTTAAACTCTGCTAAGAAGGACTCATTTTGTCCTCAGGAAAAAAAAAAAAAAAGTTGGATTTGAAATCCAAATGGTTTAAGGCATAAACTATACAAACTGAATCTGGTCATTCTTCTTCTAAGCCTTACTTTGTGAGTCAGATCAATTAGTCAAATAAATGGTTACCAAAGTGTGAGTTCCTCACGGGATGTAATGAGTCAAACTGTATCATGGAGGTATTGACCAGATGCTCAGGGAGTACAATATGATGTCCAATATCTTAGGCTCATTCATCAAAGACATTTACTCAAAGGCTACAGAGCCACTTTATCTAAGAAAAGCCCTTAAAAATGTATTCCTGCTTTCTCTTCCATGGTAAGAGATAAATTGTTGTTCAGATCAGATGAATTTCAAAATACAATTGCTTGCTGAAATTCCCATTGTTTAGTATCAGAATGACAACGTTTTATAAATGGTCTCATTTAGAAAATTATTTAATACATGCCACCTATTTCTACATTAGTGGCAAAGAAGTGTATCTTCTTGGGTTTCAGAGCAGTTGTATAAAATGACTTCAGTGGAGTGATAAATAGCTTTTTTTTTTTTTTTTTTTTTTTTTTTTTTTTTACCTAATACATTAAAAGGAGTTCTACATCTTATAGATTTAATAAAGGGAAGGATAGATTTGTGAAATGTGAGTAGGACTATGTGGCCATAGTAGTGACAGTTTGCCAGAAAAACAGAAGGATGTGAGATAAATATGTAAATAAATATTCAGGAAGTATTAAGGAATTGGCTCACATTATTGTGGAGGTTGGCAAGGCCAAGATCTGCAGGTAGACTGGCAGACTGGGGACCCAGGGCAGAGGTAAAGTTGCAGATGGAGTCCAAAGGCAGTCTGCTGACAGAATTGCCTTTTACTGAAGGAGGTCAATCTTTTTCTTAAGGCTTTCCAGTGAATGCATGAGGCCCGCATGCAGTATGGATGATGAGCTGCTTTACTTAAAGTGTACTGATTTAAATGTCAATCTCATCTAAAAAAAACACCTTCACAGCAATATCCAGACATGCTTGAATATCTGAGTACTGTGGCATAGCCAAGTTCACACATAAAATTAAGCACTTTGATGGCCTTTACATGTAACATAAAGGCTTCTACTCTCTTAATTATGATCACCCATCAGACAGCAAGAAGCACACTGACAATTTTTTAAAGGCTTTTCTTGGGTGCCTGGGTGGCTCAGTCAGTTAGGCCTCTGCCTTTGGCTTAGGTCTTGATCCCAGTGTCTGGGGGTTGGGCCCTGCATTGGGCCCTGCAATGAGCTCCCTGCTGAGCAGGGAACCTGCTTCTCTCTCTCCCTCTGCCCTTGTGCTCTCTGGCTCTCTCTTTCTGTCAAATACATAAAATCGTAAAAATAAATAAATAAATAAATAAATAAACAAATAAATAAATAAATAAGTAAATTTCCTTCCAGAAAATTTAAAACTATTCCTTTTATGAAGATAATTCTTTCAAGTCAAGAATCATGATTCCTTACAAAAAAAAAAAAGAATTATGACATCACATTTTTAGTCTTTGTCGCCAGTACATTAAAAGTGAATATTTAGCCAATCGTGGTTTCATCATATTTCATAAAATGTAGCTTACAGAAAAAGGTCAAAATATTAGAATTATACCATTGAAGAGGCATTGTATATGCATTTTAGACTTTGGTAATTTATTTCAGTTTTTTAAAATAGTTTAACATGCACATTTTCCTAGTGATTATGTTATTTCCCTGTGACAGAGATTGACAGCAGAATTTCTCACAGAATACTCCATTAACTCTACTTCGGAAAGGTGTTAACAGGAGTTAAGAGAACAGGTCCTATAGTCAAATAGGTTTGGGAAACATTGATTAAACACTTTTACTGCTTAAGCCTCTTTTACTGCTTCACTGCTCTAGACAAGTTTTAATGGGCATTGGGTTTTTTTTTTTTTTTTAATAAAAAGAGACTATGGTATCCCACACTGATTTAACTACTAAACACTACTTCGTCTTAAAATATTTTGGTGAATCAGTATAGCAAGAATCTATTTTGAAAAATTCTTCCTGCTTTATGATGTATTTTCTTTTTCAAATCTGCTTTGTGTATTTTCAGGCATCTGCATATGCAAATACATTTTAGGGTCATTTTTTTTTCTTCAGGAAAGTCTGCTTCAGTATTGATTGAGATTGCATGCAATTAATTTATAAATTTGGGGAAATTGGCAACTTAACAATATTGAGGTTTTTGTTTCATGGGTACATTTTTCTAGGTATTTAAGTATTTTTAAAAATTCAGCCATGTGTAGTAATCTTCAACAGACAGAATTTGCACATTTTATCTGTTAAATTTATTTATTTATATAAGATTTATTTTGCTGCCTGTAGCTGATATTTTAAAAATTTTCATTCTTCATTTGTCTGTTACCAGTATACAGAAATTCACTTGGCCTTAAGTATTGACTTTGTATATTGCTACTTCACATGACTCCTTATTAATTCTACTAGTAGGAACTACTACTGCTCATTAGTATTATTAAAATTAAAATACTTTTTGTAGATTCCTTGGGACTTCACAGTAGACAATTGGGTTGTCTGTGATTAGAAACAATTTTACTTTACAATTTGCTACCTGTACACACACGGAGGTATGCCTATGTCAGTTTATATAAATTGTATAAATGATGGATTTCTCTCCTGGGCATAGGTGGACTTTTCCTATGATTGAAGGACATGGATCAGATGATCTTTCTGGCTTATCCTGCTGAACCTTTATTTTCTTTTATTTTTTATTTCTTGTATAGTTGTTAAATTGGAATTCAACCAGCCAACATATAGTATAAGACCCAGTGTTCATCCCGTCAAGTGCTCCCCTCAGTTTTCTAAGTGAGTGCTTAATGAAGGCCTGCAGGAAACTCTTGGTGGTCAGTGGGTACATATTCCTTTTGGGCCTCAGACTCCTGAACAATCAAACATTCATGCTAGTCTATTCTCAACTATAATTTTTTTTATTTTTATTTTTATTTTTATTTTTTAGAAAATACTCAGCTGTTTTCTCTTGATTCTTAATTTTGGCAGCTTCTCCTTTTCACACTGCTCTCCCAAGGAAAAAAGCAATAGTGGGTCTCTTCTCCACCAGAAGGGGATCATTTTCTGGATTTTAATTTATTTCAGATTGCTTAGATTATTAGAGCTTTCATAGATTTAAATAAAACTACGATGTTGTGGGTTATCTGCCCTGTTCTTGGTAGGGTGGAAGAAACATTCTTTTGCAACTTACCACATTCAAAGCAGAAGCAGAATCATCCTTATTAGTATGTATCCATTTTGTTTTTCTAGGCATGTTAGCTTTGCACAATCATTTCTTTCATTGTCCTCAATTTCTACCAGTGATTTTCTTCATATACTTGGTGCAATTATATAATAAAAATATATTTATACTCTTATAAATATTTCAGTGAGAAATTAGATGAAATGTTTGATATCATAGTGTATTTGTTATTCATTTAATTGTGGGGTGCTACAAAATATATCTCATTATTATTGATAATAGAATAGCATTCATCACAAGAACATGGAAGTAGTACCACTATATATTTGAAATTAGTGTATCACAAACTTGTCGATTTAATTCTTTAAGAAAATGTGAAATTTAATAAATATACTGGCTGTAGAAGAGAACAACAAAAAATTGAAACCAAGAATGTGTGAGCCAAGCATAGAAGGAAAAAAAAAAAACACTGGAAAATCTACTGTGACAAGATTATAATTTCATATTTGTTAAAAATCTCATGTGGTTGTACAGGTACTAAAATTATACTAAATACATTAAGAATGAGAGTTATGAGGCTAGAACTAAGGTTAAGGACAATAGGAAGCATGTTGTAGAAGTTTGGGAAATCTAGTTTTACAAGAGCAAAATGAGGGTTTCCATGTATAGTAAGAAAGCTAAGAAAAGAGAGCAAATACTTAGCAAACCCAAGATTTAAAACAGGATTCTGTGATTTTAAACTTCATTTGGTTTCCATTGTCTGTACTGTTTGACAGAAATTGTGGAGTAGCATGTTCTTAGAGAGGTCTATACTTGTCTAGGACGGTGACCAAGGCTACTTGCAAGTTCTGAGGTGATCTGAGGGTCGCCACTTGTAATGTTGGTTCTTTATAGCATCTTGGCAGGTGGTTCCTCTCTCCCCAGAGATTCAACTATCTGGCTCAAAATCAAATCTCCCCTGACTGGGGCCCTTAAGCTCTCACCTCTAAGTATACCAGGCAGAGGAAAAAGGAAGGGAATTCAATCAAATTGAAATTCCTGCTAGGTGGCAGCTCAAAAAGCTCAGAAAGAATAGTGTGTGTGTGTGTGTGTGTGTGTGTGTGTGTGTGTGTGTCTGTGTGTGTGTGTGTATGTGAGAGAGAGAGAGAGAGAGATGGGAGGTGATATTCTTTGCAGAGTCAAGAATAAAACATTTTTTAAAAGACCCAAAAAAGCTATTTCTTTATTAACAGAACAAAGGATCTCAAAAGAAACTGTAGATGAACTCCAAGAGCAACTGTCTGGGCTAAAAGAGAGATTGAGACAAAAAGAGGAAGGGAAACTTTGAAAGATATTACAAATTGTCATCCATTCAGGTAAAGAGTACTTTGAACAGACTCCTCAAATGGTGAGGAAGTGTGTCTATAGTATATATTAATCACGAAGCAGGAAAGCTCTGATCTGGAAAAGTTAAATACTGCTTATTCTATGTAAAGGAGCTGCCTACCTATATAAGGTATGCTTTATAATCTCTTATTTCCAAGATAGTGTATTTTATTGCACCACAAGCTGTGCCATTGTAGTTTTACTACTGATAAGAGACACTGGCAATTGGAAGCTTTCATTTCTGAAGTCATGAGTTCCCCCAGAAAACCTGCAGGTCTTCTGGTAGAGGTAAAGATAGCAGGGATTTCTTAATTTTCTCTGTCTTTTTTGTTTTATTTTATGTTTGTTGTTCTAACCCACTTGGAAAAGAAGATGGAAGAGAATTGCAGAGGGGGCCTGGAAGTCATCCATCTTGACTTTAGATTTTGCTTCTCAGGATAATAGAATGTGACACAGCATACCTTATATATGTTTGTGCTGATCCATCCTAGAGATCTAAGCTATTCTTCTGCCATTGTATTTTTAATGCAAGGCCTTGTCAATTTAAGTACAAAAAGGCTGCCATAGAAAAGATAGTTTTAATTGAAGTTACAAAAGAATTATTAAGGCCGCATTTATTAATGCCTTGTATTGATTTAAAACATACTATTTTTAAAAATTTTAATGTAAACAAGAGGCACTTTAATGAATAAATTTACATTTAGAATTCATATAAAAGATGTAACTGGCAATACCTGCCCACAGAAATACATTGTATGTGGAGGCAAATCTTCCAGCAAAACAACTCTTTTGCTGGGTAAAGAAAACCATACAGAGCAGGAAAACATTCAGTGTCTATGCTATAGAAATGCAGTGAGTGTTTAAGGAAGCAGCAGTTCCAAAGGTCGATGCCTGGGCTTTGTTCATAAGTATGTAGCAGAATCAGGCTGAGCAGATGGAACCCCATCTGCAGGGTGTCTATATCTGTGTAGTGATGTTCTATAATGTGCTGATATATAAAAACTATAAATAGAAAGCTCTGTTAAATTAGTTCTCCTTTTACGCATTTGAACTAGTTGAAAATCTTAGAAATCTCAGCTAATTGGGAAAGGAAAAAGAGTGTCAGTTCGTCTTATGGCCTATGGTTATTTCTGATATCCATATCTACATGTTTACACGATTCAGAGCATAGGCTAGTCCGTGAAGTTAAGATTTACAAAAAGAAGAGGGAAGGGAGAAAGAAATGTCAGATACTTCAAAGTAATTATAGTCAAAAAATTCAAAGTGTTTTCTATGTGGGGAAAAATCAACTGCAAACGTTGATTTTATTTAGATGGTAAAATAATGTTGAGTATCAGGTTTTATTTTTAATATTTTATTTATTTGAGAGAGAAAAAGAGCACATGTGAGAGAGCACAAGCTGGGTGGGGGGTGGAGGCAGAGGGAAAAGCAGGCTCCCTGCTGAGCAAGGAGCCCGATGTGGGGCTCTATCCCAGGACCCCAGGATCATGCTTGAGACGAAAACAGATGTCTAACTGACTGAACCACTCAGGCGCCCTGACTCTTGGTTTTAAAAATAACTTTTTCTACCAATTTTTATTAAGGGGACCAGAAAACCTATTTTCTGCCAGTATGTGAAGAATTCATCTTCACAATACAAGTATCACACAATTCAATAATCAAAGATAAATTTTCTGTAAGAGATAGCTCTAATTTCACACAGAGATAATCAGTAGTGATTTTATTTTTTCTATGGGAAGCCAAAAAAATGACTTAAGACATTAAAAAAAGCTTACAATGCAAAAAATTGTTTCTTTATATTCTGTAATCATCAATATAACTTTTGTGTATCTGCACAAGGTTGTATGACTTTAAATCATTTACTTAAGCTGTCTTTGTTTCAGATTCCCTATCTGCAAAATGAAGTCTTATAAGTATACTTATTTCATAGGGTTATTATGGGAATTAAATCAGTACACACATGTAAATAACTTACAATGGTTCCTAATATAGAATAGATGTTCAGGGATCCCTGGGTGGCGCAGCGGGTTGGCACCTGCCTTTGGCTCAGGGCACGATCCTGGAGATCCAGGATGGAATCCCACGTCAGGCTCCCGGCGCATGGAGCCTGCTTCTCCCTCTGCCTGTGTCTCTGCCTCTCTCTCTCTCTCTCTGTGACTATCATAAATAAATTTAAAAAATTAAAAACAACAACAAAAAAAAGACTTTTGGAATAGATGTTCAGATAATATCAGATATACAACATAGAGAGTACTCTTTGAGGCCCAGACACCAAACTGTGCCCTGTTTAGTTCCCCAGAATGGAGCTAGGCGGACATTTGTTATCCTCACCTCTAAAAATTGTTTACTCCTCTTAAACACTTTTCTCTAAATATTATGTTCTTACTATATGACAAGTGTACTATGGGCCCTCAAGTTAAGAGTTTGCGGTTATGATAGTAATTGTAGAACCTACCTTGTTAGGTGCCCACAATGATCTCAGCTTCTCTAATTATTTTGGTTAATGGAATGAAAACCATTCCATGGTAATTACTGGGGGTTTAGGTCTTTAAAAATCTACTTTCTCCTCAAAATCAGTCTTTCTTTCCCCAAACCTTGATATCCTTCCAATCTTTCCTGAATGTATTAAGTTACCATAATCTATTTTTGCTAGTTGCTCTTGATACCTTTCCCTTCCTGTTATACATCAGGTTTCTCTTGAGGTCAATACTTCTAACATGAAAGACACAATGATTTCTATTTAAGGATGAGAAAAAAGAGATGCAAATAGGTCAAATTACTTATTAATTTGAATGTGGGCCTATCTGACTGAAAATGTGTGTTTTTCATTACTGCTATGGTGTCAATACATGGTTACAAAAGCTCTATTATTTCAACACCATACAAAACAGAAAGATGGAGAGATCTTATGGGTTATGGGTTAGCTCTATTGTCAGGTACCTCAATATACTGGGAAAGACCTGGCAGATCCCCAATACCTCCTTCCTTAAAGTCTTTTCTCGCTACCCTTTTTTAGGCAATGGTAGCAACACCAAAGTTAGTAAATATAACATTCTACCTTCTTTACTTGTATATAATGGGAGAAGTAGTTGATTGAAATTGTTCAGAGAATCATGACTTGAAAATCTCTGATTGCAGGGATGCATATGTTCAAATAGAAGATCATGTCTTAATAAAAAGGCAGATCTAGTTTAGACAGGCCAGCCATAATTTTCAATTGGTCCATGACAAGTAAAGAGTATGGAAAAGGAGAGAAAAGCCTTTATATTAATCATTATCCTTCCATCAAAAAGAAAAACTATGATATCCCAGTTTCTGTATTCTACAAGAAGTTGCAAAAATCTTAAACATTAAGCAAGAATGGGGAGGGGGTAATTATATATCATAAGAATTGAACAATTTCATGCTGGGAATAATTGTACAAACACTTCTGAAAGAAGAGAATGATGCTGATAAATAAGAATTTCTGTAGAAACTACTTATTCTCAAACCATACTGAAATTTTTTATAGAGTTAAAAAAAAACAGATATATTGGCCAAACCCCAAATCTACTGAATCAGAATTCTCAACTAATAATTATTGTGTACAGCCAAGCTTTTGATATACTGGTTTAGGCTATGAATTGCTGCTCTTTTTAGAAACACATAAAAGCCATTTTAATGCCTCATTTTACAATAAGTTAAGAATAGGATTATAAAATAAATGAGAACAATAAGAAATGTTGTCATGATATTCATATATTGTCATGTTATGAAAAAAGTGTTTTTTAAAAAATAAATGGGGAGATTGGAAGGGATGAAATCAAATAAAGCTCAAATTTATCATTGACTAGAATGTTTTAGGAGTTTCATTTAAAAATGTTAATAAATATTTCAGAATGAGTAATATATATCTGAGTTAAAAATAATATTTGAATTATTTAAAAAATCATTTCATTTGGGAAAACATTGATTTCCACTGTAGATTCTTTCATTATGCATTTGACAGTTGCAGTTTGATTTCTTTAATGTTAGTTAATTTTCCAGACCCTGGCTTAAGTGACAATACCATCCAGTCTTATGACAACAGAGAAATTGACATTTCTAAAAATCTCTATTTGGACTCTAAAGTTTTATTTACATTTTGTAAGGAGCTGAGCTGAAGCATCTTTCAACTTTGCTAATGAATTACTAATGCTCTTATCAAATAAGTCATGAAAATAATATCATCAAAAAAAAAGAAAAAAGAAAAGAAAAGAATATCATGAAGCAACATCTGCCTTAAATAATAACTAGCTTTAACCATTTTAGAAGCAAGCATTTATGTGATAAACATGATGCATTTATTATCAATATTGACCAGAGCAAGCCAAAGAAAGTCAGTAAAATTCTATCACAAGTTTTCATTGCTATGGAGTCTGAATTTTTTTTTGTATAGTTAAATGTAATCTATAGAAATGTGCATGAAACAACTATTGAGCAAAATTATTTCACAAGACCAACACTCATGTAACCATCATGCAGGCAATAAATGGAATCTTTGTCAGCATCTTAAGTCTTCCAGTTGCTCCATCCCAGTAATAACATTCTCCTCTTTAAAGATAACCATTATTCTAAAATGTATAGTAACCACTTCTTATACCTATACACGTTTGCATAAATAACATGGTTTAGATTTGCCTTATTTGTATTGTACAAAAGGAGACTTACAATACTATCTGTATTGTAATACATGTGTGATAAGCTTCTCTCATTTGAAGTTATATTTTTAAGAATCAGCCATTGGGACGCCTGGGTAGCTCAGGGGTTGAGCGCTTGCCTTTGACTCAGGGCATGATCCCGGATCTGGGGATCTACTCCTGCATAGGGCTCCCTTCGAGGAGCCTGCTTCTCCGTCTGTCTATGTCTCTGCCTCTCTCTGTGTATCTCTCATGAATAAATAAATAAAATCTTAAAAAAAAAGACTCAGTCATGTTTTTGCATATCGTTGTAATTCTTTATTTTTCATTGCTTGATATTCCTTTTATGAATATAGAGCATTTTTCTTATATTGCTGATAGGGGGTTGAGTTTATGTCTTATGCAGATTATGACTTTATGAATAATGCTGTTAACACATTTGTGCATGTCTTCTGGTGTACATATGCACACATTTCTCTAGGGAATACACTTAGGGACATAATTGCAGGATCATGGTGTATGACTACTGTATTGCAATACAATTTTGATTCTAACTGCCTGAAGTTAGTGTGAACCCTTTATGTTAATTTTCCCAATAAAAGGCCACCATTTCAGATGCCAGCCACAAGTTTGAAGTCCCCAAGCCTTCTCACTTTTCTGACCAACTGCCTACAAGTCCAGAGGGTTTCTACAATCCCACTTAGGTATGAAATTCACTAAAACAACTCACAAAACTCAGAAAATATCTGTACTTACAAATACAATTTTAGGGGCACCTGGGTGGCTTAATTGGTTAAGTGTCTGCCTTCAGCTCGGGTTGTCATCTCCAGGTCCTGGGGTCAAGCCTCATGTATAGGGCTTTCTGCTCAGTGGGGAGTCTGCTCCTCTCTCTCTTTCTCTCCCTCTGCCCTTCCCCACCGCTCATTTTCTCTCTCAAGTCAACAGATAAAATCTCTAAAAAAAAAAAAAAAGAATACAGTTTTATAGTAACAGATACAAATCAGGATCAGGCAAATAAAGAGAAATTTAGGACAAGATATGGGAGATTTGCAAATATAGAGCTTTTATGTCCTTTCCCCATGGATTAGAATGCATCACTCTGTCAACACACATATGTGTCACTAATTAGGAAGTTCCATTGAACCTCAACATTTATGATTCTTTTTTTTAACATTTATAATTCTTATTTGGTATTTTATTTCATAGGCATGATTGATTGCATCTTTGGCCATGTGATTGAACTCAATCTTCAGCCCTCTTCCTCTTTCTGGAGGGTGGGCTGGGTCAAAGCCCCAGCCCTCGGATCATATTGCTGGTCTGTCCAGTGACCACCCTCATCCTAAATTACCTGGTTAGCATAAACTCAGGTATGATCCAGAGGTCCATGAATAATAAAAATACTCCTATCCCTCAGGAAATTCTCAGGATTTTAGAAAGTCTGTTCCAGGAATTTGGAACCCTCCCCCCTACCCCCTTCCCCAAATCATTACCCAACATTTACTTTCAACTTCTGTAAATAATATCAAACTCATTGAAAGTGGTTAACCAGATAGCCCTCCCAGAAGTTTTTATGGGTCTCTATCCCCTCAAATACCATTGTTTTATTCTTTTCTATTCTCTATCCCCTCATATACCATTGTTTTATTCTTTTATCTATTTAAAATTTCCACTCTAGTTCATTCATAGAGGTATCAATTGTGGTGTGAATTGATATTTTTCTATTTACTAAGGAAGTTGTACACCTTTCTACGTATTTAATGACTTTGTAGATATCCTCTTTCATCTTTTGTGAAAACACAGCTCAAGTCTATTGCCCATATTTTTTGTAGGATTTCTATATTTTTAATTGATTTGTAGGCCTTATATATTTGCATATATCATATGATTTATATATTCTGGAGGTAAACTATGTGTAGTTTTTATGTGCTCAAATATTTTTACTGATTCTGAAGGTTGAATTTATCACTGTTTTTGGTTGAACATAAGTTCCACTTTCAGTATAGTCAAACTTATTAACTTTTACTTTTTGTGTATTTTGTAATCTGTTTAAAGGTATATGTTCCTACCCTTCACTCATTAGGATATTCCCTTACATTTTTCTTTCTTTTAAAAATTATTTTCCTATATTTTTTTTCTGGAATTTTTTTGTTTTACCTTTTATATTAGGACAGTAATTCATGTGGAAATAATGGTATATGGTCATGATATTTTTAATATGGACAAAACAAATTACCAATTCACTCATTCATTGAAAAGACCTTGATTTCTCACATTCGTCCAGCACTAACTTTGGTCATAGATCAAGTGTCGTATATGTGTGGGTTTAATTCAGGGCACTATTTTCTATTCCATTGATCATTTTATCAACACTTGGGCCAACACACAATGTCTTAATTACCGTAACTTTATACTAAGCATTGATAGTAGAGGAAATGATCCTACTTTCTGATTTTGAAGATTGTCTTGAACATTCTTGACCTCTTATATTTTAAAATAAATTTCAGATTCAGCATATCAAGATTCTGTCTGTCTGTCTCTCTCTATCACATGCACAAACACACCATTTTAGATCCTTTGGAATTTGGGGGAAAATGGCGAGTGAATGAATAATGCTGGACAGAATAACGAATCATGTATTTGACATCATTAAGTCTTCCTGAATATGAAAATGAGATCTCTTTCTGTTCTTAACTTGAAATGATCCTCACTATCCTATTGGAGATTTGAGGTGCTTAGGAGATTTAAAGTTATTTTTCAGGCTTTTGTAAATGTTTTCAGCAGAATAGGTCTAAATTATCTAAGCTCCCATTTCTTGTCGCAAAAGTCATAAATCTGGTTTTATAAAATTGTTTAAAACAGATTTTAAATATAGTTGATATTTTTTCTCCTTTTTAAAAGAATTTCATGCTGTTAAATAAAAACAAATCTGGACCTAGATAAGGAGAGACTTTATTTAAAAGTAAGACTACTGAAATAAGGAGAATGTTCTATAAAACTATGCAAGTGTTGGGGTGCCTGGGTGGCTCAGTCAGTTAGGTATCTGTCTTTGGCTCGGGTGATGATCCCAAGGTTCTAGGATTGAGCAAAGACTCTGCTTCTCCCTCTCCCTCTGCCTGCTGCTCCCCCTGCTTGTGCTCTCTCTCAAATAAATAAATTAAATCTTTAAAAAATATGCAAATGTCTCAAAAACAAACAGGAAAGGCTTTTCTTTTATAAGTGGGGAGAGGTAGACAATGCTTTAGAAGAAACTTTTAAAGAGAAGTTGGACAGACAGGGATAATGGCCAGCAGGGACAAAGAAAAAAAGTGCTTTGCTGTGGGTTTCAAAATAAGTAAATAAAGGGAGCACGTTCTGCTTTTTAGCTCTTGCTCAGAGCTTGGGGGTAGGAAGAATTCTGGGAACTGTAGTAAGCAGAAAAATCTGACTAAGTTTTGTCAAGATGAAGTAGAAGGTAACAACCGGGCAATTGTGAACATATGGTCAGTGGCTATCTTTCTAATTTTTGAAAATCCTTCATAACTGTTCTTATGGTATAGTAACTTACTTACTATTAAACAGTCATAAGGAGGATTCTCACTAAGCCAGTTAAGGAAACGTGCAGCTTGCAATGGAAGACAGGAGTAAGCAAACTCTTTTCTATTGCAGAGGGCTTTTGTGTTTTATGAGAGAATGTATCTGAATATATCCACAGTGGAAATGGGATGGAGGCAGAGCTAGAAGTTATATCAGTGGCCCCAGAGAGCAGCCTTAGAGCAAAAGGAGTAAACAAGGAATATTCTTTACCACTTAGACATAATTATTTCTAAACTGCTTCATGTGTTTGAAACCAATGTCCTATCAGTAGACATATAAGCTACAGAGTCACCATGCAAGTGAAATAACTGAGCCCAGTGCTCTTTGACAACAAAGAATTCCCATAAGTGGAGTTTACAGGTATGATGAAAAGGTCATTTAGAGAAGATCCCTTTCTATTGCTACTTGCAAATGATTTCTTAAATTTAATTCAATCCTTATGTTACAAATTACTGTATTTTCATATATATTTGTTGTCTTTCCTATAACAAAATAATGGATTAGTCTTAAGCATCATTTTTAAATAGCTACAGTGAAGTAGATTTTAGCATTTCCTTATGAATTGGCATTCTGATTATTCTGATATTAGAAAATAAATCTGCAATTATAATGTTAAAAATAATATTAAGTAAATGTTTTTTTGTAAATGTCTATTTACTAGATGTAGAACATCTTTTAAGATTTTATTTATTTATTCATGAGAAACAGAGAGAGAGAGGCAGAGACACAGGCAGAGGGAGAAGCAGGCTCCATGCAGGGAGCCTGATGTGGAAGTAGATCCCAGGTCTCCAGGATCATGCCCTGGGTTGAAGGTGATGCTAAACTGCTGAGCCACCCAGGCTGCCCTAAATGTAGAAATTCTATGAAAGGAAATAACAAAGAAGTACATGTTTATGGACTCAGAAATTGTACATATTATCTAACAAGACAGAGCATTAGACAAACATGATTCTGTAAAGCCTCATAGGACATTGCAGTTATGGATTTGGATCTCAAAAATACAAAGGGAGTTAAACAATGCAAGGAATGAAATTGGCCAGGTAGCATAAATAGTGATGAATATAGGAGCAGAAAAAGAGAAAGAGAATAAAGCTCTAGGTAACATTCAAATGTCAGGACACTGATCTTGAAAGAAACTGAGCTAAAGTCTAAATCAGGACATCATTTGGTTAGAGTAGACCTGTTAAGATCCCTATCTTACATGAAGAGATTAATACAGAAGTGCTTAAAGAAAATAAGACTGAATGAACTTTTATTGATTGACTTATTTGGGTGCATTTGCTTGCCTGAATCCATCTAAAACATAAAGTGTTTGGGTATAAGTAAGCCATTTAGTAATGTTTGTCTGCCTTCCATGAGAGCATATATATTTGAGGATGGTCTTTGATTGCATGTGAGTATTTGTGCACCAAACTGAATGCAATGCAAGAATAATAATACCTTTTCTAGACCTTAAAAAAAAAAAACCTATATTTATCCTTACCAAAATAATTAAAGGCTGGAGCATTTTCTAAAAGACTTCATCCAATTAAAACAAGATCGTGAGCTTGATTTTTACTTTCATTTATGAGTAGCAAGTTGGAGAAAAAAAAAATATTAAGGCCAGGTTTCCATTTTTCCAAACATGATGAGCTGATCTCAATCATCAGTGTTCTTTGACTATAATTAGTCTCATTCTGATTATCATTAGAAATGTAGGAAGCAGAGGATTAGACAAAATAAGTCTTAGTTTAATAATGGATTATGCCCATTGAGGTTATATTTTCAGGGTTGTTTTTCAATCATCAGTGTTCTTTGACTATAATTAGTCTCATTCTGATTATCATTAGAAATGTAGGAAGCAGAGGATTAGACAAAATAAGTCTTAGTTTAATAATGGATTATGCCCATTGAGGTTATATTTTCAGGGTTGTTTTTCAAATCTATATTTCTCCTGGAGTTAGCTCTAGGTTCACTGCCACTGAATGAAGAAATAGCCTCTGTGTGTAGCACACTCATTAACATTTCATCTCTAATTTCAGATGTCTGTAACATAGGTCAAGGAGCCATTACGTGTGAGGTCAGAGGGTGTTATGAAAAAAGCTAGCCCAAAATAGATCTTGGTCAGAAATCTTGTCATCAATTTTGAATGACATTTCTAACCGGAACACAGAGAACTCACATTGATTCACTTGTGAGGCTTCTTTGGACTGATCCTCTAGCAGGAAGCTCTGGCATACAGTGGGGCATGTTTGAAAGCCCCTTCATCTCTGCTACGATATATTATTTAAAAATGTCAAATCTGTTTTCCTGTTCCTGGAATCTAAATGATTCAGGATGAACTGCTTATATATATATATATACACAGAATCACTCTTGAGTAATTTTTAAAAATTATGAATTGTGACCATGCCAGTAAGAAAAAGGATTGCCTTATGCAGAGTATTGCTCCCTTTCTACACTTCTCTCAATCATATTGTCATAGTTGCATTGCTGCATATTTTTACTTTCATCATGCAGTTTGAAAGAATATGAAATGGCATAATATATAATAATGATGAAATTAATTTTTGCTATTTTTAACCTCAAAAAAGGCTGGGTTTTCTTTCTCAGTTTAACAGTCCAAATCTATAATAGATTGTGGGGTTATTAAGATGGAGATAAATCTGTAATTGCTACATTTGTTTGACCTCAGGGACCCTTCCAATAATCATGCTCACTTCTTGTAAAAACACTGGGCCTTTGTAATATATAGGATCAATTCATTTGCTCTAAGGATATACCAAAAGTATCTTGGAAGACCCAACATCTTTGTGAAAAGGATATCAATTAGATTTAAAACTATTGTATCTGCTAATTATGATAATTGTTTTATAAATACAGAAATTTTCAACTCAGATATTTAACAGTCTCTTTATTGTAAATAGGAGTCCAAAAATATTTTAAAGAGGACAAAATACAGATTATCACCAGAGATTTCTGTGCAAAACCCAATATCACATTTAGTCCTAAGGAATAAGTGTCCCTCCCATAGTACTAATTTTCAAATGGCCCCCTTATTTTATACACAAATACACATACCCACATGAACAACCACTATTTTAAGGTTCATCGGAGTGTCCATGTCACTTGGAATATGACAATTAGTACTTACAATAAACTACAGCCCTAGGTATCTGTTCCTAGCTGCACAGTTCAGGCATGAGGAAACCACGTCTCTCTGTCTCTAATACTAGACTCTCAAAATTAAATGTATCTGCATTTGAAAGGTGTCCTTAGTTTTGTGAGTTATTCCATGGCCATAGAGACAGATACTGCTCTAGACATGAGAAATGTCAGCAACAGAAACCATTAAGGCCAGAAAATAAAACAAATGGTTAAGTGCAAAAGTAGAAGTTAGGAAAATGTAATTATAAATTTATAATTTAAATTATTTTATAACTTAAATTTTTAAATTTCCATTTAAAATTAAAGGAAGCCATTTAAGATGTCATCCATTTATATTTTTTAACATAATACATTGGAAACATGAAATATGTTCATATATTTATTAATATGTTTTGAACGTATGTTTAAAAAATTATTGAGGAACAAAAAGGTAGCCAAATTCACACACATACACACACACAATTACTATAAATGAAGAGTAAGAAACACTGAATAAGCAGCAAACGACAGATAATTAAAACCAAGGTAATTCCTGGTCACCTGGGTGGCTCAGTCAAAGTGTCTGCCTTTGGCTCAGGTCATGATCCCACAGTCTTGGGATTGAGCTCCGTGTTGGGTTCTCTGCTCAGTAGAGGAGTCTGCTTCTCCCTCTGCCCCTCCTCCTACTCCTGCTCCTCCTCCCCGCTCAAATAAATAAATAAATAAAATCTTTAAAAAAAAAGGTAATTCGAATATAGAAATTGGCATGATGTTCATAAAACGATATTTTGTTTATTTTTCAGGACTAGTGATAATGTTGCTCCTGGCACTAAAAATACACATTTGTAGAAAAGAATTATAGAATTTCTGTAGAAATTTTATAACATTTATAGATTATATCTGAGCTAACTAAAGCTAATCATAAACTTGATTCTAAAATGACCAAATGGGATCCCTGGGTGGCGCAGCGGTTTGGCGCCTGCCTTTGGCCCAGGGCGCGATCTTGGAGACCCGGGATCGAATCCCATGTCGGGCTCCCGGTGCATGGAGCCCGCTTCTCCCTCTGCCTGTGTCTCTGCCTCTCTCTCTCTCTGTGACTATCATGAATAAATAAATAAAATCTTAAAAAAATAAATAAATAAAAAAATAAAATAAAATAAAATGACCAAATACCTAAGACAATTATAGAATTTAGTTAATAAAAAATTAAAAACATGGGTGGTGCCTGGGTGGCTCAGTCAGTTGTGTCTACTTTCGGCTTGGGTCATGGTCCCAGGGTCCTGGGATCGAGCCCCTCATCAGACTTCCTGCTCAGTGGGGAGTCTGCTTCTCCCTCTGCCTCTGCTCTTCCCCCTGCTCATGCCCTCTCTCTCTCTCATGTTCTCTCTATCAAATAATAATGAAAATAAATAAATAAATAAATAAATAAATAAATAATAAGAATCTTTAATAGAAAATTTAAAAACAAATGGTTCACTATGATGGAAAATTCAAAATGAGGTTTTAAACCTTTATTTTAAAAATTCTTATCTATTTATTTTTAAATTCAATTAATTAAAATATAGTGTATTATATTTCGGAGGTAAAGCTCAGTGATTCATCAGTCTTATGTAATACCATCTGCTCATTATATCATGTGCCCTCCTTAATATCCATCATCTAGTCACCCTGTTCCCCCATCCCTCTTCCCTCCAGCAACCCTCAGTTTGTTTCCTATGATTAAGAGTCTCTTATGGTTTGTCTCCCTCTCTGATTTCATCTTGTTTTATTTTTCCCTCCCTTCCTATGATCCTCTATTTTGTTTCTTTTTTTTTTTTTTAAGATTTTACTTATTCATGAGAGAGAGAGAGAGAGAGAGGCAGAGACACAGGCAGAGGGAGAAGCAGGCTCCATGCAGTGAACCTGACGTGGGACTTGATCCCAGGACTCCGGGATCATGTCCTGGACTGAAGGTGGCACTAAACTGCTGAGCCACCCAGGCTGCCCTCTATTTTGTTTCTTAAATTCCACATATGAGTGACATCATATGATAATTGTCTTTTTCTGAGTAACTTATTTCGCTTAGCATAATATCCTCTAGTTCCATCCACGTCATTGCAAATGGCAAGATTTATTTATTTTTGATGACTAATATTCCAATATACATTTTATATATATATATCCCACATCTTTTTTATCCATTCATCTCTTGTTGTTGGACATCTGGGCTCTTTCCATAGTTTGGCTATTGTGGACATAGCTATTATAAATATTGGGGTGCAGGTGCTCCTTTGGATCACTACTTTTGTGTCTTTGGGGTAAATACCTAGTAATGCAATTGCTGGGTGGTACAGTAGCTCTATTTTCAACTTTTTGAGGAACCTCCATACTGTTTTCCAGAGTGGCTGTACCAGCTTACATTCCCACCAGCAGTGTAAGAGAGTTCTCCTTTCTCTGTATTCTCGTCAACATCTGTCATTTCCTGATTTGTTAATTTTAGCCATTCTGATTGGTGCGAGGTGGTATCCCTTTGTGGTTTTGATTTCTATTTCCCTGATGCCAAGTGATGTGGAGCATTTTTTCATATGTCTACTTGCCATTTGTATGTTTTCTTTGGAGAAATGTCCGCTCATGTCCTCTGCCCATTTCTTGATTGGATTAATTGTTCTTTGGGTGTTGAGCTTGATAAGTTTTCTTTTTTTAAAGATTTTATTTATTTATTTATTCATGAGAGACACACAGAAAGAGTCAGAAGCACAGGTAGAGGGAGAAGCAGGCTCCTCACAGGAGCCCGAGGTGGGACTCAATCCCAGACCCCTGGGATCATTCCCTGAGCCAAAGGCAGATGCTCAACCACTGAGCCACCCAGGCATCCCTGATAAGTTTTTTTTTTTTTTTTTTTATAGATTTTGGATACTAGCCCTTTATCTTATAAGACATTTGCAAATATCTTCTCCCATCTGTCAGTTGTCTTTTGGTTTTGTTGACTGTTTCCTTTGCTGTGTGAAAGCTTTTTATTTTGATTAAGTTCCAATAGTTGTTTGTTTGTTTGTTTGTTTGTTTTGTTTTGGGGTTTTTTTTGCCTTTGTTTTTGCCTTTGGAAACATATCTAGCAAGAAGTTGCAGCTGAGGTTGAAGAGGTTGCTGCCTGTGTTGTCCTCCTGGAGTTTGATGGATTCCTGTCTCACATTTAGGTCTTTCATTCATTTTGACTCTACTTTTGTATATGGTGTAAGAAAATGGTCCAGTTTAATTCTGTGGCATGTGGCTGTCCAATTTTCCCACCACTATTTGTTGAAGAGACTGACTCTTTTCTGTTGAATATTATTTCCTGCTTTGTTGAAGATTAGTTGACTATAGAGTTGAAGGTCCATTTCTGGTTTTCTATTCTGTTCCATTGATCTATATGTTTCTTTTTGTGCCAGTACCATACTGTCTTGATGATTACTGCTTTGAAATAGAACTTGAAGTCTGGAATTGTGATACCACCAGCTTTGGTGTCCTTTTTCAACATTCTTCTGGTTATTCAGGATCTTTTCTGATTCCATACAAATTTTAGGATTATTTGTTCCAGCTCTGTGAACAAAGTTGATAATATTTTGATAGGGATTGCATTGAATGTATCGATTGCTCTAGGTAGCAGAGACATTTTAACAATATGGAACAATGAACATGGAACGTTTTTCTATTTCTTTGTGCCTTCCTCAATTTCTTTCATGAATGTTCTATAGTTTTCTGAGTGCAGATCCTTTGCCTGTTTGATTAGGTTTATTGCTAGGTATCTTATGGGTTTGGATGCAATTGTATTTGGAATTGACTCCTTAATTTCTCTTTCTTCAGTCTTGTTGTTAGTGTATAGAAATACCACTGATTTCTGTGCATTGATTTTGTATCTTGCCACGTTGTTGAATTGCTGTATGAGTTCTAACAATCTTGGGTTGGAGTCTTTTGCATTTTCCATATAGAGTATCATGTTATCAGTGAAGACTGAGAGTTTGACTTTGCCAATTTGGATGCCATTTATTTCTTTTTGTTTTCTGATTGTTGAGGCTAGAACTTCTAGTATGATGTTGAACAACAGTGGTGATAGTGGACATCTCTCATGTTCCTGACCTTAGGGGAAAACCATGTAATTTTTACCCATTGCAAATGATATCTGCTGAGGGCTTTGAGTGTATGACTTTTATAATATTGAGATATATTCCCTCTATCCCTACACTGTGAATAGTTTTAACCAAGAAAGGATGCTGTACTTTGTCAAAAGCTTTTTCTGCATCTATTGAGAGGATCATAAGGTTCTTGTCCTTTCTTTTATTAATGATTGATTTATAGATGTTGAACCACCCTTGCAACCCAGGAATAAATCCTCCTTGGTTGCGGTGAATAATCCTTTTAATGTGACATTGGATCTTATTGGCTAGTATTTTGGTGAAGATTTTTGCATTCATGTCCATCAGGGATATTTGTCTGTAATTCTCCTTTTTGGTAGGGTCTTTGTCTGGTTTTGGAATCAAGGTAATGCTGGCCTCACTGACAAAGTTTGAAAGTCTTCCTTCCATTTCTACATTTTGAGACAGCTTCAGAAGAATAGGAATCAACTCTTCTTTAAATGTTTGATAAAATTCCCTCCTAGGAAGCCATCTGGCCCTGCACTCTTGTTTTTTGGGAGTTTTTAAATTACTGATTCAATTTCCTTGCTGGTTATAGGTCTGTTCAGGTTTTCTATTTCTTCCTGTTTCAGTTTTGGTAGCTTATATATCTTTAGGAATGCATCCATTTCTTCCAGATTGCCTAAATTATTGGCATATAGTTGCTCATAATACATTCTTATAATTCTCTGTATTTCTTTGGTTGTGATCTCTCTTTCACTCATGATTTTTTAAAAAATTTCAGTCCTTTATTTTTTCTTTTTGATAAGTCTGACCAGGGGTATATAGATCTTATTAATTATTTTAAAGAACCAGCTCCTGGTTTCATTGATCTGTTCTACTATTCTTTTGGTATCTGTTTGGTATATGCTCTAATATTTATTAATTTTATTCTCTTGTTGGGTTTAGGCTTTATTTTGCTGTTCTTTCTCTGTCTCCTTTACGTGTAAAGTTAGGTTGTGTATTGTGTATTTGAGATCTTTCTTGTTTCTTGAGAAAGGCTATATTGCCATATACTGCCTTTGCTGCATCCCAAAGGTTTTGAACAGTTGTGCTTTCATTTTCATTTGTTTCCATGAATTTTAAAAATTCTTTAATTTCCTGGTTGATCCATTCATTCTTCAGTAAGATGGTCTTTAACCTCCATCTATTTGGGTTCTTAATAAATGTCCTCTTGTGATTGAGTTCAAGTCTCAAAGTACTGTGGTATGAATGAATGCAAGGAATGATCCCAGTCTTTTGGTACTGGTTGAGACCTAATTTGTGACCCACCTGGTATGTGATCTCTTCTGGAGAATGTTCCATGTATACTCGAGAGCAATGTTTATTCTGTTGTTTTAAGATGGAATGCTCTGAAGATATCTATGAAGTCCATCTGGTCCAGTGTCTCATTCAAAGCCCTCGTTTCCTTGTTGATATTCTGTTTAGGTGATCTGATCTGTCCATTGTTGTGAGTGGGCTGTTAAAGTCCCCTACTGCTAGTGTGTTATTGATGTGTTGCTTTATTTTGGTTATTAATAGGTTTATATAATTATTGACTGCTCCTATGTTAAGGGCATAAATATTTATAATTGTTAGATCGTCTTGTTGAATAGACCCTTTAATTATGATATAGTGTCCTTCCCCATCTTTTATTACAGTCTTTAGTTTAAAATCTAATTCATCTGATATAAAGATTGCTTTCTTTTGATGTCCATTAGCATGATAAATGTTTTTCCACCCCCTCACTTTCAATCTGGAGGTGTCTTTGGGTTTAAAATAAGTCTCCTGTAGACATGATATCAATGGGTCTTACTTTTTTATCTAATCTGATACCCTGCATCTTTTTGATTAGAGCATTTAACACATTCACATTCAGAGTAACTATTGAAAGATATGAATTTAGTGCCATTGTATTACTGATGAAGTCCCTGTTTCTGTATATTGTTTCTATTCCTTTCTAGTCTATGTTACTTTTGGGCTCTCTATTCACTTAAAGGACCTCCTTTAATATTTCTTGCAGGGCTGGCTTAGTGATCACAAATTCTTTTAGTTTCTGTTAGTCCTGGAAGCTTTTTATCTCTATTTCTATTTTGAAGGAGATCCTAGCTGGATAAAGTATTCTTGGCTGCATATTTTTCTCATTTAGCACCCCGAAATATCATGCCAGTCCTTTTTGGCCTGCCAGGTCTCTGTGGATAGATCACTGCCAGTCTAATTACCCTTGTAGGCTACAGAAGTCTTGTCCCCTAGATGCTTTCAGGATTTTCTTTGTCTCTGATATTTGCAAGCTTCATTCTTATATGTCAAGGTGTTGACCTATTTTTACTGATTTGTGGGAGGGGACGACTCTTTGTGCCTCCTGGACTTGATATTTTTTATCATTTTGTCTTCTAGATCACTAATTCTCTCCTCTGCTTCATTTATCCTAGCAGTTAGAGCCTCCATTTTTAATTGCATCTCATTAATAGTCTTTTTTTATTTTGACTTAATTAGATTTAAGTTCTTTTATTTCTCCAGAAGGGGATTCTCTAGTGTCTTCCATGCTTTTTAAAAAGCCCCACTAGTATCTTTAAAATCATTATTCTGAACTCTAGTTCTAACATCTTATTTATAACCATACTAGTTAGGTCCCTGATGGTGAGTACTGCCTCTTTTTTTTTTTTAAGATTTTTAATTGATTTATTCATGAGAGACACACACACACAGAGGCAGACTCAGGCACAGGGAGAAGTAGACTCTATTCAGGGAGCCTGACGTGGGTCTCCAGGATCACGCCCTGCGCTGAAGGTGGCACTAAACCACTGAGCCACCAGGGCTGCCCCAGTACTGCCTCTTGTTCTCTCTCTCTTTTTAAGATTTTACTTATTTATTTAGGAGAGACACAAAGAGAGATGCAGAGACATAGGGAGAAGGAGAAGCAGACTTCCTGTGGGGAGCCTGATGTGGGACTTGATCTCAGGACCCCAGGATCATGACCTGAGCCAAAGGCAGAAGCTCAACCACTGAGCCACCCAGGTGTCCCTCTTATTCTCTTTTTTTTAAGGTGAGTTTTTCTGCCTTATCATTCTGTCCAGAGATTTAAAATTTTTTTCAGCCTTTTTTCTTTTATTATTTTATTTAAATTCAATTTGCCAACATATAGTATGACACCCAATGCTCATCACATCATGAGCCCTCTTTAATGCCCATTCCCCAGTTACCCCATCCCCCCACCCACCTCCCCTTCAGCAACCCTCCAGGAAGATTTTTAACTTGATAGTCAATAAAGTAAAAAAAGTATTATAAATAAAATTTATAAATAAATATTCCAAATTAGGACAAATCATACTAGGCACAGAGTCATGTTGAGCAACTAACATTTATCATATATACTTTAAAATTTTTATTTTTCATTTTTAAAATATTTATTTATTTTAAAGTGTAGGGGAGGGGCAGAGGGAGTAGGAGAGGGGCAGAGGGAGAAAGAGAGAATCTCGGGCAGATTTCACATTGAGTGGCTGACATGTGGCTGGATCTCATAATCCTGAAATCATGACCTGAACTGAAACCAAGTGTCGGGCACTTAACTGACTGTGCCATTCAGGCATCCCTATCATATATACTTTTAATGTAACAGAAAAAAGAAAACTATCCTAATGGAAATATTCTTCATTTTAATACATTGTTAAAAAGTAAAAGTTTTGACTTTTTATGAATATAACAAGATTCTTCCAGTTATAGGCATTGATTTAGTATTGTTGAGGCAAGCTTATGGTATTAACATAGTTGGTAAAGAAAATGGTATACAAGCTTGGGCCAAAAATTTAGAGGTATTTTTTTGTTTGTTTCTTGTCCAACATATAGTTTGTTACTGGGAGACATGGTCAGCATTATGCAAACAGCCATGCTATTCATTGGAATTCAGAGAATAAAAGATATTTTCTGTATAGTCTGACAACACCATTGTTGTCAGGGAAGATACCACATCAGAATTTATTTTCTTAAGATATTTTTTAAGATTTTATTTATTTTAAAGAAAGACTGAAACTGAGCAAGCATGAGTAAAGGGAGGGACAGAAGGGTAAGAACAAGAAGACTCACCACCAAGAGAGGAGCTTTCCAAGGGGCTCTGTCCCAGGACCCTGGGATCATGACCAGAGCTGAAGTCAGGTGCTTACCTGACTAAGCCACTGAGGCACCCCAGTTTCTTAATATTTAAGACTTTTTTTTTAATATTTAAGATTTCTTTTATGTCCTCAAATATTGTTTATCTTGGTAAACATTTCTCATGCAGTTGAAAGTGATGCTTATTTTTGGTTGTGGATTATAGTATTTCATATTAATAGGCATTAGTGGCATTTGGCATTAGGCATAGGCATTCATGAGAATCTTCATTCATGAGACACACAGAGAGGGAGGGGCAGAGACACTAGGCAGAGGGAGAAGCAGGCTCCATGCAGGGAGCCCAATGTGGGACTCGATCCCAGGACTCTAGGATCACACCCTGGGCCAAAGGCAGGTGCTAAACCACTGAGCCACCCAGGGATACCAATAAATAAAATCTTTAAAAAAATAATAGGCATTAGTATTTTATACGAACATGTCTAATAAGTTCGTTTGTAGAATTGTTCAAATCTTTATTCTTAATGATTCTTTTTTTGTCTACTTGTTCTACCAAATATAAGAGTGAGAACTTAAAATCTCCAACAATGGTTGTGGATGTAGTTTTGCTTTTATTTCTCTTCAAGATTTTGAAGTTCTATTATTAATTGTATATACACTTATATTATGCATTTTTGGTGGACTCTTTTATTATTATGAAATTCTTCACTATATAACAGGTAATAATTTTTCTCTTAAATTCTATTTTGTTCAGGGGCACCTGAGTGGCTCAGTCAGTTAAGCATCTGCCTTTGGCTCAGGTCATGATTCAGGGTCCTGGAATCAAGCCCCATGTCAGGCTCTCTACTCAGTGGGAAGTCTCACTGTCCCTTTGTGGTCTCTCTCTCCAAATGAATAAATAAATAAAATCTTTAAAAAAATATATTTTGTCTGATGTAGTCATGACACATTTCTTAAGCTTCCTGTTTCATTGCATATAATTTTGTCTTTTTATTTTCAAAAGTTTTATAATTAATTATTTTTTAGAAAGAGAGCACTTGAGTAGGGGTGGGGGAGGGGTGAGAGGAAAGGAAGAATCTTAAGCAAGCTCCACACTCAGGAGATCTCATGATCCTGAGATCCATGACCTTAGCCAAAATCAAGAGTCAGAAGCTTAACTGACTAAGCTATCCAGGCACCCCTTATTTTCAAATATTACGTGTCTTTATATTTATATATAAATATATACACAGGTGAGTTTTGCTCTTTTTATACAATCCAATATTCTGAGTTTTAAGTATCACGTTTAATCTATTTAAATTTAATGTAGTATTTACATGAATGGAAATAGTAATGATAGTCACATATTTTTCATTAAGCAGCAAGTTTTCTTTTAAGGAAATTATGATATGAACAAATTGGTCATTTTATGTGAAGATATGTCATTTGAGAATTTTTTTATACTTTCTTATATATCTAAGCTTTCATTTGGTATCATTATCTTTTAGCACCAGTGGTATCCTTTATCACTACTTGAACTGTAAGTCAACAGAAAAAGAACTTTTCAGCCTTATCAAAAAATGTATTTATATTATCCTCATTTTGAAAGTATTTGTGCTTATTCTGAAATTTTAGGAATATTGAAGTTTTTTTATTTTGTTTTCTTTCTTTACTTTTTTTTTTTTTTTTTTTTCCATTTTGGGCCACCTCAGTGGCTCAGCTGGTTAACTGTCTTACTTTGACTCAGGTCATGATCCCAGGGTCCTGGAATTGAGCCCCACATTGGGCTCTCCACTCAACAGGGAGCCTGCTTCTCCCTCTCCCTGTGCCTGCTGCTTCCCCTGCTTGTGCTCTCTTTCTCTCTCTCTCAAATAAATAAAATCTTAAATAAATTTTTTTCATTTACTTTTGGTCTCCCTTGTTTCTGAAGAGAAGTCAGAAACTTTTTTCTGTTTTAACACAACCTACAGTGTGTGTGTGTGTGTGTGTGTAAATATATATATATATATATATATATATATATATATATATAGGCTGCTTTAAAGATTTTTCTATTGCTCTTTGGTTCTCAGCAATGTTACTATGATTGGCGAGGTATAATTATTTTTGTACTTGTTTTATGTAGGGTCTACTAAGCTTCTTGGATTTACGTATCAAATTTTTTTATTAAATTTGAAAAACTCGAACCTTTTTATCCCATGTATACCAGGATGTAATTCTTATTCCTAAGGTGTTGTTTTTCTGCAGTTTAAGTTTCATATAGATAACCTTGGAGTCTGAATGAGGATTCTCCAGTCTGGATAAACTTCAAGCATCTGAGCATGGCTTGACTGTTTAGCTCTCAGATCCATTGCAGTGATTCCCTGCTTCATCTTGCATATTGCCATATGATTTCTGAAATACTTTCACTGCATATTTGCATGGCATGTATATTATTTCATTGTGGGTCTAAGCTTAAGAGACTTCTTTGCCTTCCTTTTCCATGTCACAAAAAGCAAAGCAACAAAGTGACTCACTGTTGAAGATATAACCAGTCCAAATATGGCTACTAGGATTTGAAAAATTACACTGGGAATATCAATTCAGTTGTCACTGCGTCACCCTCTAGGTATGTAAGCAGCTGAATACATGCAAAAGCTATTGGTAGCTCCCAAGCCCTTAATAGGATCCCATTTTTATTTTATATTAAGCAAAGACTTTAAGATTATTCAAGTACCCTCATTAGTATGGATGTAGATTTGGCTACTTTTGTTATATGCCCATGTAATTGCATCACTAAACAGGATATAGAATATGTTACCCCAGAAATTTCTTTGTATTCCTTTCCACAAATTCCACACACAAGGTTATCACTGATCAGGATTTCATCATAATGGAATCCTAAAGTATGTACCCTTTTGTACAAGGGTTATTTCATTTAAAATATGGGTTTTGAGATTCATCCATGATATCACCTGTTCATTTCTTTTTATATCTCAGCAGTATTTCTACGTATGAATAAATCAGTTTGTTTAACAGCTATCCAGTGATGAACATTTGGCTTGGTTCCTGTTGGGGGCTATTAAGAGGAAAGCTGACATAAACATTTACATACAAGTTTCCTTTTTTTTAAAAAAAATAAGCATATGTTTGCATTTCTCTTGGGTAAATACCTAAGAGAGGAATTATCTTACTGTAGGTTTATGCTTAAGTTTATAAGAAATTGCTAACCTGTTTCACAGAATGGTTTTGCCTTTTCCTTCCTACCAATAATCACATTGTCACAATTGCTGTGTTTGTTTCTTTCTTTTAAGATATCCTTCTGATGTGAAGTGGTACCTCATTATGATTATAATTTGCATTTCCCAGATGACTAAATATATGAAAGATTATTTTATATGCTTGCTGGTAATTTGGATATCATCTATTAAGTTCCTGTTAAAGTTATTTACACAGTTTAAACTTAAAAATCTTAAATTATTGAATTATAGGGGCTCTTTATATATTCTAAATATGAATCTTGTCATATATGCATATACATTGTATATACATGTGTATTTCTATATATAATATATTACATATATGTACATATGTGTATGTTATATATGTAATTTATATATAATTATATGTATAATTTTCCCTGATTGCCTTATTATCTTATTTCTTTGAATAGCAGAAATTTTAAATTTTGATGAATTTCAATTCAACAATGTTTTTTCTTATTAGTTTTCCTGAGTTTTTAAGAAGTCCTCGATTATGCCAAGATCATGAAACATTCTCACATGTTTACTTCTGAAGTTCTTGTTACTTTAACATTCAAAGTGATTCACAAGTCAGTGATTAATTTAAACAAAATGTGTTTGCATGGTTGATGCAGAGGGTGGGGTTTCATCATTTTTTTAAAATTAAATATCCAATTGTTCCTTCTCTGTTTCTTGAAAGAGATTTTTTTTTTTCTGTTAAGTGACCTCAGTGGCCTTGTTGAAAATTTATTGACCATATATATTTGGATCTATTTCTGAACTTTCTATTCTGTTACACTGATCTGTGTGTCTTTACACCAATACTAGGCTGCCTCAATTTTAGTTGTTTTTTTTTTTTTTAAGAGATCTTATTTATTTATTCATGATAGACATAGAAAGAGAGAGAGAGAGAGGCAGAGACACAGGCAGAGGGAGAAGCAGGCTCCATACTGGGAGCCCAATGTGGGACTCGATCCCGGGACTCCAGGATGGCTCCCTGGGCAAGGCAGGCGCTAAACCGCTGAGCCACCCAGGGATCCCCTTAGTTGCTTTATATAGTTTTGAAATCAGATGATGTAAGTCCTCTCAAAATGTTCTTTTTAAAATATTGCCTTAGTTATATGGGTCACTTGAATTTCTATATACATTTTTGTTCATTTTTTCATTTTCACTTAATATTTTTTTTTTAGTAATTTCTACACCCAGTGTGGGGCTCAAACTGACAACCCCGAGATCAAGAGTCATACACACTCTTCTGACTGAGCCAGCCAGTTGCCTCTCTATATAAAGTTTAAAATCATCTTGTTTTCTGGTATCTGAATTGGCTTTGCCTCCCAAATACAGGTCTGTAAAGAGGGCAATTAGCATTGCAATATTGGGACTTCAGATATGTATTAGTCTACACATATTTTGACATTTTAAAACATTTATCTCTCTAATGTTTTAAAGTTTTCAGAGTGGAACTCTTGTGCATTTTTTTCTCTGAGTTTATCACTAAGTATTTGATGAAAACTATTATAAAAAGTGTTGTTAAATTTTTTTCTAATTTACAGTTGATTTAAGTATAATGAATTTTTATTCTGCTAACTTGAGAAGCTCAATAACTCTAGGAGAGTTGTTATAGGTTACATGATTTTCTACTTAAGAAATTATTTCATCTTCAAATAAGACTTTGTTTCTTCCTTTCTAAAATTTATATAATTTACCTTTTTATCCTGACTTATTGAAGTGGTAGGATTTGAACATACAATACAAATGGAAGTGGTGAGAAGAAACATTTTTTAAAAATCTGGATAAAAGCAACAATGCTTCCCTGTCAAATCACTTCACTCTTTTCCCTCATTCATCATTTCACCTAATATTCACTGATTGCCTGTTATGCCCTGAGGATCTCCAGTGTGAAGAATGTTACTCATACAACAGTGAAAAAAATACCTCTTTGCTCACTGTATATTTGTTAATTGTACATGCATATGCCTAGGATTTACCATGATGCAATTTATTCCCTGCTTGCTTGTATGTTTCTTCCAAGAGTTTGCAAATCCTTTATACTTCTATGAGCATCATCTATGTTTTTACATAGGAACTTTTTAATTCTTACTGAATAAGGATCAATTTTTTAAAAATAAGCAAATAACAAAAATTATAAATAAATAAGACTTTGTCATGAGACAACGGAATATTAATTTATATTTTTAGAAATACTTATACCATTGATTTTATTGTTTTTCTTTTTTTAGGTGATATAAAAATATGCAATTGGCTTCATTATTTTTATTTTTTTACTTAAATATCATTAACATACAGTGTTATCTTAGTTTCAGATGCATAATATAATAGTTCAGCAATTCTATACATTACTCAGTGCTCATCATGATAAGTGTACTTCTAATCCCCTTCATCTCTTTCACTCATCACTCCACCCACTTCCCCTTTGGCAACAACCAATTTGTTCTCTGTATTTAAGAGTCTTAGTTTTTAAATCTTTTTTTCTTTCTTCATATGTTTTATTTCTTAAATTCCACATGTAAATGAAATGGTATTTGTGTTTCTCTGATTTCCCTGCATGTTATATCCTCTAGATCCATATATCCATCCGTCCATTCATCCATCCATCCATGCTGTCACAAATGGCAAGATTTCATTCATTTTTATGTCAGAATAGTATTCCGTTGTGTGTGTGTGTATTTTTTTTAACCATATCTCCTTAATCCTTTCATCAGCAGACACGCAGACACTTGGGTTGTTTCCATATCTTGGCTATTGTAAACAATGCTGCAATATATATAAAGGTGCATATATCTTTTCAAATTAATATTTTTGTTTTCTTTAGATAAATACCAAGTACTATAATTACTGGATTTTATGGTAATTCTATTTTTAATTTTTTGAGGAACCTCTATACTGTTTCCCAGAATGACTGCACTAATTTTCATTCCCACTAGCAGTGCACGAGGGTTCCTTTTTCTCCACATTCTTGCCAATACTTGTTTCTTGTGTTTTTTATTTTAGCCATTCTGACAGGGGTGAGGTGACATCTCATTGTAGTTTTGATTTGCTTTCCCTGATGATGAGTGATAGTAAACACATTTTCTTATGTCTGTTGGCCATCTGGATATCTTCTTTGGATAAATATCTGTTCATGTCTTCTGTCCTCTTTTTAGTTGGATTATTTTGTTTTTTGGTGTTGAGTTGTATAACTTCTTTATGTATTTTGAATATTAACCTCTTATCAGATATTTCATTTGCAAAAACCTTCTCCCATTCAATAGATTGTCTTTTTGTTTGTTGATGGTTTCCTTCACTATGCAAAACCTTTTTATTCTGGTATTGTCCCGATAGTTTAATGTCCCTTGCCTGAGAAGACATATCTACAAAAATATTTTTATCGCTGATGTCAAAGATATTACTGCCTATCTTTTCTTCTATGAGTTTTATGGTTTTGATCTCATATTTAGATGTTTAATCCATTTTCAGTTTATTTTTTTTGTATGGTCTAAAAAAGTGGTCCAGTGTCAGTCCTTTGCATGTCCAGTTTTCCCAACATCATTTGTTGAAGAAATGGTCTTTTTCCCATTGTATATGCTTGCTTTCTTTGTTGTAGATTAATTGGCTAAAGAGTGTGTGTTTATTTCTGGGCTATTTTGTTCCATTGATCTATATGTGTATTTTTGTGCCAGTACCATACTGTTTGGATTACTATGACTTTGTAGTATATCTTGAAGTCTAGGATTGTGATACAGTTGTGATGTGATTTATTTAAGAGAGAGTAGAGTGAGAGAGAGCATGAATGGGGTTGAGGGACAGAGGGAGAGGGACAAGGAGATTCCCCACTGAGCAGGGAGCCCAACACAGGGCCGGATCAGAGGGCCTTGGGATTATGACCTGAGTCAAAGGTAGACACTTAACAAACTGAGCCACCCAGGCACCCTACTGTGATTGGTTTTTAAATGAAAGCACTAGAAATGCTTGTTTTCCTCCTCCTTACTTCAGTTACTTTTGGTAAAATCAAGCTTCTTCATTTTTTATTTTTTACCAAAATGCTGAGTTGTGTCCTCTTTCCTAATTCCTCCTTAGTACTTGGAAGTGATCATGTTTATTTCCTGCCATTTGTCCCCCCTTCTGTCATAGTTAATTTAAAAGCAATTTCTTTTGATCTGCGAAAATTGAAATTCTCAGCAGTGATTTGTAACATATTAATTCCTTTTGTTTTTTTTCTTCTTATAATTCACATATGCCAATCTCCAGTTTTCATTTTTCACACCTAGTTGTATCTCAGCAGTTTTCAAAAGTTGAACCCAGTTGAAAAATGTGTTATATTATTACATATATGGGATCAAGATATTCTCAATTATTAGAATTTATCAGTTACTATTAATTATTACAAATAATCGCATCACATAACCTGTTCTCAAGTCTCAGACTGAATCTGTCTGCGGGTCACTTTTGAAAAATAAAATCAGTAGGTGGAGTCACAATAAAATGTGTCACATTTTGTTTGGAATTGGCCTGGAAGGCCACAAATAGACTGGTTCACTTTTTCTCAGTGTAAGGATCAATTTCACAAGTGATTTGCTGATTCTACACAGAAGGTAATATTAATCTTTATTATCAAAGAATATATGCATAAAGAAGATTTTAGACAAGTGGCAACATTATTTTTATTTTGATTCTGATATATCTTTTTAGAATAATAAGATAATTTATGAAATAGTGCTTGAAACACCGCTATGCATTAGAATTATCCTGGAGTTTTTCTTCTATCAAAATGTATGTTACATGTTCTGACTCATTTTAATGATAATGTAACAAAAAACAAATATGTATCATATATAATAATATATATATAATATATGCATATTCATAAAATGTTAGTATGTTTATAATAGTTGAACATTTTAATAAATATTATTTACTTTATTGTATTTTTTATTAAGAAATATTAATATGATTAAAATATCTTATAGCTATGGTTTCCATATTGATTCAGTTTTTTGGCAGATTTAATTTTATTAGTGACCCTTAACAATTTCTAATATTCTGGGCTCCGAACACCTGACCATGATATTATCTACCCCTTCTTATCTCTTAAGTCAATCAATTCACTAAATTCTATCAATTATTTTGTCAAATGTCTCCTAAATATTTCTCAGTTCTGTATTTTATTTATTAATACTAACTTGGGCTTGAGTAATCATAGAGAATATCTCCTAAATCTTCATCTGATCATTCTCACTATATTCCTACAGGAAGCAAATTTTCCTAAAGTTTTGCTTTTGCAATGATATTCACTCTAAATGTAAAAGCTTCAATGCTCCCCACAGCCCACTCAAGATAGAGCATATCCCTTAATCTTTATAGCCTAAGATTAATCTGATTTTTGAAGCTATTCTCTGCTTTTCTGCAGGCTTAATCTCCTAGTCCAGCTATTTTAATCTATTTATCACTTCTTAATTATTTTTGCTGGCTATCTCTTCCATACCTCTATTTTTCTGGCATGCTCCCAAATCTCCTTGATTTCCCTATTCACTGCTATGAGAATTAACTTTTATAACATGCAATTCACCATTGCCCAAATTAAGAGCAATATCTTTCTTGAAAAATATTCACAAAGAATTTAATTTCTTTATTTGACTGCTTTTGAATTAAATAAAGCTCTTAGCTTCCATCACAATAGTCTGAATTCCATAACAGGAATTCAATTCAGTTCTTACAGAGGTGGTAGAAGGGTGCAGTGAGGTTCACTCTGCACCGTACCTCACAAAAATGCTGATTCCATATTGTCTCAAAAAAAATGGGAAAAGACATTGTATAGTCACCCCTTCATTTGAGGGACTTATAGCTTTACTGAATCACATGGTCTTTAAACCCTTGAGAAACTGCTTTCCAGTGCCCTTCTCAGGGAATGAAAGTGACAAGAGAGGCTATAGTGCAACTTATAGAGCACTGCTTACCCTCCGTGTCTAATATTCTACTTCACAAAGTCTGACATTTGGTTTTCACCTAATGGAGACCCTTGGCTTGTCTTTAGTTTTCCTATCTTTCTGTGGTCTGAAAACTGCCTTCAACCAGCAAACTTTGCTTATTATAGGATTTACCCAGCCCAGATGTATTTTTGTTTTATTGTAGTTGTTAATAAATACCTGGAATCATAGTTCTATTGATGGCTTTTTTGTAATATCTAAAAACCACTGACTCATATATATGTGTAATACGTTAGTTAGAAATGCTTCTAATAGAAATTAACAAACTATCTACCAATGGCTTTACTAAAAAAATAAGAAACCAGGCAGATCTGACTTCCATGGGTTTCTTGCATTTCAATGTAGAAGATCTTATCAGAAAGTGTCTTATATAGCACCTATTTGAAAGTCAATAAATGCTTTTTTTTTTTTTAGATTTTATTTATTTATTCATGAGAGACACACAGAGAGAGGCAGAGACATAGGCAGAAGGAGAAGCAGGCTCCTTGCAGGAAACTTGATGAGGGACTTGATCCCAGGACCCTGGGATCACAACTTGAGCCAAAGATAAGATGCTCAACCACTGAGCCACCCAGGTGCCCAAGAAATTCCTTATTATAGGACTTCCTGTTTTGTTTTATTTATCAAACCCAAGACAGGTGACCATTCCTTGAGTTTGGGAGTGGAGTTTTACTTTTCTTGATCTTGGACAAATACAATAAACATATCTCCTTTTAGCTAAGATAAAAGGAAGAAATGGCAGTCACAGCATTTAATGATTATAGTATCCAAAATTATTCTTTAAAGATTAATTATACAAGAGTAAAAATTATTTTTACATTGTCTCTACTTTTACAATTTAAAAAAAAATCTATTTTCCAAAAACATATAAATAAATAAATGAGTTAATTATATCTCTGATAATCCTGAAATTCTTGTGAGCTTAGGGGATAAAGCTTGATTAGAGTGTATGTATGCAATTGGTTGCTACATATAGCTTAATAAAAGAGGAATGTTCTTTGACTTTTGGAGCTAGCATACTTCCAACTTGTTGATAATACTAGAAAATTCTTAAGTCATTTAAATTTGAGTCTTCTATTTAGTTATTTTAGATACTATACTTTATAGAAGTTAGGTATTATATAATAAAAAATGAATGGTGAGTTTTGGTCCTCTGACTTTCAACATCTCTTTGACTTTCTAATACTTATAAGATAAAAATGTGTGTTACTATAAAAGTTCACAGAGTTCTACAACTGTATGTAAAGATAAATATGTTTCTTGAAAAAAAAACAGAAAAACATTAAGAATAGAATTAACTTACATCAAGCAAACAATGGCTGTCTCCTATTTGACTCCAAACCTAAACATATTTTTAAAATACATCCATAGATAAACTATATGCTATGTAAGTTTTATGTTAGTTTTACATATGAATATACATATACTTCAATGAGATTACAGAAATAATAAAACTAGAAAATATACTGTGGTGATTGTATTTTTCATTTGTTTTATGTGATTTTTGCTCATTCAAGGACATGATGTTTTTATTTAGATCATCAGAATAGTAAGCAACAGAATGATATATGCCACAAAATGATTTTTGTGAATGAAACGTGATTTAAATTAGAGAATACAAGAAATATAAGATTCAACATGAAGGCAAAATCAGATAGGATTTATGACTAGCTTTTTTGTATACAAGAATAAATTGGTCTGTTCAAGCTGTAGAATATTTTTCATATAAATGACATCAGTGTGAATAAGTAATGGTTTTCTAGATAACTTATGCTTTGTATTGCAAATAGCCTGTATTTATAGTGATTATGTATCAAGAGAAATGAAACAGTACATGAACTGTTGGTAAATGTATGCAATTTGGGGCATGAATTCAATTTATTTGTCATATTGACTCACCAGAATATGCTTGGTTTATGCAAAGTCTTTATTAGTCTGGAAGAGAAGCAGAGTGGCTATGTTCTTCAGAATTTGTTTGAAATTAAAACCTTCTTCTATTGTGACCACTTGTTATCAACCCTGAAATATAAAACTTTCTTTCTTATATCAAATTTCTCTCACCATGAAAAATGTAGAAACAAACCTATGTAAAATAATCTAAATTTATTTTGTGAAGTATGGTAGTAGACTCAAATGTGTAACTTATAAAACATATGCTAGTTGAAAAAATTACTTTTAAAATGTTGTGCTTCTTTTCCCTGTCTAATTTCTTCTTGTATATGTAGTTTTATTCACTTACATTTTTTAAAGTCATTTTAAAATGTAATTCCTTGTAAGGATGGGCCATATCAAAAGGTGCCACAAAAGAATTCAAATCTCATCCCTATTAAATTAAAAGAACACTTTTAAATCTTTTATTCTGAGATTACAAATTAAGCAGATCATGAATCATTTAAATTATAACTATGAACATTATCTTTTAATTAATGTTCCAGAAATAGTTTATAAAGAATATTTTGTTTAAAAATAATCTAAAGTCTATCAATGGAGTGTGGGAGAATTGGAATATGCACAATAATATATTCAATATAATTTAAAAAACTTTTAATTCAATTATGGATATTAATTGTAGATAACAAACCTCCATCTGCATTTCAATTATTATTTGAAAATTTTGTTCTGGTTTGGCTGAGTAGTTTCTATCAAAACAAACTTTATGAAGATAACAACTAAAATTTGGGGACAGGCATTAGAGAGCAAAACATTAAGGCATTAGAGAGCCAAACAAAACAAAACAAAAGGCATTAGAGAGGCATTAGAGAGCAAAACAAAACAAAACAAAAAACAAAGGTAGAAATTATAAGTGAATTAACTCTTAGAAGAAAGGAATGGCACTGGGTAAGATTTTCAATTTTCATGGCTTCTACCTGAAGGCAGGCCCAAATCTGCAATATTCAAGGCACTTAATACTCTATGGACAGCCTACAGTTATGCTGCCCAGAAGAACCAGGAGACAGACTTGAGAGCCACTACAGGTATAGGACAATAAAGAGGAAATCCCAGAAATGTGAAAGCCAGAGAATGAGAAACAAGCCCTGTGTATAGTCACTACTCAAATATCTGGTTTAGGGCTGAACCATTCATGAATGAAATCAATATCAAGCAACCCATCAAATTCAATTGGAATTTGAGCTGCTACCCATCACTAAGGAGATGAGTTTTATAGTCTGATTTCAGCCTGCTTTTAAAAAAATCAATATTTTGGGGAAGACCATTACGGATTCCAGATTTTCTACAATATACCATTCGCAATGTCAAAGATACCATATAAAGCTATTGAACATACGGGAATAAAAAAAAAAAATCTGGAAAACATAGCCTGTTCTTAAGAGAAAAGACAACAAAGACTAACCCTTTGATAACTTCAATGTTAGAATAAATTGAAAAAGATTTTAAAGCAGCTAATAAAACTGTATTCAACATAAAGAGAAATATACTTGTAATAAGTGAAAATATAGGAAATCTCAGCAGAGCAATAAAAAATCTATTAAAAATGGAAATCCTAAGGACACCTGGGTGGCTCAGGGGTTGAGCATCTGCCTTCGGCTCAGGGCATGATCCCACAGTCCCGGGATTGAGTCCCACATCAGGCTGCCTGCATGGAGCCTGCTTCTCCCTCTGCCTATGTCTCTGCCTGACTGTCAATCTCTGTCTCTCATGAATAAATAAAATCTTAAAAAAAAGGAAATCCTAGAGCTAAAAAATCCAATATCTGAAATATTAGCTAAGTCTTAAACATATAAAACCCAGATTAGCAAAGCATGTTGTTCCCTATAATAACTACAAAGGTAATTCACGTGGTCGCAAAGTTTAACATGATGAGCTTATTCTAAAACTGCATTATGGAAATAATGTAGCTAGCACAAAAGATAAACATGTACTCATTTCCCCTTCACCATTTAGGACAATGAAGAAGGACAAAGGCTCTCGTCTTTCTGCCTACCAATTCCCTGTCCAGGTTAAGTTCATGTGATAAATAGCTCAATTGATTAAATCAGTGTTGCTGCATGCATGCACACACACAAACACACAAAAATTAATCTAAGTATATTTTCCCACCAGATATTTCTCTAATACCATTTGCAGGCAATGGATTACCTGTGCTTCTGCTTCAGGCATGGCTCTGCTCCTCATATCTTCTCATTTTAGGACTCAGCCCAAATGAAAATAAAATGAAATAAAATTTTAAAAATTAAGTAAAAAGTGAGGCTGCATGATCAGCATGCAGGTTATATCAAATATTTGGACTGAAGGAGAAAAGTAAGGTAAAAATGAATGATAGCAACAAAATATGTCAGGGAAATCCCAGGACTCAGAGAGAAAGTATACCACCAATTATATATCCAGATCATCTTATCAGTGTCAGTATAAATATCTATACACTTAGGTAAATAGGATATCTATAGTTATTCTCCTGGTCATTTTATCATGTATAATCAATAATGCATTGAAATAGGTTGCTAATTGTCATAGCTGCTTATTATGAGCTTCACATTTCTTAGCATAATAAGATTGAGATTTATAAAATGAAAGAATTGCAATATTGTTATTTCTTTGTACTGGATTTGATGCAAACTTGGGTCACAAAGCATATGGAACATCCTAAAATTCAGCTAGGCAAACTGGTCTTCGTCTCATTGCATCTCCAAAAACCACCAAGCAAAATCCAGGGCTGTGATGAATAATATGGTACTTGCAAAGGTCACATAAACCTCTCAAATCAGTTTATAAGCCTTGCTGAAGTGTCTATATTTTAACAGCTGCCTTGGATCACAAGCTAATTCAGGGCTTCTCCATATCAAAGTAAAGAAGCATAGAAGCATACTACTTCTTTGTAGTTCTATCAAAGTTTTTTTGCACAGTAACTGCAGGTGACCCCTGGGATTTAAATAAGATTTTCCCACATATTTAACCAAGATCCTTTCCACAGATCAACTTGAGAAATCAATACCTATATCATTTGGATTATACCTTCTCTATATATATTTAATTATTTTTATAATTCCTGCCACAAAACTAGAAGCTACTCAAGGAAAGAGACTCTTTCATGAGTTTCATAGCTCAGTTAGCTGTAAACAATGGTATTCTGTTCAAAGCAGGTAAATAAGTATTTGTGGATTGATAGATTATTTGATATGCTCTTGTTTTTTGATGCCTACATATCGTGGTCCTGCCTGAGTATGAGTCTAGGAGTCTATTCACATTCATGGAAACAACACTCCAATATCCATGTATATGTATTAAGCATAAATTTGCATGAATTTTGCAAAATTTTTATTTATTTTATTTATCTTTACAAAAGATAGCCTGAATCTATGTACATGAATCAAGATGTAACTTCTATAAAGGTTATCAATATGAAAGTTACGTTCCTTCTGTAACATATGGCAAGTTACAGTTTACAATTTTTATTGTAAATTTATAAAATAATCTTTCCTCCATCTACCATTAGACTTTGTCAGGAATATAATTAAATATAAATTGCGGATTCTATGAAACTCTATTAATATAGTCTTCCTTTTTTCGCAAAAAGCAATTAATGGGAATTTCTTATACCGTAGCCCATTTTGGCAGTTTCTATGTGGGTCACAAGTTGGATTAGATATTGGTAAGCATTACATAACTCAATATGTCAGTTCTCACAAAGATGAGAATTGGATGATATATTCAAGATCTTTGAGTTAGAGATTAAAGATTAAAAAAGAAGATGGCTAGCTTTGGAGAGGATGACGTAGTCTACTACTTAAATGCAGTCAACTTTTTGTTCCTGTATGATCAAAATATTTTTTCCTAGCAGAGATCATGTGATGGTTTTAAACTATGACCTCAAAAACCTTTGGTATTTCTCCCATCAAGAGGTGTGGTCTTGACACTGCTTGGGCTTGTATCTGCTTTGAACAATGAAGTATGGGGGCAGTTCCATTTCTGACATAAAAGGCCATGCAGCCTCTGTTTCGTTCTCTTAAAGTCTATTCTCTGGAGGAACACAGCTGCTGTTTAAGGAGGTTGATTGTTCTGAGACAGTCAAATGAAAAAGTCAAATGTTGGCCCTCTTATCAACATCACCAGTTGAATTCATAAGCAGTAGCCAGGATCAACCAACTAGCCATGCAAGGGAGCCATCTTGACAGTCTAAGGAAGCCTTCAGATGACTTCAGCTCCAGCCAGCATCTGAATACAACTGTAGGAGAGATCTCAAGTGATCTGCACTCTTTCTGAAGTCTTAATCCGCAAGATTGTGACCCCAATGTTTGTTATGTTATACCTCTACATTTTGGGGTAAATTTTCCTGCAGCAAAACACCCAGAACTATCCACCATGCTTTGGGTTTAACATTTGTTGCCACTTTGATTCTGTACCTCCTGTGCTTACTAATTTCCACATGAGGAAACAGAGATGCAAAGGAGTTATGTTAGTGGTACAAAGTCTTACCACTAGGTTAGTACAGGAACAAATGGGAAATGCATGTAAAGTATTAGCACAATGCTTAACACATTCTAATTACACAGGGAAGATTGGGCTTTAATATGACTATCATTGTTTATATTTATTATTTAAATTAAAAGCTTCAAGTAAAGTACTAGTTGTATATCAGGCTGCTATTGAGAATGCTTTGCTAAAAAACTTAGTAAAACCTTACACCACCTTGAATTTGAAATAAATGGAAGATTCTGCCCTGCTATTTATAGTACTTTGTGGGAAAATTTGGAAATGCCTCAGCCCTCCCTTGAAGTACTAAAATAAGCAGATGATAGTCAGATCATGTGTTCAGTTTGGTCTGGGCTTCACCTTTAACCTGGACAAGTTTCAGGACTTCTCTGGTTCTCAGTTTCTTCATCTATAAAATGAGAGAACTAGGTCTCTAGGTAATGTCAAATCTCTTTGGCTTATTATGTTTTAATTTCCTAGATTGTGTTAGATACAGATGTTCCTGGGATGAAAAGAACATTAAGCTACCTCATGTCCATGGCTGGTGAGATCTCAGAAAATATAGGAGCAGCAGGCACCTCATAAAACAAAAGTTGCTGCAGCCTGGGATACAATGTCAGTCAATTCTATGAGCAAGAGTTGTGATGAGACTGAGTGCACAGGTAACACACCCATGAAGCCAGCTTGCCTGGGATAGGGCACAAGATGATGCCATCCAAACTTCTCACTTCATAGGTAAGGGATGTGAGATCCAAAGAGTACTGGTTTATTAATGATTACTGAGAGCAAGGCTCACAGAAAGATCTAGAACCTAGAAATATGGGAGCCTTTATAATTGCAAGTTATATAATTTTGAGGCAGGGGATTACAGCGAGGTGGCTTGGGAAAAAGACTTAAGAAAGCTGTAAAACATTCCCTAAGACATTCTAAATAAAAATGGAATCTACAGTGGGAAAAAAAGCAGTGGGCTTTCTCCACAAACATATTTTCTTGACAAATGTCCTACTCCACTAATATCCAAATGTATTTATACCTCTGCAACAAATTTATGTTGAAGAGGGGTCAGCAATTTTTTTTTCTCTAGGGGGCCAGACAATAAATATTTTCAGCTTTGTGGGTTCTGTGGTCTCTGTTGCAACTACTCAACTCTGTTATTGTAACATGAAAGCAGCAGTAAACTATCTGTATGTGAATGAGCATGGCCAGGTTCCAATAAAACTTTATTTACCAAAACGGCATGCAAGGCAAGTGTAGCCCATAGGTAGTAGTTTTCCAATACAGATTTTCTACAAGTTATATTAAATAAATATCCGAAGTAACTCATAAACTCATAACCTTATAGAAGTAACCATGTAGAAATATCACCTAATTAGTGTATTCTATTGCTTATTCACTTATAAACACAGAAACATGTACATACACACAATCTATTTAGCAGGTGTCCCAAACCAATAATAGTTTCTCTCCAGAGATGGGTAGATCCCAGAACAAATCTGAGACTCATTTGGAAAGGGGGCAGGGGGGACCTATGGGTTGGGTATAGGCGAGCAACTTCTTAACATCTTCTAACAAATAAATACCTCACACTGGCATTCGGGAAGCATTCTCAGGTTTTCAGGACTTGTGATGTCCTCTAGGTTTATAAACATCCATGGCAAACTTGAGAGGTGAGCAAGGATTTGTCTACCTACTTGCCAGAAAAGGGCTCCGAGGGGTTAATAAGCTAATACAAGGTCACACAGGTTGTGGAACAGCAGCAGGACTTTCTTTACCTTCCCTGCCCACTCAGCATTTGTTTATGGTCTGGAATCCTATGGCCCAAGAGCAAGTTTGTTGTGTGTACTACTGGTATGTAACAACTCTCTCAGAGAGAATTCCATAACCTGTGCATCCTAGGACTTTGGTGCTTGACTCCTCCCCACCCTCAGCCCTTAGCTGCCAACTGACTGCTCTCTGGCTCCCAGCTTTTCCCTGCCACCATTCCTGCTTCCTACCCACAAGCTGTGCTTTTTCATCATTGCCTTCCCACCTCTAGTGCCCTTTGTACCAAGACTACTTACTATCAGCTAATGACAATATCCTTCCAGTGTGGGTGTGACAGGCAGGGGACAAGGAGAAGGGAGAGAGAAAGGACATTCCTGGGCAGAGAGGCTGGGGCAGCTCCCCTCCTTGGCAAAGGCCATCTGAGCAGATCTGGGCAGACGGGCCCAGTGGCTGCCTGCTAGAATGTTGACTCCTAAGGCAAGTGTTTGTCCATTGGAAGATGTGGTTCCTTCTAAGTTTCCCTGCTGATGTTTGGTACAAAATAAGAGATTGGAAACAGGACTTCAGACAATCTGGCTTTCAAAGGAGCCAAGGAAGCAGAGTCCACTTGTTGGCAGGTAGGGCTTAATTTTCTCCTGAAGGGGTTGTAGGAAGAAGTGGACTTTTTCTCATTCTTATTCTATTTTAATGAGATATGTCATTTGAGAATTTTTTTATACTTTCTTATATATCTAAGCTTTCACTTGGTATCATTATCTTTTAGCACCAGTGGTATCCTTTATCACTACTTGAACTGTAAGTCAACAGAAAAAGAATTTTTCAGCCTTATCAAAAAATGAATATCCATCATACCCTCGTGCCTTTGACAAGGAGGCTTCCCTTCCTAGGTGCCAGCAAGAGGCCATGGGCTCCTCTAGCCATTGAAATACCCACCCTCCAGGCCAACATGTCACAAGTGACATCAGCATCTGCTGCTCTTTGCCAGGGTTCCCTCTAATCTTTTTCATAGGGAATCTCCCAAACTTGGAGAAGCCCCATCAGGGATATCTGGGGACCCTGGGGTTTTTCCTGCCTTTTAGAATTTCTGTGTCTGCAATAAATGTGGGAGCCAGAGGAGTGGAGAAAGCTCTGGAACATAATAGGAGTACTGTGGCTGAGTAACAGCTCGGATAACTACTAAGGCCCCTCATGTGTCCAGTTATATATGAGTTTTATTGAGTTATAATCAGGTTCCCACTATGGAGTCTTGACTTAAAAAAAAAAAAAGAAAAAGTGTTTATGGAGGTGTAACTGGCACAAACAATAAACTTGGGACATCCACTTCTGGTCAAGATGGAGTAATAAGGAATAGCCTTGATTCTTGTAGGTCCTCTATATCCTCACATTGTAGAGAAAAGGTAGCTGCTTCCCATCTGATGCCTCTGCAGTCCCCTGACTCTCACCCTGAGTAGAAAAAGAAATACTATTTTTTCCCTAATTATCCTGATATTTCCAACAAGGCCGTTGTTCCTTAGGTCTAAAAGGACTTGAAGTAGCTCTAATCTGGCTGGGCTCATGTCACATGGCACTGGCTTCCAGGGCTCCCATTACTAAAGTGCATTAACATTCCCCAAAGGTCATAAGAAGACTCCAGGCTTGTGGTGGAGAGAGAAGGAACTTTGAGAGGATGATCACTTAAAAATATTCACTAAATCTTTGGAATTTTGACTTTTTCTGTAAAGATGTAGGCTTTATCCAACTCTTCCATGCTTCCTGAGAGAACTAGTGTGATGGGGAGGGATGTGGAATGAGTCAATATGGCAACACCTCATAGCTGATCTATGAAGGAAACCTCACAGGCAAATGAAAATCTTCTGAAGTCTGGAAGGTAGGGGGGCAGGGTAAAGCAAATCAATGCTATACTTGGGTCACAAGAAGAAAAGAGTCTTCTAATTTATTCTAGATCATCAACTATGTCATCAATTGCTCTGTATCCACTGAAAATGTTAATGACACAAGAAAAGTTCCCACTAGATGAGTTTCCTACCTTCTGCACCACTGACATTTGGGCTGGGTAACCCTTTGTTGTGGGGCTGTCCTGTGTGTTGTAGGTCATTTAGCAGCAGCTCTGGTTTCCAACCATCACTAGCACCCCACCCCTAGTTACCAAACCAAAAATGTCTCTAGACATTGCCAAATGTCCCTAGGGGGCAAAATGATCCCATTTGGTTTGAAAAAAAAGTAATCATAGACTGTCATTTTGGCCACTCTTTACTGTGGACTGCTACATGCCAGGCACTGTGTTAAGGGCTTTGGTGAGACAGGATCCTGTTTATCTGTGGCTCCTGGGTTACAGGGCCTTTTATTTTCTTCTTTTATCATGAGAAACACATGAAGCAGCAAGGTCTGGGTTTTCTAGTTAATTCATGGGTTCTCACTCTGCCTCCGGCCCGATAGAGAGAAGTTGCAGTGTTGGGCTGGGGAAAAAGAGTAGAAAAAGAAAAAGAGTAGAGTCCTGGACATATCACTTCCTGGCTTAAAACTTTTAATAGGGTAATCATTGCTATTGCTGCAGAAATCTCTTTTCTGCATTTGCCTTGCCTGCTTAGGATACACATATACATACAGATAAACAGTACCTGAACCTACCCTTCCCACATTGTCCCAGTAATCTCTGTTGTACTGTATTTTGAATTATTTCTTAACTTATGTTTCCTCTCAGATGATTTCTTTAGATCGAGACAGAAAAATAGGCTTCACAGCACATGTTAGAGCTAATGGGTAACAGTCATGTGGTTTATTGCCTTAAAAAGTCTGCTAAATTTCTTCTATTCTCAAGGATAAAAGAGTACTTTATTAGCAACATCCACAACAGATAGAGGAAGGGAGAAGTAATAGCGAAGATGTCACGTATTTTAAAGTTATATTTAGAGGCATCCTGGTTCTTCATGAACTTTCCATATTATCTTTTTGGTATTTTCACCCTCTTTTTGATATCAAATGATTAACCATGGCTCAAAGTTTCCATTTGATTGCATACTTTGTATGCTAATAGCAATTTAATTACTAATATTATTATACACTTCTACAAAGGCACACATAGAGCTCTAGCATACTTGTGTTTATGTTAATTATATATTGGTTCATTTCTTAATCTATCTTAAGCAATACTAAATGAGTATTTTTACACTTGCTACTCTTCATAAAATCTATAGCACATGACTTTTTAATACTGTTGTTTAAAAAAAGTTTGAAATCAGGCTGAAAAGAAGAGAGACATTTGGAATCAACATTCTGGCACCAGACATAGGAATTCAGGTTGGAAGCCAATGTCTCATAGTTGGTGAATAAGATAATCTTTTGCCATCCAGAGTGTCCCAAGAGGAAGATTGGATAGAGGCATTGGTGGTCTCTCTCATCAATGTAGGGATTCTTTCTTAGAGTAGTTATGTTTTTACTTTCCCTCTGTTTTATTGGATCTTTATATTTCCCCAGTAGTTCATTCTTAATTTATCTGGCTGCCCCAAAAATTACAGTATAGAATGAAACAAAGTCAATGAATTCATCTAAGTAAATCATGCTTGATCTGATTTCAGTTGCTAAAGAGGAAAATGAGGATCTACAAGAACTTACTACATAGTCTTAGATCATTCAATATAGAAGATTATAACTTTCTATAAAGAACTCATTTCAAGTGTGAGTATTCAAGAGAAACTATCTTACAGATAAAAATACATGGAGCACGAAAATCTAAGAAACAAATTGGAGAAATTTTTCAAGTTTTACTATAATTGTAAAGTGTTTCAAGGACAATGAGAATGAGTTGCCACCAACCTTCATTATACTAATAAGTAAATAAATTAAATAAGTAACTTAAGTTACTTACTAAGTAACTTAAGTTAAATAAGTAATAAGTTAAATAAGTAAAGTTAAATAAGTATAAGTTAAATAAGTAAATAAGTTTGTGATGTTTTTCTATAAGACTATCTTAACTGCTCAAGTTAGTGCTCCATATTTCTCTATTAATTTTAAATCTAAATGATTATGCTAATGTTTTTCTTTTCATGGTACTATTATACAATTTTAGAATCTTAGAGAAAAAATAATTTTAGACATTATACAGTCTCTCAAAATATATGTATACTATTACATACATTTTATTTATCATTATGAGTATAATTTGCAATTTTTGTTGGAATACATATTGATAAGTCCCTAAAACTGCAGTAGGATGTCATTATTTTCTGTTCTTTGGTAGTAGTTTTGAGGAATATCTATAGGAATTAGAGTTTTATTTTTTGTTTCATATAATAGAAAGAGTGTGGATATAGAACTTTCTTATTGTTCTTATCAAGTAGCTTAAACAACCAAAAAGTCTGGTTATGGCAGATGTCTTTTTGGTTTGGTTCTTGTGGTTATTCCATTAGCACATAACATATATGTAGTTGCCTGGCCTGGCATAAAATGTATATAAATAATTTTTTGAAAAAAATTCCCACACATACTCATTATTTTAGAGATGAAGAATTTCAAGCCCAGAGAAATTTGAAAAGTTGCCCTAAGTGACACTACATGGGGAACTCTAAATTCATTTGAAGAATAAATAAAGATGACTGTTTTACTGATTGGGTCATGTCTTCTATAGTATATTTGCATTATAAAATACATTACATGAATTTAATATGTCCAACTACTATATAATATCCACATAGGACATTTTGTTTTTTTTTTCTTTCTAATAGTCCAAAATGTATACTATATTTAATGGTTGCTATTATGAGATAATGTTAGTTTCTAAATATCATAATCCATTTTGTAGTAATCAACCTGTACCTGAGTAAATTGATAAACTGTAGACCTAGCCTAAATAAGAATCTATGAGATATTCTATCAATACAGACAAATATAACAGAATCGTAGTCTAAAACATAAAAATGCAATTTTCCGGGGTGTTTAATTACATAATTCAGTATATGACAAGATTTGTATATCTTTTTAATTTTTATATCTTATCTTATGGTTAATATTTTTGCCTAAGATGCCCTTTTGTAAAGCGTCTATTTTTCTCTTAAATGAATTTATCTTGAACAAACCTATTAGACATAGTTTTAGTCATTTTTCTTTCTTACTGCTGGTTTTGCTGCCAAGTTAACCTACACAATAGCTTTCTGAATTTATTCATTGGCCTCTGCAGCTTTAATGCTTTTTTTTTTCCCCCCACATAGTGTAGGTACTGATCTGTAATTGCATTAGAAACCTCAATGCTCCTGTAATCATATTAACTGATAATGGTTTAGAAATTTCTGTGATTTTTAAAGCATTTCTTTTTGTACATTGAATAGTACTCATATGTTAAAAACACTAAAATACTTATCTTCATTTTCCAAGAACATGACTAAAAATAAAAATGTGACTGATATGAATATTTGGATATCCTGACAGCAAATATGAGTACCAAATAATGAAGTTAAAACAGCATATTATCAGAGAACTGTCAAATGATTAATATTATAGATCTGACACTGGGATATGACAACACTGAGGAAAGAGAGTTGGACTGACTTTTTGGAGAGAATTTGCATATGTAACTTCTCTAGAGCTTGTGTGATTAGTAAAGAGAGATTTAAAAGTGAGTATATTAAAATACCATGGTTGTTGTTTATCACAGATATTCACCTCTACCAGAGGAGTTATCCATGGCTTAGGGAGAGGGGAAAAAAGTGGCTTTAGAGTAAAATAATAAATACATACATACTAACTTCATCGACTAGTTAAATGAATGATCATGGACACCCTTAATTTTTTAAGACTCAATTTAATTGTATGTTAGATTGAAACAAAGTTTTCCATATTGTGGAATTTTACCAGGATTGAGATGACACACATACATAGCATTTGTTTTTTGATGGAATGAATGTTTTTGGTTTTAGTTTTTAAACAGGAGGATTTTTTTTAAAGATTTTATTTATTTATTCATGAGAGACACAGAGAAAGAGAAGCAGAGATACAGGCAGAAGGAGAAACAGGCTCCATGCAGGAAGACCGATGTGGGACTCAATCCCAGGTCTCCAGGATCACACCCTGGGCTGAAGGAAGTGCTAAACCACTGAGCCACCCAGGCTGCCCATCAGGAGCAATTTAATATGAAGAATAATCACACTGATAAAAGAATGGCTACAAGATACAAAGACCCTATCTTGTACCCTAGTGCTTGGGGAGACTACTAAAGGAAGGATGAACTTGAAAGGCCCCACCACCCACCCCTGTGCTCCTCTGGGATTCAGCCTTCAGTGCAGAAGATATAGCTGAGGCCCTCAGACAGCAGGGACATTTGCTGGTTTGCCCCAGCTAGAGCTGGTTTGCTGCCACCAGGCAAGCAGAATGCAGCCCTATGGTGTACATGCAGGATATAGGACATTAGCCATTAGCTGATTGTTGGATATGCAGAGACTGGGGCTCAAAGGGAACCTTTTGGGCATAGGTGAGTCACTTATTTTCCTGCAGAGGGAGTTGGGGTACCAGAGTGGTCAGGAGGGCTTCAGGATGCTATTCTTCGTGTGGGGAAACTGTGAGAAGGTAATTACCAGGTCAGGCTGAGGTTCTGGGCATGAGCCTGGGCTCAGAGCTCCACTAGAATCCTCATCTTCACTGCACAGATCCATTGGGCAGCTGGGAGCCCTTCCTGGTGCAGTGTCCCTCCAGTGCATGGTCTTCAGAAAGTTTATCATGGTGCTCACTGTGAAGAAGAGATGCTTAAAGGGATGCTGTCCATTGTTTGGAAGGTGAGCTTGGAACTGATAGGCATCACACTGAAAACTGGAATGTATAGTCACCTCAGGAACCCTAGGAAGTTAGTAGCATGTTGTCCCTTTGTGTTGTCCCTTTTTTTTTTTTAATGCATGAATTCAGTTTGTTTTAAAAAGGTATTTTAAATCTGTGAGTAAAGAATGACCCATTCAACAGATGGTACAGAGACAAATGACTACCCCTTTAGGAAAAAAAAGTTGCCTCCCATAAAAAATAAATTTCAGACAAGTTAGATATACACACATACATACATATCCTTAACTCATCTGAAGTTTATTTTTTGTATATATACACATATATACATAGAAATATATAGACATGTATATATTTAGAGCTCCACTAACAGAAGATAAGGTAAAGTGAGCAAGGAACAGATAAATGACTTTAGAATAGATTGATTATAAAACTGAAATTGTGTCAATGTTTTTTTTTTTTTTTTTTTTTTTCATGAGAGACACACACAGAGAGAGAGAGACAGAGAGAGAGAGAGAGGCAGAGGGATAAGCAGGCTCCACACAGGGAGCCGACACAGGACTTGATCTCGGGTCCTCAGGACCACACCCTGGGCTGAAGGTGGTGCTAAACCACTGAGCAACCCAGGCTGCCCAAAATTGTGTCAATTTTAAAGGCAAATAATAATTTGTAACCAATGGTTTCAATGTTTTCTGAATGTTTAAGAATTTGAGAGGACCATCCCCTTTCTATTACCCTTCCCCAGTGAGCTTATCCTCCTTCCTCAGGTTCATCTCATTTTACTCTTAGGCTAACTCATAAACTGTTTAAGAGGCCAAAGAAATTTACACTTTTGTGTGATTTTTAAAAAAATTCTCCAAAAATAATTTAAAAATGAGTGTGTTCCCTGGTGTTTCTAAGATTGTATATAAAGTTGTCTGTGTGGAAGCTCAGAAGACACAAAGAACTTAAGAAAATGTCCAGAAGTATCCTGGTTGGTAAATTAAAATGAAGCAACATTGAAAGATAGCTACTAAAGGAGAAAGTTGTAGTTGTTGAGAAGTGTGTGTGTGTGTGTGTGTGTGTGTGTGTGTGTGTGGAGTCAGGGTGGTGGTGACAATCTTTCTCTGCTGATTATCTGATTCTGGTTATTCAAGTGCAGCTCTGGATGTCACACATGGAGGGACACAAGGCAGCTAAAACATGTTCAGAAGCCATTGATCAAGATGATGAGTGGGTCATGAAACTATGTGAATGTAAGAAAGATACATATGAAAATATGCTATTAATTCAATTATGTCTGAAATGCTATTATGGCTGGAATTTGCTTCATGTAAAAGAGAGTTGTTTGGGGTTGGTAGTGTTGATATTGATGAAACAACTTCATCCAACTTTACTAGTTCTTGAAGCTAGTCATTTGACACTCAGTACGTATTCTCTTTTCTTTAGTTTTTGCTTTTTAATTAATCTTTGTATCCAATGTGGGGCTTGAACTTATGATCCTAAGATTAAGAGTCATGTGCTCTGCCAACTGAGGCAGCCGGAGGCCCCTATACTCTTTTATTCTGCATATGTTTGGATAGCTCTATAAGTGACAAAAACATAAAATATATAATTCAAGAAGAGAATGAAGAATTAGATCAGCACAGAAAAGAGATGATTCTCAGTTTAGATTGACAGATCTAGGAAGGAATATCTTCAAATTATTGGAATAGCTTTCATATCTGTAAAATTATTACAAAAAAGATTTGAGTTTTAAGGTCCTAAGATAATGTCTAAGATAAAAGGGAAGGTGTAAAAAAATAGACTTCAGTTCATAATAGTCTGTATTTTTCATTTATTTATTACTTCTTTACCTCTTAGGCACCAGAAGAATTTTCCTATAAGAAAAGCAGTGTCAGGTCTACTTGTGAGACAGAGGTGACAGGAAATGTATTCCAAAGAAGTTGGACTTGACAATATTCCTGAAAAAGCAATAGATATTCATGATATTAGCACATTTTGATTATATCTCCTTTGCAATGAGGATAAATTAAAGAGATTTAAGCAAGTGACAGATGGAATCAGATTCATAGTTTATTTTATTCTTTTTAGATATTGCAGAGAAAGTGTTTGAGATCCTAAGCATTAGAGAACAACCAGTTTTTTAAAGGTACTATTTCACTTAACTAGGCAAAATGTAATGTGTCCCTAAACTGCAGAAGAAACAGGCAGGATGCAGTAAAGGGTATGAATACCAAACATGTTGAAAAGCAAGCTATAAGGGACTCAGTTACTGAATAAATTGAAAAAGTAAGATGATTGAAATTTCTCTTTTGGATGATTACATAGATGTTATTGTTATTCACCAAGTTATGAGCCAGAGAATGAAAAATAAATTTTTATTTTATTTTTTAAAAGATTTATTTATTTGACATAGAGTGAGTGTGAGTACAAGCAGGGGGGGTGGCAAAAAGAGGGAGAGGGAGAAGCAGGCTTCTAGCTGAGCAGGGAGGCCCATGTAGGGCTTGATATCAAGGCTCTGGGGTCATGAGCTGGATTCAGATGCTTCACCCTCTGAGCCACCCAGGCTCCCTGAGAAATAGATTTTTAAAGAGTAAAAATATGGGTTAGTCTGTTTTATAGTCATTTTAAGATACCAATAAGACTCTCTGGATTAAAAAAAAAGGAGAAACTTTACAAGGCAATTTCCTGTACTCACAATTATAGAACGTAGGATAGGGAGGGTAAATCAACTTTCATTCATTCATCCATTCATTTACTTTTTTATTGAAATATTCTCTGGTGTTTGAGTACACACTATAGGTCATATGAATAAATATACAGGTCATAAAATGAGGAACTATGTTCGCTAATTTCTGTCAGGAGAAAACTCTCAAAAGTCCAGCCTGCTTTTAGTCTGGATTTTGCCACGTCTGGAGTTTGTGTCTGGTATAGAAGTCTAGCCAGGACAGTCACAGGATTTCTATGACCTTTTTTACCCCATCCCTTGAGGTTTTAAAAACTCTAGCAAAACTGGATTCTGTTCTGTGTTTTCATAAACTGGATCTAATAGTTACATCTCATGGCGGTCTGCACCTGAGACTCTGGTCGGGCTTCTGCCACTGCTGCATTTATTTGTCCAAGGATCAAAACATGAGATGCTGGAGGGAGAGCACAAGCCATAGCACTCAGACTGGATGTGATACCTGCAGACTTTGCCCACTGGAAATCTTGACACTAACACCTTGTATTTGCCACACCCACCTCAGCAGTTATGAACCAAACATCTGATGGGAGAATAAGAGAAAAGATTATGTTAGTCCTAGGTGCTAAAAGAAAACGTGGCACTCTCTATTTTCTTTAACTATCCCTCTGAAAGAGAATTTCATAATACATTTTGGGCACTTCAAATGTTTTCCTCCTAGGGGGAAGGTTTAACAAGATGAAGAGTGTCATATACCTGAGATCCAGAAGCAAGGCTTCTGCAAACGATAGACTTTGGGTAGACCAGTCGCCTCAATCTTTATTAAAAGCAAAAGGTCAGAAAGGAAGTGCTTACATGAATCAGGAAACCAACCTAAGCTACAAAAGTTTTGCTCAAATATGAAATATGTATTTCCTTTTAAATTCACCCATGCTGTTAAAAAGATCCCTGGATACTAGAATTTCTATTAAGAATTTCACATATTCTGGTTATAAACTTCAAGTAGCTGCCAAGTAGCAACATATGTAATAGATGATAGATTGAGGAAATATGTTTTTAATAGTGTAATCAAAAGAATCTCTACTTCATCTGACTATACTCTCAAGTCATAAAATGCATAATAAAATACAAACTGAAGGAACTTTGCTTTAACTCAAAACTTATATTACAAAGGTTTCTGCTAAAAAAAAATCAAGTAACATGTCCCTTCGTAATACTGTAGCAATGTCCCTATTTGTAACAATTGTTCATAACACTTAGCCTCCTGATTTATGGGGAAATTAGAAAAGGAAGAGGAAGCTAGGAAGATATAAGGGAGACACCAAGAGATTCCATTGTGGAGTGGTGGCTTTTCCTCATTTAAATACCTGGAATCCTAGGGAAATGGCACAAAAAGGAACTATATGGTTCACTGTGGTTCACCACACCTACATTTATACCACATATATTTCTTGTTTTATGTAGTAAATATGTGGAAACAGGAGACATGAGCATAGAAAAAAATGTTCTTTTTTGATCAGACTTTGCCCACTGCCAATCTTGTTGCTTAGACCTTTGTTTGCCACTTCCACCTCAGCAGTTATGAATCTAGCCGTTATATGGGAGCATAAGATGGAAACACAGTAGAATTTGTTTCTTCTCCATTTCTTTCTCATAAGAAAACTGCTTACTTGGAATGTTGCTGTTGTTGGATGGTATATGCCAAAATGAACACCTTTGATGATGAAGCAGGTGATTGGGCTTTGTAGTCATGCAGTATTAGTGAATGGGCATTGGAATGCTTTTACATTTCTCTGGCTGTATCACAATATTTTTTGAGGTTTGAATATACTGTAGGCTTACCAGGTTGTAGTGCACTAAGGGGTGACCTAGAAAGTGGTGTAGCAAACTTGAAATAATTAAGAGTCTGTTATTCTTGTCAACGAAGTATGTGATATATCAACATATTTCTTATTCAACTAGCTATCACTCCTCCAGTTATTTCATGTACTCTAAGTGATGCTTTCTACTTTTTAACCACTTACAGAAGTGAAAAGAAAAAAAAAATGCCAGCTTTTCTGGTCTCTTTCTAAACCTAAGAGCCGGTACCTGGTTTAGTTATGGCCAATGAGAGACAAAGGGAAACCATCTGGTGCTGGAGGAGAAAGATCTTTACCTGCTGTCCTCCACCTTCTGTTACATTCCCCTGTGGACATAGAGTGTTTGGAGAGATACTGTCAAACTGAAGGTGATTTAGCAAAAGGACCAGAAAATATTGGGTCACTGGCCTTTGTAAGTCATTCAGCAAAACTCTGAACTACCTGCCTACTATTACCTGAATCTCATAAAAATCCTTATGGTCTGATACACTGATACATTTTTAGTTGGGTTTTCTGTGACTAACTGATAAAACATCCAATGTGATTCAATTGGTAAATGAATTACTAAAGTGACCTATCATGTATCATCAGTTTAGTTTTGTATTTGGTAGTGGGTTTTTGTTTTGTTTTGTTTAGATTTATTGATTTATTTTAGAGAGAGAGAGTGCAGGGGGAAGGGGCAGAGGGAGATGGAGAAAGAAAATCCCAAGAGGACTCCCTGCTGAGTGCAGAGCCCAGAGGACTCCATCCCACAACCCAGAGTTCATGACCTGAGCCAAAATCAAGAGTCAGGCTCTTAACTGACAGAACCAACCAGGCACTCCTTGTATTTGGTAGTTCAAGGAGAGGTTGGAATCTAAATTTAATCATCTTAGTCTTATTGGTAAATTAGAACTTCTTCTATTTCAAAGTTTGAGATTTTTATAATTTCATCCTTTTATTAGGATGGCCTTCATTTGAGCCTTTTAAAAGTTATGTTGTCAGAAAATTCAGCATGCAAGTAGAAACCAGTCACCTTGTCACTGGGTACATGAAAGGATAAATAAAAATCGGATAACTTGTCTCTATATGCTCTGTCTCTGTTGTGCTGATTTTTAAAGAACAAAGTGTATTTCTCCAGCTCCTATTGGTCCTCTGGTTCTTTAGGTGGGGAAAAAATGAGAACAACTGTTAATCTGCGTTACAAAAAAAATACTAGAAGATAGAGGATAAATTCCGCTTATGCCTTACAGATCTGACTTAATACGCATGTATGCATCTGTTCATAGTTTAATAAGTGAGGAACTACTTAACAAGAAAGAAAAAATACTCAAAAATCCCCTACACTATTGAGAATTGCTGAACTCACTAGCTGCCCCTTTCCACCTTTAGTTAGTCGTAAAGTCATAAGAAAATTGAAAAGAGATTTTGATTTTTCCCTTATTCAGTTCTCTCATGTTATTTTATGAATTAAATAGATCTAGACTACAGGGTAACTTGTGTTAGAATGGTGGTATAGAATACATATCTGTCTATTATCTATCTGTCATTTATCTTCCTGTATATACACATATAAATCAATAGATAATCCTAATGTATCTTAAATATCTTTAATTTGGGTTAGTCATTATATGCTAACTGCATTAATTAATTTAATCCTAACAACTACCATATGCATTTTAATAATTGTTACTTTACAGACGAAGAAACTAAAATTTAGAGAGAGATAATCTCTTGAGTTCATACAGCCAGCAAATAGTGGGGTTGGGATTCGATCCCATTCAGCCCGACTTGCACAAACCCACCTCTTAATCATTGTGTTATACACACTGACATGTGTTACAGTTGTTTTCTGATGCAGTAGTTTCTGTTATTACTGTCTAGTCCATTCTCACTTAACTGCTATCATCAATCAATAATTAATCTACCTAGATTTCAAGAGCTCTCCTGACTTTGTCCTTTCTGAAGTCTGTTTTAGTTTTATCTTTGATTATGAAAGTTTAAGTTGTCCAGAGTGAATTTATCCACAGCAAGTATCCAGAGTAATGGACAAAAAGATTTACAATGAATTTCATGCGACAGACCCTCAGTGAAATGTGGGATATTTATAATGAGCTATGGCATTGAAATGCAGGAAATGACATTGAGATTCCCATTAACATTCCAGAACTGGAAAGTAACTGCCCCAAGGTAATCAGCAATATAACAGCTAATTAAGTATTTCCCTGTGGTCACCTGGAACCATGTGTCCAACATGAGCAAAGCTTTGGGTGACTGACTATTGTCCTAGAACATCTCAGAAAGGTCGAATAATTCTGCAAGCAAGAGTAAGGAGAGTTGTTTCTGACAGTTTTCCATATTTTAAAGGCAAAAGAATGACAAGCTCAAATCTTAAAATACTTGCCTCAAGGCATGGGCTGAAACTCTGGCCTTTCTGTAAGGAGGCTGAAAAATCTCCTCCCTTTTAATAGCCATAGGGCTGAGATCACCAAAAAACAAACAAACAAACGAACAAACAAACAAAACCTTAGAGATTAAGTCTGTAGATTGCTGAATTAAAAGTCAGGTCAATTGATAGCCTTCTCAGTTTTCTTTTCTTTTTTTTTTTTTTTTTTGCCTTCTCAGTTTTCTTATGTAAAGTTTAAGCACAGCTCTAGAACTAAAATATCCCCAATAACAGACAATTTGGAAGCATTATATGAGAATAATATTAGTTGGAGAACACAGATCTCTCAAATCCTCATGAAATATCCTTTTTAAAAGAAAAAAAAAGTCTATGTTTCTCATGCAAGAGAAATCAAACAATCCCTGTATTGTTGAGAGATGACTGGCAATAATCATGAAAATACAGAGTTGAAATGCTGAATTAGAACAGTGAAGCTAAAAATTAGCCTCAGAAGGATTTACAGGAATTTGCTAATTTGTGTAGTCAAAGCCTGGAAATTATTTGTAAGATTGGATTTTGAGAAAGTTTAGCCAAGGAAGAGGCTGGGATAACATAATTTTGGATCAGGCTGGATTATTGAAATAGTTACTCTCAACAGAATTTCTGCATTTATTGTATGAGTTTAAGAAGCCAGCTGCTGCCTCAGGTTTAGATAAAGCAAACCTGGATCCAGTTTGCTAACTGATGTTGAAAGACCAAAAATCTCAAAAAGATCAAATATCTAGAAAGAAGTATTATCACAGACTTTGAGATATTGCAATGCTGGATTGGATCTTTTATGTTCATCTGTTCATTCATCATGGTTATTATATTGAGAATAGTGGATTGAAAAGTAACCAGATCACGTGGAAAGTTATGATCTGGATATATACCTGACAATGAGCCAGGAGGCTACTTGAAATGAAATACAGTTGTTATGGTCTCTTAAAGGGGACACTGTGTACACATTTTATAACCACAAATATATGCTGTGAATCTTTCAGTAGCTCTCCATAAAAAGACTGAATTAATATCCAGAACAACTTTATATGGGATAATGAGAAATAGCTGGAAAATTTTGGAAAGTACTGGGTACATGTTAAGCTTACTAGGTACATGTTAAGCCTGCTAGGAAGAGGAGGTGCCTATAGGGTTCAAGTGATAGAGGAGGACTGATTATTACCTCAAACTCATCCTAGTTTTTTTTCCCCCCATAGTCTAAGACAAGTAATCTGAATATTCTCAGAAAATGGAAGAATCCATCACTGACTACACAGTCAAGATCATTACTGAAGGAATGGTCAGGATGAAGCTTTAGGAGACTCCTTTCCATAAAAAAATAATGACATATCCTCAGGAAATTCAAAGATATTAGTTCCACCACCAAAAACCTACAAAATAGAAAAGATCGAGGTGGAAATTTCCATACCATGCCTGTTCAAATCTTTCATTTGACTTCTGAAAATTCCTAATGAGACTTAGAAAATTATGGGATTATTGAAGCTTAATTTTTAAAAAAATGACTTCAACTATATACAGTATCCCTGATGTTGTTGCCTTAGGGGATATAATAATGCTTCTGGTTATTGGTATCAGGTATGGAAATAGTTTATTTCTCTCAGTAAAACCAGTAGTATCCGTTTAATACTTGTATTAGTTTTCTACTCCTAATTTAACAGATTACCACAAATTTCATGGCTTAAAATAGCAAAAATATATAATTTTGTAGTCCTGGTGGTCAGAAGTCTATGATGTATAAGCAGGACCATGCTGCTTCTGGGGAGAATCTGTGTCCTTGTCCTGTGGCCACAGAAGTTCCACTTCTATTCCTTTATCACATCTGGTCTGACTTTGACCTTCCTATATCCCTCTCATAAGGACCCTTATTATTACATTGGGCCTCCTGGATAATTCAGGATCATCTTCCATCTCTAGCTCCTCAACTTAATCACTTCTGCGAAGACTTTTTAACATGTCAAGAAACATAATCACAGGTTCTGGGGATTAGGATGTGGACCTATTTAAGGGCCAATATTCACTCTACCACATTCTTGTATTCTTTGAGAGTAGGAGTTTGTACTATAGATAAATGTTAAACAAGAGTACCACAGAGTGGGAGATCATACCACAAAAGAGAACATTTTAGATTTCACTTTAGAAAAGTTTGAATGGTCTGGAGGCATACTAGGATATTGTCTCTAAAGTCAATGAAATATTGTTCATTTTCTGTTCTGCCCCCACTAAGAAGGACCAACAATATTTGAAAGGCTGCTAAGGACTTTGAAAACATTTTGGTTTTCAAACCCATTTCCCAGGTGAAATACGAAATTGTGACGTTTGTTTGTGTCCCAGGGCAAGACAAACCACTACCAGGCTATGCTGTGAATGATTCTTTGAACTAGCCAGATACAATGATTCAGCAGATAAAATGATTCCCAAAGTGTCTGTGAAAGAATGGATGGAGCCTTTGGCAAGCATCATTCTCACAATGAGAGAGTTGGGTCCTCACATGAAGATGAAAGGCCATGATCTTTTTAGTAGTTAAACTTAGAGAAATAGCTCTTAACATGTTACAGGGCTCTGATAAAAATTGAACAAATGACAAGACAATGCTACCAACACCATTCAGTTGAGAGTGCTATTATGGGGCATATGCTATGTTCTCCAAACCATTTATCTACATAGTGCTTTTTCTCCATATGCCAGAATATGGAAGTCCAGGAACCATGGGAGCAGTGACTCAGCAAGGGACATTTGTTGATCTTCTCTAAAATTAATCTCATTTTTGCCACTCTAGGTTTATCCTAACCAAGGCATACAAAAATGGTTATGGTATATTAGAAGCTGATAATTTCTTATAGCCTTTTTCGGCATTATGCCACCAGATCCATAGACAAAAAAAAAAAAGTAATTAAAGTAATTAGTAAATAGGTTTCTGTTAAATGAAGGGAATAGAGCAGCATATAAGATCTTCAGGATGTATTATTTTAAATTAATATAGCAATTGTAAATTTAAAAAAAGACCACTAAAGTGTTAGGCAGGATTACCAGAAAGTCAGATCCTTTAAAATCAAGGTTTAGGCAAAGTAGTTCAGTTAGCTAAGTTGTTAGGCAAAAAGAAGGGGAACATCCTCAGGGGAAGGAACACCACAATATAGCTTACAGATTTGAACAATCACAGAAGAAGATATTATGGTGTTTGCTTAGTAGGTTACACTAAAAAACCCAAACCATATTTTTCCTCTTTTTTATCCACGCTATTAATAAAGGACATACTGGTTATGGACACATCTAACATAGATTATGGGATAGCTAGAAAGAAAAATAAAACAGGATGCAAAACGAGAAAAAGAATGCAAGTCATTCAGAGATCATGAAGCTGTTGAGGTTGTACCTTGGGTTTCTGGTTGCCTCTCTTTTGGGGAAGCAGGGAGGAGGTATGTGTATATGTGTATGTGTGTGTATATATAGATATGTTGTGCATTTGGATATACATTATACATTTATAATATATATGATAGTGTGATATATATGACAGAAAAGGATGCTTTGTGCATGTGTTAAATTGTTAGTGTGAAGGGATCCCTGGGTGGCGCAGTGGTTTAGCGCCTGCCTTTGGCCCAGGGCGCGATCCTGGAGACCCGGGATCGAATCCCACGTCGGGCTCCCGGTGCATGGAGCCTGCTTCTCCCTCTGCCTGTGTCTCTGCCTCTCTCTCTCTCTCTCTGTGACTATCATAAATAAATAAAAATTTTAAAAAAATTTAAAAAAATTGTTAGTGTGAAACAAAATGATACTGTATTTATGCTGTGAAGCCAAGGAAAGTGATAGATGAAAAAATTATTTGGGGTCCCTGGGTGGCTCAGCGGTTTAGCCCCTGCGTTCAGCCCAGGGCGTGGTCCTGGAGACCTGGGATCGAGTTGCACGTCAGGGTCCCTGCATGGAGCCTGCTTCTCCCTCTGCCTGTGTCTCTGCCTCTCTCTCTGTCTCTCTGTGTGTCTCTCATGAATAAATAAATAAAATCTTCAAAAAAATATTTTTGCAGGCACATCTTTCCTTCCACTTTCTTTCAGTAATAATGCCTCTTAGAAAACTACTGTCCGGTCTTATGCAGCTCTTCCTTTCTCCTCTAGGACACATAACTCAAGCTAATCAAGGTAAACTCTTGTGAAAGTTAATCTTTATGAAGCAGATAAATGACATGAAATCTTTGAACCTGGGCTATATAGAAACAGAATGAAGAAAGTATATGTGAGTTCATTTTTTGAAAGATTGATTGATTGATTTGAGAGAGAGAGAAAAAGTACATGCGAGTAGGGGGAGGGGTAGAGGGAGGGAGAAAGAATCTCAAGCAAGTTCCATGCTCAGCATGGAGCCCAACACAAGGCTAGATTCCATGGACCTGAGATCATGACCTGAGCTGAAACCAAGAGTCTGACACTTCACTGACTGAGCCACCCAGGCGCTCCATGTATGTGAGTTCTTCTACACAAATCCTCAGCCTGCACAGTTTCCTGCCTTTTCTTAGATTCTGTTGTAGTTTTCTCAGCTACCATTTGACTTCAAATAAATTTCTTGTATGATGAAGTTAGCCAGAAAAATTATTATTCCACTGTTTATGAGATGAATAGCTATATTGTATATATAAGTAATATCTTTGAAATTATGAAAATTTATTTATTTAATATTTATGGACTCACCCATGAAATAAAGTTTATGAAACATCTCAGTTTGGTTACACTTGACGTTTTCTACATTTGGACAGAATAATTCTAACTAAATTGTGCCACGTGTGTAGCCACTTCCTCTTCCTCTCTTAGTCATTAAACATAAGGTGGAAGGACATAAGTCAAGAAACATAAGGTGTTTTAAGTCTAAAACATAAGTTTTTAGACTCCATGTATTTTCTAGCTTTCCTTCTTCATATAAGGTTCTGCTCTTCCATGTTTTCCTGTCATAGTGACCATTCATTCTTTAAGGCCAAATTCTCTTTTCTTCTTTCTAAGGGAATTAATTATTCCCTTGCTTATATTCTTATATGCAGGATGCATACATAAGATTTCACTGGAATTGAATATGTTTGCATTTGTCTTGCTCACTGGACTCTGAGTTCCATGAGGGTTTTAGGAGTATATTTTTTACTTCTAGCCTTTAACAGATGCCTCACACAAAGCAGTTCGTCAATAGCTGAGTTAACTATTTTTTTAAGATTTAATTTTTTATTTATTCATGAGAGAGAGAGAGAGTCAGAGACACAGGCAGAGAGAGAAACAGGCTCCATGCAGGGAGACTGATGTGGGACTCAATCCTGGAACTCCAGGATCACAGCCTGGGTGGAAGGCAGGTGCTAAACCACTGAGCCACCCAGGGATCCCTGAGTTAACAAACTATTAAGAATTAACCTATTTCTCATCAAAATAGAACCAGAATTCTTTTGGAAATATGTAATGGTACAGAGCTTCATAAAAATTGCAAAGCAGCATCTTGCCATTTGTGATGACATGGATGGAGCTGGAGAGTTTATACCAAGTGAAGTAAGTCAGTCAGAGAAAGACAAATACCATGTGATTTCACTCATGTACAATTTAAGAAACAAAACGAGTAAAGAAGAAAAAGAGAGAGACAAACCAAGAAACAGACTCTTAACTCTAAGGAACAAACGATTGGTTAACAGAATGGAGGTGGGTGGGGGTTAAAATAAATGATGGGGGTTAAGGAGTGCATTGCTGTGATAAGCACCAGATGGTGTATGAAAACATTGAATCACTGTATTGTACATCTGAAAATAATATTATACTGTATGTTAACTAACTGAAATTTAAATAAAAACCTAAACATAAAACAAAAAAAAAAATGCAAAGCAGCAAAAGCAAGCAGAAAAGGAAGAAAAGAACGTTTCAACCTCTACTTAACAATATTATCCATCTCCCAGTAAAAAATGAAAAATGAAGAAAAAAGAAATTGCTTATATAATTTATTCATAGTAGATAAGAAAGGGCTAAAGGTGAATTACTTTTCATCAGCGACTGTAAGATTTCAAAGCAAGTTTACGTATCTTGATGTATGTTCATTTTTCTCCTTGCTCCATACCTGAGGGGGAACATTTTCAAAATCAGAGCTTTCTGCTACATGGAGACAAAATTTATTTTATTGCTATTTGGTTTGCTCTTTGCAGTTTGCTAGGGTATTTTTTTTCCAACTAGTAAAGTTCATGTAGGCAGCAAAATTAACACAACTAGAACAAAGATGTAAAACAATGGAATCATTGACTTTGTGACAAGACGTTGAAGAGGGTTGTTTTAGAGCAGTGATCTCCAAATGGAATCACCACATTCTTGAGATTATGCAAGATAAACCATTGAAATGAAAAAAGAATATATAATATCAGTATCTTTGTCCCTATCTCTATCTATACCTTCACCTATATCAACATATTGAAAAAATTAAGTTTCGTTTATGATTAATGAAGGCTTGATATTGAATGTTCCCTCAGTTAATTTTTCAGGTGGTCCTATGTCAAACACATCAACACATAGGAGGCAATCTGAGTAAAGGAAGAGAAATCTACAATTCAGGGCTTCAGAAGCTCACATGCTCTGAGAGTCTTTCAGTTTATTGGGACATTGAAATTTACATGTTCTAAATTGAGAATATTTATAGATTATGTTATCTAACTTTAACTACATTTACCTTAACAAAAATGGATTTAAAATATTTATTTAAAGACTTACAGATTAAAAACTAAATTACTACAGGTAGAAGCATGTAATAACACAATAGGAGAATTGACTCCTATTCCCAGCTGTGGTATCAGCAATATTATGAATGAAATGAAAGTTGCATAAACGATGATCTAATCAGGTATGAGTAGAGGTTGAGCACAGAAACAATTACTGGAATAGTACACACATATCCACATGCACAAATTATACCTCTATATACAATTATTTTACTTATAGAAATAGTCCAAACATTTGTCTGAAAATCTTTGATGTGGAGGGCTGGATAGAGACTGAGATCAGTTCCTGAGAAAAAAGTGATGAAATGATGAAATAAATACATTAGTAAAAACAAACACAGTTTAGCAAAATAAATAAATAAATGAGAAGACTGAGATGAAGGTATGAAACATTATAAGAGAATAAGAGAAAGAAGTGGAAAAGAAAGACAATCAATGTAGTCCTGAGATCAGAAGAAACAACCGAATCAAGAGCAGAAACAAAGCAATACTTTTTTAAAAAAGATTTATTTATTTATTCATGAGAGACAGAGAGAGAGAGAGGCAGAGACTTAGGCTGAGACATTGGCAAAGGAAGAAGCAGGCTCCTCGCAGGAAGGCCTGTGCGGGACTTGATCCTGGATCTTGGAAACATGCCCTGAGCCAAAGGCAGACGCTCAACCACTGAGCCACCCAGGCGTCCCAAAACAATACTTTCATATTTAGTGTAGCAAAGCCCCTGCAATAAGACTTAATCTGCAAAGTATGCCTGTCATACCTTGAAAGGTATACAAGAAAGCCAAAGCTAGACAAAACAGTGGGGTCCAAAACTGGGTAGGCCTGAGATATTTACTTATCTACTCAAAGCTAGTGTATTTTTAGTAGCAGCCTAGTGAGCAGTGATTAGAGGTATATGTTCAGAATCAAGCCAATCCATTATGCTTGGTGTTATTTGTAAAGTTTTTAAAAAATTATTTAGTAGATATGTATGTATCACTATCCAATACCATGATTTGATCAGTAGCAAGTACTGCTTTGGACTTCCAATGGACTTCATATGGACTTCCAATGAAAAGAGCCCTGTTTTGAAGAAGACTAATCATATACTTTGTAATTAGGAGAAAGACTGGAATATCAGGTACCATAAATAAAATCTTATGTGGTGCCTCAGGAAAGAGCCCATTTTATCTGGTAACAAGTGGGATATAGTTATTTCCTGTGCATGCATGCATGCACAAACTTCTAGGTTTTTGTTTTTGTTTTTGTTTTGGGGCTTGAACTCATGATCCTGAAATCAAAACTGAGCCAATATCAAGAGTCAGACACTTAACTCATTGAGTCATCCAAGTGCTCCTAAACTTGATTATTGTTTCTAGTTGTCAGCACAGACAAATGCAATCCCTTTATGTTTCAGTTAAAATAATTGAAGAAACAATAGGAGTTCTGGTTGCTATTTCATAATCTGTTGATATTTCTTGGTGAAGGGAAGAAAGCAACAGCATCAATGCACAAAGAATTGACAGTAACTTAGGAGAAAATGTCAAGGACAATAGTAAGCGCTGTTTTAAACATGCTACATCACCAATTCTCTTGGTGTCTTAGGAGATAATATTGTATAGAAAAATATAGACTTTTTTACACTGAGTCAGAGAGTATCTCAGAAAACGGTTGAGAAGAAATTCTAGGAATCACTTGCCCAATTAACTTGTCTCACATTTTAATTTTTACAGATATTTAAGAGAGATGTATGACAAATATCTTTATCAGAATATGTATAAAAAGTTGTTTCAGTGGTTATAAATCAAAGTTTCCAAATGATAAGAAAATATTGAGTGAGTCAGTTTGGTTGTGGTACCTCTTAGATTAAGTAATAGACAAAAATCTACTTCTTCCCATCAGGTGTGATGCAAAGACATCTTTGAAGTGCATCCATACTGTTCTGTCAGGAATATCTTGCTGACATCTTGAAAATGTTTCTTGAATTTCCATTCATGATATATACCAAAAAGGATTTCAATTCTCATTCTCTTGTGTGCTTGACTTCTGGACCAATAACTTTGCATTCTTTTTTTCACTATAGCATCCTCTCTGTGTTTTGATGGCTAGAGCTCTGAGTATAAGTGTGAGGGTGCTGTACAAACATGATTGGGCAAGTACGTGAGAAAGGCTGAGTTGCAAATGGAAGGAGAAATAACACACATTCAGGTAATAAATTATAAATATAAGCTCTTAAAAATGAAATTTCCCAGAAAATATACCCTCTCCATTTTTTATAAGAAAGCATAAAGCTACTCAAAATTTATAGTAAAACAATCTAGCAACATCAGCAATAATTTTTACCTATTATTAGATCTTCCAACATACCTTTTATTAGAGTTTTGCATTGTAAAATTTATCTAATCTCTCTCTATTCTATAAGAACATATTCTGTCTAATAATATATTGCAGTGAGCTTTAGTGCTTCTTATCAAAATTTCCATTTCAGTATGCCCCATGGTAATATAATTATTATAATATTGGAAAAAAATCATGTTCAATGTACCCAAAGCTATTTCATAACATCAATTGCAATAGAAATATGAGCAGAATATTTCATGCTTCTTTTCTCTCTTGAGGATAACACCTTTAGTAATTTCCATATGTCATCTAGTTAATGTGACAAACAAAGAAAGTTGAGGATTTCAAGCACAATAACAGAAGTGAAAGATTTTGATTGACTGGTACATTATAACTCTTATTACATACTGTGGACCCAGGATGTTATAATAATTAGCCTGTCAAGTCAATTGTTACTCATCATTAAAAATGAATATAAGGGAGCAATTAATCTCACAACTTTAACTTCATTAGGACATTTTGTTTTTGCAGTTGGGTGCAGCTCAGTGTCTCAATCTAAAGGATGTATCATTTTCTAATGGAAGGTTTCACCTTCATTATTTTGATTATGTACTTGAATAGCAAAATGTAAGTTTATGTAATAACTGGGTGAAAATTCTGAGTTATTTATAATTTGCTTTTTGAAATTCATTGTAGAGATTTTTCCATATTCCTTTTCTTCACCTTGGCATTATGAGGCAATGGATTTAGAATTTCACACTCTTTGAAAGTGATTTTATCTCCTGTGAATTTTGTCTCTGAAAATGCTGACACCCACAAAAATCAACAAAGCTCAAGGACTTTTCTGCAAGCCCAAAAAACATTGCAAAAAAAATGTAAAATTAGAATTGAGTTTTTCTTACATAGTAAAGGCAAGATGAGTGATAATAAAAAAATGGCTTGTTAGTAATCGGGTTCCATTGGAGACTGTAGACTGATTGACTGTTCATAATGATTGAAATCTGGCCAGTGAAAGTCACAGCACAGATCACAGAGAAGATAATGATTCTGCCCTCTCTATTCTAGTAAAATAAAGACAAGAAATAACAACAGTTGGAAATCAGCATCTTCCTTCATTTGCTGACAAGTAACTCCATCAGTTAGAAAATTAGGCAGAGAAAGAAGTCTATATGGCCAGTAGACATTAGAGGGAAACATTGAACCATAGACTAGCAATAACAAGAATGGACTCTGAAAGGCAGGCTGTCCTGTCAGTCCTGTCACCTTTACTCAGCCTCGACATATACAACTCTATATTTGAAATGTCATGATCTCCCTTGAGAATATATAAAACTTTCACTGCTGGCAAATGTTACTTATAATATCCTGATGGTATTACTACTGCTGTTTATGTGAGGCAACATGTGGTAATGCAAAAGATCATTTACTTAGATTAAACAATCTCTGTTTGGATCATATTCTCTACTTCTATTTGAGTTAGTTGACCTTGGACAAAGTATGTGACTCTGGGCTTCATTTTTAATATGTATTAGTTTGCTAGGACTGCCATAAGCAGTCTAGCTTAAACAACAGATTTTTTTTTTTTTAACACAGTTCTGGGGGCTATAAATTTGCGATTAAAGTGTCAGCAGGTTTGGTGTCTTCTGAGACCTCTCTCCTCAGTTTAGAGATGGCCACTTCCTTGCTGTGTCCTCACATGATCTTTTCTTTGTGCATATTCATCCTGATGCTCAAATTTTCTTGTATTATAAGGGCATCAGTCAGGGGGCACCTGGGTGGCTCGGTCAGTTGAGTGCCTGCCTTCAGCTCGGGTCATGATCTTGGGGTCAGAATCAAGACCCGCATGGAGCTCCCTGCTCAGTGGGAACAGGGGTCTGCTTCTCCCTCTGCTCCTTCTCCTGCTCATGTTTGCATGCTCTCTCTCTTTGAAATGGATAAATAAAACCTTTCTAAAAAAAAAAAATAAGGACATTAGTCAGATTGGATTAAGGCCCACCCTTTTAGCCTCATTTTAATTTAATTGCCCCCTTTAAAGGCCTTATCTCAAATATCTCCCCATTCTGAAGTATTGGGGGTTAAGAAGGCCTTCAAAATAGGATTTTTTAGAGGGACACAATTGAGTTCATATTGGCTTATCTACATAATTGCAATAATAGTTTTAACTGAATTAAATGAATCAAAACACAAAGTATCAGCTAAAATCTCTCTTATATATGGTAGATTAGTAGAAAGTAACTTCTGTTAAATATCTTCCTTTTTTTTTTTTTTTTTGCCTTTGGTATGGTGATGCTGTTTTATTTATTTATTTTTATTTTATTTAAATTCAATTTGCCAACATGTAGTAAAACACCCAGTGCTCATCTCATCATGTGCTCTCCTTAGTGCCCTGTCACCCAGTTACCCCATCCCTCCACCAACCTCTCCTTCTGCAACCCTTTGTTTGTTTCCCAGAGGTAGGAGTCTCTCATTCTACTAATCTTCCTTAAGCTACAGATCATCCTTGAATTTCTCAGGTTAAGCATTGTTCTTTAGTGGCCCAATAATCAGAATCTAGCAGTTGGAGGTAGTGGTGAAATAATGCAATTCAACTAGTTTCTTACGTGAATCCTCTATACCCTAAAATTTATGAACTTCTGGAGTGGGACCCGATAAGAAAGAAATGGGGACATTTGGTCAGACAGAAGATGAAAAGAATCAGAAGAATTTATTTTTAGACTGAGGGAAAACATACTAGTCCTTCAAAGAAGTTCATAAAGGCATAAAGGATAAATGTACTAGAGGTGAGCAGTGGACAGGACAGCTCAGACACACCACGATCAGAGTGTTAGATAGGTTGTCAAGAATATTTAGATCTAAGCTTCATGAGGCCATAGGCCATTATGTCTATTTGCAGCACCCACCAAAAGGCCTGCCACATGGTGGGTAGTAAATAACTATTCATTGATTGAACCAATGTCAATTAATGTGTAGTAGAATGATGAAGTTAGGAATTAAACCAAAACCATGATTTAAGTCAACACACCAGAAACAGAAAATGAAAGAAAGGAAAATAATGTAATTTGCAATATATGACAGATAAAAGGAAGACAGCCACAGAATTAAGAATGCTATCTCCCAAGCTGTTGTTTTCATTGTTGGAAAAACAGCAATACATGCAGAGAGCCAAATAATGTGTCTTCATTTATCTCTTTATATTAATTGATATCATTTGATTAATCTTCTCTGAGAATTGTTCATCTGCCTGTTAACAAATTTAACATCTAGCCCATATTTTTATTTAGCTCTAACAGATATTATTATACTTATCAAATATCTAATACAATTAGGCAGCATAACATAATGGAATAGTAATGCACTTTGGAGTTAGTGTATTGTCTTTTGGTGCTCAGGTGTAGTGCCTACCAGCTTAGTTACTTGGGGCAACTTATTTAATGTCTCTGAACTTCAGTTTGCTTTATCTATGCAAACTTTTTTGCATAGATATCAAACTTCTATAGTTTGAAATGAAGATACAATTAGATAATTTCTGTGATAGGCTGCCACCACAAAGTAAATGATTGGCTAATCTGGTAAGCCAGCAAACAGGTGAAATGAATCTTCTGCCAGAATAATTTTTATATAAAATTGCCACTTTTTTTTCCATGAAGTTCATCAGTTAAGATCAACTAGTTCATTTTTTACAGAACTAAATAGAAAATAGTGTTGCTTCATTTGTCATCCTATTGCATCTGATGCTGCAAGTCATCCTTCATTTCTGAAAATCCTTGGTCCTCTGGCATTCATAGCACCATTTATTCTGAATATTTTTAAATATTTTAGCTGTTTTTTTTTTTCTTTTTTAACCAAGGTATGCATGTTGATATCCATATTACCATGAACTTCAGTCAGAAATTCTGGCTGATTTTGAAAATACTTCCTTTGTTTTGGGAAATTTTGTACAATATGAGTTGTGTATTTCTAATGAAGAAGTCAACAAATTTAGTCTTAGTTTTTCTTGAAGCTAAGAGGGTGCAAACAGAAATTAGCCTCTGCTGGTCAAGTGCAACTGTGTGGGACTTTAACTGGGAAGTGAGGAATAAGACTAGGTGAGGGTGAGGATAAAATCATTCAGCCTAAAAGCACAAGGTGGAGGGTCTTGTGGTCCAGGGCCAGTGCCCATGATTGCACTTGCAGCACCTGGGTCTTTGCTGGCATGTTCTTGTGAGGTAGTCAGGAGCCTTTAGGCTGTGTATTCTCTAAGTCCAAATCTCTAGTAGACGCAAATACTCCTGGAGCTACCTATTACCTTTAATCCCTTCTCTGTTTAAACTAGTTACGATGTTTTCTGTTGTTAGCAACGAAGATCAGTAACAGATACAGTGTCCCTCAAATGACAGTCCATGACCTATATTTCAGTCCTAAGTGAAACCTTTTCACAACTGCAACCAAACCCAGAAGTTAATAACTGCCAAATATTTATTTCTGTCTTTGACATTAGTTGTTTGAATTTCACACTGTTTCCATTCATTTCGTAGACACCCCCATGATTATGCATCAAAAGTTCTCTAAATATATTCAAAACTTATGCTCACTATATCACACCCAAAGTCAGAATTTTATCAGGCAAGTCAAACAAGTTTTTATTCTAATCATTCTTTTTTGCTGCTTCTAGATGTGATTGAATTCAGTATGAATTTCAGTTTATCTTCTGTAACTGTTCTGTCCAGCAGAAATTTGTGCAATGGTGCAAATCTTCAAAGCCTGTGTTGTCTAAAATGGTAGCATAATCGGCTGCGATTGAACATTTGAAATGTAGCTGGTACAACCGATGAACTAAATTTTTAATTTTGTTTAAATTATATTCAATTTAGGTTAAAGAATGATTGATTGATTTGACAGAGAATGAGAGAGAGAGAGAGAGAGTGCACAAGTAGGTGGAGTGGCAGGCAGAGGGAGAACGAGAGGCAGGCTCCCTAATGAGCAGAGAGCCTGATGTGGGGCTTGATCCTAGAACCCTGAGGTCATGAACTGAGCCCAAGGCAAATGCTTAACTCACTGAGCCACCAAGGTGCCCCTATATTTTATTCAATTTAAATGTAAGTCTTAATAGCTATATGTGGCTAATACCTGCCATACCGAACATTGTGGTTGCATATCCTATCACTCACTTTTGTTTAATTTGCAGATGTAGTAAATTGTATTTTTAACCAGATTGCACTGATAGAAGTTTTTCAATAAGACTTGAAGCTTTTCCTTTACCAGTAATGCTTATTACATTCTGTAGGCCAGCATTTCTCATGGGTAACTCTTTAGGTATTAATCAGTTTTATAGCCACCTAATTGTAGTGTTCAGAATGATCATCTAAATCTATGGATGATGTATGCTAAGTAAAACAGAATCATAAGCTCCCTGAGGTCAAGCTCTATGACATCTGTGCTAGCAGAATTGATCATTTGAATCTCCCAGGTATATATATAGACTTTGTATCAAATGAAAGGACAGATGTTTACCTTCTTTCTACAGGAATTTGTCTAGTCCCTGCCTAAAATAAAGTTGCTGGTACATTCCCAATTTGAAGCTGTTCCACATATTTATATTTATATTTATATTTATATTTATATATTTATATTTATATTTATATTTATTTATATTTATATTTATATTTATATTTATATGTATTTATATTTATATTTATACTTATATTTATATTTATATTTATATTTTATATTTAGTGCAGACTTTGGGGATGAGTTACAGGTTGTACTTACTTAGAATACCTGAATCAAGTTTGTTTTTTTTTTTAAAGATTTTATTTATTTATTTATTCATGAGACACACACACACACAGAGGTAGAGACACAGGCAGAGGGAGAAGCAGGCCCCACACAGGGACCCCGACATGGGACTCGATCCCGGGTTTCCAGGATCAGGCCCTGTGCTGAAGGCGGCGCTAAACTGCTGAGCCACCCGGACTGCCCTGAATCAACTATTTGTAATTAATTGTACTGCTGGAAACTATTGGAAATTTAGCTAAATGAGACTTGATGATTTTTTTTCCTCTAAATTGACCAAAGTCACACATGATTTATTATTCTATAGACCAAGGATTGGCAAAGTTTTTCTCTATAGGATCAGATAGAAAATATTTTAGACTTTGTGGGCTGAGAAGCAAAATCTAGTGTATCATATAGACACTTATATAATCTAATACACATGTGAAACTCTGTTAGACTTTTTTTTTAAGATTTTATTTATTTATTCATGAGAAACACGCAGAGACAGGCAGAGACATAGGTGGAGGGAGAAACAGACTTCCTGAGGGGAGCCCGTCGTCGGACTGGATCCCAGAATACCGGGATCACGACCTGACCTGAAGGCAGATGCTCAACTGCTGAGCCACCCAGGTGCCCCTCTGTTAGACTTTTTAAACAATACATGGTCTATACTGTTACAGCAAGCACAGTAAACTTATGTTTGTGTATTTTATTTATAGAGATTTGTTTTTGATGTCTTATTCTGTTCTTCAGACTATTATTTCCTCATTTTATAGTTTACAGAGCTTATTTCATTTTACAGCCACTTAGAGATTGTTCTATAGGTCTAATGTATCATTATTCTGTTCATTCTTGGTGTCTTGCTCAGTTTTCCTCAGGAAGTTTGGAAATTTAATTCTGTGAGATTTTTATTTAGTTTAAGTTTCTGATTTTAATTTCAGCATAGTTAACACACAGTGTTTTATTAATTTCAAGTGTGCAATATAGTGATTCAACAATTCTATACATGACTCAATGCTCATCATAGGTGTACTCTTAATCTTCTTCACCTATTTCACCCATCCCGTAACCTTCTTCCCCTTTGGTTAATATCAGTTTGTTCTATATAGTTAACAGGTTATTTCCTGGCTTGGTCCTCTCTTTTTTTCCACCTTTGTTCATTTGTTTTGTTTCTTAAATTTCACTATTGAGTGAAATCATAGAATATTTATCTTTCTCTGACTTATTTCACTTAACATTATACTCTCTAGCTCCATCCATGTTGTCACAAATAGCAAGATTTTGTTTTTTGTATGACTGAATAATATTCTGTGGTGTATATATATATATATATATATATATATATATATATATATATCACATCTTGCAAAAATTTCTATCAGTGCAATCTAGATAAAATACAATTTGCTCTATCTGCAAATTAAACCAAAGATGAGGGGTATGATACAGAACCACAATGCTCAACATGACAGATATTAGCCATATGTAGCTATTGATGAACTCATAGTGGGTAGTTTAATTTTTAACTTTTTGAGGAAGCTCCATACTGCTTTCCTCAATGGCTGTACCAATCCCACCAATAATGCACAAGGGCTATTTTTTCTCCATATCCACTCCAACACTTGTCTCTCGTGTTTTTTATTTTAGCCATTCTCATAGGGGTGAGGTAGTATCTCATTGTAGTTTTGATTTGCATTTCTCTGATGATGAGTAATGTTAAGCATCTTTTCATGTCTGTTGTCTTCTTTAGAGAAATGGCTGTTCATGTCTTCTCATTTTTTTTAAACTTTTTTTTTTTTTTAAAGTAATCTCTATACCCAGCGTGGGGCCAGAACTTGCAACTCTGAGACCAAGAGTCATGTGTTCTACTGACTGAGTCAGCCATTAACCCTTCTTCTGCCCATTTTTTAAAAAGATTTATTTATTTATTCATGAGAGACATGGGGAGAGAGAGGGAGAGAGAGAGAGAGAGAGAGAGAGAGAAGCAAGCAGAGACACAGGCAGAGGGAGAAGGAGGCTCACCACAGAAAGCCCGATGTAGGACTCATCCAGGAACCCGGGATCACACTCAGAGCCAAAGGCAGATGCTCAACAACTGAGCCACCCAGGTGTCCCTTCTGCCCACTTTTTAATTGGAATATTTGTTTTTGAGTACTGAGTTGTATCAGTTCTTTAAGTATTTTAGATACTAACCCTTTGTCACATATGTGACAAAGGTGTCCCTTCTGCCCACTTTTTAATTGGAATATTTGTTTTTGAGTACTGAGTTGTATCAGTTCTTTAAGTATTTTAGATACTAACCCTTTGTCACATATGTCATTTGCAAATATCTTCTCCCATTCAGTAGACTTTTAGTTTTTCTGATTGTTTCCTTCACTGTGCAGAAACTTTTGGCTTTGATGTAGTCTCAATATTTATTTATTTATTAATATATTTTCAAATTTATTTATTCATGAGAGAGAGAGAGACAGAGAGAGAGAGAGAGGCAGAGACACAGGCAGAGGGAGAAGCAGGCTCCATGCAGGGAGCCTGATGTGGGACTCGATCCGGGGTCTCCAGGATCACGCCCTGGACTGAAGGCGGCGCTAAACCGCTGAGCCACCCATGAAGCCCTCAATATTTATTTTTGCTTTTATTTCCATTGCCTCAGAAGACATGTCCAGAAAAACGTTACTCAGGCCGATGTCAGAGAAATTATGGCCTTTGCTCTCATCTAGGATATTTATGGTTTAAGATCTCATATTTAGTTCTTTAATCCATTTTGAGTTTTCTGTGTGTGTATGGTGAAAGAACTCAAGTTTCATTATTTTACATGTAGCTGTCTACTTTTCCCCACACCATTTGTGGAAGAGACCATCTTTTTCCCATGGCATTTTCTTGAATCTCTTGTTGAAGGTTAACTGACCATGTAATTATGGGTTTGTTTCTGGGCTTTCTATTCTGTTCTATTGATTTATGTGTCTGTTTTCCTGCCAGTTACACACTGTCTGGATCACTACAGCTTTGTAATATAACTTGAAATCTGGAATTGTGATACTTCCAGCTTTTTTTTTTTTTTTTCAAGATTGTATTGGCTATTTGGGTCTTTTGTGGTTCCACACAGATTTTAGAATAATTTGTTCTAGGTCTGTGAAAAATGCTGCTGGTGTTTTGATGGGGATTGCATTAAATCTGTAGATTACTTTGGTATTATGGATATTTTAACAATATTTGTTCTTCCAATCCATGAGCGTGGAATATCCTTCCATTCTTTGTGTTCTCTTCAATTTCTTTTATTAATTTTTATAGTTTACAGAGTATAGGTCTTTCACCTCTTTGGTTTATTCCTTGGTGTTTTATTATTTTTGGTGCCATTTTAAATGAGATTGCTTCTTAATTTCTCTTTCTGTTTCTTCATTATGAATATATAGAAATGCAACAGATTTCTGTACATTGATTTTGTATCCTGCACTTTACTGGATTTATCAATTCTAGCAGGTTTTTGAAGGAGTCTTTCAGGTCTTCTATATATAGTATCATGTCATCTGCGAAGAGGGAGAGTTTGACTTCTTCTTTGCCGATTTGAATGCCTTTTATTTATTTTTGTTGTCTGATTGCTGTGGTTAGGACTTCTAGTAGTATGTTAAATAACAGTGGTGAGAGTGGACATCCATGTCTTCTTCCTACTCTTAGGGAGAAAGCTCTCAAATTTTTACCATTGAATATGATATTAGTTATAGGTTTTTCATATATGGCCTTCTTTATGTTAAAGTATGTTTCCTTTTGACCTACTTTGTTGAGGGTTTTAATCATGAATGGATGTTGTACTTTATCAAATGCTTTTTCTGTGTCTATCAAAATGATCACATGGTTCTTATACTTTCTCTTATTGATATGATATATCACACTGATATTTTGTGAATATTGAGTGACTCTTGCATCCCAAGAATTAATCCCACTGATCATGGTAAATTTTTTTAAATGTATTATTGGATTTGTTTTGCTAGTATTTTGTTGAGGATTATTGCATCTTTTTTCATCAGGGGTATTGGCCTGTAGTTCTCTTTTTAGTGGGATCTTTGGTTTTGGAATCAAGGTAATTCTGGCTTTGTAGAATGAGTTTGGAAATTTCCCTTCCATTTCTATATTTTGGGAATAATTTGAAAAATATAGGTATTAATTCTTCTTTAAATGTTTGGTAGAATTCTCCAGGGAAGCCACCTGGCCCTGGACTCTTTTTGGGGAGATTTTTGATTGCTGATTCAATTTCTTTGCTGGATATCAGTCTGTTCAAGTTTTTTCTTTCTTCCTGCTTTCAGTTTTGGTGGCTTATGTGTTTTTAGGAATTTATCCATTTTCTTCAGATTGCCAGATTTGTTGGCATATAATTTTTCATAATAATCTCTTATACTTGTTTATATTTCTGTGGTGTTGGTTGTGATCTCTCCTGTCTCATTTGTGATTTTATTCCTTTGGGTCCTTTCTTTTTTTCTTTTTGATAAGTCTGGCTAGGGGTTTATCAATTTTATTAATTTTGTAAAGATGCAGCTCCTGGTTTCATTGATGTATTCTACTGAATTTTGTTTGTCTCTATGTCATTTATTCCCGCTCTGATCTTTATTATTTCCCTTCTTCTGCTGTCGGGCTTCATTTGTTATTCTTTTTCTAGCTCTTTTAAGTGTAAAGTTAGGTTGTGTATTTGAGATTTTTCTTCCTTCCTGAGGTAAGCCTGTATTATTATATACTTCCCCCCTCTGACCACTTTTGCTGCATTTCAGAGGTTTTGAACTGTAGTGTTTTCATTTTAATTTGCTTCCATGAGTTTTTTAAATTTCTTTTTTAATTTTCTGGTTGACCCATTCATTCTTTAGTAGGATGTTCTTCAACCTCCATGTTTTTGTGGTCTTTCCACAAAAGATGATGACTTCTTGTGGATGACTTCAAGTTTCATAGCTTTGTGTTTGGAAAATATGCATGGTATGATCTCAATCTTTTTGTACTTGTTGATGCTTGATTTGTGACTCAGTATGTGATTTATTCTGGAGAATGTCCCATGTGCACTTGAAAAGAATATGTATTCTGCTGCTTTAGGATGAAACGTTCTGAATATATCCATTGGGTCCAGTGTGTCATTCAAAGTTATTGTTTCCTTGTTGATTTTCTGCTTTGATGATATGTCCATTGATATAAGTGGGGTGTTAAAGTGCCCTGCTTTGTATTATTATTATTGTATTGTATTATCGCCAATGAGTTCCTTTATGTTCATTATGAATTCTTTTATAGATTTGGTTGCTCCCAAGTTGGGGGCATGAATATTTACAATTGTTAGATCCTCTTGTTGGATAGATCCCTTTATTATGATATAGTGCTCTTCATCTCTTGTTACAGTCTTTGGTTTAAAATCAAGTTTGTCTTGATTACAAGGCAAGTATGGCTATTCCAACTTTCTTTTGATGTCCACTAGCATGGTAGATGGTTCTCCATCCTCACTTTCCATCTGCAGGTGTCTTTAAGTCTGAAAAGTCTCTCTTGTAGGCAGCATATAGATAGCTCTTATTTTTTATATCCATTCCATCATGTTATATATTTTTATTGAAGCATTTAGTCCATTTATATTCAAAGTAATTATCAATAGGTATGTATTTATTGCCGTTTTGTTTTTAGCTTTGTAGTGTTTTTGTGTTCCTCTCTATCCTTCCCTTCTTTCTTTCTTTCTTTCTTTTTTTTTTTTTGCTCTTTTCTCTCATGATAAGATGGCTTTCTTTAGTGATATTCTTAGATTCCTTTCTCTTTATTTTTTTTTTTTTGCATATCTATCAATGATTTTTTTACTGTGGTTATCAATCAGTAACATCTTCTGCATAGAGCAGTCTATACTAAGTTGATGGTCATTTAAGTTTGAATCCATTCATTATTTCTCTCCTCCCCACATCTTAAGTATATGGTGCTATAGTTTATATCCTTTTATTTTGTGAGTCCTTTGACTGATCTTTATATGCATACTTTTTTACTGCTTTTGTATTTCCTACTTTTCTTTTAAAAAAAAAAAAAGATTTATTTATTTATTTTGAGAGAGAGAAAACCAGAGTGTGCACATGATCCGGGGAGCGGTAGAGGGAAAGAATCTTTTTTTTTTCTTTAAGAATTTATTTATTTATTCATGAGAGACACCCAGAGAGAGAGAGAGAGAGGGAGAGAATGAGAAGAAGGCTCTACATAGGGAACCCGATGTGGGATTCGATCCTGGAACTCAAGGATCACAACCTGGGCCGAAGGCAGGCGCTAAACTGCTAAGCCACCCAGGGATCCCTGAGAATCTTTCAAGCAGACTCCCCACTGAACAAGGAGTCCAGTGTGGGGCTTGATATCATAATCCATGAGATCATGACCTGAGCTAAACCCAAGAGTCAAATGCTTAATTGACTAAACCTTGTAGACCTCCTGTATTTCCTACTTGTCTTATTCTTACTTGTGATCTTTCCTTTTTACTCAGAGTCCCCTTTAACATTTCTTGTGGGGCTGGTTTAGTGGTCATGAATTATTTTAACTTTTGTTTGTCTGGAAAACTCTTTATCTCTCCCTCTATTCTGAATGCCAGCCTTGATGGATAGAACATTCTTGGGTGCAGATTTTTCCCTCTCATCACTTTGAATGTGTCATGACATTCCCTTCTGGCCTGCAAAGTTTCAACTGAAACACACTTGATAGCCTATGGAGTTTCCCTTGTATATAACTGCTTTCTTTTCTCTTGCTGCCTTTAAAATTCTCCCTTTATCAATACTCTTGCCATCTTATTTTCTGTGCCTTTATGTGGAGCTCCTTGGGTTGATATTGTTGGGGGATCTCTGGTCTTGATTTCTGGGACATTTTCAGCTTTGGGAAGTTTTCAGCTAGTATTGTTTCAAATAAATTTTCTGTGCCCTCTTCTTTCTCTTCTCCTTCTGGGATCCCTATATTGTGAATGTCATTATACTTGATGGTGTAGCTAAATTCCCTAATCTCATTTTGCATAATTTTTTCCCTTTATTACTCAACTTGAATACTTTCCATTACTCTGTCCACCAGTTTGCTGATTCATTTTTCTGCTTCATCATCTAGTCTACTATATATGCCATCTAGTGTATTTTTAAATTCATTTATTGTGTTATTCAACTCTAATTGGTTCTTTTTTTAATCTCATTGTTAAGGGTCTCACTGATGTCTTCCACTCTTTTTTCAAGTTTAATGAGTGTCTATGATCATTACTTTATATTCTCCGTCAGGCATATTACTTATCTCTATTTTGCTTAGGACTCTTGCTGTGATTTTGGCCTATTCTTTCAGTTGGGATATATCTCTCTGTCTCCTCATTTTGTCTAACTCTGTGTCTGTTTCTGTGTTAGGAAGGACAGCTATGTCTCCTGCACTTGAATGTAGCAGTCTTATGAAAGAGGGATCCTTTGGTGCCCTGCAGGGCGGTGTCCTCTGTTCACCAGGACCTGGAGCTTTAGGGGTGATATGTGTGCTCTGTTGTTGTAGCTGAGCCTCTTATTCCTTCAGTCCAGTCACCTGCAGTGGCTTACTTTGCTTGTTATGGGCAGTGTTTGGTTCCTCTGGTATTAGTGGGTCAGTTTGGGAACCCCTTTGGCTTGAGTTGAATCAGAGCACATGTTTATCTGAGATGCAGTAGCACAAAACTGGAGGGTACTTTCCCTGTGTTTTCTCCTGAGAAGCTTTCATTGGTGGGTGGGGCCTACAGCTAGACCAATTGTCTGCTTCCAGGCCCCTGTGTAGTTATCTTTCCCACTCTTAGAGTCGGGACTCATTTTGAGTGGTGTTGGCCATTGCAAAGGCTGCTTGCTCACTGCCAGGCCTGTGACACCACTCTGTATAAGCTCTGGCCAAGAAGGTATTAGAGAAGGTAGATCTACCAAAGCACAGTGCAGGGAGCAGTCATACAGGGTGGGAGCACTAAGAAGCTTTACATGTCCCTGTCTTCTGTGGGAAGGGTCCTGCTGTGAGGGACTAGGGCAGCCTGTCCAGAGGGCTTGGAACCTTAGAAGCACTGCATGGTGAGGTAGGGTGGCAGTGTTAGCAAGTTAGGTAGCAAGTCCTGCAGATGGTCATGTGTTTATGCTGGAGGATGTGGGTGGAAAATGGCACTTTCCATTCCTTTTGTTCCTAGAGGAGTTCCCCAGTGATTTTTGTCCCTCCAAGACGTGCTCTGAGATTAATAAATAACTATCCCACCTGTATGCCCTAGGCACTTTTCAGACTGCTGCTTCTATATTGTGTCTCTGAGCTGTTAATTGTGCTATCTTTACGAGGAAGGAACTCGGTTTTCTCTTGGCCTCCCAGCTCTCAGATTGAGCCTGATTTTTAAAAATTCCAGGTTTTAACTCCTACTGGTTGTAAGAACTCATGAAATTTAGCCCCTCGGTTTTCAAAGCCAACTGTTATAGGTATTTGTCTTCCCCGTGTGGGTTCTTCAGTGTGATAGTCTGTTTCTCTTCCCTCCCTGAATCTGTAGCATCCCTCCTTCCTGCAGAGAGTCCCATGAGTCCCTTTAGTTCCCAACTGCATCTCCACCCTTCTTACCCTCTTCATTGTGGCCCCTCCTCTACATTTAGTTGTGGAGTTTACTCTGCCAGTCTTTGGGCTGTTTTCTGGGTTGTTTACATTGATGTGAGTGTTACTTACTTGTATTCATGGGACAAAGTGAGCTTAGGGTCCTCCTACTCTGCCATCTTCCCTGGAAGTTTGGAAGATTTTCTGTTGAAATGTTCCCCTTCAATTTTTGCACTTAACTTTTTCCTTTTTATAGGCTTTCTGGGCACTGCTAGCAGACTCCCAGTCCAGAGTGAGGTGTTCTATCAGTAGCTGAAACCTTCTGTCTCATAGTAATGTTGTTGCTATTCTGGCCCTAGTTATTCAAACAAGGGATGACTTGCACCCTAGTTCCATCTGCAATGATTTCTCCTCAACCACAAGTACATTGATTTATATCAGCTATAGTCTCAGGCAGCAGTCCCCATTTATTTTTAGCCTCCTTAATTCAAATAGTCTTGATCCAGACTTCTGCCACTTACAGGTTTTTCAATATCTGCTACTGATGTACTGTGCCGCTCCATCCCCAGGTTACTTCTGTGCATTTAGAATCCTTGGAAAACTTTTTTTTTTTAAATTAAGATTGTACTGTTTTTAGCATTATATTTACAGTATTATAATTTGTTTGAATACTTATATTAGAATTATCATTACTTAGTTGTGTGGGAGGAGAATTTCCCAGGGCTGAGTTTATATCCTTAACTTGATCAAAAGCCTTCAGTGAGTTTTCCAAAACTGGTAAGAAATACTCAGAAACAGTAAATCGTTTTGCTTTGTATTGTATTTCTTTATAGATGAATAACAGTTCTTCCGACTAGCTTCTGTGCAATTTCTCTGCACCAGTTAGAGCCTTCTTGTCTATATGGCAGGTGTAGTGGCTCAAACTACTCTTGTATAAATGTCTATAATTAATAATGTGAGCTTGGCATACAATGTCTATCGGTTTTCTCACCTTTAAGTCAGATTGTATATGGAGAAAATGTGGATCTACCTTGCCTTCTTCTTTTCTTAAATTTTTTTTTTGTTTTAAAGCAATGATAGAGCAACAGAGAGTTTTATTGAAATACAGTTATCTGCCTTCTTTGTAAATGAAGTACTGGATTTTCTTGCAGTTTTTTTGTTGCTATCTCCCACATACCCTCTTAAATATTTGATATACATTTGTACATAAAGTTAATTTGATTCAGAACATATATGCTTTTAAATTCTAACTTATTCAATTAAGCTTTTCTTTAAATGACCAACATTGTTTTTCAGTGATGCTAACTAAAATTAGCAAAAGCTATGAAATATTTACTATATAACAATGTTATTTCTGTACTGATACATGCAGAGTTAAACTTTATTCTCATACACACACATGCAAGCACACACACACACACACAGGATGTTTTTGGAATTTACACAGGTAAACCTGTATGATGGCATAATGTTTTTCAAAATGGGAATTACTATCTTGAAGAAGACCTAGACAGTGAGAACACCACCACCTTCCGGTGCAGGATCCTTTGTCTCCTGTCTATCCTGGTTATGGATCATTTCCTTAATATTGCTTGTCCTATATCTTACCATATTTTTTCTCTACCATTAGTTTCTCTAAATTCTTTTTATTATTAAGTTAGTTACTCAATAATTATTAAGTTAGTTACTCTCTTCATTGTACATTTCTCTTCTCCATCTCTTTGCAAAACAGGCCACATAACTAAAATATCATTTATTTATTCATTCATTAGAAAACACTGTCAGTCCTGTCATTAATAGCTATCGTGTCAGTAAGTCCCACAGAGCTAGGGACCCAGAATTGGGAACAAATCATGAATATCAGCAATAGCCCTTATGTGGGAACGTTAGCACAGGGTCAAAAAAGAAAGAAAAGAAAGAGAAAAAGAAAAGTTTCCTATTAAAGAATTTCAACATCAAAAATAACAAAATCTGAGTCTTTTCAGAACGTATATGATATCAAAATTCCATTTGTGTTTTGAGCATTTTTGCTTAGTTACAAACATTCGCTAGTTACACAAGGTGTGTTTTAGTAGTTGTTATTGTTCATTTTATTTCTAAAGGGTCTCTATCTCTTCCTTCATTGTATTTTCTGCCAATACTATGTAAGAATGGAAAAAAATGGAAAAGAAGCTAAAAGGAAAAGGTATACCAGAGAGAAAGGCAGAGTGATGTTTATTTTTTATTTTATTTTATTTATTTTATTTTTATATTTTTATTTATTTTTTATTGGTGTTCAATTTACTAACATACAGAATAAACCCCAGTGCCTGTCACCCATTCACTCCCACCCCCCGCCCTCCTCCCCTTCTACCACCCCTAGTTCGTTTCCCAGAGTTAGCAGTCTTTACGTTCTGTCTCCCTTTCTGATATTTCCCACACATTTCTTCTCCCTTCCCTTATATTCCCTTTCACTATTATTTATATTCCCCAAATGAATGAGAACATATAATGTTTGTCCTTCTCCGACTGACTTACTTCACTCAGCATAATACCCTCCAGTTCCATCCACGTTGAAGCAAATGGTGGGTATTTGTCATTTCTAATAGCTGAGTAATATTCCATTGTATACATAAACCACATCTTCTTTATCCATTCATCTTTCGTTGGACACCGAGGCTCCTTCCACAGTTTGGCTATCGTGGCCATTGCTGCTATAAACATCGGGGTGCAGGTGTCCCGGCGTTTCATTGCATTTGTATCTTTGGGGTAAATCCCCAACAGTGCAATTGCAGGGTCGTAGGACATATATTTTTAACTGTTTGAGGAACCTCCACACAGTTTTCCAGAGTGGCTGCACCAGTTCACATTCCCACAAACAGTGTAAGAGGGTTCCCTTTTCTCCGCATCCTCTCCAACATTTGTTGTTTCCTGTCTTGTTAATTTGCCCCATTCTCGCTGGTGTGAGGTGGTATCTCATTGTGGTTTTGATTTGTATTTCCCTGATGGCAAGTGATGCAGAGCATTTTCTCATATGCATGTTGGCCATGTCTATGTCTTCCTCTGTGAGATTTCTGTTCATGTCTTTTGCCCATTTCATGATTGGATTGTTTGTTTCTTTGGTGTTGAGTTTAATAAGTTCTTTATAGATCTTGGAAACTAGCCCATTATCTGATATGTCATTTGCAAATATCTTCTCCCATTCTGTAGGTTGTCTTTGAGTTTTGTTGACTGTATCCTTTGCTGTGCAAAAGCTTCTTATCTTGAAGTCCCAATAGTTCATTTTTGCTTTTGTTTCTTTTGCCTTCTTGGATGTATCTTGCAAGAAGTTACTATGGCCGAGTTCAAAAAGGGTGTTGCCTGTGTTCTTCTCTAGGATTTTGATGGAATCTGGTCTCACATTTAGATCTTTCATCCATTTTGAGTTTATCTTTGTGTATGGTGAAAGAGACTGGTCTAGTTTCATTCTTCTGCATGTGGATGTCCAATTTTCCCAGCACCATTTATTGAAGAGACTGTCTTTCTTCCAATGGATAGTCTTTCCTCCTTTATCGAATATTAGTTGCCCATAAAGTTCAGGGTCCACTTCTGGATTCTCTATTCTGTTCCATTGATCTATGTGTCTGTTTTTGTGCCAGTACCACACTGTCTTGATGACCACAGCTTTGTAGTACAACCTGAAATCTGGCATTGTGATGCCCCCAGATATGGTTTTCTTTTTTAAAATTCCCCTGGCTATTCGGGGTCTTTTCTGATTCCACACAAATCTTAAAATAATTTGTTCTAACTCTCTGAAGAAAGTCCATGGTATTTTGATAGGGATTGCATTGAACGTGTATATTGCCCTGGGTAACATTGACATTTTCACAATATTAATTCTGCCAATCCATGAGCATGGAATATTTTTCCATCTCTTTGTGTCTTCCTCAATTTCTTTCAGAAGTGTTCTATAGTTTTGAGGGTATAGATCCTTTACATCTTTGGTTAGGTTTATTCCTAGGTATCTTATGCTTTTGGGTGCAATTGTAAATGGGATTGACTCCTTAATTTCTCTTTCTTCAGTCTCATTGTTAGTGTATAGAAATGCCACTGATTTCTGGGCATTGATTTTGTATCCTGCCACGCTACCGAATTGTTGTATGAGTTCTAGCAATCTTGGGGTGGAGACTTTTGGGTTTTCTATGTAGAGTATCATGATTGCTGAGGCTAGGACTTCCAGTACTATGTTGAACAGCAGTGGTGAGAGTGGACATCCCTGTCTTGTTCCTGATCTTAGGGGAAAGGCTCCCAGTGCTTCCCCATTGAGAATGATATTTGCTGTGGGCTTTTCATAGATGGCTTTTAAGATGTCGAGGAATGTTCCCTCTATCCCTACACTCTGAAGAGTTTTGATCAGGAATGGATGCTGTATTTTGTCAAATGCTTTCTCTGCATCTAATGAGAGGATCATATGGTTCTTGGTTTTTCTCTTGCTGATATGATGAATCACATTGATTGTTTTACTGGTGTTGAACCAGCCTTGTGTCCCAGGGATAAATCCTATTTGGTCATGGTGAATAATTTTCTTAATGTACTGTTGGATCCTATTGGCCAGTATCTTGTTGAGAATTTTTGCATCCATGTTCATCAGGGATATTGGTCTGTAATTCTCCTTTTTGGTGGGGTCTTTGTCTGGTTTTGGAATTAAGGTGATGCTGGCCTCATAGAACGAATTTGGAAGTACTGCATCTCTTTCTATCTTTCCAAACAGCTTTAGGAGAATAGGTATGGCTTCTTCTTTAAACGTTTGATAAAATTCCCCTGGGAAGCCATCTGGCCCTGGACTCTTGTGTCTTGGGAGGTTTTTGATGACTGCTTCAATTTCCTCCCTGGTTATTGGCCTGTTCAGGTTTTCTATTTCTTCCTGTTCCAGTTTTGGTAGTTTGTGGCTTTCCAGGAATGCGTCCATTTCTTCCAGATTGTCTAATTTATTGGCGTATAGCTGTTCATAATATGTTTTTAAAATTGTTTGTATTTCCTTGGTGTTGGTAGTGATCTCTCCTTTCTCATTCATGATTTTATTAATTTGAGTCTTCTCTCTCTTCTTTTTAATAAGGCTGGCTAATGGTTTATCTATCTTATTAATTCTTTCAAAGAACCAACTCCTGGTTCTGTTGATCTGTTCCACAGTTCTTCTGGTCTCGATTTCGTTGAGTTCTGCTCGAATCTTTATTAACTCCCTTCTTCTCTTGGGTGTAGGATCTATTTGCTGTTTTCTCTCTAGCTCCTTTATGTGTAAGGTTAGCTTTTGTATTTGAGTTCTTTCCAGTTTTTGAATGGATGCTTGTATTGCGATGTATTTCCCCCTTAGGACTGCTTTTGCTGCATCCCAAAGATTTTGGAAGGTTGTATCTTCATTCTCATTAGTTTCCATGAATCTTTTTAATTCTTCCTTAATTTCCTGGCTGACCCTTTCATCTTTTAGCAGGATGGTCCTTAACCTCCACGTGTTTGAGGTCCTTCCAAACTTCTTGTTGTGATTTAGTTCTAATTTCAAGGCATTATGGTCTGAGAATATGCAGGGGACGATCCCAATCTTTTGGTATCGGTTCAGACCCGATTTTTGACCCAGTATGTGGTCTATTCTGGAGAAAGTTCCATGTGTACTTGAGAAGAATGTGTATTCAGTTGAGTTTGGATGTAAAGTTCTGCAGATATCTGTGAAATCCATCTGGTCCAGTGTATCATTTAAAGCTCTCGTTTCTTTGGAGATGTTGTGCTTAGAAGACCTATCGAGTATAGAAAGAACTAGATTGAAGTCACCAAGTATAAGTGTATTATTATCTAAGTATTTCTTCACTTTGGTTAATAATTGATTTATATATTTGGCAGCTCCCACATTCGGGGCATATATATTGAGGATTGTTAAGTCCTCTTGTTGAATAGATCCTTTAAGTATGATATAGTGTCCCTCTTCATCTCTCACTACAGTCTTCAGGGTAAATTTTAGTTTATCTGATATAAGGATGGCTACCCCTGCTTTCTTTTGAGGACCATTCGAATGGTAAATGGTTCTCCAACCTTTTATTTTCAGGCTGTAGGTGTTCTTCTGTCTAAAATGAGTCTCTTGTAGACAGCAAATAGATGGGTCCTGCTTTTTAATCCAGTCTGAAACCCTGCGCCTTTGATGGGGTCATTAAGCCCGTTCACATTCAGAGTTACTATTGAGAGATATGAATTCAGTGTCATCATGATAACTATTCAGTCCTTGTTTTTGTGGAATGTTCCACTGAACTTCTTCTTAAAGGGGAATTTTAAGAGTCCCCCTTAAAATTTCTTGCAGAGCTGGTTTGGAGGTCACATATTCTTTTAGTTGCTGCCTGTCTTGGAAGCTCTTTATCTCTCCTTCTATTTTGAATGAGAGCCTTGCTGGATAAAGTATTCTTGGTTGCATGTTCTTCTCATGGAGGACCCTGAATATATCCTGCCAGCCCTTTCTGGCCTGCCAGGTCTCTGTGGAGAGGTCTGCTGTTACCCTAATACTCCTCCCCATAAAAGTCAGGGATTTCTTGTCTCTTGCTGCTTTAAGGATCTTCTCCTTATCTTTGGAATTTGCAAGCTTCACTATTAAATGTCGAGGTGTTGAACGGTTTTTATTGATTTTAGGGGGGGATCTCTATTTCCTGGATCTGAATGCCTGTTTCCCTTCCCAGATTAGGAAAGTTTTCAGCTAGAATTTGTTCAAATACATATTCTGGCCCTCTGTCCCTTTCGGTGCCCTCGGGAACCCCAATTAAACGTAGGTTTTTCTTTCTCAGGCTGTCGTTTATTTCCCTTAATCTATCTTCATGGTCTTTTAATTGTTTGTCTCTTTTTTCCTCAGTTTCCCTCTTTGCTATCAACTTGTCTTCTATGTCACTCACTCGTTCTTCCACCTCGTTAACCCTCGTCGTTAGGACTTCTAGTTTGGATTGCATCTCATTCAATTGATTTTTAATTTCTGCCTGATTGGATCTAAATTCTGCAGTCACGTGTCTGTTGAGTCCTTTATGCGCTTTTCTAGAGCCACCAGTAGGTGTATAATAGTGCTTCTGAATTGGCTTTCTGACATTGAATTGTAATCCAGATTTTGTAACTCTGTGGGAGAGAGGACTGTTTCCGATTCTTTCTTTTGAGGTGAGGTTTTCCTTCTAGTCATTTTGCTCAGTGTAGAGTGGCCAAATCAAGTTGTATTGGGAAAAGGAGAAAAAGAGAGAGAAAGAAGGAAAGAAAAGAGAAAGAGAAAAAAAAGGAAGAAAAAAAACGAAAAAAAAGAAGAAAAAGAGAAAGAAAGAAAAAATGGGGGATGGGGGAAGGAAACAAATCAAAAAGCAAAACAAAACAACAAAAAAAAAGAACCACCGGGGAGTATCTTCTGATTCTGTGTACTTTAAGTCCCTTGGCTTCTCCTGGAAGTTGTCCGTCTAGCTGGTGTTCTGGGGGAGGGGCCTGTTGTGCTGATTTTCAGGTGTGAGCATTTGGGGGAGCTGCTGTGCCCCTGCCTGGTGCAGGGCTCAGTGGGGGTTGTTTACCCCGTGAGGCCGCAGGAGGAACAGCCCTAGTGGCGGGGGCAGCTCTGGAACCTGGATTCAGCCCCTGCAGGAACTCCGGAGCTCTCGGTCTGCAGGGCCTGGAGGCTCCGGGGCGGGGCCGCTGATCTGCTCAGCTCGGGGCAGGAGCGTCCTTGCTGTCCTGGGCCCTCCCGGCCTCTGCCTGTCCCGGGGGAGGCGGGATCCTGGGCTGTGTCCGGGCGCCCAGTGCTCCGGGGCCTGCGCTGTTGGATTCGCGCTCCCGCCCCGCAGCCGCCTCTGCGGAGCCTCTTCCTCCGCCCGAGCCCCTCCGAGCTGCTCCCGCCCCGCAGCCCCCTCCGCGGAGCCTCTTCCTCTGCCCGAGCCCCCCCGAGCTGCTCCCGCCCCGCAGCCCCCTCCGCGGAGCCTCTTCCTCCGCCCGAGCCCCCCGAGCTGCTCCCGCCCCGCAGCCCCCTCCGCGGAGCCGCCCCCGAGCCCCTCCGAGCTGCTCCGGGTCCCGCCGAGCGCTGCAGCCCTTAGGGAGCTCGGCGCACTCTCCGGGGCGCAGGTGTCTGTTAGTGTCCCCGGGAGCCCGAGGGCATCCCCGCCCTCCTGGGTCCTGCTCCACCTCCCTGGAGCCCCTTTCCGCCCGGGAAGGTCGGTGCAGCTCCTGCTCCTCCGGGACGGGGCTCTCCTGTCCTGGGGACACTCGCCCCGGCCTCAGCCCGGCTCCTCGCGGGGCCCGTCCCCCTTGGAGGCCTTTGTTTCTTTACTTCTTTTCCCCCGTCTTCCTACCTTGAGAGAAGCGCGAACTCTTCTCACTGGAGCATTCCAGGTGTTCTCTCTTTAATTCTCAGGCCGAATTCATAGATTTTCAGGATAATTTGAAGGTTTTCTAGGTAATTTGGTGGAGACAGGTGATTTGGGGACCCTACTCTTCCGCCATCTCGCCCCTCTCCCCTGTTTATTTTTTAAAGGAAGAAGTTAGAAGTTAGCCACAATGCAAACGTGGCTAATAATAGATACTGTCATACATTGTTATTAGACTTACAAATATTTAGAGACTATTCTAGAAGTATAGAAATAAAACTTTAAAGTGATACACAATTACTCAAAAGCACATTTGAGAATATGCTTCAAAAGTTGCTTTTATAAAAATTATCTTAAATATAAAGCATCTCCTAAATTTCTAATATACGTGAAATATTTTTTCTTTCTCTTTTTCTTTCTTTCTTTCTTCTCTTTCTTTTTTTTTTTTTGTTCCTGCAGGTTTTATTTTCCATTGCATTAACAAAGAAAGACTTTGGATAAAAACATTACCTTCCAAAGAAAGAAATTGGAAATAGTTATCACAAATAACAGATGCTGTTTTCCTTATACGTAATACGTAAATTGTTAAATGTTTTGTTAATGCATGGATAAAGCTTTTGTGGTTGTATTTATTTGTTTATTGTTTACTTATTTATTTCTCTTCTGGTTGGCTTCTGTGTTTCGTTTGAACTCATCTGAAATTTTTGGCTTCAGAATTTGTGCAAAGATAGTGTTTCTACCATTAATTTATTTATAACAATAGGCTTTAAAAATTTTTTTGAAAATAATACGGCCTTGAAAAAATATATATACTTACAGATTTTTGTAACAGCCTTGGAATTTATAGAACACATACACTCATGAGATTAAAAACCTCATAAGATCGACCCAGTTCTCAAGGAACATAAAAAGTCGCGTAAGACAGGCTAGATGCATTTATGTGGGACATAGTTGTTACAGCTGTGCACGTCTCAGCAATATCCTCTTTGCTGAGGTAGAAAAATACCAGAGGCCAGCATACCTCATATCAATACCCACTGATAACATTTTGTACTTGAAAGAAGCCAGAATTAAAAATAAATAAATAAATAACGCAAGGGGGAAGAGAACAGACCCTCAAGGCAGAAAGTAATTCTACTTTCATCTTCACCCTAAACTAACAATATTTTGCAGTACATAGACATTTTCTTTAATTTTTATTAGCTATTCATTTTGATTGATACACTAAACCAAAATGGATAACTAAATAATAAAGTATCCAGTTTTTCTGTCTGTAGAGACTATCAGAATCTTTGCTTTCCAAAACCACAACCCTCTAAAGCTACCTTTGCCAATCCATCTCTGTGGGTGGCCGCTTGCAAAAAGGGTGTTTTTTTTTTTTTTTTAAGATTTTATTTATTTATTCATGAGAGACACAGAGAGAGAGAGAGAGAAGAAAGAGAGGCAGAGACACAGGCAGAGAGAGAAGCAAGCTCCATGCAGGAAGCCTGATGCAGGACTTGATCCGGGACTCCAGGATCACGCCCTGGGCCAAAGGTGGCACTAAACCGGTGAGCCACCCAGGCTGCCCCAAAAAGGGTGTTATCTAGCAACCACACACAAGAAATGGAAAAGGGCAGGGGAGGAAAAGATAAGAGAAATAGCTTCCCTATCAAAGGACCATCCCTTCACCCTGATAATGAGTGTTTTTTCTTGAAATTTCTTGACCACAATATTCCTTATCCCCCCCCTCCCCCACAGGTGTGGGAACTCAGAACTTCAAGAGTTTTAACTGTTTTTTTTTTTTTTTCCCCTCTCTCTCTTCTTTAAAATTGCTAGTCATGGATGTAGGAAATCATTCTAATTCCAAGCCTGATAAACTTTAATGGACTTTGAATTATTTTATATAATACCATTATATGAAAAAAGCCTTCAATAGGAGTGTTCCAAATATGTTCTCAAAGATATGAGTCTTTCTATAGGAATATTAGAAGAATTGGTCTCTGACTTCATAGAGCAGGATCCCTGATGTGCTCCCGAAATGGAATGAAAAGAAGACGAGGCAGAAGAATACGATCAAAACATAGAAGAGAGTTCAGTTCATATAATCTTGGGAAGTTTCAGCAAAGTGTGCTTTTTATTTATGGTGAGTTATATCCAGGAATAGAAAAAGCTTGGGACCTGCTGTTATTCCAGGAATGTATTTGGGCAGGACTCACCAGAGGTGGAACTGGATGGGGATGACCATCCTCTCCCACCTTGGGTTAGATGAATAGAGATCTCCAAAGACCCAAGAAGCAGCAGGTGAACTATGGAGTGATCCATGGTAACAGTGACCCAGGGATAACATGGGTGTAGGGGCCCGTGTTATGAATCTGGAGGAGAAAAGAAGAAGGTCATGTAGGGGAAGAAGATTGTAGCAGCAGATAAGCCTCTCAAATAGTAGCTTTACAAGGGGATCACCAAAGAAGTTTTGTCCTAACTATAAATTGGGACATAGTGTGGGACTTGGAGCCCAAGATTTAACCATACGTTAGCCTCTAGCTTTGCAGAGAATCTAGATTATTAAAGGCTAGTTAGTGAAAGGGAAATGAGATTGGGGACTATAGTTGAAATCTAACGCTAAGTATTAGACATATGGAAATGGTCAAGGGTAAGGAATAAAAATAGGAAATTTGGAACTAGGAAACAGCATGGGTATTAGCAGCTACTTTGTACATACATACATTTGTATGTTCCACTTTTGCTCCATGCCAGAATAATTTCACATGACCTCAACTTTTGGAGAGGCAGAAGTTGCCTTTGATTATGCTTTTGTGAGTCCTGTTTAGCCATGGAAACTGATTGATGCTGGACCTGAAGTAAAGGAACTCAATAGCATTGAGTATAAAGAACTAGTAGTGGCACAGTCAAGAGCTGAGAATCTATCAGGGCTGATAAAGCAAGGATGCTTTCAGGAATGCACTGGCCTCTATGGTATTATTCCTATTTTCTATACTTAGAAATCTGATTCATGTGTTGCAATTAATTCATGTGATGTAACATTTATGAATATGTTAGTTGTATATTGAGCATTAGACTCTCATTTTCTTTATTTTGTAGGTTATGGTTAATATTGTCTTCTGTTTTCAATTAGTTTTCAATTATTTTGTAGGCCCTTGAAATCTTAAAGGACTAGACACTATGCTGACAATGTCTAATGACAGAAAGGCCCTAGACTAAATAATTAGGAATTCACAGCATGTTATCCATGTGAATATTATATTTCCATTTCCTCCTTTGAGGACACCAGTCCTACAATATGAAGTCTATGCGTGTTCAACTCCATTTTCTATAGGTGATGAAATGTCTCACATATTATGTTACTAACTGGATGATATACCTAATTTTCTGAAAAATTTGCCGTGTGTTTTCACACTTTTTTGTGCCTGCACAGACATTTTAATGGGAAGTTGGCAGGGACTTCTATCTTTTAAGAAAGTGTTGCTAGTCCAACAGGCAAAGCTAATAGTGCTTGAGTGGCTCCCAGCTTATAGATTTTTTTATTCCTTCTTCCTTTGACTGTAGAACCCTAGGCTAGAATCTGAGAGAGAGCCAGAGATGTGGGGTAGATTGTAGTTAAAAACCTGATGTTGATATCAACCTGTCTGGATTCAAATCCCAGCTTGGTTTTTTACTAGATATACAACATTGGGGACCTCGGGTATGTTTATGTTCTCTAGGCCTTAGTTTTCATATCTGTAAAACAACATCATTGAGAAGATGTGATAAGTGATAGGCAGAAGTATTTAGAACAACACCTGGCATAAAGTAACACTAGAGGGCTATTATTATTGCTGTCTTTGAAGACCAACAGTATAATTTTATGCAATTGCTTTGAAATCTGTATTCAGCATTTTTATTTTTATTTTTTTTATTTTTTCAGCATTTTTTATTATATCTTGATCATACTTACAGCAACAGAAGCCAAAGATACATACCTCTTTTAGTAAGATTTCAAGTGATACTGATGATTAGAAAAATGAATAAAGGATAAATGCTGTAGTTTATTAGCATGGTTTTAAATTGCTATCATTGGGCGATAAAGCAAGTATAAATCTCATGACTGGTATGGTTGTTTAAATCAAAAACATGTTAATTATCAATCAAGACACCATGTGTTTTCGTTTAAAAATATTGAAAGATGGAAGCCAAATATATAATTGTTAGAGCTTTTGTTGTCAATTTACCAAAACTCACGTCCTGCTCTGATCATGCTTAGATTTACCATTTTTTTTTTTTTAGACTTACAATTGTCATAACAAATGGTGCTTCATAGTCAGAGAGCAAACCAAGTTGCTTTGTTTAAATATTTTTTCTGTGATTTTTGTAGTTTTCATTTATTTGGCATGGTTTATCTTTTTAATTTTTTTATGTCATATTTAATTCATTTTCCTCTTGAGCCTAGACTTTGTGCTTCTAATGGCTCAGGGCCAGAGAGATGAAAAATACAGAATGAGCTCTCTAAGACACTGAAACTACAAGCTTTGATGTACAGTTTTTCAGGTCCAGCAGGTGCTGGCAGAAAAGAAAATAGAATCCTGGCTGTCTCACTATTGATAGAAAACTAAAATCAGTGGCATGGAGAACGAAATCCCAAAGTCTACAGACTTCTACACGTCTCTTATTTATAACAATACATCTACATTAGGCAAAGCCTATCCAATTTTTTATGACTTAATTGGTTCTCTCTGTTTGCATTTATAACACCAATCTACTTTCTGTCTTTCAACATATATCCCAGAGAAAGGAAATAGAAAATAAAACACATTATTCAGTAGGATTTCATTGTGCACAGAGAGTAAAAAGCAGGCATGTATAAATGGAAACACATTTGAAAGCTTTCCCAACTGAAATCTGGCAGGAGGTAAAGCACTTCATTAGGATTTGTAACATCCGTGGCGGACTGCTTCACACAAAGTGCTACATTTGCGAATAAGGCACAAAATTGACTGTCGAGGAGATGTAAGACCATAGCAGATTCCAATCCATTTTATACAGAGTACTCAATGGCAACACTGTACCTCAGCAACTCCAAGATTTAGATCTTAGCAACTGTTGGTAGAGATTGGCCACTGAATCTTCATTTGGTTCCGAAATAAGTCTTCTTGGTAATGACACAGTATAAAGGGCACAGCTATATCCCAGAAGTCAATGGGCTTTCTATTGATAAACTCAGAGAATTACTGGCAAAAAAGTAATCCACGTTTCCCAAATTTTAAATTGGAGACATTGACATATCCTAATGTTATAATGGTCATAATTGTGTCACTTGCCAAAATGTGTAGTTAAAGATAATGTCAAAGTTGCATTTTAGAATTCAGGGTTGGACACAGAAAAAAGCAAAGTGTTGGCTCTTCTGCTCATATTGACTTCCATAATTGACAAGTTTATTAGCATGTAATAAGTACGTTTGCTCGCTGGGTTACAGACACATGACTTACAAGCACCTTTTAAAACATATCTCACTATTCAGTATTTAATTGTCTCTTTAAAACCTCTTCCTCCAAACCACTGTTCTTCCTTCCCACTGACATTGTTTTCTGAGCCAGAGTCAAAACAATCAGGAATGACCCTATTCATAAATACCACTTATGTCATTTAACACTCCTCATGTAAAAACACTATTAATTTAATTTTTTGCAGTGTATGGGTAAAAGAAAGATATGCTCCATGGGGCCTGTTTCCCACCTCATCCCATAAAAAGAAGTATATGACTTGATATGTGTCCTTTTAGACTTGGAATTTAAGAACCCTAGATAGAATTACTGGGCTTACATGTGGTTTGGAACTCACACTCCTCTATAAGAGTCTTGATACTTCTAATTCTCCTTTCTGAAGGGCTTTTTTCTCCATTTTTACCTCAATTTCAACTGTGTTGTCAGAGTATGAGCTCTTCAAGGACAGGAAAGATGCCTGATTCATCTGTAACCCAAAGTGCTATGATGCCTGTAGCATAAATGTGTTGAATTCATTTATGCAAATATTAAAATATAGTCCTTTTTAAGGAAAAGGTATTGCTTATTTGTAATTTGTGTGGAGTTAAAGAATTTAAAAATTTAAATGGCTTGGAATAAATTATTTGAGAAGACCATATTGTACCACTGTTATTTCTAGGTAGTATTTTAGCACAGGCCTGGTTTTAGGTTCTTTCTGTGACTTTGAAACTTTCCTGCGGGTAAGAATCACCTGGGATACTTGTCAGACATACAGATACTATGGAATCATAATATATAACAGAAAAGTTTGGTAACCTTAGATTTAACACACAGGGGCATACTGAATAGTGCTTAAAGAGAAATATTGAGATACAGTGAAAGAAGAAACTGATATGAAACTGCATCTAGGACTTGAGGAAGAAATAAAAGTCATCATGAAAAGCAGTTAGGAGAGGCTCCTGGATTCCTCAGTTGGTTAAGAAGTTAAGCCTCTGAGTCTTGATTTGGGCTGGGGTCATGATCTCAGGGCTGTGGGATCAAGCCCCATGTCAGACTCTGCACTAGGCATGGTGCCTGCTTAAGATTATCTCTCTCCCTCTGCCCCTTCCCATCACATTCTCTCCCTCTCTAAAAAGATGAAAAAGATAAAAAGAAAGAAAGAAAGAAAGAAAGAAAGAAAGAAAGAAAGAAAGAAAGAAAGAAAGAGAAAGAAACAAAGAAACAAACCTTGCTGGGAGTTTATGCCTCAAGCAGCACCAATGATCATATTCCTGGGAGTTTTCAATAGAAAGAAAAGCTGACAGAGCTTTGTATCCTTCACTGACTAGGGTTCTAGGTTGACTAGAAGCAGATGGAGTGTCAACCTAAGAAAAGCATATTGATTGAAGTTCCTTTTCCTTTCTGTATCATATGAGTCACTACTAAAATCTAATGCAGAGAAGGTTGAAATGCCAGGAATGGAGAAAGAGGTGAATGGAGAGCTGGAAACTCCAGGTCTTTCAACATCTAGTCCCTGAGAAGAAAATAAGCATAACTTGACCAGGACATGTGGGAATTAGGAAACTTGGCTCTCACCGAGTCTGCCACTCAGGTGTCAGAGTGCTAACTATTGATAAAACTGATCTGATTCAAAATGGTTTTTACCTTTGAGATTTAAAGAAAAACTATACACTCTCTTTTTTATTTTTTCACATTTCTTTACTCAGTGTTTTCTGTCTGTCACATGTAAAGGGAATTATAGAATCGTGAAGAAAACAACAAACTCAGTTATGGAAAGTCATTTATTGGTTATCTATTGCTGCAAAACATAGCAGGTTAAACCAGTGGAGCTTCTGTGGTTCCGAAATCTACACACTATGGAGCTGGGTCCTCTGACTCAGAATTTCACCCAAGGCTGCAATAAGGTGTAAGCAACAGATGTAATCATATAAAGGCTCAACTGGGGTAGGATTTGCATCCAAGTCTGATCATGTGGTTGTTGGCACACAGGGCTGTTGACCTGAGAGCTTAATGCCCTTGCTGGCTGGTGGGTAGATGCCTGCTTCAGTCCCCTCCCATATGGTTTCTCCATAGGTCCACACAGCATGTCAGCTGGCTTCCATCAGGACCAGCAAGTAAAGAGCAAGAGAGGACAAATAAGACAGAAGCCAGAGTTTTCTTAGTTTTTAGGTTTTGTTTTGTTTTTTAAAGATCTTTATTTATTTATTCATTAGAGACACACAGAGAGAGAGGGAGACATAGGCAGAGGGAGAAGCAGGCTCCCTGCAGGGAGTCCAATGCAGGTTGATCCCAGGATTCTGGGATCACGACCTGAGCCAAAGACAGATGCTCAACCACTGAGCCACCCAGGTGCCCTGCCAGAGTCCTTTTGTAACCTGGCCATGAAAGAAGTGACTTTTGCCCCATTCTATTTTTAGAAATGAGTCACCAAAAAAAAAAAAAGAAAGAAAGAAATGAGTCACCAGTGGAACCCACAATTAAGAGGAGGGATTAACAATGTCAGGAATACCAAGAGACCAGAAATATTGAGAGCAATTTTAGAGGCTACCTACCATAGGTGTTAATAACAAGTATCTGAGTACAATAGAACAATAAAAGCTCTAGGTTTTGATGTCAAATCAAGCATAATAACTGCTACATATTAATAATAATGATAGGTCTGGCAATTGTGCTAATAGTTGTAAGAGTAGCAGTAATAACAACAACAAGTCCAATGATAATAGTAATCAAAAAAAAAGAAAAAATACTATTTCAATAATATATTTATTTGTTATAATAATAAATTATATTATTTATTTAATTATGAAAATTAAATTATAATATTTATTTAATTATTATGAAGTGAATCCAGGGGATTCATTTCAGAGGCAGATGCTTCGATGTTTTGGGAAAAAATGGATTAGTATGTATTTTTTTATTGTGATACCTTGAAGTCTTTGGGGTATAATTTGAATAGGTTTTTTAAACGCTATAAGCCAACACCCATTAGTGTATTATGAAATCAACTAAGTGACCTGAGACTAGGATGCAGAAGACAGACTGAACAAAGTAAATTTTTTCAGGTTAAAAAAGACAAACAGATGAAGAACATAAAGTCTTACCTAGAAAAGGAATATCATATGGGAGAAATGTTGAAAGGAAAATTGACTTGAGGCAAAGGAAGAAGCTTATAATTGGTTCTAGTATTTTTTTTAGTATTTAAAATTTCTTTGAGGCTCCTATATATTTGATCCGTTTCGTTCTGCATACAGCTGATTATGTTAGCAGTACATGGAGAAAATGAAGGAAAAACGTGTGGGGTGAGTGGTACAGAGAGAAATCAGCATTGTGGAAGCCAAGTGTAAGAACTGGGATCTCGGCAAGGAAACAGGCCCATGGAGGAAACAGCTCAGAAACAGACTTTGAGAGGTAGTCCAGTTGCCTCTGATATCCTCTGGGAAAGACCCGGATCCACAGGTGGAGCTATCGTAAATCAGATCAACACTGCACTGAGTGCGAGTGGTTGGGGTGAGAGTTGGAGAGTAGATGCAAACTATTATGATAAAAAATGGGACTTAAAGTCCAAGATCCAAGTAAAAGTAACTGTAATCTGACACACAACCCTAGAACACTGAGGAAAGCTCTCATTTGACTGGTTTAGGAAAGGAAAGCTGCCATTATTGATGGAATTTACCATGAGCCTTCTTGGATGTGGGAAGAATTCTGTGCCTTAATAAAAACTATCTCCTTATATGGCTTCACTGCATTTATTTCATATTTATGTGTCAGAAAATGTTCTGAACTTTCTGCATTCTCTTCATCATCCAAGACACCTTAAAAAATCTATGTCTTACTATCACAGATTACCATTGGACCTGTGCCCCTTCTGCTATCATGGAGGTACTGTCAGTCTTAAATGTTTTCAGTCTCATTTTTTTCTACTTCTACTTTTCTACTTTTGCCACTTCAATATATATTACTTATTTTTAAGGAAATTCAAATTACATTTTCTCTTAAAAATCATATACAATTCTGTCTAAAATGCCCTTTATATATTTAAATTATTTATAGATATTTTAGGAATAGCTTTTTTTAATTTCATAAAGCATGGTTTATAACCTCAGTTTAGTTTATTTTAACTCACGTTTTATGTTGTGATTCAGCTCTTAATGTGTTATTTTATACATTTAAATTTTGAGACTTTTTAATATAAAAAATTCCTAAAAAAATGGAGGGGGGAAATCTTGGGAATATTAGCTCATCTCTTGGCTGAAGCAATAACTGGTGAAATAAACTCATGCACAGTTCATGTGATTTCAAGATACTGAAGGAAACTAATCGAGGACAAGTGTTTAATGAAATCAGAATTGGCTCTTTTCCTGCTGAGGGAATGTAGTTAGTTGCTCTATACAATAGGGACATAAAATAGTCTCATATAAAAATGAAAGTTCTAATAATGTTTTTTTTTTTTGGATTAGCAATTAAGCAAGCATAAGCATTTATCAAATTGTGAAGAAAAAAAAAGACCTAAAAACAAATGAAAAATAATACTAATTTCAGTGCAAGGATAAAAACAATGAACAGACAATGAATATAGAAACACTTGAGCTTTCCTATAAGGGAAGGATAAGAGAAACAAAGTATTTAATTTACTCGTGAGAGAATTATGCAAATGTGTACTAAATTTTCTTTGGAAGACTTACAATTAGATACAGAGTATAAAATACAGTGAACAGTCACACAAGGCTAGCATCTGGGAACTGAGACTAATAATCATAACACAATTGTACTAACTTTCTAATGCTGTGTAACAAATTATCACAAACTTAAGTGCTTCATACAACAGTTACTATCTCATAGTTACTGTAGGTCAGAAGTTCAGGTACTGGTTTTCTGCTCAGATCTCACCAGGCTTAACTCAAGATGAGAGTTGGAATTCCATTGCTTTTTGGTGGTTAGGGTTCTCTTCTAAGCTCAATCAGTCATTGACAGAATTCACTCTCTTGCTCATATAGGTTTGTCCCTCTTTTCTCTTCAGCAGTCAGCTAGATCCACTTCCAACTCCTGGAGTCACCTGTCAGATCCTAGCCACGTAACCCCTTCCATAAGTAGTTTACCACAATTTATTTCCTTTCTCTTAGTCCAACAAGAGAGTTCCTTTTTTAAATTTAAAAGCTCATCTGATTAGGTCAGCCCCACCAAGAAGAGTCTCTTTCAGTCAATAAATTAAAGATCTGAATTATGTGAAAATGCCTTTATCTTCACCATGATTAAGTAACCTGATCATGGGAACAATATTCTGTCATACACACAGGTTCTGTACATTCCATGGAAGGGGTAATACCAAATATATACAATAGGTGACAGGAATTTTGGAAGTGATATTAGAATTCTGGCCCCCAAAGATTCACATATTTCCCAAAAGCAAAATACATCCACCCTTTATCATGATTCCTGAATCTCATCCCATCACAGTATTGGCTTGAAGTCTAAAATCTCATAATCTAAATCTCATCATATCTTTAATTTAGAGTCCTAATCTAATCTAAATATCATCATTTCGAAGTCCAAAATCTCGTCATCTAAATTTTCTCAAGCAGATGCAATAAAAGCTCCTGGATGTAATTCTTTACTATAGTTCCTTGGGGCACAATTACTCTCCATCTGCTTCCTTCCATGGTCCCATCCACAGATCTTACAAAATGGAAAGTTGCCTCTTCTTACATCATTTCCGACGCCCCCAACTTTATTGAGGTAAAATTGACCCAAAAATGTATATATTTAAAGTGTTCACTATGATGATTTAATATATACTGTGAAATCATTACCACAACCAAGTTAATTAATACACCTCTTACTTCGCATAGTTACCTGTGTGTGTATGCGTGTGTGTATGTGTGTGGTGAGAACACTTACCATCTACCCTCTTAGCAATACAGTATTGTTAACTACAGTCACCATGCTGTACATTAGTTCTCTAGATCTTACTCATCTCATAACTGATAGGTTGTACCCTTGACCAACATCTTCCCATTTCCCACACCCACACCCCCAGCCCCTGGCACCCACCATTCTACTTTGTTTCTATAAGTTTGACATTTTCTTTCTTTCTTTTTTTTTTTTTAAAGATTCTGTCTATAAATGAGATTAAATAGTATTTGCCCTTCTCTGTCTTATTTCATTTAACACAATGTCCTCTAGTTTCATTCATATTATTGCAAATGAGAGGATTTCCCCTTTATTATGGCTGAACAATATCCCACTGTGTGGAATATATATTTATTATGTTTATTGTAGCCATTCCATTCATTGTTTCAAGGCCAGCATAAGAGCATTTCTCTAAGGCTCTCCCTCTTTTAAAGGGCTTACCTGATTAGGTCAGGCACACCAGGGTACTATCACTTTTTATTAAATCAGAGTCACGTAATTAGGGATCTAATTAGGGATCTTAACTACATCTGCAAAATTTCTTTTTTCATGTAGCATGATTAAGAGTGTTATAGCCTATCATATTTATAGGTCAAGCTCACACTTGAAGGGGTGTGAAAAAAGAGGTATGTTCATATTAGTAGGTAGAATTTTTTTTAAGATTTTATTTATTTATTCATGAGAGACACAGAGAGAGAGAGGTAGAGACACAGGCAGAGGGAGAAGCAGTCTCCATGCAGGGAGCCAGACATGGGACTCAATCCCTAGTCTCCAGGATCACGCCCTGGGCCAAAGGCAGGTGCTAAACCACTGACCCACCGGGCTGCCCAGTAGGTAGAAATTTTGAAGTCCATTTTAGAATTATGGCCTACTATAATAGGCTATAAAAAATAAAGTCACTTCCCCAAAACTATTTTAAACTTAATGCATGTAGGCAGGGGAAAAAAAAAAAACACCTCATATTTCTTATTTTTAGGTAGTTCAAAAATATAATTCCAGTATTGTCTATAAGGATTTATGGGGTATGAAATTTTGGATTAATAGAGAGAGGGCAGAGTGTATGTAGATGGCATAATGTGGGAGAACTTAGAGCATCTTGTATTTAATAAAAATATGTATGTGTGGAAAAGACCAATAAAAGCCTAAACTAATAGTTATACTTCAATATTTGAAAGAAAAATTAGGCAGATATGATATATCTATAATAAGAATTAACAGTGTTTTGAAAATACAGTTAACTCTGTGTGGGTTAATGAATGCCAAACAGGAGTTCTTAAGAAGGAAAGAGAAAAAAAAAATGTTTTAGATGGAACTTGCTGCAAGACACAAAGCTATGTGCCTACAATGTGTTTGGAGAATAATAGGTAGATTAGGGACATGGGGCATATTGGGGGTAGCAGATTATTAGTATATGTTGAGGTCAGATTATGAAGGATCTCTATATTGTTTTTCACAAATTAGGTATTTTCGTGTAGCTGGTGGCTTTAAACTTGTTTAAGCAGTTGAAATTTTTCCTTTAAGCTGCTGAAACTTTTTCAAGTAAGATGTCATGGAGCTTGGGATAGATCAAAGCAAGTTTGCATTGATGTTTAGTGGCTCTAACTGTCCCACCTGGGGAATTTCTTTCTTATCTCAAAGACAAGAAAAGATAAAGAGACAAAACAAGGTTTAAGTGTGGATGCACTGATTAAACTAGTTCCTATCTATGAAGTACATACATTTATTAATAGTCTGGAGACAAATACAAAGACATAATGTTATTGTAGTAGGTTTTCTGTTGAGGGGACTGCTTAATTTTTAACATGCCTCTGCCCAATCTTTTATGATAATTGTATCTGATACTAAGGATAAACTTCCAGAGACTCCACCCGCCTTGAATGGCCTTTCCCATCTGGCGGGGAACATTTGATCTAAGAATAGAAAAACAACTTCAACTAAGACAATGGGATTCTCTTTTCCAGAATTCTAAACTTTGCACAAAGAGAAATGGAAAGTCCTTGAGAGTTCTTGGCAGCTTCGTAGAGGAAAAGTAGACAGACTAAGACTACAGGCCAATCCAGCCTACTACCTGTTTTGGGGGTTTTGCAATTATTAAATGGTTGGAAAAAGTAAAAAAAAGAATAATATTTCATGGCACATGAAAATTCTGTGATGTTCACATTTCAGTGTCCATTTATAAAGATTTATTGGAACACAGCTCATTCATTTATGCATTGTGTGGCTGGCTACTTTTATTCTATAATGGTAGCATCGAGTAATGCAACAGGGACTGTATGGCCCACAAAGCCTAAAATGTTTTCTATCTGGCTCTTTATGGAAAAAAAAAAAAAAATAAAGTATCCTTGTCTCTGCTCTAGTCTAGAGGAAAAGACCATGAGTATTTAAAGCAGGCCTGACTGGTTCAGTACCTTTGTAAGTCTTGTTTATACAACTTCCTTTTGATGACATCCACTGTTTCAGTGCCCTGCCATTAAAGTTCCCGTTCCTTTGAGCTAACAGAGTCAGCTTTCATTGCTTGCAACCAAAAGAACATTAACTAATATAATTATCTAATGACTTAGTCCAAGAAATCCATTAGCTTTGTATAATTATAGAGCTGGATTGACCATTTCAAGTAAATTTACCAGTAAATTAGTGAAAACAGACAAGCAAAATACTCATTTAAAAAAAATATCCAACACAGTGAAAAATTGTTTCAATTTGTTTTAAATAGACAGCTAAAACTGTTAATGGAATTTACATTGTATGAATGGGTTACTGTGAATTCTGAAATGATTATTGCTGTTTTCAGAAAATCAGTGATTTCTGGGGATCAGGGTTTAAATGGGAAGCCTATGGTACCTCGTATGACTTCTATCAGGACCACATTGTGTAATAGGTGGATCCAGTATGCAACGCTACCCTTTGAGCTAAGCTGGAGGGAAAAGCTTCTTTTTCAGCTTTGCTCAACTTTGAGCATGGAACTTAGTCACTCTTCAGATCACCCTACTTGACGTTCTTCTTTCTTATGGTTTTTCTTCTGATTTCATTTTTCCACAATTAACCAGTGGCCAGGGAGCGATTCTTAAACTGTACATGTTCACCACATTAGGCGTACACATGACAGGTCCCAGCCCCTTTCCTGCCTGCTTTTCGCTCTCATCATGAGACCATTATTCTTCTTTCTTGTTTTGTTCAAGTGCAATTTCAGGAACAAATTATTACTTCATCTTTTTTATTTATTTTAGAGAGAGAAAGAGAGCACACAAGCAGGAGAAGGGGCAGAGGAAGAGGACAAGCTGATTCAGCATTAAGCATGTAGGCAGATGCAGGCTTGATCCCAAGACCCTGAGACCATGACCTGAGCCTAAACCAAGAGTTCAAGGCTCAACTGACTGAACCACCCAGGCACCCCATTACTTCATCTTTTCATTCATTTCTCTTTCTCACTAAACCTATTATAAAACCTATTACAAAGTATCTGTTTAATGATTTCCTTTTCCCCTATAAATCAACCAATTATAATTTTCTCAATCCAAACAGCATCAGTGATGTAATAAACCTTATCAGCGGTACATTTGCTAGCACCAGGGATTCCCTCCCTCATTCTAACACAATTGCTTTTTCCAATTCCCAATCATGGGTCAAATATGTCTTCCACTTCTTCACTTCTGCTTCTTCTTAAGGGCAGAAAAAGGGACACACAAACATGGTTTCCAAAGGTACTAGCTAATAAGGAATACAAGGCACTACTGGACACTTTATGGAATCCTAAAATGTTTTTAGATTTAAGTTTCAGGGAAGGTCATATAGGTATTTGGATGGATTTCTCTCTTAATCTGAATGTTATGGTTGGGACCCAAACATATAAGCTCAACTGTTTCTGTGGAGAGTACAGTTGCTCAATGTAAGTTTGATTTCCACTTTCCCTCAATACAAGTGGGGCCAACCCTCCTGGGCACTGGCAAAAACAAGGAAAAATGATTAAAAACAGCAAGCTGTCAAGAGTGTTCTTATTGTAGAATCCTCAATCCAAAACCAAGAATGCCAGTGTTGGACTTTTTCTAGCTTATGATGCTGGATTTTCTAATAAGCAGTGATGCTAAACAACCTAATATAGCAAATATTTCCATGTGAACACAGAACTATATAATTCATTATCTGGCCAATGTGACCAGAAGCCAACATGGTAATACACAAGGATTCTGACACATGACAACTTGGATTTACATCTAGAGAATTTTAAGCTCCATCTTTAACTTGTTTTTTTTCTTATCCAATCTAGTTTCATACTTAGAATCACCCTTAGAGTGGCCTAAGGTTATTGATCTTGGAATTATATTAAGTCCATTCTTCCTTTTTCACTTAATTCCTTTTATTTTTTAATTTTAATTTTATTTTGTTTTTAAGATTCTATTTATTTATTCATGAGAGACACAGTGAAAGGCAGAGACATAGGCAGAGGGAGAAGAAGGCTCCCCACAGGGAGCCTGAAGCAGAATTCGATCCTGGGATCCTGGGATCACAACCTGAGCTGAAGGCAGATGTTTAACCACTGAGCCACCCAGGTGCCCCAGTTCCTTTTAATATAACAACTAGATTTTTTTTCCTACTCATTCTCTCTTGCTCATGGGAGTTGGTACTAAGGTTTTTGATTTAACCAGATTGATTAGATTAGATTAATTTTAGCCATGTCCATTCATTTTAAAAATGCCATGACACTGGTCTTTACATTTTTCATTATTAGTTTCAGTATCAGGGCTTTTATTTTATTGAATGGGGTATGAAACATTGGACCAGAGGGAATTGTCCAGGTTAGAAATAAAGAACCTGTGGAGGCTTCTTTCTCAACTCCTTTTGCTGTAGGACTGTACCTGTCCTCTAGATGATTCTGACCAGAACCTCACAGAACATTGCTTTAGGATTCTCATTTTTCATATACATGAAGAACAAAATTATTAACCCACCTTTCCCAGCTTGTGTCTAAAGCTGGTCTGATCCTCAATATATGATCTTGTCTTTCACTTCACTAAAACAAGAGTTACGAGTTCTATTCCCTAATCATCCCTGCTCCTTTCCTGCATTTCATGTCCCCTCACCTCCAATCTTCATTCTACACGTGAGGCAGATGTGCCGCTCCTTTTATCCTTAAGCAAAATTTCTATTTTGTCTTTGATGCTACCACATCTCTTTGTGTCATAGCCTATTCCATATTAAAAACACCCACCATTAGGCTCAAATCCCATCTCCTCACAAAAGTCATTGTTTCAGTGCATATATTGCAATATAGCTCTGAGCTGAATCCTAGAACTATCTTTCCACTATAATATACTGCTTTTCAAGTTCAATAAACTTTTGCGAACTACCATATATTCAATTGAATCAAAAAGCATCATTGAGGGACACCTGGGGGGTTCAGAGGTTGAGCATCTGCCTTTGGCTCAGGGCATGATCCCGGAGTTCCGGACCGAGTGCCACATCAGGGTTCCTGCATGGAGCCTGCTTCTCCCTCTGCCTGTGTCTCTACCTCTCTCTGTGTCTCTCATGAATAAATAAAATCTTTAAAAAATTAAAAAAAAAAATCTCATCCTTTAGAAAAAAGACATCATTGATCCTAAGGTGCACTGATTTACATGTTTCACTAAGAAGGTAAAAAAAAAAAAAAAAAGAGGAAAGAAAAAAAAGAAACTAAGTCATGCCATTGATTGTAAGATGCATTCTAATTTCAGAGATGTTAAATTATTAAAAATGTGCATTGTAAAATTGATGAAATATGCATATGCTCTGCACTGAGGTGTACTGAAGATACAGAAATGACTAAGATCATGTTACAGCTTTTGAAAAGCTCCTGGACTTTTGCTTTCCTGGTATTGTATGCTCTCTCCACAAATGAGGAAAATGTTAAAAATTGAGAAAGGGTATTATTAACACAAAGATAGCTAATTTTTGATTGTGTGTTTGCATTATCTGGGTCTTACTGAGAAGTTTTTGATCAGTTGTTCCAAACTCTTCAGAACAATTTTTATTTGTGCTTGTTGATTGCAAAAATCCTAAGTCACATTTGTGTGGTACTATTATTCACAGTGGATGATTTGACTTCGTGTGTAAGCGAATTTTGGTGTTCACTTAAGCAAATATAATTAGGAAAGTAAATATGCTAACAAACAAAATTTAAAAGCATTCTAGTTCCATGCATAAATGTCAGTAAGGACTTTGACTCATCCTTATTATCAAAGATAATAGAAGGAGAAACGTGTTGGAGTTAGCTGATGAGAAGTTTTGTGACTATAGGACTGGTGACTTAGATTTTGGTTTGGAAAAGATACAAATTATTTCACATGCTGAAAGAAATCTTCAGCGTACATTGTGCCCTATCCTGACACTGACTATAGTTTCAGTTGAAAAGAAAATGTTAATGTGGTTGTAATGATTAATCTCACTTCAATTCATAACTGAAAAAGGAATCAGAAATTCCTATTTCTTCTACCATCCTCCCCACCATCATAGACACATATGCAGAAATAAACTATGTCTTTATATTGTACAATTCAGTTGAAATTGGATTGGTCACAGACCGGTTGTACTTATATTAATCCTTTTCCTGGTACTTATAAGTACATGAATCCTTTTTGATTACTGCTATTTGTGACAATCTGAGGCTAAAGTAGAAAATTTACTGAGAAGTAGGGAATGGATACCCATGAGTAAAGTCACAAAATCAAAGGAGGAGATTAGCAGTGGCTAGCTATCCCTTCTAGAATCTCCTTCAGTTCTTTGGACCCGAGGTGAACCTAAGAGGTGTTTTGAAACTAGTGTAGAGCAAAGAATGTGAAATAAGAATAAGCTAAATACCATGTATTTCTCTTATGTCTGAGCAAGTCATAATAAAAAGGGTATGGATCAATTTAAAACTTAAATTTAGATATAGAATATTTCAAAATAAACCTAACATTTCTTCTTTATAATGTGTGCATATTTCTTAATGATATCCATGGCAGATGAGTGTATTCAAGAGGGGGATCTGTTTATTTTTCTTTATTTGTGTATAAGTATATAGTTGAACAAAGTTCAGCTTTTAGCTCTATTGATAATAATTCATCAGATATTAGCAAAAGTGAATGTGATAAAACCATCATAATTTATTAATTTGAAAATGTGTTACTAAGAAAATTCATGAAGTTGGGATAATTTATCAAATTATGACTTTGAAAGTGAAGGGCCTTTGAAATAGATTGGATTTTTACTCCAACATATAATGTTGAATTTACTTTGGCTTAGCTTTTAAAATTTGGAATGGTATTTATTTATCGTTACTATTAAAATCCAAATCTGTTTTAACTTTTTGGCATTAGATGAAGGAATGGATGTTGTTTCTAATCCTTTTTTTTTTTTTTTAAAGATTTTACTTATTTATTTATGAGGAAGAGAGCATACTAGCAGGGGCAGAGGCAGAGGCAGAGAGAGAAGCAGACTTCCCTGGTGAGCAGGGAACCATCCCAGGACTCTGGGATCATGACCTGAGCCAAAGGCAGATGCTTAACTGACTGAGCCACCCAGGTGCCCCTATTTCTGATCTTTTATAGTAAATTCTATTTAATGCTTTTACTTTCTCTTACTGTCACTTTATTTAAGGCATTATCTGTGAGCCTCTTCTTGAGTCTGCATTAACTCAGAGAAAGCATACATACTTTCAGAGGAGACTTAAGGAACATTGGCTAACAATCCTTAAAGGAATATTTTATATATATATCATCTTTTCTTTCTTTTATCATTCAGCTTAGTTTTCCTTGTAAGGGGATAAGGGAAATGTATGTAAGCAACCTAAGGGGTCTTATTTGCATTTCATTGTTTTTTTTTTTTATATATATAAATGATCACTTTCAATTCCTATAAAAGGAGTTGCATAAACAGAAATATGTTTATGCAAAAAAATCTACTCAATTTGCTTCTGGGTAAAGGTGTTTGAAGGACGTTTCTAAGACCCAAATTGAATGCATACCCTTGAAAAGACCCTCTCTGTTGCAGATGATCAGGTCTAGAAGGAAATACATTGTTCTTACCCTGAGGCTTTTGTTAGCTCTACTGAAATCATTTTTTTAAATTTTCTAATTCTGTGTTTATAGCCGTATTATGCAGTATTTTTATGATAAGCCACTTCAGTATTTTTTAAATAAAGATTAAATAACTAAATGAAATATACTTTCTTAACCCAGTACTTTTAAAATTTTGCTATTGAAATACCTCTATAAGCAAAGTGAATGCCTGCTCTGATTTAAACATGTAGTTTAAAGCTTCTGCTGGGAGTAAAGGATGTCTTTGAACACTAGGTTTCATTTTAGAAAATGTAGAGGAAGTTTGCATTTTATCCCATGCCATATTAGAGATAATTTGCTATAAAATTAATGTTTCACATGTTTTATCTTCTCAAGGAGAATGGACAAGTGTACACAGTCATTCTAGTCATCAGGTTCTTCTAGCATGACACCAAGAAACCATGATAGGACCACCGTGTGAGACACACTGTGTTAGGCACTCAGTAATGTGAGCAAAGAGAAAAAAAATAATTGGTGTTTAAAGTGATTACAGCCAAGAAATACTTATGGACTGATGATTTTGTTAACAATTCGCAAGTGACACTGTGATAGGTAGAAATATAGTGAGTTATACACAGTATATATTTTAATACTACTGAGTTCAAAAATAGAGGAAGACATCTGAAATCACATTGCATTCTGTCCTCTATTTCATGGATAAAGACAGAAAGGTCATCTAGAACAGCATTTTCTATCTTTACAACAATTTGTTTAGTGTATCATTACATTTCTTTTGCCTCTTACTTGAAAAGCAATTCAGCAAGTCATAAGTATCATTGTACATGAAAAATGCAGAGTGACTGACACTACATAGTTGATGTCTTTATTATACTATTTGCAAAAAATACTGAGATGAGAATATCACATGTTTTATACCCAAAGAGTTTTGACTCATCAAGCATCTACTTTATTCCCTGTTGGTGTGTTAGGAAAGTTCACTAATTCTGTGTCTGTGAAGGTTAGAAGTGGATACCCCATCCACTGGAGAATATTGAAACAAAGTAGTATCAATTCAAAAATTAATGTACTGAACTTCTACTTTTGGGCATATGGCAGACTAGACATTCTGAATGTATTTTTAAGGGCAAAACATCTAGGTGTTAGTTAATCTAAAACAAACCTGTAAATGCATTGCTGAAATATTTCCCAAATAATTGTTCTTACTTTCTATCGTTTGCATCTTAGAATCAAATTGCACATATATTTAACTTGATACTGTACCTAAGTCACTGAGATGCTTCCTATTTTTCAATCTCCTTGCTCTCTGTTCATTAAACTGGGGACTTTATATTGATATGTTTTTAAGTTCAGCAAATATTTATTTTGTTGTCTTCATTGCTGTTAATTAAGCTCAATGAAGGTTTCAATTCAGAAGTTGAACTTTTCAAGTGTAGACTTTTGTTTTAATTTCCATTTTTCCATTTTTTCATTTACATGTTTCCACTAAAATTCCACAGTTTATTCATTATGATCATCTTTTCCCCTACCTTCTTGAAGACATTATAATAATTGATTCAAATCAGTGTCTCCTAATTTAAACATCTGGGGAAACTCTTGGTCTTTTCTATTAACAGCTTTTACTCTTGATTTATAGGTCTTGTTTTTCTGTTTCACCATATATCCAGTAAATTTTTATTTTATGTTGGTCATTTGACTGATACATTTTAAGGTGTCTGGATTATGTCTTTTTTGCTCTGAGAAGTGTTGGGATCTGTTTCTGCTGCTGGTTAAATTACTAGAAGAGCCTTTTGCTCCTCTCAGGTAGATTTAATTCTTTGTTAAAGCAAGGCTGCAGTGGTTTAGGGCTCATTCCTAGGGAGCAGCCCTTAACCTTAACCTAGGGTATGCTCCATGCTATTAGATATGCCTTTATTTTGGGATTTTATCTGGATGTATTTGATATTTAGTGAGGACTCTCTACCTCTACTGGGTCAGAACTCCAATATCTCCTAGTGATGTATAACATTTGGTATCACCAGGAAGTTCTCAGCCCAGAAGTAAATGATATCTGTAGGTCTCATGAAGTCTTTGCTTACGCTTAAAAAGCACAACCTTTAGTGATGTAATTGTATGAATTTCCATGCAAATTCTGTACACTGTCATGTACTGCTCTTTCTCATTTTAGTGGGTAGGGAGTCTAATTTCTACCTCCTTAGCTCAGTCCAGGTGCTCCTTAACTCATTGCAGAAAAGCATCCCAATGCGGGGGGCTAGGATGATTCACATGGGGCTCACCTCTCGTGTTTTCCTTTGTGTGAAAATCATAGTCCTAATGCTGCCTGTTGTTCATTGACTAACAGCAGATGCCTCAAATATTTTGTTGTTGTTTTTTCCTGGAAAAGTAAGTCTAGTATCAGTTACTGTGTCATGGCTGGAAGCAGACTTCTGCTTTTTATTTTTCTACCTAAAATCATGTACTGGTTATATAGAATTAAGTTTTATATACCTTTGCTCAGTAAAATTCTTTTTGCATCATCAGAATTCTCAAACAATCAACCTCAGTCCAGAATAGCTTATGTTTTTGCTAAGCATAATTTCTCATTACTGCTGTTTTTCAAATTTTGTCAAGGTATATTCCTAACCTAACTGCTTATATAAAAAAAAAAAAAGAGCCTGAAAAACAGAATTATAGTATAATTGCTTATATTTGGAGGCTTAATGGCTCTCCTCTAAATTTGGTTCATTACAAATAAAATAAAATTTCTTCTTTAAGAAAAATAAGGAAATGACTTTTGCTGCTTTGTTTTAGTCGTGGCCCATGGAGAAGCCTTTTCTGCCTCAGGCAGGGAAAAATGTTAATAGTTGGAAAAGGTCATTTAGTTTTCTTCATTAAGACCATGAAATCAAATTAAATCTAAATGGTTCCTCACTTGAAAATAATCAATCTAAGGTGATCTTTATAAGATCATTTTAAAGGGCCTCTAGATCACTTCTGCTGAAAAATAGCATTGATTTTTTTTCTGTATGTGACCAATTATATCAATTTAAATAAAATAAATCCATTTGAGACATAAATATAGACACTTTGCTAATATTCAGAGACATTTATAAGGTTTTTAATGATTACTTTTCATGATAAAACAATGATTCAGAGGCTGGGTATGCCACTTTAAATTTAATATTAGGTGTGATTTGGCAAGTGTTACAAGTAGATATTTATTTAATATCTTTGAAACTGAAGTATTCTAAATCAAATTCAGACAAGATTCTGATTATTGGAAACAGATATCATCTATTTAAACTGATCTTTGCTACATTGTAAGAACAAATATATTCTAAATCCAGGGGAATCAGTCAGGGTCCAATGAGAGAAACAGAGCCAATAGCGGTTATATATTTAAAAAGTTACTGCACGGAATGGACTTATTTGACTGTGAGAGCTGACTAGGTAAGTCTGAAATCCATAGGGCAGGCTGCCAGACGGACAGGCTAGATCTTTCAGATGTGAACACCAACTGCATTCTACTGGCAGTTGCTTCTTTTTTCAGGGAAGCCTCAGCTCAGTTCTTAAAGCCTTTCAGCGGATTGAATGACCATCCTCATGTACTTAGGATAATCTTCTTTATTTAAGTCAGCTGAGTACTTTAGCGACGGCTATAAAACACCTTTATGACAATACCTAAGAAAGTGTTTGGTTGAATAACTGGGAGGCGGTCGCTGCCATCATCTGTATTTGTTCCCCCAAAATTCATGTTGAAAGCTAACCTCCAAGATGATGTTATTAAAAGGTGGCGCCTTTGGAAGGTGATTAGGTCATGGGGCGGAGTCTTCATTAGTGGGACTAGATAGATCCTTGCTGTGAGGAAGTATCAGGAACTCTGTGACTCACCTGACAATGGATGTTGGCACCCTGCTTTCAGACCCTGAGCCTCCAAAACAGTGAGAAATTTCTGTTGTTTATGTGTTACCTGTGCTGTGGTGTATTGTTACAGCCACCCAGACAGATTAAGCTGATAGCCTAGATCATGTCTGAGATTTCCATCCTGCCCTTAGTGGCAGTGTGCCCTATGAATTTCAGACTTGCCTTAACAGCCCCACAATCGTGGCTGCCAAATCTTCAAAGTAAATATTTTAATATAAATCAGCATTGGTGTCTTTCTTTCTTTTTTTTTTTTGTGTGTGTGTGGTTTGTTTTTTGTTTTGGTTTTTTTTTTTTTTTTTTTTTTGATGCTTGGAGGTCATCTTTATTTATCCACGCAGCACACATGCGCCGAATACTACGTGTGGCGATCATCTTCTCCCAAGCTGCACACTTTAGCCTTGTAGAGCGGGATATCGCTGTGCACCCTGACATGGTTCAGCCTGCGGTCATCACGTTCCCGGCTGGCCTAGAGAGGAGATCGTGGGCATCAGAAGGAAGCCCCTGAGGAGGGAGGGTGACCTGGGTTCGAAGTCTGTGGGGCCTGGGCCAGCACACCCCAGGGGCTCAGCACACGTTCCTTGGATGAAAGAATGGACATCGTTGACGTGGTTACACGGAGAAGCAACAGCGACCGCTGACACGTACAACTTAGAGAAGTTGTAAGATTACCTTAGACAGTTAACTGAAAGGATACATTTTCCTCAAATTTACCAGGAGGGCAGAAGTTGGAGGTATTTGAGAGTGGCCTCTCCAGTGTCCCCACATTGGGACTGGGGTTGTCTGCCTGTCCGGGGCGAGGTCAGCTCTGGGGTGGGGACAGGGAGCCCTAAGTTACATTCGGGCTGATGGAGCGCTCTCAGGCTCAGCAACCCTGTGGAGGGCGGGCTTCCCCGCTGGACCCTGTGGTCTCCCAGTCTGCTCTCCCCGGGGTGATGCCCCACAGGCAAAGAGAAGCTGGAGTAAATGAGCAGCTTTTTCCTAAGCCCTTCCTTCCTCCCTCTCTCCATCCCTCCTTCCCTCCCTCCTCCCTTCCTTCCCTCCCTTTTTCCTCCACCCTTCCTTTCTCTCCCTCCCCTTCAAGCCCTTCCCTCCCTTCATTAGAACTGAGCTATTTACCCCAAATCCCCTGCAGCAGCCCTGTGGCAGAGCCACATGCCCTAGAGGAGAGCTGCAGAAGCGGGTGAGAAGGCCGGGCCACACGGTAGAAAGGTAGAAATGCAAGAGCTTAGGATGTGGGCCTTTCTTGGGAAGGGTTCACCCTCAGCAGAGGGAGACAACTGGGATCAAACCAAGGGGCCAGGACAAGCCCGTGACTAGTCCGTGGTCGGGCTACGAGCTCTCCTTTCCATTCCTCCTCAGGTCCCACAGCTCTAAAGTGCAGGAGCTGGGATCTGAACTCAAGCTGTCTGGCTCCAGAGCCATCTGTTACATTGATAATGGAATTGGGTTGAATGCTGGGGAGCAGGAGGCACGCAATGCTCCAGAAGAACACGGGCAAGGTGCCCAAATCTGCCCGGTGGAGAGCATGGGGTGCATGGGGTCCTTAACAGGACCTTATAAAGAGGGGACTCCTGGCTGTTCCTGAAGGATGAGCAGGACTTCCCCAAGGAGTAGAGGCTAGCAGGAGGAGGCTGCAGGGGCAGTAAGTGCGAGGAGACAGGGGGCATGAGACCTTGGTGCCTTGGAGGGAAGGAAGGAAGGAAGTTCTGATCCAGCTGAGGATCAGCGTCTCCAGCTTCACCTCAGGGGCAAAACACACAGATGGCCTAAAAGCCACGTGTTAAAAAGGCACCACAACTTGAGGAAAGGTCTAAAAGGAAAGCTAGTCGTTTTGCTACTCTGGATATTGCAGGTTTTCCCAAGCAAGGCACAAAGCCCAGACACCGGGATGGAAAAGACTGGCACATCTGACTACTTAAAAACGGAAACCGGGCAGCCCCGGTGGCCCAGCGGTTTAGCTCCGCCTGCAGCCCAGGGCGTGATCCTGGAGACCCTGGGTCGAGTCCCACGTCAGGCTCCCTGCATGGAGCCTGCTTCTCCCTCTGCCTGTGCCTCTGCCTCTCTCTCTCTGTCTGTCTCTATGAATAAATAAATAAATAAATAAAATCTTTAAGAAGAAGATAAATATCATTAAAAAAAAAAAAAAAAAAAACGGAAACCTTCCGTGTGATGAAAGACGGAGCAACCTAAGAGACAAACGTGGCAGGAAGTTCTTGGAACCGTCTTAGCCCCAGAAGCCCTATGTCACCTCGGGAGGTAAGTGCTGACGATTACATTCTTCGGGCTCCTCCCGGCCCGGAGCCTCTCCAATCAAAGGAGGTGTGTTTTGCCGTGGGTTAGGCACTGTTCTAGGCACCTGACACATACTACCTCATGCTGTAATAGCTCCATTTTTTGCTCCACTGCGGAAACGCAGTCCCGAAAGACCTGAAATGACTTACCCAAGGTCACGCAGCTATTAAGTGGTAGCCAGGGTTCAAAGCCAGGCAGTCTGGCCTCATACACCGTTCTCTTAGCCACAGCCTCTGTTGCCTCTGGGCCTCCCCAAGGCAAGGATGGACACTCACCAAGGGCTCGGAGGCCCATCCAATTTCTTGGTTTTCTGTTTGCGTGTCTGGGTATTTCTTCCGTGGCCCCTGAGCGCATGGTGGGTAAGATTCAGGAACCTGGCGCCTGCAGGTTCCTCCAGGTTCTCATGCCAAGACATGGGCTTTCTGGTGATTGTGTGAGCCTGGCGGAGGGGATTCACGTGATACTCTGTGGAGAGTTTGTGGGTTCGAAGCTCCTTGAGATACAAGTCCCGCAGGATGTGGTTCTGGTGGACCTCGGTGGGCATCAGGGGCTCCTGCGGGGCGGCCCGCCAGGGCAGGGCTCGGCGGGTGCGGCTCCTGCGTCCTGCACTGGGGCGCGGGCGGGGGCGTCTCCAGGCAACGGCGTCGGTGATTGCAGCCTCCCTTGGAGCCCTCGGAGCCGCCCACCTCACTCCCTCCTTCCAGACCCGATTAAGCCCGGCGACTCCCCTTCCCTCGGCTTCTCGAGATTCGGCCTGGTTCCTGGGTCGGCTCCTGCTGCTGGTTCCTGGGTCGGACCGAGACCCCGGGCGGGCAGCAGGCCCAGGAGGTTAGGGACCTGGTGTCTTTCTCTAGTTGAACCTGTTAGAGCTTTTAGTACCTGGAGGGGGTGCTGCTATAACAAACGTGTGGGAAGGTTCCAATGGCTTTGATATTCAGCGATGGGCAGAGGCTGGGAGATTTTTGAAGAGCATGATAGAAAAGGCCTAGATCATTCTGAACAGACTATTAGGACTATGGGTGTTAAAGATTCTACTGGTAAGAACTCAGAAGGAAATGGAGAACTTGCTATTCTTGAAAGCAGAGGAAAGGGGAATCCTTGCTGATTAATGATAGGAGGCTTCATTCACCTGTGTCCTGCAGTTATGTGGAAATCAAAACTTGTAAGCAGTAAACGTGGATATTAAAGGAGATTTCCAAATAAAGACATGTGGCCTGAAGAGGACTTGCTGCTTGCAGTAAAATGTGAGACTAAAAGGAAAAATTGAGGGAAGAAATGTGTCCTGAGCAGCTATGAAGGTGCACACACGAGTTCTGTCTTTCCACAGTGTCAGCTTTATTTAATCCTAAAGCAAACTTAAATCACAATTATAAAGCAGGTTCAGGATTCCAAACTCAGTGACATCTCATCATGTGATTAAACTTGGCTTCTTACACAGTACATAGGGCAAGACAGAAGACAAACCACACAACAGACAGGATCACAGAAGGGTGTGGGAAGTTAAGGATCCAAATGCAAAGTCAGTCTGTGGGCACACAGTTGAGATAAGGCCTCGGTCTGATCCAGGTCAGCTCTCGGCACTTCCTGCTTCTTAGGTTCAAACAGTAAGGATCTCGTTTCTGTTTGGAGAGGAGTCGGGCAGAGCCTTTGGGGGCAGTTGCCTTTTTTAAGTGGTCAGACACAGAGGGGTCCTCAGATGTGTCTGAAGAGTCTGACCACTTGCTGCCAAAATCCTCCCCTTTTTAAAGGGATTGAATCCGCCTTAGGCCCCTGCAGGCCTCCTCTGGTTCTGCTTTCAGTTCTGGGGTGTCAGTTGACACCGGTCCCGGTGATACCTCCTAGGTGCTGTACCTTAACTGCTTATCATTGGGGCACACGCCCCTGCTTGACGCAGGCTCCTGCTTGACATAACAGAGACTCCATTTTGCTCTCTATGAAATGTTTAGCAAAAGAACTGGGGTTTGATGATGAGGGAAACTCCCAGCCATCCAGGATGTAAAAGATATTGCAATTAGAAGATTATCTCGTAGAAAAGTGTGTTTTAAAGAGAAAGTCAAGGTTGTATGTAGCTGGATAAGCGTTTATTAGTGCTGCGGAAGACAGTTTCAATCACAAAGAGAGCTGTTTTAGGAAAATGTGAGTGTAAGTCTTGATCTTCATTGTCTCAGCAGAATCCAGGAATAGGGACAGGATTATCCATAAAATGTCGCTGAGGGAGCCTCTTGTCCTCATCTGGAGGATTCCGCATGACATACATAGGAGGCAGTGTTCTGGAGCATGTACTATTAGAAGAAACAGTCATCTTGGACTGAGGGAGATAGCATTGGCAATGTGGCCATGGAAGCAGAGGTGAAGAAACCGATGGGATAACAGAAGCAGTAAAAGGAGCTGTGTGAGATCACAAGACAAAGAATTTGGGGAAGTCTCTAGAACCAGAAAAGGGCAAGGGAACAAATGCTCCTCTAGAGGTTGAGGGAGGAACCAAGCTTGATATTTAGGCCCTTGGTCACTGTGAATTCATGACCTCCAGAGCTCTAAAATCCTAAATGTGTTGTTAAGTCACTGTTTGCCATCAGTAGTCTTTCGTTAGTCATTTTCCTTTAGGCTTTTTCTCCCCTTGTGTCCATTGGGATTACTAACTTACTTTTCAGATGTTAAACCAACTTTATATTACTAGAGTATATACCACTTATACAATTGTCATTTTTATGTGGCTGGATTTATCTTGTTAGTGTTTTAATAAGGATTCGTATCCATATTCATAAAAAATATCGGCCTGTAGTTTTTGTTTGTTGTGATGTCTTTGTCTGGTTTGGATATTGAGTTGGGAAGTATTACTTGTGTTGTTTAGGAAAGTTTATGAATAATAATTCACAAATTAATTTTTAAGGGCCTGGTAGATGATAGCACTGAAGCCTTCTGGGTCTCAGGTTCTCTGTGTGGGTACATGATGATGGTGACGATTGCTTATTCAATCTCTTCAGCAGTCTTAAGCCTAGTTAGATTGCTTATTACTTTGTGAGTTAGTTTTAGCAGTTGATGTCTTTTTTAAAAAAAAAATGCATTTCTTGTAAGTTCTCCAATTTATTGGCATGCAATTTTTTAGTGTCCCCTCCTAATCTTTCACTTCTCTATGGTCAGTAATAACGTTTCCTCATTCATTTCTGATTAGTTATTTGATACTTCACTTTTTCTTGGTCAGTCTAGCTAAATTTGCCAACTTTTTTTTTTCCAGAAAAAGCTTTCAGTCTCTTTAATGTTCTATTCTCTCTATAGTCTTTGTGCCCATCTTAATTATTTTCTTCCTTATTCTTTTTTTTTCTTCCTTATTCTTGATTTAGTTTTAGTCTGCTCTTTTTCCCCAGTGTCTTCAGATGGAAGGTTACATTTTAGATTAATTTTTTTCAACTCCATAGCAAAAGAAAAAAATTGGTAAAGGATCTGAATAGATATTTCTCCAAAGAAGAACTAACAGATGGCCAACAGGTACATGAAAAGATGTTAAACATCACTAATCATCAGGGAAATGAAAAATCAAAACCACAATGGAATATCACCTCACACCTGTCATTATGGCTATTATCAAAAAGACAAGAAATAATAAATGCTGGCAAGGATGTGGAGAAAGGGAACCTTTGTGCACTGTTGGTGGGAATGTAAATTGATGTAGCCACTATGTAAAACAGTATGGAGGTTCCTCAAATGCAAATAAAATTACCATCTGTTCCAGCATTTACTCTTCTGGTATTTATTCAAAAGAAATAAAAATAGTAATTCAAAAACACCCCCATGTTCTTGCAGCATTATTTAAATTAGTCTAGGTATGGAAGCAACCTGTGTCCACTGACAGATGAGTAGATAAAGACTATGTAGTATATGTAGATACCATGGAATATTAATCAGCTGTAAGAAAGAAGGAAATCTTGCCATTTGCAACAATATGCATGCTAGAAAAAATTTTTTTAATATATATATAGGTACAACTATGAATTTCCCTGTGTTTTGTTTTATTACATTCTATTAAATTTTAATATGTTTTGCCTTCATTTTCTTCATTAATTTTTTTTTTAAATTTAAATTCTGGTTGGTTGACATACCATTTAATAATCGTTTCAGGAGTAGAGTTCAATGGTTCATCATTTACATATAACACCCACTGTTTATCATAGTAACTGCCCTACTCAATACTCATCACCCATCTAGTCCATCTCCCACCCACCGCCCTCTGTCAACCCTCAGTTTGTTCTATATCATTAAGAGTCTCTTAAGGCTTGTCCCCCCCCCCCCTTTCCTCCCTCCTATATGTTCATCAGTCTTATTTCTTAAATTCCACAAATGAGTGAAATCGTAGGGTATTTGCCATTCTCTGAATGACTTATTTCGTTTTGCATAATATACTCGAACTCCCTCCAGGTCATTGCAAATTGCAAGATCTCATTATTGTTTATGGCTAAGTAATATTCCATTATATATATATATATATATATATGCATTTACATACCATATATTCTTTATCTATTCATCTGTTTATGGACATTTGGGCTCCTTCCATAGTTTGGCTGTCATTGATAATGCTGCTATAAACATTGGGGTGCATGTGCCCCTTCAAATCACTATGTTTGTATCCTTAGGGTAAATATTTAGTAGTGTGATTCATGGATTGTGGGGTAGATTTATTTTTTGACTTTTTGAGGAACTTCCATACTGTTCCAGAGTGGCTGCACCAGTTTGCATTCCTAGCAACAATGTAAGAGGGCTCCCCTTTCTCCACATCCTCACCAACATCTGTTTACTGGCTTGTTAATTTTAGCTATTTTGATAGTTATGGGATGGTATCTCATGGTTTTGATTTGTATTTCCCTCTTTTCATCTGTCTTTTGGCCATTTGTAGGTCTTCTTTGGAAAAGTGTCTATTCATGTCTTCTGCCCATTTCTTAACTGGATTATGTTTTTTGGGTGTTGAGTTTGATAAGTTCTTTGTAGATTTTGGATACTAACCCTTCATCAGATATGTTGTTTAGCAATATCTTCTCCCAATCTGTAGGCTGCCTTTTAGTTTTGTTGATTGTTTCCTTCACTGTACAGAATCTTTTACCGTGATGAAGTCCCAGTGGTTCATTTTTGCAGTTTCCATTGCCTCTGTTGACATGTCAAGTAAGAAGTTAATACGGCTGAGGTCAAAGAGGTTTCTGCCTGTGTTCTCTGGGATTTTGATGGTTTTCTCTCTCATATTTGATCTTTCATCCATTTTGAATTTATATTTCTGCCTTCATTTTCATTAATCTCAAAGTATTTCTGATTTCCCTTTTGATTTGTTTCTCATTAGTTATTTAAATAACATTTCTAACAGTGTGTTGTTTAATATCCACAGTTGTGAGTTTCCCAAATCTTTTGCTTAGTGGTTTCTAATTTCATTCCATTGTGAACAAAGGACAGACTTTGTATTTCTATACTTTTAAATTAATTGAATTTTGTTTTATGGATGGAGATATGGTCAATTCTGGAGAATATTCTATATGCACTTGAGAAGAATGTGCAGTTTGTTTTTCATTGGAGTATTTTGTAGATGACTATCAAGTCTATAAAGTGTTAAAAATTGAGCTTTGAAGTAGGCAACCATTATTTCTGAATTGATATCTCTATTTTTGTCAGTTTTCTTCATGTAAATTGGCACTCTGTTATAAGGTGCATATATTTATAATTGCTCATTCTTTTTTGATGGCTTTACCCTACTTACCTTGTATCATTACCCTCCAAATTTGTAGTAACAAATGGTTTTCACATGTTTGTCTGGTATTTATATAGCCACTTCACATTTCTTGTGTGTGCTATTTGCATAATATACCTTCATCCATCTTTTTACTTGGAATTTATTTATATTTTAAAACCTAAATGTTGTAGACAGCATACAGTGGATTTTTAAATTTCATGTTAAAATATTTGCCTTTTGATTGAATTTTAATTCATTTATATTTCATGATACTGATACTGTTGGATTTATGTCTATGGAAACATGATTTCTATGTGTCTCATTTTGTTTCTATTCCGCTATGCCTTCTTTACTGCTTCCTTTTGTATTAAGTGAATATTTTCCCATGACTTCTTACCTTTTTTTTTTTTTTCAACATTTCATGGAGTCATTATTTAGTGGTTGCTCCAAGGTTTACTATATATATCTTCACTGACCACAATTAGCATCCTACTTATATTACCTTAATTTTCACTGAGATAAGGGCTGGCTCAGTGGTTGAGGGTCTGCCTTTGGCTCATATCATTATCCCTGGGTCCTGGGATTGAGTCCTGCATCAGGCTTCCCCTAGGGAGCTAGCTTCTCCCTCTGCCTATGTCTCTGCCTCTCTCTTGTGTCTCTCATGAACATATGAAATAAAATCTTTAAAAAAAGAAAAATTTTCAGTGAGATAAAGAGATACATAAGATTATTTCTCTACTTTATCCTCCTTTCATAATATTTTTGTTGCATATATATTATACCTATTAATATTACTAGACTCCTCCCTATTGCTTTTCACCACAGCTTCCAATGTTTGGTGAGAGTCCTTTAGGCTTCAACATCTCCAGGTCCTGTTAAAATTAGATCTTTTGGAAATAGATTAGGAGCTACCTTGTTTTTTGTCCTATTTCTCACCCAGGCAAAATCTCAGATCCAAGGCTGGGACTCTGGAATTGGGCCACAAAGGCACACTTTCTTGGAGTGACACCCCCTCTTTATTTATTTATTTTGGACACCCCCTCTTTAAATATTAAACGTTCAATTAAGAGGTGGACAAAAGCCTAAGTTCTTTCTGACTTGCCTTTCCTCCACTACTGCTTTATAAGCCAGTGCAGGGTGCTTAGGAACCCAATATTCCCATGGTGCCATGAGTAAGGTAGAGTATTCCATGAGGGGAGGTTGGGCAGGAGGAAAAAATCCCATCTCTCAACCGTGCTCACCTAGAATTTAGCCACAGCAATAGGAAACACAGGGCAGGTTGAGAAATGCTGATGTCTAGCTCTTCCCAGAAATAAAGCCCTCTGGCCAGGAGCTGGCAAGATAGGGAGCCTTGTGTTCCTGGATACACTAGTCTGGAGTATTCATCTTGCTGAGCTTGGAGGTGGAGGGAGAGAGTTCTCTTGGTTTAAATTACACAGATACTCAATTATTACTGAATTTTCACAAAGTCTCTTCAATAGATGTTCATTTGCTGTAATTTTTAGAAGTATTTCCAAAGGCTTTAAATAATTTTGTTAAAAATATAACTTTTACCACTTCACTGAGGAGGTGGTTACAGATATACCCATGTTGTCATGCTATAAGTAGATCTGAAGTTTTGAACTTCCATTTCTGAAACAATCAAAGTGTCCCAAAGCCATTACTTCTATGTACTTTTTGGCCCGCAGCTCATTTTCTAGCCTGGAGATTTAGTTCTCCATTATCTATTTGGCTATGGTTTCATTTCCTTATTGACATTTATATTTCTATTAAGCACTTGAGTAAGACAAATACTTGTGTTAAAAGAAAATGAGAAAGTTTGGAGTGACTCTAATTAAATTAAGTAAGGTTTTTCTATTTCCAATCATATAAACCACTTGAGCTTTATACCATTTCTTGAATGAAGTAGGAAATAAGTCATTCCATTTATTCTCATTTATTCTTCACGAAATAATTCCATAATGAAAAAAAAAAACATGTATCTGATTCATTAAGTTAGGAAGTCTGGCTCTTTTTAATTTTTTTTTCTTTTTTTAAACAGAGGTGAAAGAGGTCTATATTACAGATAGGCTAAAAATGTCAGACTTCTCAGGATTGACCTTTTTAAATTTTTCTTCCTCAGAGCCCCAGCTCCAATGCACCTGCTCATAAAACCGTTATCTTTATTTATTTATTTATTTATTTTTTAGAACCGTCATCTTTAGAACAAAGTTTTACAATGGCCGCCCATTTTCAGTTTAAATACTGAATACAAGACAACTCAAAGATTTTCTGACCTCCCAATACTTGCTCATGCCAAATACCTTAAGATTAAAAATTTAAAATTTGGGGCACCTGGGTGGCTCAGGGGTGCCTGGGTGGCTCAGTGGTTGAGCATCTGCCTTTGGCTTGGGTCATGATCCCAGGGTCCTGGGATCGAGTCCTGCATCGGGATCCCTGCAGGGAGTCTGCTTCTCCCTCTGCCTATGTCTCTGTCTCTCATGAATAAATAAAAAATAAAAAAATAAAAATTAAATAAAAATTCTTTAAAAAAATAAAAATTAAAAATGCAAAATAACCTCTTAAGAGGCCAGGATAATTGTTTTTGTTTTGTTGTTTTGCTTTTCAAAAACAACAAGGTACATGATTCAAATAACTTTTTCCAAAACAACATAGAACTTAACCACCCAAAAATGGAAATTGTAAAAGTTTTACTTTTTTGTAACAGTGACTAAGAAGTATCAAGCTTTCCTTTTCCTTATTTGCTTTTGTTTTTAAAACTGTTAGTCAATAGGTTTAAAATTATCAAAATATGTAAGATTAAGAAAACAAATCACAAAAGAGAGAAGGGATCTACTTTACCTAGTTGAGGAGACTGTGGTATTATAATTATGCTCCCACTTTTGAAATAATTCTAAACTTAAAGAAATTGCATTCCTCTTTGTGTTTGAGTGTGCATTGCATATATCCTCTTTTTACACAGAAGTGAATATGTAACCCAATGCAATTATCAAATTCAGGAAGTTTAATATTTGATGCCTTTCATTTAACAAAACCTTCCTTTATATTCATATCTGGTCACTTGTTCCAATAGCATCCCTTATTCTTTCTCCATTCCAGGACCACTTAGCCTCCCCCCCACCCCCACCCCATGACATTGATATTTTGCCACATTTTTAAAGATTTGGTTAAGAAATGATAAATATAAATACTTGAAGATTTACTGATTGTCAGTTAAAACCCATTATTCAGACTTGAAATCACTTACTATGACGTTTGGGGAAGGTGACCAAACTAGACTTGGTTATTGCCATGTCTTAACTGAAAGTGTTTCTTCTGTATCAAGACCTCAGGAGATATAAAGGGAAATTGAGACAACAAAAATATAAACCGAAACTAAGTATATCCCTGTTATGTGAAATTTGGAATGAATATAATTCAAAGACTATTAAAGTTGTTGAAGCTTCAGTGAGAGCATATATCAAATGATAATAATGATAAAGAACTTTCCTACAAACAAAAGTACCGTTACGTAAACATGCTAATTTACTATAAATGTTCTTGCCTCATCAGATAGAAGAATCAGAATGTCTATATGGGAAACTTCCAACTTGTACACAAAACTTGCTTTGAAACTGCATTGTTGAAGCAAGTATGATTTATTTTTACTGGATTTTATGTGCTTTTCATAAAGCATCTCTTCATTGTTATTTTTTAATATTCTACCTTATTTCTAAAAAGTTTAATTTTATTAATTATCCTAGGTGGATTTTTATTTTCATTCCTTTTCCATTTTTCCCCATAAGATGATTGCTATTTTGTTAAACATGCCCTGTTTAACCCGACATTGACATTGGCCATTTATCACAGGCCGTTCTTTGTATCTGTCTGGCCCTTCCACTCAGCTCGAGAAGTGGAAAATGACTTATAAGGCTAAATTAAGGTGACCTTTTAGAAAGCATATCACACTATATCCAGTTGGAATTAAGCTTTCCCCCAATCCTTTTACCCCAACTGCACTTCTAAAATAGTTTGATCTGTCTGGCAATAAATCTGTTAGCATCAATGTTATTCTAAAATTGTACATCTTTAGGAATAAATGATTTTTATGTTTGTCTTCCTCATTCTGGTTTGTTTGGGATCAGGAACTTTGTATCCTCCATAGTCTTAGTTTTATACATTGTAGACGTATGTACATACATACATAGTACATAAATAAGTATATATTGAATTCTATTTCCTAGTATTTTACCTACAAAAGGAGACTGCAATGCCTGGCTCACTGGAAGAATTAGTTGTACTGACATACCTATTGGGCAGTGAACTTTGCAATGTGTTTCTTAAGAATATTGAAATAAGCACTTGTTAGCTTGAGCTGACCCAACAATGCACCACAGAGTACACAGCCTTAAGCAACAGAACTGGAGGCTGGAAGTCTAAGATCAAAGTGTCAGTAAGGCTGATGATCTTCGATGAGGTAAGGATCTCCTCCAAGCCTCTGTCCTTAGCTTATAAATGGCTGTCTTCTCCCTGTGTCTTTCATGGTCTTCCTCTTCTTACAGGACTCTAGTTAGATTAGAGTAGGGCCCATCCTAATAACGTGAGGTCAAGACTCTCTTTCCAAATATAATCACATTGTGAGTTATTGGTGATTAGACTTCAACATCTATATTCTGGGGAAAAGGAACACAATTCAGTACATAGTAGCATCAGTCCAAAAATTTTGTAACATGCACATTTATGACTAAGTATTTTAATGAACTTGGATGTTTTAAAAATTACAACCAGACACTGGAAAACTTAAAATATCTTAATAGTTTTATGATGGATAGAAGATGGTGCTGGGGAAGACAGAATTTGATAATAAGGGGAGAATTAAAATTAAAACACAAAGACTATAAATTCCTAGAGGAAGAGAAGAAGGTTTCACACAATGTGTAAAATGGTGGAGAGAATACAGAAATGAAAGAAAAGAGCACTAAATCTGACTTCATGTCTATTTCCCTAGAGATGTCCCAGTCTCAATTGTTAAACAATTCCATATTGACTATGGAACTCTAATACAACAAAAAGAGACTAGCCCAAGCCTCTGAGACTTTTTTCAATACATTAGTAGAAAATATTGTGATCAGCCCTCTACTTAAAAACTCCCTGGGTAAAACAATAGCACTATTTATGCCATGATAGAACCTGTTTCTCTTGAGAGATAATAATAGTGATGACCAGCCCCTCAAAAATTCTAAGAAATGTGAATCTGGCCACCTAATCCTGTGTATATTAAATTCTAGGTAGAGCACAAACTTCTTGATTTGATGTTGAAATAAACAGCATCTCTTATTTAGGGACAAATTACTTTGTTGATACATTTTCCAAGCCTGCTTTCTCCCTCCTGAGGCTTGTCTTTAGTCCCAATTTGTTGCTCATTAACACATCTGTCAAAGGGTAAATACAGGAAATAAAGGAAATGAAACAGTCCAATTCAGTCCTCGTTATGGACTCATAAAAACGTTTAATGAAAAAAGATGTTGAATTTTATGGGATGGATAAAAGTAAATGGCTGTTTTCAAAAATCAGCTCCTTTTAAAATTGTAATGAGTAGCTCATTTTTTAATATTGTAAGAAAATACTGAGAAAAAAAGTATGTTAAATCTCACTGTATTTGCCACAGAACAAATAGTACTACAGCTTCTACAGATACATAAGGTCATACATTATTGAGATTACTACTTATAAAATGCCAAAGAGATTAGAATAGGTTAATGTGACCTTTTTCTAAAATGATACAAAGAGTATAAAGCTATTTGTTACCTGTTACATCTCTAGTTTACTTATATTGACAATTTTCAACATTTTAAGAACTATTGACCATGTTAATACCCACAGAAGTCTCCCCCTATAAATTATTCCCACCAATGCTAATACTGGTATCCATGGACTTTTCTTTGGGCAATCCTAGGGCACTGTAATCAATTACTCTGTACTAGCCTGCTATGTTAGCAAGTAGTATTTTCCCAAGTTTGATTTTTCTGAAAACTACTATTGGCACTATTATTTTTCCCCTCAAGATGTCAAATTGAGTTACAATTCAGACTCATGGATACTCTTACCCAAAGTGAAAGAAATAGAAATCAAATTGTATTGTGAATTCTTTTGAAATAGTGAACTTTTGAAACATGAATTTGGAAGTTGTATTAATAAGCATATTTTGGCAAGTATTCTGAAAACTAAGGCAGATGAGTTTTAGGGGGAATGAATTTTAAAAAGCCTCATTATAAATTGATAGGCTACTTCAAAATATAGCTTTCCCATACTAGTGAGATGGTGATTTGGCTTTTAATGGTTTTAGGTCTACTTGCAGCAATAGGCAGTTTTACCCTCCAGCTATCCCTACTGGTGAAAGTAATTCCATCTGAATAGTAATAGTAACTGTGAACAGTTTACTAGTGCTATAATGTTCCATAAATTGTCCTAAGGGTGTTACATGTATAAACTAGTTAATCTTCTCAACATCTGCTATTATTTTAAATAAGAGAAAACTGAGGCAGAGTTAAATACTTTGTCTATTACTGTGAGAGACTGGGAGATCTGAGACCTTGCAATGAAGACTTTGCAAGTTCCTATTCCCAAAGTTCTTCCCCAACCACTTTCATTTTCTTTTAAAATGTGGTGAAATGGGGATGCCTGGGTGGCTCAGCAGGTGGACATCTGCCTTCAGCTCAGGTCATGATCTCAGGATCTAGGATCGAGTCCCACATCAGGCTCCCTGAGAGGAATCTGCTTCTCTCTCTGCCTGTGTCTCTGCCTCTTTCTCTCTCTCTGTGTCTTTCATGAATAAGTACATATTTTTTAAAAAGTGCTGAATATACATAAACATTACCATCTACACCATTTTGAGTATACAGTTCAGTAACGTTCAGTACATTCACATGGGTTGTGCAACCAGTCTCCAAGAACACTTTTCGTCTTGCACAGCTAAAACTCTAGACCCATCAGCTTTTCTTTCCTTTCTCTTCCCAGCCTCTGGCAACAACCATTCTACTTTTTATTTCTATTAATCTAACTACTGTAGGTACATTATATAAATGAAATCAAACGGTATTTGTCTTTTGGGGACTGGCTTATTTCAGTTAGTATAATATCCTCAAGGCATACTGTAGCCTATGTTAAATTTTTTTTAATGCTGAGTGATACTCCATTATATGTATAAGCCACATTTTATTTATTCTTTTATCCATAAATTGATCATTGGGTTTCTTTCACATCTAGTGATTGTGAATCTGGGTGTACATATGTCTTCCAAGAACCAGCTTTAAATTTTTTAAGCTACATACCCAGAAGTGCAAATGCTGGCTCATAGAGTAATTCTAATCTTTTTTTTTTTTTTTTAAGAAGTATCATACTATTTTCCACAGCAGTTGTACTATTTTACATGCCCATCAGCAGTGCTCAATAGTTCCAATTTCTCAACATCCTCACCAAAATTTTGTTTTGTTATGTATGTATTCATTTATTTATTTGTAGTTTTTATTTTAATAGTAGCCATCTTTAATGGTGTGAGACAGTATCTTACGGTAGTTTAGATAAGATTTTCCTGATGAGTGATGTTGAGCATCTTTTCATGTGTTTATCCACTTATATATGTCTTTTGGAGAAATCTCTATCCAAATCCTTTGCATATTTTTCAGTCAGGTTTCATTGTTAAATTCTAGGAATTCTTTATATATTCTGGATATTAATCTCTTATCAATACATGATTTGCAACTTTTCACGCATAGGTTGCCTACTCTGTTGATTGTATACTTTGATGCACAGAAGTTCTTAATCTTGATATAGTCCACTTTACCTATTTTTGCCTGTGTGGCCTATGTCTCTCTATAATCTCCTCACCCACTCATGTGTATGTTTTGAGGCACTAGCTTGTTTTTCCTTCCCTGCTGATAAAATTTTAAATGCCTCCAAATGACTAAGTAATAAGAAAAATTACTCTCTTTGCTGAGAATTGGCCTTGACCAACTAATCCTAAACAACCTCAACTCTGCTAACCCCTTCCTGGTAAAGCCCTATAAAAAATTTGACTTTACTTCACTAAATTGCTCACCCAGACTTCTGAATTATTGAAACATAGATTTGAAACCCAATAGGCTGATCATAGAGTAAATTTTTAACCACTGCACCCACTACAAGTCTATCTGTAATCAGCATTGACATGAATTACTGTATTACTTGCAAAACTACTAAAGATATTTTGTATAAAGATGAAACTAAATTCTTTAATTTCAATTTATAGCAAATATTGAATGAGAAACAACTGTTATATTCATATATACTTTAATTTTATTCAATAAACAATGTTTTGATAATTGGTATGGGATTTTATGGAAAAATATATGACAAATATTTGAGGTGATTTGAAACTGGCTCATGTCTCAGCGCTTCAATTCTGTGTGTTTTTTTCCCTTTTGGGAATAAACTCCCACTCATCATACCAATAAAGTGGTGAAAAAAATCATAATGATTTTTTTGATTTTGAGTTTGCAATGATTTAAAATGAACCTGTTGTCTATTACTTATTTTGAAAAGCATGCATTAGAATTGTTTTGATAAAACAATTGTTAGTTTTGCCTATTGAATACTGCATATTACATGAGATAACACAGTAATCATTCTCTTAAATTTATGCATATATATTATCTTAAAGTGCAATTTCTTAAGAAACAAAAATGAAAATTATTTTTATTTTTTAAAAGATTTTATTTATTCATGAGAGACACAGAGACATAGGCAGAGGGAGAAGCAGGCTCCACACAGGGAGCACAATGTGGGACTCGATCCCAGGACTCCAGGATGATGCCCTGAGCCAAAGGCAGATGCTCAACCGCTGAGCCACCCAGGCATCCCCAAAATTAGGTAGTTTTAATTCCATTTACCCTGAGAAATGTCCTAAATAAAATATGCCCAAGCTGAATGTATTAGCGTGAATTACCACATTTGTATTTTATTTAGAACTTATGGAACACATATGGGTATATAATTTTACATAATAAGGGGCAATTACTGGAAGCTCTCCAGAAGAAATATTATTCCTGTATTAGAGATGTGCATGAAGCAAGACGAGATGGAACTAGTATTGTAATATAATTTCTTCAATCCAGTTCATAGCATCAATGACTTGAGCTCAACGTTATAAAAAACAAAAGCAGATCTTCATAAAGTTCAACTAAACCTGAATGAAAGCAAGATCACAAAATAATCCCTTAAAATAAACCCCTCACCTTTTGGCTAATGTAACATTTTAATCAAAGAGTAATTGGGGGCAGCCCTGGTGGCGAAGCGATTTAGCGCCGCCTGCAGCCCAGGGTGTGATCCTGGGTACCCGGGATCAAGTCCCACATCGGGCTCCTTGCATGGAGCCTGCTTCTCCCTCTGCCTGTGTCTCAGCCTCTCTCTCTCTCTCTGTGTGTGTCTCTCATGAATAAATAAAATCTTAAAAAAAAAAAAGAGTAATTGAAATAACTTTAAAAATAACTTTAAACAATTATACTTTACCTTGGAGAACTTAAATATTTCACTCAGTAAAGCAGTATGGGTGCCTACTATTACCCCCCTCCCCCATCAGAATAAACATTGCCCTCTCTGTAGCTACTTTTTGTGGAGTCACCCCTTGAATTGAGATCAAGTGTGTGTTTGCTTCATCTGAACTCTTCCCCTTAACATAAGAGCTTTTTAAAATAAGAATTCTGATTGTTAATGGTTTCAGGCTTTATTTAGAATAAGAAATTCATATAATTTATTAGTATTTCAGATTTATCTGTGAAGAGCAATCCCCTTTTCAGTAAATTTCTTAAATTTAAAGCTGAGCTCATAAATTGGTGGCAGATGACTTAATGAGATTATCTTCAAGAGGTCTGGGTTCCAGCCTTAGCTCTCCTATCAACTCTTCATGTAACAATTAGTCTCTGAGCTCCAGGTTCCCCAGCCATTACATGGGCGTGTCAGTAACAAACTTAGATAAAGCTGGAGATTACTGAAAGTCTAACATGGGCTGGACATCTAACACATGGTAGTAGTTACTTTAATTCTGGAAATAACCTGATACCGTAGGTATTACCCTCATTTTATAAGTATTTCAGAGACCAACTGGGGAAGCACAGTTATTCCATAAAACAGTCTGTACTGTAGGTATTACCCTCATTTTATAAGTATCTCAGAGACCAATTGGGGAAGCACAGTTATTCAATAAAAGTCTGTATTTGTAGACAGATTTCCGTTTCCAAATTTTCTTTCCAGTGTTAGGCCACTTTGCTATGATGGTGAGGGTCTATTGAACAAGTAGCTTTGGCAGCACTTTGTAGCCATATGGCTAACACCTTTGCTTCTTTATACTTGTCTGATAGTAGAAAAGAAGAAACCTGTTAAAATAAAGCCAAAGAGCCCTGGAGTAGGGATTTGAAAATCCATGTTCTACTCTAGTGTACTAGTTTCCTATGGCTGCCATAACAAGTTGATGCAAAATCTATGACTTAAAACAACTTAAAATTGTTTTTATAGTTTTGTGGATAAAAAGCCAGGTGTCAGCAGGGTCTGCTCCCTTTTGGAGGTTTGAGAAGAGTCTATTTCGTTGCCTTTTTCAGCTTTTTGAGCAGTATTAAGTTCCCTGGTTTGTGGCCACTTCCTTCCATACTCAAAGCCAGTAGTAGAAAATCTTGCTGTAGTAGTAACACTGTCTCTTTTTGTGCCATATCTTCTGCCTGCCTCTTGTTAGGACCCTTGAAATTATACTGGACCCACCTGGATAATATGGGGAAATCTTCCTATTTCAAGATCTTTAATCACATTTGCAAAATCTTTTGCCATGTAACATTCACAGGTTCTGATCATGGGAACATATCTCTGGAGACTATTACTCAGCCTACTACATTCTGATTCTGTCACGCTGCATTAAAATGACTTAGATTCATTCGGTTTTTCTATTAATATATTCCCCGCACTTTGGAATGCTTTGATATTTTTTGAGATGCTATATGTATGCTACTATAAGACTTCTTACTGTATCTTTGGTATGATCAAAATTGCTGAAGACGAAGTAGCAATGGAAATGCCACTTTAAAAATAACTAGGTACTGCTTTAAGGACTCACACCTAGAGCAACTGTTATAAATATTTGCTTCAACTTATTATTTATTTTTTTAAATCTTTTTTTAAGATTTTATTTATTTATTCATGAGAGACAGAGAGAGAGAGAGAGAAGCAGGCTCCATGCAGGGAGCTTGACGTGGGACTTGATCCTGGTCTCCAGGATCACACCCTGGGCTGAAGGAGGCACTAAACCACTGAGCCACCTGGGCTGCCCATCTTATTATTTATTTTTGATTATCTTTTTTTTTTTTTTAGAGAGTGAGGGACAAAGGGAGAGGGAGAGAGAGTCTTAAGGCTCCACAACCAGCATGGAGACCGATGTTGGGCTTGATCTCAGAACTATGAGGTAATGACCCAAGTGGAAGTCAGGAGTCTGACAACCAACTGAGCCACCCAGGTGCCCCTTGATTTACTTAGTTTTTAAAAACTTGGCATTTATGTTCACAATAAAATGGATGTGTTAGACTCAAATCAATGTTAAAATAAGCAAGATCAATACAAAGAGGTTATTGTACCTTGCATTGGCACTACTGGTTTTCCCATTGCTTATTTTTCAACATTTTAATTGCCTGATCACAATAAATTTGAAAGTTGGTCTCAGAAAGTTGAAGAAATTGAGAGAGATGTTTGGTTCTCAGACCTCCCTAATAGGTAACAGAATTAAATTTTTGTCTACACTGATGGCCGGTGAAAAGCACTCTAACTATGCTGCAGTTACAGTAAAATAAGATACATTCCCATTGGAATTAACTATGATGCCAGATTCCTTATTTAATATTAAGAAGTGACCAAAATCTCCTTTGAAGGTACTTCTCTTCCATAATGATTTTGAGTCTACAAATAAATCATTTAAATATTCGTTTGTTATTGGAGTCAGAGATGGTATATTACAGTAGTATGATATTGCAAGAATTATGGCAATAAGGAACTTGGAGTGAGTTTCCACAGTTGAAAACATATATATTCACCCTTATAGAAGTCTGACGTGGTAGGTGCTTTTAAAATTTCCATTTGAGGAGAACACACACGAGATGTTAATTACTTTCAAATATCATATTAGAGAGGAAGATTGATTTTTTTGAACACAGGTAATACTACAAAACTGAATACATACACTCTGCATAATAGTGCTTAATTACATTAAATTTTCTGGGTTGGGCAATATTTTCTATTAATCAAGCCATATTTTCATTTTTGTATTAAAGATACACATATAGGGATGCCTGGGTGGCTCAGCAGTTAAGTGTCTGCCTTTGGCTCAGGGCGTGATCTTGGAGTCCCAGGATCCAGTCCTGCATCGGGGTCCCTGCAGGGAGCCTGCTTCTCTCTCTGCCTGTGTCTCTCATGAATAAATAAATAAAATTAAAAAGTGAAAAAATAAAGATCTACATATATAGCAAAAATTCCATTTTAATTCAGACTTAAAGTGATAAATTTCCCTGGAAACATCTTTTTTAGCCCATTGACTACATAAAATGTATGCAGTCTAGATGTGATATAATTAGATGTCACTGAGAATTTATAAGAAAATCTAGTATCTGTTCAAGGATTTCCTAAAAGTACTTCTGATATTGAGGCTCAAAGAGGTGCTATAGCGTTGACATTAAAACAGTAATGCCTTAACAATTTTGTTAAGATTCATGATTTAGATGACTCAGCTCAGCTGGTATGGATAGTATTCTTTTAATCTCACAAAAACTCCAATTTATAGTAAATTTTTTGAGTAAAATAGTCATAGTGATTGACCTTAAGAAAAACCTCTTTGGCCACAGAAACCACTAAGTACAGAATTCTATCTTGTTGATCTAGAATATTCTCCATGATAGGCCATATCCCAGGCCATAAAGCAAATATTCACAAGTACTCAGTAGTATTAAAAAAACGCAGAATATTTGTTCTCTGATTAAAAGAGTTGGGCAGCCCCGGTGGCGCAGCGGTTTAGCGCCGCCTGCAGCCCGGGGTGTGATCCTGGAGACTCAGGATCGAGTCCCACGTCGGGCTCCCTGCATGGAGCCCGCTTCTCTCTCTGCCTGTGTCTCTGCCTCTCTTTCGCTCCTCTGAATAAATAAATAAATAAATCTTAAAAAAAAAAAAAGAGTTAATTTAGGAATCATCAGAAGAAAATTAGGGAAATGAATAAATACTTGGACATTTATTTAAGAAAAATAATTTTACAGTAACAACAAAAAACCTTGAATTCTGAAAGTTCTAAAACCTTGCTGAGAGAAATTGAAGTTCTTAATAAATGGTATCCCACTGAGGTTTCTTGTTTGTTAAGCATTATTGACAGATAACTGACAAATCAAATTATAAGCTATTAAAGTATACATCATAATGATTTGATATGATGTATATGTTGTGAAAAAATTTCTTCTATGTGGGTAATCTATAGAACCATCACTTCATATTTCTTTGAGTGAGAACATGTAAATTGTACTCTTAGGAAATTTCAATTATCCATAGTGGTACAAGATACGGTCACTATATTAGGTATTAGGTTAGATCCTTATTCATCTTACAGCTACAGATTTGTTACTTTCCACCAGTCTCTCCTTATTTCTCCCACCGATAGACCCTAACAACCACTTTTCTACTATGTTTCTATGAATGAGACTTTTTTTTTAGATGCCACATGTAAGTAATATCATGCAATATTTATCTTTCTCTTTGACTTCACTTAGCATAATGCGGTCAAGGACCATTCATGTTGTCCCAAATAGCATGATTTCTTTCTTTCCCATGGCTGAATGATATTTGTGTGTATGAGTAAGTAAATACAACATCTTCTTTATTCACCCACTGATGGATACTTAGATTGTTTTCATACCTTGGATACTGTGAATAACGCTGCAATAATCATGAGAGTGCAGATATCTTTTTGAGATATTCATTTCCTCATTTTCTTTGGATATATACACAGAAGAAGAACTGCTGGATCATAGGATCTCTCTCTCTCTCACTCTCTCTCTCTCTTTTAAAGATTTTATTTATTTGAGAGTGAGCATGCATAAGCAGAGGGAGAGGGACAGGGCAACTCTCTGCTGAGCAAGGGACCCACAAGAGACTTGACCTCACAATCCTGAGATCATGACCTGAGTTGAAATCAAGAGTTGATCACTTAACCAACTGTGCCACACAGGTGTCCCATAGGGTATTTCTATTAGTTTTTTGAGGAACCTCCATTTTTTTTTAAATAATGACTGAATCAATTAACATTTTCACCAAAAAGGATTTCTTTGTATTCACATCTTTACCAGTACTTGTTACCCCCTTGTCTTCTTGATAAGCGTTCTATCAGGTATATACTGATATCTCATTGTGTTTCTGATTTTAATTTCCCTGGTGATTAGTGATGTTGGGTATCCTTTTATGTGCCTTTTGGCCATTTGTATGTTGTCTTTGGAAAAATGTCCATTCAGGTTTCCTGCCCACTTTTTACTCATTTTTTATTATGTTTACTTGTACGAATTTTCATGTTTTGCATACTAACATTTTACCTACTATATGATTCACAAATATTTTCTTCAATATTGCCCCTCCCACTTTTTTGGCTTGTGAGGAATCTTTTTTACTTGATTTACTGTTATTTGATGATTTTTTTTTGCTTTTGTTGCCTGTGCTTTTAGTGTCTTATAAAAAAAAAACTCACCAAATTTTTTTTTAAATAAAAACTCACTGCCAAAATTAATGTTAAGGAGCTTCTTGCCTATTTTTTCTTTTGAAGATTAATTTGTTTATGAGAGAGAGAAAGAGAGAAACAGAAACAGCATGAGCAGGGGCCAGAGGGAGAAGAATCTCAAGTAGACTCCATACTTAGCTTGGAGCCTGATGTTGGGGGGCTGGCTCTCACAACCCTGAGCCAAAACTAAGGGTTGGACCCTTAACCAACTGTTCACCTGAGTACCCCCACTATGTTCTCTTCTAAGATTTTCACATTTCAGATCTTAGGTTTAAGTTTTTAATTTTTCTCAAGGTATTTTTTGTGAGTGGTATAGAGGACCAATTTTATTCTTTTGCATGTGACTGTCTAGTTTTCCCAAAACCATTTAGGAAGAGACTATTCTTTTCTCATTGTGTAGTTTTGGCTTCTTTGTCAAAAATTGACTACATATGCATGAGTTTATTTCTGAGGTCTCTATTCTGTCCTATTGATCACTGTGTGTGTGTGTGTGTCTTTTTTTTTTTTTTTGCAATACTATAATGTTTTAAAATATAGTTTGAAATCAGGAAGTTTGATGCCTCCATCTTCTTTTTCTTCAGGATTGTTTGACAATATTTTAGTGCCATGCCAATTTTATGACTGTTTTTTTTTTCTATTTCTGTGAAAACTTCCATTGGGATTTGATGAGAATTGCATTGAATCTATATATCACTTTTGGTAGTATGTACATCTTAACAATTTTTTTCCAATCCATGAGGACAAACTAGATTTCCATATACACGCATGTCTTCTAACAGTTTCTTTTGTTAGTGTCTCAAAGTTTACAGTTTACAGATTTTTTACCTCCTTAAATTTATTGCTAAGTATTTTATTTTTTATATAGTTATTCATAGAATTGTTATATTTCTCTTTCTGATAATTCCTTAGTGTATGCAAACACATCTGATTTTTGTTCATTGATTTTTATATTTTGCACCATTACTAGATTCATTTATTAGTTTTTGTGAAGTCTTCAGGATTTTCTGTGTCTTCTGCAAGTGAATCTGTTTTGTTTCCTCCTTTCTAATTTGCATACCTTTTCTTTTTGTCTAACAATTCCAGCTGGGACTTCCAGTACTGTTTTGAATAAAATTGGTGAGAGTTGGCATGCTTGTCCTGTTACTTAATAGTGAAAAGCTGAAAACTTTCCTCTAAAATGAGTATGATGTTAGCTTTGGGCTTGTTATATATGTGTTCATTATGTTGAAGTATATTCCCTCTATCGTCAGTTTCTTGGGAGTTTTAACAATGGATGTTGATTTTTGTCGAATCCTTTTTCTGAATCATCAGCAATAATCATATGACTTTTATCCTTCATTTCGTTAATGTGGCATATCACAGTGATTAATTTGCAGATGTTCATCCATCCTTGTATCCCTGGGATAAATCCCACCTGATGTGGTGTATGAACCTTTCACTGTATTGCTGGATTTGGTTGAGGATTTTTGTGTCTATGCTCATTAAGGATATTGAACTGTAATTTTTTTTTAATCTTATAGTGACTTTGTCTGGTTTTAGTATCATGGCAACACTAGCCTAATCAAATGAGTTTTGAAGTTTTCTCTTTCAGTTTTTTGAAGAGTTTGTGAAGAATTGGTATTAATTCTTTTTTAAATGTTTGATAAAATTCACTTGTGAAGCCAGACATTTTTTAGGCAAGTTTTTGATAACTGACTTGATATCCCTACTAGTAATAGGTCTGTTCAGGTTTTCTATTTCTCATGATTGGTTCCTGGTAGGTTATAAGTTTCTAGGAATTTATCCTTTATTTCCAGGTTGTATGATTTCTTACAACCTTAAGTTTCTTTCATCAGTGTCTGGTAGTTTTCATTGTATGATTTGTTGGCACGTAAACGTTCATATTGGTCTTAGTTTCCTTTGTATTTGTGTGATGTCAGTTGTAATGTCTCTTTCTATTATAATGTGAGTACTCTTTTATTCTTTGTTAGTCTAGCTGACAGTATTGTTTTTTCTAAAAGCTAGCTCTTAGTTTCACTGTTATTGCTTTTCTAGTCTCTATTTCTTCTTTGATTTTTTTTTCCTTCCTTCTATCAACTTTGGGCTTTTTTCCCCCTGGTTCCTTTAGGTGTTAGGCTGTTTCTTTGAGATCCTTTTGTTTTGTTTTGTTTTGGTTTGGTTTGTTTTCCTGCTGTATATGCATTTATCATAACATTATGAACTGCTTTTGTTGAATCCCAATAGTTTCTGTATATCGTATATCCATTTTCAAGGCTTTCTATTATGTTACATTGATATTTGTGTCTCCTTGTATTTACATAGTATTTTATTTTATCTAGCTTTGTAGTATAGTTTGAGATCCTAAGATCCTCCAGGTTTGTTGTTTTCCAAGATTGCTTTGGCTTTTCAGGTCTTGTGTGGTTTCACACCAGTTTTAGAATTGCCTTTTTATTTCTTAAAAATGTCATTGGAATTTTGCTAGGAAATTCCTATATCTATAGATGGCTTTGGGTAGTTTGGACATTTTAAGAGTATTGTTACCCATGAACACAGGTTATATTTCCATTTGTTTAAGTCTTAAGTTTCTTTCATCAGTGTCCTGTAGTTTTCATTGTATGGGTCTTTCACTTCATTGGCTAAAATCAGTCCTAGGTATTTCATTATTTTATTTATTTTTAAAAAGATACTATTTATTTGAGAGCAAGAGAGAGCATGAGCAGGGGGAGAGGCAAAGGGAGAACGAAAGCAAGAATCTCAAGCAGACTCTGTACTGAGCATGCAGCCTGATGCAGGGCTCAATCCCATAAGCTCAAGATCATGACCTGAGCTGAAATCAAGAGGCAGATGCTTATACAACTGAGCCACCCAGGTGCCCCAGTATTTTATTATTTTTGATAATACTGTGAATGGGATAATTCTGATATTTCATTTTACACTATAGATACTATATTGATTGCTATATTTTGATTTTGTATATTGAAATTTTGCTTAATTGATTGATTAGTTCCAGCAGTGTTTTGGTTGTCTTTAGAATCTACCACATATAAGATGACACTATCTGCAAATACGGATAGTTTTATTTCTTTCTGATTTCACTACTGTGTGGATTGTAAACTTCAAAGTTGCTAAGAGACAAGATCTTGTTTCCACCAGAAAAAAGAAATGATAATCAGGTGACATGATAGAGATGTTAGCTAACATTATACTGGTAATCATATTGCAATATAAATGTATCAAATGAACACATTGAACACCTTTAACTTACATATTTTTAAATGTCAAGAAAAATCAATGAAACCAATATATAGTTCAGTATAGGTCTACTCTTGCATTGTCAATTAAGTTTCTTTTTCTTTTATTTTGGAAAGAGGTTTAGGAAATTCAGTAGAAAAAAAATTTGCATCAAATGGTGTTGGAATGACTGGACAGCTTATAAAAAAAACAAATGACTCTCAAATCTCATCTCACAAGATACACAAATGTTAACTCATTATTGACATTAGTCATAATCTTATGTGTAAATCCAAAAATCTGTAAAACTTCTAAAATAAAACCTAGAAAAATTATATGTGACTAGTAGGGAAAGGTTTTAAGGCAGAACAAAATGTAATTTATAAAAGAAAACTGATAAATTAGACTTTGGTCAAATTGAAGTCTTTTGTTTAAGACACAAATGATATATAAAATTATTAAAATCAGGTATACAATATCAGTTTTGATATGTATTTATTGCAAAATGATCACCACAACAAGTCTAGTTAACATCCATTATCACACATAGTTACAAATTTTTTTTATTGTGGTGATGACATTTAAGATCTACACTCTTAGCAATGTTCAAATATGCATACAGTATTAGAAAATACAGTCACCATGCTGTAAATTAAATCCCCAGGACCCATTTTATAACAGGGAATTTATATCTCTTGGCCACCTTCACCCATTTCAACTCTCTCTGTCCCCTCTGTCTCTAGCAACCACCAATTTGTTTTCTGTTCCTGAGTTGGTTGTATTACTATTTTCAAATCCACTTAAAAATGAGATTACATTCTGAAAAAAAAATGAGATTACACAGTATTTGCTTTACTTGGACTTACTTCACTTAGTTTAATACCCTCAGGCTCTGTTCATGTTACAAATGGCAAGATTTTCATCCTTCTTTTGGCTGAGTAATCCATTATTTTGTGTACATATGTTTGTAAACACCACATTTTCTTGATCCACTCATCCATCCATGAATGCTTCAGTTATTTCTGTGTCTTAGCTACTATAAATACTGCTACAATGAACTTGGGGGTGCAGATAGCTCTTTAAGTTGGTGTTTCCATTTCCTCCAGATAAATTCCCAGAAACGGAATGGCTGGATCTTATGGTAGTTGTATTCTTACGTTTTTGAAGAAATTCCAGACTGTTTTCCATAGTGGCTGCACCAGTCTACATTCCTGTTAACAGTGCATAAGGGTTCTCTTTTCTGCATATTCTCACCATTGCTTGTTAACTTGTGTCTTTATGACAATAGTCATTCCAACATGTGTCAGGTAGTATATCCCATTGTGGTTTTGATTTGCATGATTGTTTGATTTGATTTCTGATGATTAGTGATATTGAGCACCTTTCCATATACCTGTTGGCCATCTGTAGGTCTTATAAACTGAAGTCCTCTTCTCTTCAAGTGATTGAACTAAAAAATTCAATCCACAAAGGACTTGTTTTATGAATATATAAATAACTCTCATAACTCAGTAACAATGATACAAAAAATCTCCCAAAATAATGAGTACTCTTGACAAAAATTTCACAAGTTAAAATATTCAAATGTCCAGTAAATACATGAAAAGATGCATAACATCATTAATTATAAAGAATGGAGAAATTTAATCCACAAACTATCACTTAATATATATTTAAAATACTATACCACACCAAGTGTTAGGATAGATAGCAGCTAGAACTCTAATGAATTGCTAATGAATATGTGTGATGTTAGGACTACTTAGGAAAAACATTTGGCACCTTCTTAAAAATTTAAACATAAATCATAGGACCCAGGAATTCCACTCTGGTGTATTTACTCAAGAGAAAGAAAAACATAACCCTCTCAAAGACTTAAATATAAATATTCAGAGTAGCTTTATTGATAAGAACCAAGCCCATAAAACTAGCCACATTTTTATCTACAGGCAAATAGATAATAATTATTCTTAAAAGGCAAGTATTCAACAAGAAAAAGGAAGAAACTACCAATACATGCAAAACCATGGGGGAGTTTTAAAAAAATTATGATTGCTTTTGTACAAAATTATAGTACTGAAAAGTATAGGCCATAGTGAAAGAAATAAAATGTTGCATATAACATGAAGCCAAGGAAAAACTGATAGCAAAGTTTAAATGAGATGCCCAAAGACACCTAGTTCAAAGTTGGCAAGTGGTCAATTATAATGCAGTGATGATTCTATCATTCCCTAGCCAATGTGGAATCTAATGTGTCAAAAGAATGTGGTTGTCCATTGTGTACCACTGAAGAAGCTCTATCTTTCATGTGAACCAGCAGGGTCTTGTTAAATTAGGAAATGAACCAGAATTGAAAGTTTTATGAAGCAACTTGCAGATGTGAATTTAGAATCTATTATACTGTTTTTAATGGTTGAGAATGAGGAGGGTTATGACATAAAATCTTTGATCATAATATAATATTTTTTTCCATGATAAACAGTTTCCACAATCCTGCTTGAATGTTACTGACCTCTCTTCAACCATTAACAAAAATATGAAAGGCCAAGTCACTGACTACTGAGCACCTACTGTGATTTCAGCACCAGAATATAACCTAATCATCACTGTAGCTTTTATTCATGTTATATAGCCCTCCGCACACTTGCGTATGCCTAATATATGTTAAAGAATAAAAATAATAAACACAGAAGAGTAATTCATGATTTGTTTTATCTGCTCTGTGAACTGTTTATTAATAAACCATTAAAAGCGAGGTTAGGGCACAGTTCATTTTAATGCTCTTATAAATAAGGATTTCCTTTAAATTTTTTACAGCGATTTAACTCTGGTACCATTATCTTTCCAAAATGAAAAACAATCTGAACCAGAAAGGAAGCAGATGCATTAAATAAATGTACTGTTTTTAAAATGCCGAGTCTCTTTACATAATGCTGTTCACTCTTTCTAAACTCTGGTAAAAATTTAAATTTTGTAGGTTTTAAAATTTATTATTATATTAAACTTGTTCCTGCACTGGAGTGTATGGAGCCTTCAAAAGGGGAGGTTCATCCTTACCTGAATTTCTGAGCAAAAGAAGCTCAACACTGCTACAAAAAATTCAAAACAATAAAAATAATTAAAACTGGAAAGCTTCATTTGTAGGTCAGTGAATTCATAAATAGGCATATAGTATTAAATCTAATGGTTGTTTCTGGATATTTTGGCAAGTGTCTGTCATGAAATGGTTTGCTAAGGCCCACATAACCAAGGTGTAACATGAAGCCATTTTGAATGTAATATACCCCTCTAAATTAGGTTTCCTAGGATTTTTAGGCATACTGGATTGAAGAAATCCAAGTCAGGCAAGATCAATAGAATTTTTGATGTTTGATAAATGCTGTGGCTTACTGAAATGAGTCAAATTAATGGAATTCAAATTCTGGTTCTATTACTCACTAGCTGTAGTTATTTTAATCTCTTTGAACTGTTTTTTCATCGTGTGAAAAATAAGAGTAATGTGGAACAGAGTACCAGGGCTGTATAAAGGATTACATAAGATAATATTTAGGGGCACCTGGGTGGCTCAGTTGGGTAAGCAGCTGCCTTCAGCTCTGGTCATGGTCCCTACATGGAGCTCCCTGCTCAGCGGGGAGCCTACTTCTCCTTCTCCCTCTTCCTGCTGCTCCCCCTGCTTGTGCTCTTTCTCACTGTTAAATAAATAAATAAAATCTTAAAAAAAAAAAAAAAAACTAGCTCTGAAAGCATTCAGAATCCTACAAGGTTAAATGGATTTAATGTCTCAGACAATGTTTCTATCACTCATTTACTATTTACCCATATAAACTGTTGTTTTAACAGCATCTGGTTTTTCTGTATATAAGAATTAATTAATCTATGTCTTCACATGTTCTATTTCCTGCCTTTAGAGTACTTTCTCCTCTCAACTGCTGAAGTACACTCTACCATGTACTCTTGTACAAGGCATCAAAGTCCATGGAAACCCATAGTAGTATCTCCATTCTCTAAATTCATAGCACTGATTTGAGTCCTCTGATTTACCTCTTAAAGGCTATATCAGTGTCTTTTTCCTCCAAATCTCCAACACTTAGAAATGTGACTTCAGGAGGTGGACAATAATAAATTAGATTTATCAGAGGATAATGTGTCAGTGGCCAATTCTAACAAATCATCTCATATAACTTTTTTCTCTATGACCACTAATGAATGGGTAGTGGACCACATGGTGCTAGCCTCGGATGTGAGTGATGAATGAATTAGAAAATTCATTCAAGTGAGCCTGTTGGGAATCTGCACATTCAGGTAGAGTACAAACAGGTGATCTTAAGGGAGAGAAAGAATGAATATGACATAGGGATCCCTGGGTGGCTCAGTGGTTTAGTGCCTGCCTTTGGCCCAGAGCGTGATCTTAGAGTCCCGGGATCGAGTCCCACATCACGGTCCCCGCATGGAGCCTGCTTCTCCCTTTGCTTGTGTCTCTGCCTCTCTCTCTGTGTCTCTCATGAATAAATAAATTTTAAAAAATCTTAAAAAAAGAAGAATGAATATGACATTAAAAACCAGGGTCAGGGGAGGAAGCAAATTGTTGCCAAGAGGGAGGGAGTAGGGAATTGTATTCAGGGAACAGTCTATGAAATCTTTATACATATATTCAATATGCCTTCCTGTATACTTTCAACGTACTCTGCATTATAGCCCATTTGGCTTAAAATACCTTTAGCAAAATAATACATAGCTAAAAAAGGGATGAAATGCATTCTTTACGTAAACTGCAGTGTGTAAACTTACATGTCAGACAGCATCATCTGTTCTATCCAAGAACAGCAAGCAAGGGAGATAATGTCAGCTATGGTTGTCAAACAGCATCCATTCACAGATTCTGTAAATAATAATTCTTAAAAATAATTAGGCACATACCTCCTGAGCTACCCTAGAGTTACTAGCCTTCCTGTATTTAGGTGTAACAATAAGATTAAATGTACTGAGATATGAACAGAAGTGGTGGGTATTGATAATACACAAGCACTTTAAAAACAGTGAACACACCCCTCCCACTCTTTCCCCTTCTCAGAAGCTAATACCTGGAAGTACCTAAGATATCTTAGTTTTGGCCTGCAGATAAATAAAATGGCTCAAGGGCTGACAGAAATATAAGATGGAACCTATATTCCAAGCAGAGCCCTCCCTTGATTGGGAATGCTTACTTTGGACTGTTTCAAGGGGGCAAGGATGTGAAATAGTGTATCTTAGTTCTTACTGTCTGTTTCAGAAGCAACTTAATTGTCCTCCACTAAAATAAAATTTGTGTTATCATGGAAATAGTAGGGTGTTGAGGAAGAACTTCACAGCACCCTGTATGGAATCTATCACACTGGAGACAATAGGAGGATCACAGGGGAGCTGATACTGGCGGCATATGCACCGTGATGGAACAGAGACCCGATAGTTGAGGAGCTGCCAAGAATCACTATTTCCCCTTCTCCAATTCCCCTCTTGTGCTACAAAGTTCTTTATAGCACCTTCACCCATGCAAACATTCTGATTTTTTTCTCTCCTCAGCTAAGAGTCTATGGATGACTTCACATGCATTAAGGCATTTATTCCACAAACCAGTTCTTGGAAGTTGATATGAATACGAGACACATCGATTGTCCCCTTGACTGGATCTATGCCCTGTTCAGCCAGAGGGAAGCAATGGCAGGAGTTTAATGAGAGGAAATAGAGCAATCAGGTATTCTTTGCCAAATCCATTCCTGCTTAGTCATTGTGTGTTAGTACATAGATGCACCCTTCCTTGAAATCAACTTCTGCCATATGGCTGTATTTATGGTTCTGTTCTCCCTGGTCTCCAAGTACATTATTTGTCTCCGTGTCTTTTCAATCATAGTGACGGTAACAGCTTCACTCTATGGTTAGTTTTTTTGTATCTCGTCATCCTTTTTTTCTTTTAACCCTAACTATACCTCTATAAATAATCCCTTTATTAGCTCTCTAGCCGAGCCATCTGTTTCTTGATGCTATAATATATTGCTCCCATTTTATGGATGAGGAAACATAAGTACAAAAAGATCAACATCCTGAGGTCACTTAATAAATGATGTAATAAAGAATTGAAACCAGGCAGTGTGATGTAGGGTCTGTGTACCTAAATGCTAGGCGATAGTGCCTCCACATATCAGTACATGGAGACTGCATAGAATGGCTCAGAAGGAACTTAGAAATAAAAGAAAAATGTTCCGAGAGTTAGACTTTTATGACTCACATTGTGATGACTTAAAAAGTTTTGAAAAATGTAAATGACCAGATACAGTGTTCCCATTTGAACTGAAAAGTAGGAAAAGTCTAAAGAATGTGAAAATCAAAAGGGGAGGGAGTGTGGTCTAACAAGGAGAAAACAAAAGGAGTTCAATAAAGGAAGTTATGACAGTGTCCAACTCTGGGTGTTCAGAGTATTTTAAAATTTAGCTCCATTGTTAAGGTCATTCTAAGTATATAAGACAAATGAGGCTGCTTTATTCTGATGCCATTACATATTTAATACATCTCACTAAAGCCTTTTATTCTTATTATGTGTTCATCCAGCAGCTTTATGATCTTGATTTGTTTTTGTTATTCTGTCTAGAGGAGAATAATGCACTAATTCATACCTATTAAGGGTATGCTGTTCCTGTAGGTGTTTAAAATACTGGATAGAGTGATGTTTTGAGTATATTTATAAGACCTATGAGTAGCTAATGATTATCTGGCCCTGTAGGGTAGAGCCTCTTTCAGAAATCTGAAGACATTGTTTTTAAACCTTTAAGACTGAATGGCAATCATTTTATTATGTAGAGCAGATCTGTTTTTCAACTTGACTATTGGAAGGGAAGCAGAATAGAAGGGCAGTGTTCTCTGCAATTAGCTGAGAAACACGTAAAAAAAAAAAAACTCTAGCTAAGAGAAATATATCTTAGGAGATATCAATTATTGGCATCATTCAGAAAAAGTACTTAGGAAACAAGTATCTGTGTGCCAGTTTCTCCTAGTCACTCAAGTTAACAGACACAGTTCTCAAAGGATTCAGACTTTATAACCTAATATAGAATTTGTCATAAAAAAGTTACAAACATGAGTTTTGAAGCCAGTTTGACAGTAATATTTCTCAGCATAAAATAATAAATTGTCATTCTAGTTTATAAACAAGTCTCTCACGAGTATTATCAAATCCTCCCCGAGGGAGCTGACTCAAACAGCATTTTTCCAAATCCCCAAAAGCTGAAACCAAGATCCTGGACCCAGTGTGGTACAGATTCCCAGAGAGACTCAATCTAATAACTTCAGTCCATCTGATTCTGATTCCTGTGAACAGTAAATGGTTCTTAAGACACTGGGCTTGGTAATCAGATAAACTTGGGTTTGATTCTTGATCTTGTCACTTCCCAGCTGTGTGCTCTTGGCAGGCCCTTAGTTCATAAAGGGGGATACTGATGCCTTGATCTCAGGGTTACAATGAAGGGAGGATAAAATGGAACATGAGTCTGGGATGTGAACCACATATAGCAATTCTTACTGTCATTGCCATTAAAACTTTAACAGGCACAATTTAAACCTGTCTTTGATTACTAGAAGTTTACTTCAGAATCTTGTAGAATCTCGAATTAGCATTGTAAATATTACTTAGGACATTATTACAAATGGGTAGATGAACAACTGCATGGAGATCTACAGTTAGTAAATGGTAGATGAAGCAGCTTTGAGGAGGTTTGCATGCCTTTGTGAAACTTGGGCTGGTGAGAAAGAAGTTGTTACTAGTATATTTTTAATCACCAGATAATAGAGATAATAAAAATAAATAACTCAAAAATATTTCAGTGCAAAAGTAGTTTTGAGATTTCGGTCAGGAAAATTTCCTAAAACTATAGCAGACATGTTTTGAACTATTTTAATTACAAATACTTAGATTTTAGTAGGAAATTTATAAAAAGATAATTTCTTAATTATTTTATTATATACTAGGTAATGGCTAGAACCTGTGGATGCAAAGGTAAATATGAGGAAAAAGTACTCCTAAGGAACTTACTTTGAAATACCTTTAATCTGCAACATTATTTCCCAATGTTATTATAGATAAGTCACATATAATTGCATGCAATTAAATGGGAAAACAGGCCTGTTTTTTCAAGTTTTTATTTAAATTCTATTTAATTAGCATATAGTATTATATTGGTTTCAGGAGTAGAATTTAGCGATTCTTCCCTTACATATAACAGCCAGTGCTTATTACAAGTACCCCTCTTAACAGCCGTCACCCATTTAGCCTGTCCCCCTGCCCACTTCACCTCCATCAACCCTCAGTTGTCTTAACTCTATAGTTAAGAGTCTCTTACATGTGCTGCCTTCTTTTCCCCCTTCCCATATATTCATCAGTTTTGTTTCTTAAATTCCACATGTGAGTGAAATCATATGGTATTTTTCTTTCCCTGACTTATTTCCACTTAGCATAATACCCTCTAGTTCCATCTATGTTGTTACCAATGGCAAGATTTCATTCTTTTTCATGACTGAGTAAAATTACATTGTGTGTATATATATATAATCTTTATCTGTTGATGGACATCTGGGCTTTTTCCATAGTTTGGCTATTGTGGACATTGCTGTTATAAACATGGGGGTGCATAGTGCCCCTTTGGATCACTATGTTTCTATCCTTGGATAAATACCTAATAGAGCTACCCTATGGCCCAGCAATTGCACTATTTTTAACTTTTTGAGCAACTTCCATGCTGCTTTCAACATTGGCTATACCAGTTTGCATTCCCACCAACAGTGCAAGACAGTTCCTCTTTCTCCACATCCTTGCTAACATCCATTGTTTCCTGAGTTATTTTCCCATTCTGACAGGTATGGGGTGGTATCTCATTATGGTTTCGATTTATATTTCCCACATGACAAGTGATGTGGAGCATCTTTTATGTGTCTGTTAGCCATTTGTATGTCTTCTTTGGAAAAATGTTTATTCATCTGCCCATTTCTTTCCTGCATTGTTTTTTGAATGTTGAGTTTGAGAAGTTCTTTATAGATTTTGGATACTATTTATCAGATATGTCATTTGCAAATATCTTTTCCCATTTTGTTTAGTTTTATTGATTGTTTCCTTCACTGTGCAGAAACTTTTTATCTTGATGAAGTTCCAATAGTGCAGTTTTGCTTTTGTTTCCTTGCCTCCAGAGACATGACTAGTAAGAAGTTGCTATGGCTGAGGTCAGAGAGGCTGCTACCTTTGTTCCTCTCTAGGATTTTGAGGGTTTCCTGTCTGAATTTAGCTCTTTCATCCATTTAGTATTTATTTTTGTGTATGTTGTAAGAAAGTGGTCTGATCTCATTCTTTTTGCATGTTGCTGTCCAGTTTTCCAAACACTATTTGGATGGGAAAAAGAGACTTTTTTCCATTGGATATTTTTTCCTGCTTTGTCAAAGATTAGTTGACCATATGACTGTGGGTCCATTTCTGGGTTATCTATTCAGTTTCATAGATCTCTGTGTTTTGGTGCCAGTACCATACCATCTTGATGGCTGCAGTTTTGTAATATAGCCTGAAATCTAGAATTGTAATTCCTTCAGCTTTGCTTTTCTTTTTCAAGATTGCTTTGGCTATTCAGGATCTTTCACAGTTCCATACAAATTTGTGTGTTCTAAGATTGTGTAATTCCAGCTTTGTGAAAAATGCTGTTGGTATTTTGATAGGGAGTATATTAAATGTGTAGATTGCTTTGCTATTATACACATTTTCACAATATTTGTTTTTCTAATGTACAAGCATGGAATATTTTTCCATTTCTTTGTGTCATCTACAATTTTTTCATAAATGTTCTACAGTGGAAAATAGACTTTAAACAAGTGGAGATTTAATTATAAGGGGATTATGAGTTATTCATGTATTTGTTATATTTTAACCATTGTAGTGATTCAAGAAAGTCATTGAACTCTAATAAAATTGATTTTACCAGAAGCAGATGTGAGTTGGCCAGGCAATGTGTATGTGGTGAAAAATGTTAGAGGGAGGAGGAAAAAAAGATTCTAAATTGGGGGAGGGGGGTACAGCTCAGAGGAATAACCCCACATGGTGTATCTGAAGAACTGAAAGAAGTACTGGATTCAAAATAAAAGTAGGTAACAAGAGTCTGGGGAGATCAGTAGGGTCAGATCACATGGTGCTATATGAAAAATAGGCTCAATGAGGCAAAATTTGCTAGGAAAAGACAAGACCATGGTCTATGCACAGTTAGGATGATGGTCTGGTTCAACGTATTCATGAATTTGCAGGAAAAAAATTGACAACACAAAGACATAAATTTTAGAAATATTTTGTGATGGGAACCATATTTTTTTAACACCTCTAATTAGATTAGATATTTAAACTCAACTATAATTCACTTAAATTATAAATAAAATCTTTATTTTTATTAATCTTTTAGAACATACCAAGTCTTTAGAGCATAGCATTGAGTTCTTACATTTTGAAATACTACTACAAAACAACATAGGAAAGGTGAATCCTGGAAAAATAAAAAGAAGATTCTAGCTCTAAAAATCATCCACTGCAGGAACCAGAGGAAGAACACTGAAAACTGTTTCTCATCTAGCAGAATTTAAGAAAACAATGGATCTGTGTAATAGGGTAGGAATCATACAAGGGCAGTGATGGGAGAAACTGCAGGGTGGATGAAGGTACATCAATTGCATGCCCTCCTAAGACTAAACTAAAGTTGACAATGGGGAAAAATACAAATAAGACTTGACAGTGCCAAAAACTCAACTGGATATATGCCTCAGTGACTTAAAGATTTGCTGAAAACTGCATATTTGTTTGTAAAATTGTAAGTACAGAAATGAAATAGATCACATTACCCCTATGGTTTTGCAAAGAGAGAAATTCTAGTATGACCCACACAACCAGCCTGTGACTACAACAGAAAGTTATTCTGGAAGTCAGCGCTATTTAACTTCCTCTATTGTAATACGGATAAAAGTCTCAACTATCCAATCTTTTAATGCTCAATATAAGTGACTTAACTATATGTTTTATAAATGACAAATGTCTTCAACTGGTCTTAATATTTAGATCTACCAGACAGAATATATAATATATTTTGAATGTTCACAAATACTGGTAAGTTATATTCTACAGAACATACCAAATTTTTTAAACTTGGGATAGATTATTGTACTATGAAGGAGGAGAAAAGATCCAGAATCATTATCCAAAAATCAATGGTCTATTCCACTCAATCACAGAAAAACTTTAATGGCTAAGGTCCAATCATCATCTGAGAAAAGTTTACCTGGCATAGTGATGATAGAGCTGCATCGAACTATATGAATTTACCTTCAGAGTGATTGACCACTAAGGAAATCATTAAGTTCAGTCAACAACTAAATGTTTTAAACACACACTGATGAATATGATATACATTGATTTTGTGTAGATAGTAGTAATTAAATGTGTTTAGAGAAAAGTCTCAGCTCATCACACAATTATCTGGATTGAAAACATTCAACAGTAGCTTGAATTTCTAGAAAAAAAAAAACAAGAAAAGCTGTTTGAGGTCTGTTTAAGTAATTCATAATGTATCTGAAGTAAAAGTGGCCATTTAAATTCAGATGAATAATTGTTTATGGCTTTGGCTTACATGATGTCCAGGAGGGTGTCATGACAGGTGTAAAATCTTCTAATCACTACATATGAGATTAGTCTATTTTCTCATTTTAGGACAAGAATGCTTCAAACCATCTTGGAGACAGATGACCTGGAAAAGAGAGAGACACACACACACACAGATAAAAAGAATAGAGAAACATGCAGAAGGTCTAACAGAAGCAGTGAAGAATAGCTTATGAAGAAAATTTAACAGGCCCCAATTCCACCATCCTCCCACCATCATATACACGCTTCCGACAGGCAACTAACTTATTAGTTGGGATTTCCAGCTCTTTCCTTGTTTACCTCCATGTTGCTAAATATTCTTAAGTTAAGACATTAGCTGTTTTCTAATTAAAAAACGAGTTGGATTTCACTATTTTGTTCCTCAGCCACTTCTCTTCCTTCACGCTTATAATAATTAGTTTTTCAGGCATTTTTTACCATAATTTTCATTTAAACATTACTTTTAGTGTTTCTATTTTCCACAGGGCAAGGAAGCAGCCTTGAGCTGATTCTAAAAGCAATAGTTAACAAGAATGGTAATGAAAACTGATTCCCACAACTGACACCATGAGTGAGATGGAGGCAGGGAATTCCAGAAAACTCCTCATAAGATGTAAGTGAGCAGGAAGAGTGGGCTATCCAGGCCCAGGAATATTATTGCAAATAGCTGGGATAGGGTAGCAGATACTGTGGGGAAATAGATGCACTCAAGTGGACCTAGAGAAATCTGTAGCCAGAGAACACCATAACTAGGATGAAGGGCTTCTCTTCCACACTGAGAGCATTCACCCCCCACCCCCCCACCCCCCGCTGAGTGACTGATTTCACCAATTCTAAGAACGGTAGGGTAGCAAAGATGTTGCTTAAAGTGGCTCAGGGAAAAGGCACAAGGTGCAGAGAAAAAAAAATCACTGGAGAGGGCATGTCATAGGAGCAATAGAAAAGAATTGTAGCAACATTTAAACTTCTCCCCCTTTTCCTCAAAGGGATTCAGGAAAATCCAAAAAATGTGAATGCCGATTGCTTAAATATGAATACTAACTTTAAAAACATTCATAACCACATAAAGATTTTTGCAATTAAAGAAAAATTGACATTTTCAGGAGGAAGAAAAATAATCAGAAAAAGGCTAAGATGAAGGTGAAAACAGCAACACATCCTAACTTTAGTTTAAATATATATCCATTGGAACTATGAAAGAATGCCAAGAATCTAAAAGGAACTCAGAAATCCGGCAGCCTGGGTGGCTCAGCTGTTTAGTGATGCCTTCAGCCCTGGGGTGGGATCCTGGAGACCAGGGATCAAGTCCCACAACAGGCTCCCTGCATGGAGCCTGCTTCTCCCTCTGCCAGTCTCTGCCTCTCTCTCTCTCTCTCTGTCTCTCATGAATAAATAAATAAGATCTTAAAAAAAAAGAGGAACTCAGAAATAGCCAAGATACCTAGAATGCCCATTTTTAAACATCTTTGTTTATATGACAAAGGTTTTTCCAGTTAATAATAAATACAGTAAATCATACTAATCAGAAAAGAAAGTCAGTGAGCATTTTCTTTTTTTAAAGTTTAAATACATAATCATGGTTGTAAAAAATAGAAACTAATATAAATGTTGAAGATACAAGTAATAACTCTAAAACACATTAATGGGTCTGTCTTGATAAAAAGCAAAAGGCTGGGGCCCCTGGATAGCTCAGTTGGTTAATCCTCTGTTTCTTGGTTTGGGCTCAGGTCATGATCTCAGGGTGACAAGATCCAGACTGCATTGGGCTCCACACTAAGCATGCTTAAGATTCTCTCTCTCTCTCTCTCTCTCTCTCTCTCTCAGGGGCCTGAGTGGCTCAGTGGTTGAGCTTCTGCTTTTGGCTTGGGTCGGATCCTGGGGTCCTGGGATAGAGTCCTACATTGGGATCCCCATGGGGAGCCTGTTTCTCCCTTTGCCTATATCTCTATCTCTCTCTCTCTGTCTCTCATAAACAAATAAATTTAAAAAAAAAATCTTAAAAGATTCTTTCTCTCCCTTTCCCTCTGCGTCTCCCCCCTCTCCACTCATGCTCTTGCACATGTGCTCATTGTTTCTCTCTCTAAAAAGAAAAAAAAAAAGTGAAAGACAAACACCTACATATTAACCTGTCACAGTAATAATTTCTGTTTTCAAGCTTTAACTTCTGTAAATTGGTCAATAATCTTTGTGTATTCATATTTGTTAGAATAACATGTAAACTGTATTTTCTGTCTTCATAGTTGATCAAAAAACATTTTGAAATAATTTTAGTATTGTTTAACATCAAGCGACAGATATGCAAGTGAATAGGAAAATCTTATCATAAAACTGGCAGAGATTCCTTAAATTCATAATACTAGAAATTGTTATATCTCCATCTATGTCAACATTTGTGCTTCTGGAGTGGTTCTCTTGGTTTTTATATATACCGACAGTATAAAATATTCTATCAATAAAGTAAGCTAGAGGAAAGGGATGTTACTAAGATAATCATAAGGAAGAGAAAATACATTTATTGTGCTGTACTCTATCAAAATTAAAAAAAAAACTGTATAAGTGGACCTGAACAGTTCAAACCTGTGCTGTTCAAGGGTCATATGAATATATGAAATACATATATGAATACATGAATATATATAATATCTTGTTGCTATTATTTTGAACAAACTGTTCTATGTTGGAACAATTAAGAAAAAATTAAGAAAATAAAAATTTTATTTTTATTTATTCCTTCTCCAATGCTCTTCCTTTCTTAATGTAGATCAGAATTTCTGATCTATATGGCTTTCCTTCTCTTTAAAGCATCTTTAGCATTTCTTATGAAGCAAGTCTATTGGCAACAAATTAACTCAGTTTTTGTTTGCTGTGAAAGTCTTTATTTCTCCTACACTCTTGAGGGATAATTTTACAGGGTATGGAAATCTAGATTGATATTTTTATTCTCTTAATACTTAAATTATTTCAATCCAGTCTCTTCTTCTACATGATTTCTGAGAAGCCAAATGTAATTCTTTGCTGCTCTTTTGGTAAGAGGTTTTTCCCCTGATGTTTTCAGGATTTTTTCCTTATCTTTGATATTCTGGAGTTTGAAAATGTTATGTGTAGGTATAGTTTATTTGACATTTACCTTGTTGTCTTTGAGCTTTATGGATCTGAGGTTTGGTGTCAGACATTAATTTGGAGAAAATTCTCAGTTGTTATTTCTTTTTCATTGAAAGTGATTTTATTTTTTAACACAATATTTATTAGTTTTAGGTATATAATATAGTTATTTCACAATTCCATACATCACTCAGTGCTCATCAAGACAGGTGTACTCCTTAATCCCCATCATCTATTTAACTTATTCCCCCACCTACCTCCCCTCTGGTAACAATTAGTTTGTTCTCTATAGTTAAGGGTATGTTTCTTGGTTTGGCCTTTCTCTCTATTTTCCCCTTTTTTGTTTGGTTTGTTTCTTAAATAACACAAAGCAGTAACATCATATGGCATTCATCTTTGTCTGATTTATTTTCCTTAGCATTATACTCTCTAACTCCATCCATATTGTTGCAAATGGCAAGATTTCATTTTTTAATGGCTGAATGACATTCCATTGTGTGTGTAATATATGTTCACTTCTTTATCCACTCATCGTTGAATGGATACTTGGGTGCCTCCTTAAGTTGGCTATTGTAAATAATGCTTCTATAAACAGAGGGATGCACGTATCCTTTTGAATTAGTGTTCTTATATTCTTTGGGTAAATACCCGGTAGTGTGACTATTGAATTGTAGGGTAGCTCTATTTTCTACCTCTTGAGCAACCTCCCTACTGTTTTCCAGAGTGACTGCACCACTTTGCATTTCCACCAACAGTGCAAGAGGGTTCCCTTTCTCCACTTCTTTGCCAATGTCCATTATATCCTGTTTTGTTAATTTTAGCCATTCTGTCAGGTATGAGATGATATTTCTTTGTAATTTTGATTTGCATTTTCTTTTTTTATAAGATTCGTTCATTCATTCATTCATTCATTTGAGACACACAGAGAGAAAGAGGCAGAGACATAGGCAGAGGGAGAAGCAGGCTACTCACAGGGAGCCCAATGTGGGATCTATCCCAGATCCTGGGGTCATGCCCTGGGGTCATGCCCTGAGCTGAAAGCAGATGCTCAATCACTGAGCCACCCAGGTGTCTCCAATTTGCATTTTCTTGATGGTAAGTGATGATGAACATCTTTCCATGTGTTGTCTATTGGTCATCTGGATGTATTATTTGGAAAAATATCTATTCATGCCTTCTGCCCATTTTTAATTGGATTATTTGCTTTTCTCTATGTTACTTTATAGAAAAAGTAAAGTATATAATATGTAAAGTGTACAAAGCATATGTTAATTTACTGCTTTTTGTTAGTAAAACTTCTGGTCAACAGTAAATCATTAGTAGTTATTTTGTGGGGGTCAGAAGTTATATGCAGATTTTAAACTGCAAGAGGATTCAGCACCCCTAATCCTTGTGTTTTTTAAGTGTCAACTCGTGTGTGTTTGTGTGTCTTACACACACACAATGTAAAATGAAGGACAATAGTGAAACAAAAGCCAGAAAAGAGGTATTAGTTTTATTTGTTTTTTTATAAAGTACTTGCACTACCCCTGTAGCAGTGTAGTATTTTGTAAAATTAGACCTGGATTAGTTGTAAGTGTATATTCCAAACTCTAGGGAAACCACTAAAGTAAGTTTTAAAAAAAGTAAAACTAGTATGCTGAGAAAGAGAAAATGGAATCATATAAAACATTCAACTAAAAGCAGAAAAAGTGTAAAAGACCAAAACAGGTTGTCAGAGTGGATTTAAAATAAGATCCATCCACATATTTTCTACAAGAAAACCAACTTGCAAATATAAAGATATATAGAGAATAAAAGTAAATGGAGAGAAAAAAATAAGCCATGCTAACACTAATTTTTTAATATTTATTTTGTGGCGGGGGGGGGGGGGGCAGAGAGCAAGAGAGAATCTTAAGTGAACTCCACTGAATGCTGATCCTGACAGACTTGATCTCACATCCCTGAGATCATGACCTGAGCCTAAATCAAGAGTCAGATGCTCAACCAACTGAGCCACCCAGGTACCCCCATACTAACACTAATTAAAAGAAAGTGGCAATAACTACATTTCAGATGGAGCAACTTTAGTGCGAGAACAATTATCAGGAATAAAGAGTGGCATTACACATGATAAGGAGTCAATTCCCGCAAGAAAAGATAATAATCCTTAATGTGTACATGACTAGCAAAACAGCATCCAACATATATAATAAATTACATAAGGCAAAAGCTGATAAAACTCCAAGGAAAAATATATGAATATGCTCTGATAGTTGCAGACTTCAATACCCCTCTCAGAAATGGAAAAATCCAGCAGACAGAAAATGATTAAGGACCTATTTGAAAATTTTTTAAGATTGTATTTATCCATTTGAGAGAGAGCGTAAGCATATCAATGGGGGAGAGGGGCAGAGGAGAAGGGGAAGCAGACTCCCTGCTGAGCAGGGAGCCCAATATAGTGCTGCATCCCATGACCCTGAGATCATGACCTGAGCTCAAAGCAGTTGCTCAACCAACTGAGTCACCCAAGCACCCTGAGACATTTGAATTTAACAATAAATCAAAAGGATATAATGAACATCTATAGACTATGTGATACAATAACAGGAGAATACACATTCTTCTCAAGATATGGAATATACACCAAGATAAACCATGTGTGGGGCTATAAAACACACATTAACAAAAATAAAAACAGAAACTGTACCATATCTACTCTGAGACCATAATGGAACTACAATAGAAATCAGTAACAAAATGATAGAAAATCCCAAAATATTGATTACAACAGAAATAACACATGAATCAATGAAGAAATTACTATGTTAAATGTTAAAATATTTTGAGCGAAATGGAAATGAAAACATTAAATGTGTGGCTACAGTGAAGTCAGTAAATGGGAAATTTATAGCATTGAATGCATATATTAAAGAGAAAAAGATCTAAAATCATTAATTGAAGCTTCCACCTTGGGGAAAAAAATTCTATTAAATCTTAGAGATTCAAAAAAAAAAACATTAAAAATTTTGTGTGTGTGTTTTCTTTTTAGAAAAACAAAAAGCCAAAAGAAGTGACTAATGATAGAAAACCTGCAACCACTTGATTTGAAATTTTAAGAGAGGGATCCCTGGGTGGCACAGCGGTTTGGCGCCTGCCTTTGGCCCAGGGCGTGATCCTGGAGACCCGGGATCAAATCCCACGTCAGGCTCCCGGTGCATGGAGCCTGCTTCTTCTCCCTCTGCCTATGTCTCTGCCTCTCTCTCTCTCCCTGTATGACTATCATAAATAAATTTTAAAAATTAAAAAAAAAAAGAAATTTTAAGAGAAGTATCTTTTATTGTTATTTTGGGTATCCTTATTTGAAATTCAATTTTTATTTTCCATATTTAAATGCCATTTGCTTTTGTTGTTGTGATTGCAAAATTAATTGGTCTTCTACACATTTTGTTCTTTCCAAAAGCAGTTTTAAAGCTTGATATTTCATTGTAAAAGGTTTTTTTGCCTGCTTGTAAATGTTATAAAACTTTAAGGAAAAAGTAATAACTTAGAAAAGCAAAATCACATATAGCAAATAGAAAAATCTGAGCAGATTCTTTTATATCCCCATTTTCTTTGGGATAACACAGTACTTTAAAGGTTGATATTAACTTCCCCAAATTTCTTTTTACAATGCTCACAGCTTGACAATGAGCAGCGCTTCACTTTTGTGGGAAGGTTTTTACTTTCACACCAATATTCTGCAACAACAGTCACAATGTAGAACAGAACTGGAGTAATTCATGTTCTATATTTTTGGCTTTGCAATCACTGCACTCATTATTTATCTCAATTTGTGGTTTGCACATGAAGATATGTGTTACCAGCAGGATTAGAGACATAAACTCAATCAGAAGAAAGCTAGAAAGATTTCTGAGCCATTACAAATTTACTCTTAGAAGAATCAGGTGTTGCTGAGTCTACATATTTCCAGGCTAGTTCTATAACAGAGTTTTCCAAAGTAGCTTCCAAGTATAAAATAACACTTCTTAAAGATAAATAATATTTATGTGCTAATATGAAGTATATTTATATGTGTGTAATTGAAATGTGTGTAATATATAGTAAATGTTTGGAAATTAGAAAAAAGATTTGGGGGTTAGTTAATTCTGGTATTTAATATTGCTGGCAATATTAAAATTGCTGGCACTTAATGATAAAAAAAGTAGACCAAGTGTTAAATGTTATTATTGAATTAAAATGCTCTGGAGAAAAAGCATCCTTTTATTGACTACACTCAAATTTGACCACTCCCATTACACTGTCCTTGGAATTTGACTGAATGAAATGAGTTCTAGAAATTAGAAGAACATAAATTATATACTTATTCAATTTTATTATTTGTAGTAATACCAGCATTTTTATTTTAAAACTACTTTTACAAGACTGAATAAAGCAATTATGTTAATTGTTATGAATAAGTGGATTCAATATAAGGGAAAAGAGATGCAATTATAAAATCAAGTGAATTAATTGAAAATACCATTAAAGTATAACTGAAAATATGAAATATTGCTATATATATTCTAAAAATACATACAATTAAAGAAACAGTAACAATAAACACTGTTGGTATCATATTAAGGCTCTAGGACAGTTACTCACTTGAATTACAGCAACCTTGAATTCTGAGAGAAATGCCTGATTCCAGATCCAGAACAGGGAAAGTAACAAGGGATCCTGATATAAACCTGAATAGCAGAAAGGAGCAAGTTTTTTTTTTTTTTTAAAGGGAGTCATGAAAAAAGTCTCAGGAGTCAGCCTGAACTCCTCTTACTAACTAGAAACTTTGTAGAAATCTTTCATAGGGAAGGATGGTATCAAGTACCAAAAGCATAATCTCAGTTTGAATATTAGAACTTTTGCTTATTTTGTCTGAAAGCAAATCACTTCATACTTAATGGTGAAGGAAGATAATGATATTTATTTGACTGGGTTATTGAGAGGATCACATAGCAAACAGTCCTCGACTTCTGTTAGGCACATCCTAACTCTTAAATTGTCTGGTCATATCTATAAAGTTCTAGAGATTTTAAAGTAGTTTCCTACAGAGTTTACAACCATTCTAAACAAAAATGTGGGTTATCTAGAACTCTTAATCAACGGATAATCTCAATTTAATCCACTATTAGAACCAGTGATATTTTCATCATTGACCTACATTCTGGTTAAGATTATTAAGGTGTTAACTATGAATTCTTTACTAACAGCAACAACAGAGCAGATAAAAACAAATATTAAAAAAAACAATGCAAACATTGTTTTATCTTTTTGAGATCACCCCAGAGCCCATGAGTTAGGTTTCTTTAAATAGAAGTCAGAAATATGGCCTATATTTCTAGATTTAGGAAAGTACCATCTTGGAATAAACTTGCTTTTATTTATCCTTTGTCATTTTTGACTTACTTGGGAATCAAGGTCACTTAAACTTCACTTGATCCATCTTCCCAGAAATGTGTTAGTTTATGACAAAGCAGGGTTTTATGGAGCTTTTGATATATAGGGTTCTCTTTGATTGTGGAAAGTCCAAACTCCTGTTAAGAATACAGATTAAGGGAGGTGAAAAGTCTATGAAAAGATAAAAATTAACCATTGAAATAGTGCTGTGTATTTGCAGTTGTAAATAATCCTTTGTAGGAAAATTATAAAAGCATGTTTTAAAAATTTTGCCCATGGGCAACTTTCCAAAAATCATATTTTTAAATGTTACAGTCTAAAGAGATTTTCCAGTCATAACATTTGATCCATAACAACAGAAACAACATAACTTGGAATAAGTTATTAAAGTCATCTTCTGAGTTTCCTGTACCAAAAAATGTGATTATAGTAGTAACTTACTTGAAAAGGTTGTTGTAAAGATTAAATAGGATGATACAAAAAAAAAAATCACTTGGCAAAGTGTCAATAGTAGCAGTAGGAAGTTTTACCACTCTCTGCTGGGAATAATATACATGATGTGTGTGTGTGTGTGTGTGTGTGTGTACCTGATATATCTGTAGATATGTATATATAATATAGATATCACGACTTCTTTATTAATCCCTTGATAGACACTTAAATTGTTTCCATATCTTGACTATTATGAATAATGCTGAAATAAACATGGGAGTGCAGATATCACTTGGATATCCTGTTCTCACTTCTTTACATATATTCTCTGCAGTGGGATTGCTGGTTCATTTGGTAGTTCTTTCTTCTTATCTTTTTTTAAAGATTTTATTTATTTGTTCATGAGAGACACAAAGAGAAAGAGAGGCAGAGGCAGAGGGAGAAGCAGGCTCCTCACAGGGAGCCGATGTGGAACTCGATCCCGGCTCCCTAGGGTCAGACACTGGGCTGAAGGTGTCCCTAAACCACTGAGCCACCCAGGCTGCCCTGTAGTTCTTTTTTCATTTTTTGAGGAAACTTCATAATGTTTTCCCTAGTGGCAAATTTACATAACCACCAACAGTATACAAGGAGTCCTTTACCTCCGCATCCTCTCTAACATTTATCTGTGTTAGAATTCAATGACCTTAATACTTATAAGACAATTCAGTTTCTCTATTTCATATTTCATGAATTGTGATAGTAGATGTTTTTTTGAGGAGTTGGTTTATTTCATCAAAGTTCTTAAATTGATGCATTTAGAGTTGTTTGTAACATGCTGTTATCCTTAAATGTCTTTAAAATGTGTAGTAATACCTTCCATTTTACTTCTAATATTGGTTATTTACATCATTGTTTTTGATCAAACTTGCTTGAGTCTTTGTCAATTGTATTGATCTTTGCAAAGAACCATTTTTAATAGATTTTTCTCTATTACTTTTCTATTTTCAGTATTGTTGGCTTTTACTAATTATTTTATGTCTTTTGAGTTTCTTTGGCTCTTCATGTTCTAAGTTCTTAAGGTGAGAGCTTAGATTATTGGTTTATGACTTTTCTAATGGGTACATATATTTACTGCTGTAAATTTCCCTTCCAAAATTGAGTTAGCTGTGCCACACAAATCTTGTTATATTTCATTTTCACTATTATTTCAATATTTTTTCCCTTGAGATTTCCTCTTTGAGTCATGATTATTTATAAGTATGACGTATAGTTTCTAATCATTCAGAGTTTTTTAACTTTTAACTTTCTGTTGTTGATTTCTAGTTCAATTGTAGTTGGTAAAGCATTCCATATAATTTAAATTATTTTGAATTTGTTTAGTTTTTTATTATCCAAAATATGGTCTATCTTGATATATGTGCTATAGACATTGGAAAGAAAAATCAATTTTGTTGTTATTGGATGGACCGTTGTAAAAATGTTGATTATATCCCATTGGTTGATGAGTTGGTACTTTTTTTCTTTTGAGTTCTTTTATATTCTTATTCAGTTTTTGAGAGAGAAATGTTAAAAAATCCCCAGCTATTATTGTTGATTGGTGTATTTCTCAATTACCTATGTATCTGTTGGCAGTTCCAAGTTGTCATCTTCCTCAGGTCTAAGTCTAAGTTATATGCAACAAAAACAAAACCTGTAAAACTCATTATCATGCTACCCCTTGGATCCTGGGGTCCCTGGGCAGTCATATTTCTTTTTTCAAACTTTATAGTCATCTTGAATTTGTTTTATTCATTATGTCCAAGGTTTTAGCTGTATTTAGTGAGAGGAATAGAAAAAAAAAAGTATGTGTATTTCACCTTCCTCAAGAGAAAGTCTACCTTTTTCTATGTATAGTCCAGCTTTGGTGTGTAACAATCCCACAAAAATATATTACTGTCATTTTAAGGTAGTGCTCCTCAACTTGGGTACAAGTTGGAATTACATGGGGATCTTTTTTTTAAGATTTTGTTTATTTTTATTCATGAGAGACATAGAAAGGCAAAAACATAGGCAGAGGGAGAAGCAGGCTCCCTGCAGGAAGCCTGATGCCGAATTCGATCCCAGGACCCTGGGATCATGTCCTGAGCCAAAGGCAGATGCTCAACCACTGAGCCACCCAGGAGTCTGTACATGGGGATCTTTAAACATTACTTATATCTTAGGATACCCCTACATATTCTGATTTATAGTTTGGAGTTATTCCTGGAATATTGAGATTTATAAAAAACTCTCCTTTTATTTAAATAGGAAGGAGAGGTGGAGGATCACTATTTTAAGTAAATGGGTAGGAAAAGCTGAGCAACACTGAGGCCATAAACCCTACTCCTAGCACAGTATCTTATAATGAAGAGGAAATCCTTAACTTCCAGCTTTCCCCAGAAGAGCAAGTGTTTTGGACCACACATCTAGTGCCGCCTGAGAGACTGGCTACTAAATCATCTAGCTCAGAGAGTCAGTGGAGTTTGGCATTTTGGGGTCCTGGAGCACCACAGAATACAAATGAGCTATTTTTAACTATATTCTCAGAGAAAATAAAAAATTCAGTAGGTATATGAAAATGCACTCAATATCACTAATCATCAGGGCAGTGCAAATCAAAACCACAATGAGGTATATCCCCTCACACTGTTAAGATGGCTGTTATCAGAAAGACAGGAGATAAGTGTTGGCCAGAATGTGAAGGAAAGGGAACCCTCCTGAACTGTTGATAGAATGTAAGTTAACACAAACATTATGGAAAACAGTATGGAGTTTCCTAAAATAATTAAAAATAGTAAGAATAGGGATCCCTGGGTGGCGGAGCGGTTTGGCGCCTGCCTTTGGCCCAGGGCGCGATCCTGGAGACCCGGGATCGAATCCCACGTCGGGCTCCCGGTGCATGGAGCCTGCTTCTCCCTCTGCCTGTGTCTCTGCCTCATTCTCTCTCTCTCTCTCTCTGTGACTATCACAAATAAATAAAAATTTAAAAAAAAATAGTAAGAATATATGATCTTACTTCTTAATATAACCAAAAGAAGTAGAATCACTGTTTTGATTAGATATCTGCACTCTTATGTTCATTGCAGCGTTACTCAGAATAGCCAAGATTTGGAAACAATCTGTATATAAAGAATACATCTAAACTATATATTATCTACTTATATATATGTATATATGTATACATATAGATATAATGGAATATTATTCAGCCTTTAAAAAGAAGGAAATCCTACTAGTTAAAACGAAGGTGGAGGGCATTATGTTAAGTAAAATAAACCTGACATAGAAGGCAAACTTTGAATGATCATGCTAATATGTGGAATATTAAGTTTTTTTTTTTTTAATTTTTATTTATTTATGATAGTCACAGAGAGAGAGAGAGAGAGAGGCAGAGACACAGGCAGAGGAAGAAGCAGGCTCCATGCACCGGGAGCCCGACATGGGATTCGATCCCGGGTCTCCAGGATCGCGCCCTGGGCCTAAGGCAGGCGCCAAACCGCTGCGCCACCCAGGGATCCCAATATGTGGAATATTAAAAAAAAATCAAACATGAGCTAAACTCATGGTAACAGATAGCAAAATAGTGGTTATCAGAGGCTGGGGCATAAGCGGAAAAGGGGAGATGAAAAAAAATTAGAATGATGTTTTCTATGGCCGGATGGGAGAAGGTTATGGGGATTTATTGTTTATTGGGCACAGAGCTTTGGTTTTGCAAAACAAAAATAGTACTGGAGGAAGATGATGCTGATAGTTGCACAAATATATGAATATCTGTAATGCCACTGAACTCTATGCTTACAAATGGTTAAGATGCTAAGTTTTATGTTCTGTGAATTTTACCACAATTAAAAATTCATACAAAAATATACATATTCCCTTGTTCTAATTTGATACTTCATTTGGTAACTGTGATTTTCCCAACAATATTTCTGATAATTGCCTTTAATTTTTAAAGCTAAAGGAATAAACTTCTGAGAATATGGCTATTTAAAAATATAAAATCTCAGCTAAATGAAAATTCTGTTTCCATCATCTCTTTTTTTGACATATCTGCTCAGTAGCCAAATATTCGTTGCTCTTTACACTGTGATGTCTTTGGTACCCAAAAGATCTTTTGAAGTTGAAATGTTAACAGCAAGACTTTGATCCTATAATCGGGGGAAAATGTCATATAAGTGTAATGCTCCTGGGCTCTGAGCTTTGGCATGTGTAATATAAATCTTTTATTCTTGATTATATTTTGGTGATGTTGGCTCTTCTTTTCTTCTTTCTTTTTTTCTTTCTTCTTTCTTTCTTTCTTTCTTTCTTTCTTTCTTTCTTTCTTTCTTCCCATCTTTATTGGCAGAAACACAATGAATAACTCTATTTATAGTGAATGTGTAGTCTATACAGGTGTATAAGCAGTCTGTATATTTAAAGTATATTTTTTCTCTTTCTTTTCAATTGGAGAACAATCAGTAACATTTACTATTCAAATTTTATGTAAGTTAAGGTAATGCTAGTAAATATAACAGAAACTTTGAAATCTCAGGGGTTTAAAAATAATTGAAGTTCATTTTTTCCTAGTAAAGTCCCAACTTTGGCTCTGCTCAAGGCAGTCACTTAGAGACTCAATTGGATAGGAGATTTGCCATTTTCAACATGATTGCTTTCAAGGTTCCCTCACCAGGAGAAGGTGGAAGAAAGAGTAGAGAATTAGACTGGTAATTGTACTTAATAAGCTGATTCTGGGAGGATATCCATTCCACATACCCACATTCCATTGCTCAGAAATGCCCGGACTTAAATAAAACGAGTGTATTTAAATACCAGCTAGTCAGTCTCTAAGTTGTCCTGTTTCATATATTGTCTAATTTAATTTCCAAAAAGAACTCAGTAAAATCCTATTTTATAGGTGAGTAAACTGAGGTTTTGAGAAATTAATGCTCTGAACTAAATAACAACTAGAAATGGGACCTCAGAATTGTCTAACTTTTTTAAACTCCTTTATTTCAAGTGCAAAATGGAATTCTATTTCCAAAGTCCTTTAATCAAAGAAAAATGAAGTGAGCCAAAGGAAGGTAATCAGTAACTTCAATTCACTAAAAATTAGAAACCTTTTGTTGTCTTGCCATTGCATAATATTAAGATTTATGTGGTGTTAAAAAAATATTTATGTGGCGTTACACTTAATATTTCTTAATGTGGTAAAAGAAATCACTCTAAAGTAAAACTACAACTTGCATGCAAACTTGTTCTCCATGTAAAAAGTACTGAGGAGGTATCAAAATTTTCTGGCTTTAAAAACACTTGGGTGCCTTTATTCAATCAAGACAAAAATCAAGGCAAGTGAGAGAAACTTAGCAAGGTATTGAAATTTGCCAGCTCATTTTTATTCTAAGAAAAACGGATGTATACTAAGAATAAAATAACATAGATTCCATTAGTTCGTGTAAAGTGAGGTTTTGAAATCATGGTCTCAGGTCTCACAAATACTAATCTCTGTTGGAACAGTTAGAAAAAATAATTAGTTGAATGAGAAGGTTCATTTTGTTATTGCGAAGAAATAATAACTTATTTATTTGTGGCAATTCAGGAAAGGTATAAATATAATTGAGTGTTGACTATGTTCAGAATTTACTCAGAGAATTTGCAGCTTACCTGTTATAACACTACACATAAAAAGTTTAATAGAAAATGTGCAGTCTATGAGACATAGTAGTGAAGAATAACTTTCGATGTTCTATCAAACACAAAGGAAGACATTTGAAGGTAAGGTCACACCCTTCCCCCACCAACATTCCTATAAAATACTACAGCAATCCTATGAAGTCAGCTACCAATAAAATTTTGGAATAAGTAACTCCAAACTGACTACAAAGTTCATAAACATAGCCCAAAGTCCCCATTTTGAACCTTTTCTTCCTGCCCACCTGCCTGTGTGTGAGAGGGTGAGGAGGGGGATTTCATGTTATATTTAAATGCCTTTAGTTTAATCAATCTGTTGAGGATTACCTGAGCTCAGGTAACATGATATTGAGGTGGGGTCGGGGAGGGGACCAAATAAAATATGTAAGGTGAATTCATTTCCATAGAGCTCTAGATAGAAATTAGGTCAAGTCAGGATCTTATTGCTTTTCATGAAAAAAGAAATAAATTACATAGTTGAAACATTTGCCATTTCTTTTAGAATTCTAATTTGCAAGGAAAATTCTTACATTGTACCTACTGTACCATGTATACCAGTATCTGTGGTTTATTTGCATATTTAAATAGACAAAAGTGAAACCTCGTAAAAATATTTCATGAAATGATTCTTCACACATGGATAGTTAAATAGGTTAACTGACGGGAAAATGACTATGTAAATAATCTAATGCTCAACTAGCATTGTGGCTGCCACAAGTTCAAGTGCCTATTTGGACCTAGGATAAAGTCCTGAGGTTTTAAAAACAACAACAACAACAACAACAGCAAAAATCCCTAAAACTTTAAATAGTTATTTAAAAAGGGAAGTGGCTCAGTGGTTTAGCGCCTGCCTTTGGCCCAGGGTATGATCCTGGAGTCCCGGGATCGAGTCCCACATCGGGCTCCCTGCGTGGAGCCTGCTTCTCCCTCTCCCCGTGTCTCTGCTTCTTTCTCTCTCTCTCTATGTCTCATGAATAAATAAATAAAATCTTTAAAAAAATTAAAAAATAAAAAGAGAAATTGAGTATAAGTTCACCACTTTGTTTTCTCTGATGCATGCTTTTCTGGAAGACTTTGTTAATTTCCTATTAAGTAACTTTTAAAAATATGGAAAACACAGACTAGCTTGACCTTTATTCTAATTCAGTGTTCTCAGTATGTTTTCTGTCTCAAGGTGTATACATAGATAATAGACTGTTAGTTTTTATTCCTTTTTTGTAATTCATAAGTTGAAGAATCACACTTTTTGCAAAGCCATTTTCACATTTTAATTTAACTATTGAGTGATTATAACATCAGTTTTAACTAATTTTGAAAAAAATCAAAACATTGGTTAAAGTTATTGAGATAGAAGGTTTTAAAACCAAAGGAAAGTGAAAATGGGATGAATTTTTAAAAGTAACATAACAGAAAAAAAACAAGAAATACTAAAGTCTGTAGCAAAGAAAGAAATCATGAGTCTAATTTATCTCCAGCTTCCAAAAAAAGAAGTTGCACATATAAAGTATAAATGAAAGGAGAAACTCCACCTCTACTTACATAGAAGAATACAAGAATATAGAGAGATTTAAGATGCAGGGCAAAGGACAATGAATTCTCATGTATGTCAGTGTGTGTTTTCTGGAATAATACAGATGTGTCTACTGTGGATTTATGAAGATGACAAGGGTTACAGTCTGGTGGATGCAACACAATTGTTGCTTATAGGCCTTAACTTCTCAGGATACATATGTAGTTTATCATGTCTTTTGTCCATTTTGTAATGGAACTTTTCTACGTGTTCATTTTTAGTAGTTGGAAATGCAAATTTTGTTTGTTGATCTTCTATCATGCAACCCTGTTGAACTCTTGCATTCTATGAATTATTTTTTGTAGATTCCTTGACATTTTTTACATAGTCATGTCACATGATTCTTTCTCATCCTTTTGCCTGTTATTTCATTATTCTCCCTTATTTCAGTGGTTAGAATTCCCAGTAAGGTGCCAAAAGTGATGAGGGCAGACATCATTGCCTTGTTCCTAATCTTAAGTGGGAAGCATTCAGTCTTTCACATTGAGTATGATGTTAGCAATAGATTTTTGGAGTTTTTTTTTTTTATCATGTTGAAATAATTTATTTCTACTTTGCTACGATATTTTACTGTGCATGGGTATTGGGTTTTATCAAATGTGTTTTTGTATTAGTTGATAGCATCATATTATAGTTCAACTTCCAACTGTTATCATTGTGTCTTACACTGACTAGTTTTAAAATGTTGAAGTAATCTTGTATACCTGGAATATATGTTACTTGTTTATGGTATATAATTCTTTCTTTACACTGTTGAACCAATTTGCTAATATTTTGTTGAAATTGAAGTGAGTTTGCATAAATAGCAAGTAGTGGGCCATATTTTATTTTTATCCACTATAATAATGTGTGCCTTTAATTAGTGTAAGTAGATCATTTATATATAAAGTAATATTAGTATGTTAAAGTTCACCATTTTATCATTTTCTTTCTACTTTTTCTTTTACCTACTTATTTTATCTTCTGTTGGTTACTTGAAGATTTTTAGGATTTCAGGATGGCTTATTAAATGCTTTTGAGTGTATCTCTGTATACTTATTATAGTGATAGCTCTAGGTATTAATGTGACTTAATACAGCCTACTAATAGTAACAATCACCACTTCAAAAAAGTGAAAACCTTATTTCCATTTCAATCTCTTTAATCTTCACACTTTTAAATATGTTTTCTTGAATATAAGATAGTTATAATTTTTTTAAATTTTTTAAAAATTATTTATTTACTCATGAGAGACACAAAAGGAGAGGCAGAGACATAGGCAGAGGGAGAATCAGTCTCCCTGCAGGAAGTCTGATACAGTACTCTGTCCCAGAACCCCGGGATCACGACCTGAGCCAAAGGCAGATGCTCAACCACTGAGCCACCCAGGTGCCCCATAATTTTCATTTGAATAATCAAATATGATTTATAAACCTTACAAAGAAAAAAATAATTTTTATTGTATATACCAAAATGTCAGCATTTTCCATCTTCCTTCCTGATTCTCCAATATTTACTCTTTTATCAAGTCTTATCTGTTTAAAGAACTTCTTTTATCCATTCTTTATGGATAAGCCTGAGAGTGAAATAATCTTTTAGTTTTTCTTTGAGTGAAAATGTATTTATCCTTCATTCCTTAAAGATAGTAGTTTTGTTCACTAATAGAAGTCAGTTGATGTTTTGTTTCTCAACACTTGAAATATGTGCCCCCTTTTTTGCCACTATAATTTTATTTATTTTTAAAGATTTAATTATTTTAGAAAGAGAAAGAGAGAATGAGCATAGGAGGAGCAGAGGGGAGAGGAAGAGACTCTCAAGCATACTCCTCACTGAGCATGGAGGCCAATGCAGGGCTTGATCTCATGACCCAGAGATCTTGAGCTGAGCCAAACCAAGAATATGATGCTTAACCAACTGAGCATCCCCCAGGTGCCCCAACACTATGATTTTATAGGAAAAATTGGTTGTCTTTTGAATTTGAGTTCCCTATTGGTAATGTATTCTTTTAACCTGATTGCTTACATGTTTTTTTTTCCTTAATTTTTCAGAATTGAACTATATATAGTGTGTGGGTATGTATTCTTCTAGGTCTATCCTATTGGAGGTTCACTTAGTTTTTTGAATCTCTAGGTTTGTATCTTTCAACAAACTTGGCAAATTTTCAGTTAATATTTCTTGTATATTTTTTCAGTCTGTTTTCTCTGGGAATTCTGTCCTCAAGGTTATTGACTGTTTTCTGTCATCTTCACTATATTACTGAGCCTGCTGAGTGAATTGTTTGTTTCTCCTATTGTGCTTCTCAGTTATATAGTTTCCATGTGGGTTTTTTTTTAAATAACTTTTATTTCTTAGTTTTTCTGATTTTTTTTTTCTAATTGCTTCAAGATTATTTATAATATGTGGTTAAACATTCATTTTCTGATGGCTGGTTTAAAATCTGTGTCATAATTTCAACATCTGATTCAACTCAATGTTAGCATCAAATCATTTTCTTTTCTCATACAAATTGCGAATTTTCTGGTTTGTGGCATTGCAATCCTCCTAAATGGTGTCTCTAGATGGGAAATGGTTGTTTCAAGCTTTTGGTGATTCTCGAGATGAGCCTCTTGTTGGGGTGGGATGGATACCTTTGCCATTGCCCCCAGGATAATGAGTATCTTGGTGCAGGAGCAGACCCTCACTCATGGTGGGGAAATTGAGTCCTTCCAAGATTTGAAACTTGTTGAGGTAGACACCTACTACAAGTATAGGAATGATGGTAATTCCAGTGATAAGTGGTTCTTGTGTTGGGATCCTTTCTATGAGTGCCTTCTGGCTACCTGGTATTTTTGAATGGATTTTGGGAGATCCAAGACTTCTGGGACAGTGTTCCTGATCAAGCCAATTTGTTTTGGTGAAATCTTGGCATTGATACCTGGTTCCTTTCACTGGGGGATGTAGTCTCAGATCCTCAGGGATCAAGAGGCTTCCCAGATCAGGCCACTTGTTAGAGAGCTACATGTTGTTCTTTTGGAAGTTATTCTTGGACATCCTGTGTCTCTGGGTGAGGTGAGTGAAGTCCATGGAGACAGAGGCTTTCTGTACTGGACATTTGTTGTACTGGAATACCTCTTGCCACTGCTGCCTTCCATCCTGGTGCCTCTCAGAAAGAAGAATCTCAGACCACAAAGAGGCTTTCTAGATCACATGCCAGTTGTGAAAGTGTAACTAAGTTAATATGAAGTTTTCATCAGCATTACAGTTCAGTGTGGTTGAAGAATAAGTCTACCTGAATTGTCGTAAGTTGCTAGGTTGGGCTAGGTTGGCTACAATACACCTTATTCTATTAGGGTTTATAAGATGTTATGCTGCTATGTTGTTTCTCTAATCCTGGGTTCCTAACAAGTTTTCTTTTCTCTTTCCGCCTTTACTAGTTCTCTCTAATATGTTTCTTTGATTCTTTCTAGACCTTATAGCTGTACTTGGAAGGCAGGTACAGGGTTAGGTGTTAAGAATTGACTTTAATCCAATTTTTAATGATCAAAACAAGTGGGGAGTTGCCTGAAATAAATGTGACAGTATGGACAATGCTAGATTTTTAGCCTGTATAGACACTGGGTTTTATATTAATTATAGTTAGGAATAACTGAAGAATCTAAAGCAGAGATATAATTTATCTTTATTAATTTTCTAAAAAAAAAGAAACTGGCCCTAGTAGTAGTGTGAGGAATAAATTGAAGAATAGTAAATTTAGAAACAGGCTGACAACTTACTAGGGTGTTGCATTAGTCTAGAACAGAGATGATGGTAGTGTAGACTAGGGTAATGGTTCATATGAAGAGAATTTGATAGATTTTATGTTTGTCTTAGAATTAAATTTGATCTAGCTAATAAAAGAGGCAGTATGAGAACTTGTTCTGGAAATAAATCTTATGAATACAAATAAAATGTGAATATTAATAAAATATTTTTTTTGGTTTCGGTATCAATAAAAAAATTACCATGATCAATGTCAAGGAGCTTACCATCTGTGTGTTCTCCTCAGAGTTTTAAGATTTTAAGTCTTACATTATAATAATTAGTGAATTTTGAGTTAGTTTATTTTTTTGCATATGGTGCATAATAGTGGTCTAGTTTCCATCTTTGAATGTGTCTAATTTTCCCAGCACCATTTATTGAAGAGACTATCCTGTTTCCATTACATATTCATAGCTCCTTTGTCATAAATTAGTTGACCATATATATGCGGGTTTATTTGGGTTTCTTCTTTTCTGCTGATCTATGTGTCTATAGTTATACCAATACCATAGTGTTGTGACTACTATAGCTTTGAAATATAGTTATAAATTAGGAAGTATTATACCTCCAGCTTTGTTCTTTCTCAAGATGCTTTGGCTGTTCAAGGTCTTTTGTGGCTCCATACAAATTTTAAAATAGTTTGTTCTAGATATAAAAATACCTTTAGAATTTTGATAGAGATTGTATTGAATATGTAGCTAACTTCAGATTGTACAGACATTTTAACAATATCAATTCATCCAATCCATGAACATGGAATATCTTTCCATTTATTTATGTCATTTTAAATTTCTACCAGTGTCTTGTAATTTTCATTGTACAAGTCTTTCACTTTAGTTAAACGTATACAATTATAAAAGGGATTACTTCCTTGATTGATTTCTCTAGTATTTTATTATCAGTATATAGAAATGCAACTGATTCTTGTGTTTATTTTGTATCTTGCAATTATGCTGAATTCATTTAATGATTTAACAGTTTTTGGTGGAAGTTTTAGTGTTTTCTATATATAATATCATGCCATTTGCAAATAGAGACAGTTTTACTTTTTACATTATGATTTGTGTGCCTTCTATTTATTTTTCTTGCCTAGTTCCTTTAGGATATCCTGTAATATGTTGAATAAAAGTGGCAAGAGTGGGCATATTAATTTTGCTTCTGATCTTACAAGTTTTCAGATTTTCACCATTGAGGATGATGATATTGGTGGGCTTGTCATATGTGGCCTTTATTATGTTAGGTATGTCCCCTCTTTACGCATTTGATTGAACGTTATGATCATGAATGGAGTTTGAATTTTGTCAAATGCTTTTTCTGCAACTATTGAGACAAACAGGATTTTCTCTATTTTGCTAATTTGATGTGTCCCATTAATTGATATGGGGATATTGAACCATCTTGCATCCCTGAAATAAATCCACTTGATCATGGTGTATGATATTTTTAATGTGTAATTTAGTTTGCTAATATTTGGTTGAGGACTTCTGCATCTGTGTTCATCAGGGATATTGGCCTATAATCTCTTGTCTTGGAAAGTCCTTGTCTGGTTTACATATCAGGGTAATGCTGGTCTTCTAAAATGCTCTTTGGAAATGTTTCCTCTCCTATTTTTTGGAGAAATTTGAGGATTGGTATTCTCCTTGGGTAGAATTCACCAGCACAGCTGTATGGTCCTAAACTTTTGTCTGTTAGGAGTCTTGTTGTTGTTATTGTTGGTCTTTTAAAGATTTTATTTATTCACGAGAGACACAGGGAGAGAGAGTCAGAGACACACAGGCAGAAGGAGAAGCAGGCTCCATGTGGGGAGCCCAATGTGGGACTCGATCCCAGGACTCCAGGATCACGCCCTGGGCCAAAGGCAGGTGCTAAACCACTGAGCCACCCAGGTGTCCCTGTTAGGAGGTTTTTGATAACCAATTAATTCCCCTTATTAATAATGTTTATGCAGATTTTCTATTCATGATTCAGTCTTGTAGGTTGCATGCTTCTAAGAATTTATTTTTTCTAGTTGTTCACTTAGTTGGCATACAATTTTTCATGGAGATTTTTAGTCCTTTGCATATCTGTGGTATTAGTTGTAACAATCCCTCTTTCATTTCTAATTTTGAGTATTCTTTAGTTTTTTTTCTTCTTGTTACTTCATTTCCTTTGATTCTCTGTGTTTGTTTTCTATACATTGGATAAAATGGTCACTTCTTCTTGTCTTGAAGGCATAATCTTGTAAAGATGAAACTTAACAACCATCTTTGTTCTAACTCTTGGTTGTCTCTTGAATCTGTAATTATCCAAGCAGGCTTCTTTGTCCTTAGTGGCTCCAGGAGTTGAGGGTGTGTCAAGAACTCAGTGTTCCAAATCTAAGGATCTCAATGAGCACCTAGATGTAGGCCAATTGGAAGCTGGACCTCCAGGCAGCATTCAAATATACCTCTTTCAGGGGAACACTGTTAGATGGAAGTTTCTGTTTAATTCCTCTGTACTTAGTATTAAAGACTGTTATTACGTTATTATGCTTTTATAATCCTGCTGAATGCATGAACACAAACCTTGCTGGCCACCAGAGCCAGGGACATGTCTTCTGGGTAGCAGCCACAAAAGCTGGAGTTCAAAATATGTATACAAGCTTCTTTTTTAAGGAATCAGTGACTTGGGGTCAGGTAGAGGGAGAACATAAACATGGCACCCATTGGCCTGCCTGGTCTCTGGAGAGAATACGATAGATTCCTACTCATGTGTTAAATTAGAGACCTGACCCTCAGGATACAGCTTTTAAGATAAGCGAATAGGTCCTTTCAGGGAAAGACTGGGTGCCATTAAATCTGTTGCCCCTGCATTAAGCCCAGGTGGGATAGCCACAATAAGTCTATTCAAGCCTATTAAGAACTGTTTCTTGGGGTACCTGGGTGGCTCAGTTGGTTAAGTGTTCAGCTCAGATTTTGACTCAGGTTATGATCTCAGGTGTATGAGATGAACCCTGATCAGCATGGAGCCTGTTTAAGATTCTCCCTCTCCCTCTGCCACTCCCCACCATGCTTATGTGTGCACTCTGTCTCAAAAAACAAAACAAAACAAAAACAAACAAAAAATGTTTCTTAGTTTGCTATAATCTTCTGAGTCTAATGGATATAATCCCCATTGGCTTTTAAAATTAGGTATTTTGGGGGTTCCTCTCTCAGCTGGAAGTCATAAAAATTGGGGTGCCGGATGTGGAGTTGAAACTCTTTGCTCCTCAAGGAGAAGTTGGGGTTGTGAGTTCCTTTCTGGTTGCATGCCATCATGCCAGTGGTGGCTTTATGACAAGATTGTCTTAGCCTCTCCTACCCCTTTTGATTTTTCTTTTTCTTGTTTGCCCAATGCGTAGCAGTCACTCAGTGCCTGTGTGTGTGTGTGTGTGTGTGTGTGTTTTGTTTTTGTTTTGTTTTTTTTAGAGGAAAGTTCTCAAATGTGACTATAGATTCAGTATATCTGTGGTATGAGAGAATTAAAGACTGTTATTAAAGACTGGAGCCTCCTGTGTCTCCATCTTCCATTTGTTTTTATTTGATTATTTCTGCCATAAACTCACTAGCATTTTAGCACAAGTGTCAGTTGTAGACTAATCTTATCTTATGACAGAATCAAGAAACTCTATGTAATCACTCTTTTTCCTGATATCTTCTGAAAAATTCCATAAAGAATTAAAAATGGAAATATGCATATATACTACTATGAAGCATCGGAATGGAAAAATAGATGCATATGTCTATATTTGCTTATATACATAGTTACCTCTAACTTGATGAGAAGGAACACAAAGTCTCTGGTTAACAAAACTAATTTTTGTGCTATCTTCTCTCATACAGTATTTTCAAATCAGTAGGCTGTGATGTTTTGGGAGAATGACTTTTCCTCATTTAAAATTTTTTCAACCTTTTTTAGGTGTGTCAGTAAAGTGGTGATTTGGCTTTCAAAGACTTAGTATGTAATGGAGCAGTGGTAGTTTATCAGTCCATGTTAAAAAAAAATCAATGTCAATACAGGTAGGCTCTAACCTTGCTAACCCTATTGGTTTTATGCTTCTTCTCATTTCCTCCTACATTGTCGCCATTGTGTGATTGTATAAAAAACACTACACGTTTAAAGTTAGATCTATTTCGTTAAACTACCTTGGTTTTTATTTCTGAGACAGCAAGTTTAGGTCATCTAACTTTTCTTCCCACCTATTATTCTATCTACTCCTGAAATTAAACATTAAAGGAAACAATAAAAACACTGCCAGTTGTATACATGGCAAGGATAAGTTGGCTTAAATATCCTATGGGACTGGAGTCATTAACATTGTGGGAAGCAAACATAGACATTTCATCCAGAGAATACTACTGCTGTGTTGGGTGCTGATTCCACATGTGGCTATGATAAATGGCATTTTATTTAAGTTCAAATGTCTTTTCTACCCTTTGTTAAGAAATTCCTTTTTTTTTATTCCTATAAGACAAAATAATAAAAGATACTAAAACTATGAAGAATATTGTTTATAAAAACGATGTTATTCAAATCAGACAATTTTCTTAGCCTCTGTGAAAGACTCAGAAATCAGACCACATAAAATCAATTTAAAATGTATTGTTGAAGATAATTCCTTTTAAAAATAATCTTTCTCCTCAGGAAGTATTGAATAATTTTCTTGTAATGTCAGATGTTCTCTTTTCATTCTCTCTAATGTCATTTTCTCCATATTTTTTTTTGTAGGCCCACTTGACTCCACACCTCTCATTCCTTTTTCCTATCTCATGTGTAGAAAATAAGTTCCTATTAAGAATTTTGACTCAAACTTCTTTCCTTTTAGATCTTTGCATTCTTTCTTGCTACTTGATGTCATTTGATGACATTTTCACATTCATGATACATTTCCATTCTATTTTTGTACCCTGTGACACAGACTCTGTGCTAGTTTTGCTTATTCTGAAATAATCTCCTTCACATTGCCTTGCTACCTCTTTATTTAAACTTGCCCAGGATCAGAGTTGTTTATTGCCCTTTTCTATTCTTTCTGACTGATCCCTAATTATGCTCTTGACTGCTAGATCCTGAGACTGTCTCTGTATATTATTCTCTTTTTCCATTTAGACGATGTCTATTTACAATTAGGCAGCATCCTAAACCTCAGTAACAATAGTCCTTTCAAGTCTGGTACGATTAAATGCCAGTTTCCAACAAACTCTATCTTAGGAAACTAAGAAAAACAGAATAGGGTCAGTTCCAGAGTACGGTCAGTTACTAGTGAAGTACTGTGACTAAGGTTATTCAATTTTTCACAAGCAGAGTAAAGAACATTCAGTTACGGTACTACTTTCCTGAATCTCTAACTGCACTTTAAGTTGCTACCAACCTCTCGTTTCTACTCCTCAGTATGGAAATATTTACTGAAAGAGACAAAAAATGTTAGAGATGCAGCAGTTCCCTAATGAAAGAAAGCACAATAGGTTTCATCTTCATACAGATTCCAGTCAGTTTGTAGTGACCACGTGGATCAAAATGTTAAGAGAGAGTCTGAGGTCACAGTGAATAGCACAGTGAATAGCAGCCATGATTAATCAGCAATAGCTGCCTTGAACGTGGGAACTGAGACTAGGTGCTGTCTTCGTCATCCTTGATCTAACCAAAAATGACATTTAGGGGGACCTTTTTAGAGGACATTGTGTACAATAACACCTATGAATGAAATTGTCAATGACATAGAACATTACATGGAGAGTTCTGAAGGTAGGAAACTAGTAATGAGACTATTGCCACATTTTAGTTCCCACTCATGATGTTTTATTTTTACTAATCTTTAATTATACCATTTAAACACATTCTCTTTGGGATCCCTGGGTGACGCAGTGGTTTAGCGCCTGCCTTTGGCGCAGGGCACTATCCTGGAGACCCTGGATCGAATCCCACATCGGGCTCCGGGTGCATGGAGCCTGCTTCTCCCTCTGCCTGTGTCTCTGCCTCTCTCTCTCTGTGACTATCATAAATAAATAAAAATTAAAAAAAAATAAATAAACACATTCTCTTTGTAAAAATAAATACAATTTAAAAGAATAATGGCTTTAGTCTCCTTTATCAATATTCTTAAATCCAATCCTTGCCTCTTTTCCCTAGAAATAATCATTGTTATGAATTACTCACTTATCATGTATTCAATAAATTAGGGTTTCTTAACTCCAGCATTACTGATACACTGGATGAGATAATCCTTTTTTGTTGGAGGTTGTTCTGTGCATTGTAGGATATTTAGTAGAATCCTTGGCCTCTGCCTACTAGATGCCAGTACCAGACTAATTGTGACACTCAAAAGTGTTTGGCCAAATGTCTCCAATTTGCAATGTCTCCAATTGAGAAGAACTGACATATACACATATGAATCCATAGGAAATGTATAGAAAGAGAATTTAGTTAAACATAGGTGTGGAATGTTTTATATAAGCTCACTCAATTCTGTTTTAATCCCCTGGCATATTAGTGTACAGAACGCCACATTTCCAAGACTCTGTTACATTTCAGATGGCGCATGTTTACTACATTCAGACAAACTAAAGCACCAACATTTGATTTTGAAGGCAAAAGAAAATAGTATGAAGTAGACTTAGGACTCATCTGGCAAGCAAGACTATATCATGTTTCTCTGTGTGAACTGCACCAAAAATCAAAAGTCAGGAACCTAGCTGCATGCTTATGGTGAGATGTGGGCCAGTATTTTGTTGGCCCAGTTCATGGTAGACACAGTGTGGTCCTGGAGTAAGAAACAGTGTAACAATGTCTTGATTCTCAGGCATCCCAAACATCAGGCACTCAGTGTCGACCTCGGTTTAGCTCAGCAGTCTTGTTCAGGGAATTAGTCAAGAGTTGCTTATCAGTCTTTTCAGTGATTTTTGTAAGCCATGTAATAATAGGTCATAAATAATAAATCATCTTCTCCTTACCTAGAAGGTATCTGATGGTCAACAGCTGAATCAATACTCATTTTTGCTGTCTTCTGAAACTTTAATAAAATAAAAATAAAGGGTGTTTAATTATAAATTGACAATTACAAAGAGGAGTGGAGACTAGTGGACATAAGATGTTAACAAACTTACTGTTAGAATGTGGATGAGGCATCAATGGATTCAGGAAGTTGATTTCAATTGCCTGTAGAGGGTAATATGAATGAAAAGGAAGATAATTAATAATACAGAACCCGGAGTGGATGTAGGAATCAGAGGCACTAATATTTTGGGGTGGGATATAACAGTGGGAATGAGGACTATTTATTATGTGTGGGGCTAAAATCAGGGACATAGGTAAAAAGCACAATATGAAGCAGGTATACCCTTAGGTTATTTCTCATTCCATACCTTCCAGTCACTGCTTACCTCAAATTTGGGTTATTTACCAGGGAACTGGAAAAATGGAATTGGTGAAGCATCAGACTCAGGGAAACTGGTCACTGCAGATGAAAGAAAGAGTTACATGGCAAAAGACAGAAGTGTTCAGTGAAATTCAGCCTTCTTCTAGGATTAAGAATGTTGGTAGCCAGATTTATATATCCCAGGTTTGAGTTAGTTGGCTTCTTCTATGGAAACACTGAATAACCCAGTAAAACAGACCTCTAAATAGTGGTTTAAAAGTTCTCCAAGGAAATTATGGGTCCCCAATCTGCCCATATCCTTCTACAAAGAGGATCATTAGTTGACAATCTTCACCGCCCCCCACCCCGAACCCTTCCAACATAAAGCTTCTACCAGTATTTTAGTGATCTAAATTTAAGTATGAAAGAAAACATTAAATGCCAGATATTTGGGAGTACTGGGGGTGGTGGTGGAGGAGGGCAGAGTTGAGGGCATCCCACAACATGAAAGCTAAAGACCTAAGGAATTAGGGGAAAAAAGGAATTAAGAGAAAATAGGATGTTTGCGTGTGTGTGTGTGTGTGTGTATGTGTGTGTGATCTTAGGGCCTATTTTTTTTTACCTTTCTAGAGCATTCTTTTGGGTCCCAGTACTCTAGGACTCCCTGGCCTACTCACCTGGAGCCAGCTTCTACGTCCATTGCTTTTCCCTGGTCGTTCTCCCAAACACAGACCATACCATAGTAGCAATAGCTGCTTGGGGGTAGAGATGTACGGTGTACAAGGGGATTGAACAGGCTTAACTGTGTCAAGATACACAACTACAAGAACTGTGCTGTGTCCTACAGGAGCCTGAAGTGGACAGAGAGAAGTGGACCTGGAGCCAGTTGTTTGTTCTCTTGCCCCAGGCACTGCAAATGAAAGTTAGCCACAGGTCTGTTTCCCACCCACCACCCAATGATCCTTGTGGAACAGAATGTGTGACTCACGGCAAATCTTTGAAACTCCATGGGTCTCAGATTTTGTCTCTGTAAAAATGAGAAGCCTGAACTTTATCTCTGAAGATCCTTTGAGCACTAACATCTTATATTTTTTCTTCCCTTTTGATACCTTTTTATACCCAAACATATATTTGCAGGGTCATCTAAATAATTTTGCTAAATACTACCTTTTCTTTTCTTTTTTTAAGATTTTATTTATTTATTCATGAGAGACATAGAGAGAAAACGAGAGAGAGAGAGAGAGAGAGAGAGAGAGAGAGAGAGAGGCAGAGACACAGGCAGAGGGAGAAGCAGGCTCCATGCAGGGAGCCCGATGTGGGACTCCATCCTGGTCTCCAGGATCACGCCCTGGGCTGAAGGCGGTGCTAAACCTCTGAGCCACCCGGGACTGCCCACTACCTTTTATTTTCAAAAGGCATGGGTTAGACACACATAAAACAGCAGGTTTACAGTCATTTCTGTTTTTGTTGTTGTTTTTTTTATATGGTTTTTGTTTTGTATTCTTCTAACTCTTTAGACATCTTTAACTAGGTAAGCAATAATGCCTCCATTGACCAGTGGAGGCCTCTGGCAGTGACTCAACATCTTTTGGTTCATTTTTCCCTTAGACGAAGTTAAGGTGCCAAACCTAAAACAATTTTTCTATGCAAGATTTAGCATGGAAGGAATTATTGAAACCACAGGGTGGAAATTAATGATTAGCTTGAGATGCTATTAGCATACCAGCAGGCAAAAAGACTAAATGAGCTATGATCTGAAGTAAAATATGTCATCCTGGAAATTGCAAGTGATATGATGGAGAAACAATGCTGGGTAATAGGGGAGGAGAAGGAATGAGCTATTAGATTGAGAGGCAAGGAGACAAGCATTTAAATTAAGAGGACAGGACAATGAGACAGCGCCAGTTAAATGCACGAGAACCCAGACTGAATGACACTGGTTAGTGATTGCAGACAGGAAACAATCCATCAGCTGGGCTAGAATGCAGCACTAAGGGAACAGGGAAAGGAAAAGGATGCAAAAGGGCTTTCCTACTTAGATAAAGCCAGCAGAGCTAAAATTCATTCCAAGCACATTCCCCGAAGCGACATCATTAAGGGCTGCCGTGAGTAAAAGGCTCACTAATCAGAAAATTACTGCGGGAGAAAAATGGGGTGAGCCGATACGAAGAGACTGGGCAAATGTTTGAGATAATGTACAAGAAAAAAAGAACGCCACTCTGCACTTTTTTGACAAGGGGGGTATCAAAGTGCGTAGCTCTAGACGGAGAGAGAGGATGAGCGATAACCTCGGGAACTGGTTTCTTCGTTTTGGAAGGAAAGGTGAGTGAGTTTTTCTGTTGTCAACCTTAAAAATAAAAGAGCCAGTTAGTATACCAGCAAAATGAGTTTATTGAGGAATAGCAAAGGAATTGTAATTCAGGATAAGCAAACTGTGGCCAACCATAGGCAAATCTGAAGAGACAAAGGGGGTGGGGGCTCAGCTTTTATTCCGTTTTGGAGAAAATCTAAGAGGTTTGCTTTAAACAAAAGTTCACTGGGGAAGAACAAGAGTTGGAGGTGGCGGCCACTTCTCATTGGCTGCAGGCAGTGATTAGTGTGCTGTTTCTGGGCAAGAAAGGGTCCTTCTTCTATTTCTTAAAAGTGGGGGATGAAACTCCTGTGTGAACCAGCCTCTGTGGTCAGAGAATTCTTATCTCCCTTTCTGCTGATTGCAGTTGTCTGTGCCTGAGAGCTCCCCCTTCAGGGCTTTTCAAATCCATTTTAAATGAGGTTTCCTTTATTTATTTTCACAGTGTTTAACACTGTTACCTTCACAGTGATGTGCATGCTCTGCTTATAGCGTGGCATTCCATCCTGTGTGTCTGGCTCCAGGAAATCCGAGTGGGACTGAGAGAAATCAGCCTGCACCTGGCTGGCACTGCAAACAGGCCAGGGGAAATGAACATTAGGTTGGTTTTTCTATTTCCTGTAAGAATAGTTAATGAAACTAGCTAACAAATTAGCCCCTTTAATCACCAGAAAGCAATTTTTTCCACTATTAGACACAAAGCTATGGGGATTTCTGATTCCTACAAATTTCTAGGTTCAAAGTTGGATTACAGGTTCCAGCAAATCTTTTTAATAACAACAACCCCAAACTCAATAAGATTTGCAATCTCAGCACCCTCGTATCCAGACAATTTTTTTTTAATTGAAATTTATTTTTGCTATGGGCTTAGAAACTGAAAATAATGAATTTGATTTATAGGGTTTTTTTTTTTTTCATTTTAAGCAAAAAGAATTGAAGCCTTAGTAAAATAATCATCGATAGGATTTTTTTGAAGTGAACTCTCATTTTGTCAATAGTATTTCCAATCTGTTTCATTCATTAACAAACGTTTTTCTTTTCAAGTTTTGTTTCCAGAAACTAGGAACTGCATAGATGTGTAGGATACAGCTATTTCCTCATACAATCACACTTTAACATGGGAATCAACATTTTTAAGTTCAGTGGGGAAAATGCTGTTTTATTGATGTATATAACACAGAGTGAGGAGGCTAAGTTGACATTGTCAGCTTTCTTGGGTCATGAAGTAATTCTTCACAGGGAAGATGCTTGAGCTAGAACCTGAAGATTGAGAAGCGCTGGCCACTTAGGCGAAGTGGAAGTCATTTGGGGCTGACACCAGCACAAACAGGACGTTGATGTGAAACAACATGAGTAGGGATGTTATGTTTCTAAAAAGAGATGGAACATACAGAGTAAAGAAGAGTTATGTGTAGTAGGCAGGGGTTTAACCAATAGTAGAAGAGTTACACAACATAAAGATATGACACGGTTACCACCAGTTTATCACCCTCAGTTGGAGCTTTATTTTTTCATAAGAGCACATGACTTGCTTGTTCTGCCTCATTTGGTCTTGGTGATCAGGGACGATGTACACTGCTCTCAACAAATCAAATTTGTCACCACAGACTAGTTTGATCTATTGATTTGCTTTTTACTGGTTTAGCTACCTGCACAAAATATTTCAGAAAGGGCAACCAAAGAATATCCTATATTACATGTAACATAGGTGTCTCAGAATGCTGTCATTTTATGATTGGGAAAATCATAGTTCGTTTTCTCCTGTTTTTTGAGTTAACAAATTTCTCAACTCTTTAAATGTCTTATTAATTGGTAACAATGATTATTCAGACAGATGGCTTATTTAAGGAAAATAGTTACTTATATGTCCCTTGGGGAAGAACCATCTGCTCAGATCGGGTTTGGGGGTTCCAGATGTTGTCATTTCCCTTTAACCTATGGTGTCTTTGTAACCCATTGGTTCAACTGCGATGTAGTACTCTGTAGCGAATAACAGCTGGCTTAGATTATCCTCCCTGTCAAGACATGTAAAATACCTAGATACAGCCAAATATATTGCATTGAAGCTGAAGTTCTTTATCACATCTCTCCTTGCCTCACCTTTTGATTTGAAGCTTAAAACTTCCATTATTGGGGCACCTAGGTGGCTCAATTGGTTAAGCATCAGACTCTGGGTTTCTGCTCAGGCCCTGATCTCAGAGTCATGAGATTGAACCCTGTGTCAGGCTTTGCACTCAGTGCGGAATCTGCTTAAGACTTTCCCTCTGTGCCTCCCCACCATGCTGACTCTGTCTCTCTCTCTAAAGTAAATAAATCTTAAAAAAGAAAACAACTTAAAACTTCCATCATTAAAACTAGAGTGAGCATGAAAAAAATAATTAAAAATGGACAAATGACTGGAATAGACAGACATTTCTCTAAAGAAGATAAATAAGTGAACAATAACCACACAAAAAGATATCCATCAATAATACTTAGGGAAATGAAAATCAAAACGACAGTGAGATGCTTTCTCACACCCAGTAGTATTTTAGTATGGCTAGTATTTTAAAGCTGTTAGAACAAATAGAAAATGAGTGTTGAGTAGTGGCAAGAAACAAACAGAAAATGACAAGTCTGAAGTATTGACAAGATTATATCCAATACAATTGAAAGCAGGGATTTAGATATGTAGATACACATGCTCATAGCAGCATTATTCCTGATAGCTAAAAGGTGAAGCAACCCAGGTGTCCATTAATGGATGAATGGATAAACAAAATGCAGTATATACATATAATGGAATATTACTTAGCCTGTAAAGGGAGGAAATTAAAAACAAGTGACAACATGGATAAACCTTGATAATATTATGCTAAGTGAAATAAGCCAGTCACAAAAGGACAAAATGCTTTATTATTATTGGCACCTAGAATAGTAAAATTCAGAGAAAGAAGAATGATGGTTGCCAGGGGCTGAGAGTAGGGATAAAAGAGAGTTACTGTTTACTGGATATAGAGTTTCAATTTCAGAAAATGAACAGTCCTGGGGATGATGGCAAAAGTTGCATAATAATGTGAATCAACTGTATTTCATATTCCTGAACTGTACACTTACACTATTTTAAATGATAAATTTAATGTTACATATGTTTTAACACAATAATTAAATAACACTGTGAAGTTAGTTTGATTGTTTCTAATATTGTCAAAACTAGTAAAATGAGTTCTAAGTGAGAAGTTGTGCTGTACTTTTCCTTTCCAGTTTAGGAACAATTGATAGAAAAGTTTGTAGCATGTAACCTGTTTTCTTAACCTTTTATCTTTTACTCTAATAAGCCGATAAATGTATGATATATTCCAATAAAATTAAAATATTAGATTTTCATTTTGCCCATAGTCTTTAAATTTTTCATACTGGATCAAAGGTGGCAGCATAACAGCTTAACAAGGAAGCAAGACATGAGATCAGACTATAAAAGAAAGACACTAGTGAGATCACAATGAATCAGAGATCACAAATGTAAGCAAAATCAAGAGAGCATAAAACTAAAGTTTAGAGTATGGTGGGAGATATATATATATATATATAATATATATTATATATAATTACTATAGATATTATTATATATACATATATTATATATATAGCTATATATAATAAAAAATGAAAGAAATAATGAAAAAATATTTTTTTCCTTCTCCATACTCTACCCTATGTCACCTCCATGCATTGGAGCTCCATGTAATTCTTCCAGGACACCAACTTTCATTTCTGATGAAGAATGTGTCTCTGAATGCAAAAGCCTTCAAACCTGCCCAATTTCTCTCATCCATTCCCCATAGAGGTCTCATTTTCTTCTCCAAATCTAGTTTGTTTTGTATCAGCACAATTTTAAAAGTTGGGTGGAGATTATATATACATATATATAATTACAAGTCAGGAATTGACAGAACCTCAGAATCAAGAAAAATGCCACACAAAGCCATCACTGTTCAAAATTGAAAGAACTAAAGGAAAATTTGCATTGTAGCAACATTGGTAAATGAGATACACTGTGATGGGCTTCCCCATATACTTTTAAAGGCCTCATCTCTTCCGTATTCTTGTCCACTTCCACCAGTGGCAATCTATACTAGAGGTCTAATAGAATGATCATAACAATTACTGATGGTTATTTTTTACCAATAGCACATGTCAATATTAATAATAATGAAAACTAGCATCTATATAGCACTTGTCATGCTTCTTATATCTAAAGAGTGGTGGTTATACATTTTTCTGCACCGTTTCTGCAGCGTTGGGTTGTGGTTCTATATTAGAAGCAAAGATGATGCTAATAAGTACTTCTGATAATAATGCTAAGAAACTTCAGTGGTTTAAGATTCATGTCTTCAATTATATAAAAGTAGAGGGTAAACAATAAAAGTTTATGAAGAAGGTTAATTTTTAACTATTCACAAAAACTACACTGTTAATGCATAGTCTTTTATAAAAGGAATAATTCAAGTAAAGAAATGATATTGAATGCATTCATGGCTTACAATAGTTTAAAATAATTAGAATAAAAAAATTAGAATCGACTTAAATATTCAGTTGTAGGGAGATAATCATTTTAAAAATATGTAGCAACATGATAGCATTTATAAGCAGTAAGTGGGGAAAATGCAAGGTAAAAACGATACACTAAAATCATAATCATTTAGAAATATACCCATAAGACTTAGAGACTACACATAACTGTTGGTAAATGAAAATGTATGTGTTTTTTTCTTTTAAATTTCATCTCATGATACTTTGTTAGTTTAATAAGAAATATACAGCTTTAACTTGAATGGGGTTAGGAGCTTTTATGTAAATAATATTTACATCATTTCAGTAATATCTGGGAAACCTGTAAGGTAATTTCTGTTATCTCTGGGTAAAAGAGGAGGAGGAGGAAAAGGAGAGGAGGGGAAAGGGAAGACGACAAGGAAGAAGAAGAAAAGTAGTAATGGTAGTAGTGGAGGTGGTGATAGTAGTGGTTGTAATAGGAGGAGTAGTAGTAAATTAGGGTTAAACTGGTCACATAGTTATCAGGTGGAAGATCTGAGATTTGAAAAGGAATTGGTCTGCCTCTGAAACTTGCCATCTTTCTATTAGCCCTTCTCCACACTCTACCCCATGTCACCTCCATGCATTGGAGCTCCATGTAATTCTTCCAGGACACCAACTTTCATTTCTGATGAAGAATGGCAAATAGATGTGTCTCTGAATGCAAAAGCTTTCAAACCTGCCCCAATTTCTCTCACCCATTCCCCATAGAGGTCTCATTTTCTTCTCCAAATCTAGTTTGTTTTATATCAGCACAATTTTAAAAGTTGGGTAAAGAAAGTGTATTACCTCAAAATCTATATTCTCATACTAAAATGACCATATTTAAACTTTTAATTGTGAAATAATTTTAGACTTAATTTAATTAATTTTTACTTAATTTAGACTTTTTCAGTCAGCCTATACCAGAAAGTGTAGACTTAACACTTTGCAAAAATAGTGCAGAGGTTCCTATTTCTCATCAACTTCTACTCATGTTAACATCTGACATATCATAGTAAAATAATCAGGACCAGGAAATTAACATTGATACAATACTATTTATCAAATGACATATCCCATTCAAATTTCACCAGTTTTCACTAATGTCCTTTTTACATTTCAGAATCCAGTACAGGAGCCCACATGTTATTTTTTGTTTTCATTGTTGTTGTTTCTTTATTCTCTTCCTAATTCTCTAATTCTTAGTCTTATTTTTTTTTTAAGATTTTACTTATTTATTCATGAGAGACACAGAGAAAGAAGCAGAAATATAGACAGATGGAGAAGCAGGCTCCCTGTGGGGAGCCTGATACAGGACTAAATCTCAGGACCCCAGGATCATGACCTGAGCCAATGGCAGATGCTCAACCACTGAGCTACCCAGCTGCCCCAGTCTTACCTATTTTTTTTTATAATCTTGACTCTTGTGAATAGTACTACTGATTGTTTTGTAGAGGGTCCTTCAATTTGGGTTTGTCCGATGTTTTCTCATGATTGGACTGAGGTTATAAGTGTTTGGCATAAATACCAAAGAACAATGTCTTTGTGTCTTTTTCCTGGTGATACTAATTTTGATCACTTGATTAAAATGATGTTTGCTGGGTTACTCTTTCCATTTGTAATTAATATCTTGAGATACATATTTTAAAACTATGATAATACCCTGTTTCTTTTCCACTTTTCACCTGCTACTCTTAGTATCCTTTGGTAGACTGCCTGCAGCTCTTATGTCTGTAGGGTTTGCCTTCTACTGATGTTCTACTGAAATGTACTTTGAATCTACAGTAGCTAAAGGGTACATACATAACAAAAGACACATATACGTGTTTTTCCTTTCTTAGATCTTCAATTCCTATAGGGAATGTAAATGCATCTCTTAATACTATTCTTTCCCTTAATCAGCATTGAATTCCATGAAAAAATGCTAATTTCCTTCAGTCAGTAATTGTGTCTCACTTTTCTCAGGCACCTCATTTACTTTGAAACTAGAGTAGCATGAGTGGAAAAATAAGACCGTACTGTGTGCCATGAGTCTATTTCCTGCATAAATTCTGATGGAGAAACCATCAGCAATTTTCCTTTCAACATAATAGATGTCAACAACCAAAAAATCCCATTGATATTATTAAATACCCTCTAGTTCGGGCCATTAATGAAACAAAGGCATTTACATGTAAGAAAAATCTCTACAGGTACCTTTTGTTTCATTATTGTCTAGCCCTTCTTATTCTATTGTTATTTAAAAGAATCATAATCATAGACTGAGATGCTGTGTTCCCATAACACTAAAGGAAAAATTTCCCTCAAGTGCAATAGGGGGAATTCAGTGACTAGAAGAACCCCCATCCTCCTCCATTAAGAAGGAATTAGGAGAAACAATTTGTGGAGTAGGCTCACCTAAGCCTTTTTATGTGTTTTCCAGACAAGTCTTCCTTTGACTTCAATTTGTCTAAAATTAAAGACAGGCAGATAAGTGCTCTCTAAGATCTCCCATTTCATGGAGCTTTGAAAATATTAAACTGATAGAGGTCAGGTATAAATTAGACAGTTAAGCAACAGCATTGATTTTCCTAAATATATTTTTATTCATTTTATTTATGAATAACACTACTTCTTCTATTTGTTCCCCCTCCCTTTTTTTGGAAATTAACTCTGAAAAGTAGAAGGTAGGTTAAAAAATTAATCCTTATAATGTATATATGAGTAAGCTTATTTCTATCATTTGGATATTCAAATACTCATTATTTTATAAATTATATCAAGACATAAAAAGGGACATGCTCATTATTTTCTCTAACATACAACAGGTATTCATAGTGAAAGTTCTTTCAATTTACGTTTGTTTTTCAGTTGGCCTATACCAGAACAATCAGGCAAAATTGTTTAGTAAGTCACGTTAGTCTTTGCTTTCCCTTATTTTCCTTCTTTACTATATTCCACATACAAAGGTATGAATAGATTGAAGCTAGGATGTTCGTCTTAGCCATCTCTGTATTTTTAGTGCTTGTACAGTATTACCATATTGTAGGCATTCAGAATGTTTTGATTGAACTCGGCGAAATTGAGTGGGATGAAACGCAATCCACAATTGTCTCTGGTTAGGAATGAGAGATCTGGAGATGAAAACAGAGGATCTGAGGTCAAATCACAGCTCAATCACTCAACTGACACATAACATTTACCTGGCCCTCAGATAAAAAGTCTAAAGGAAAAAATATATTTTTTAAAATGTCCTTAGAGAATTGCCATGCAGATTAGACAGTGACATACTGAACTTCCTCTCCAATGACAAAATATGTCTCCATAATATGAATTGGTGTGATTACTGAGCCATAAAATCAAAGAATTTCTGGAATATACAATGCAAATGAGATTAGATCAAAAGCAAAGCAAAAGCATCATAACCCAATACACACAACATACAATGTAGTAAATGTCAGCAAGAAAATAATTTTGATACTCAGAGTTCTAAGTAAAAAATATCCTATTCTTTTTGTTTGTTTTAAATTTATTATTTATTTATTTATTTACTTACTTACTTATTTTTAGTTTCGTTTTTATTTAAATTCTAGTTAGTTAACATACAGTGTAATACTGGTTTCAGGAGTAGAATTTAGTGATTCTCACTTCTACACAACACCCAGTGTTCATCACAATCAGTGCCCTTCTTAATATCCATCCCCCCAGCCACCTCCCTTCCAGCAACCCTCAATTTGTTCCCTACAGTTAAGAGTCTCTTATGGTTTGCCTCCTTTTCTTCCCCTATGTTCATCTGTTTTGTTTCTTAAATTCCACATAGGAGTGAAATCAGATGGTATTTGTCTTTATTCTGACTTATTTCACTTAGTATAATATGTGGAAGCCAAGAAAATTAAGGCCATTCCACTTTAAGTTCATCATTAGCACAAGTACAGCCATCCCAGGCCCCTGTGAATAAGAGCTGAGATTTACATTACTTCAGTTACAGGAAGAAAACAGCTTACAGCTTAATGTCCTAGAAAGCCCCATATTAGAATAAGAACAGAGCCCAAACCAAGGGCAGGAAGCCCCATATTAGAATAAGAATAGAACTCAATGCCCTTGAAGGCCCCATATCAAAATGTAAAAAGAACTTGAGGAATTCCTCCACCCCTTCTGGAGGTCCCCTAGACCAGCCCTTAAAACTAAGCTGAAACCCAACTCGGGGTCTAAGTCCCTGCTCCACTGTGTTGGGTATACTTGGACCCAAGCTCGAGCTTGTAAATAAGCCCTCGTGTGTTTGCATCGGTGTCGGCTCCTTGGTGGTTTCTCAGATTGGCAATCTTGGGCACAACATAATACACTATAGTTCCATCCATGTTGCAAATGGCAAGATTTCATCTGATATTCCATATATGTGTGTGTGTGTGTGTGTGTGTGTATACACTCACATCTTCTTTATCCACTTATCAGTCATTGGGCATTTGGGTTATTTTCTCAATTGGCTATTGCTGATAATGCTGCTATAAACACCAGGGTGCATGTGCCCCCTCAAATAAGTATGTTTGTATCCTTTGCAATACCTACTAGTGCAATTGCTAGGTGGTAGGGTAGCTCTGTTTTTAGCTTTTCGAGGAAACCCCTTACTGTTTTCCAGAGTAGCTGCACCAGCTTACATTCCCACCAACAACATAAGAGTGTTCCCCTTGCTCTGCATCCTTACCAACGTTTGTTATTTCCTCTGTTAATTTTAGTCATTCCTACAGGTGTGAGGTGGTATCTCATCACAGTTTTGATTTGAATTTCCCTGATGATGAGTGATGTTGGACATCTTTTCATGTGTCTGTTAGCTATCTGGATGCCTTCTTTGGAAAAATGTCCATTCATGTCTTCTGCCCAATTTCTTAGCTGGGATGTTTCTTGGGTGTTGAGTTTGATAGGTTTATACAGATTTCAGATACTAGTGTTTATTCAGATATGTCATTTACATATATCTTATCTCATTCCAGAGATTGCCTTTTACTTCTCTTTTTAATAATTTTTTATTGGATTTCAATTTGCCAACATATAGCATAACACCCAGTGCTCACCCCGTCAAGTGCCCCCCAGTGCCCATCATCCAGTCATCCCAACCCCCCACCCACCTCCCTTTTCACCACCCCTTGTTTGTTTCCCAGAGTTAGGAGTCTCTCATGTTCTGTCACCATCCTGATATTTCCCACTCATTTTCTCTCCTTTCCCCTTTATTCCCTTTCACTATTTTCTATATTCCTCAAATGAATGAAACCATATAATGTTTGTCCTTCTCCAATTGACTTATTTCACTCAGCATCATACTCTCCAGTTCTATCCACGTTGAAGCAAACGGTGGATATTTGTCGTGTCTAATGCGTGAGTAATAGTCCATTGTATGTATAGACCACATCATCTTTATCCATTCATCTTTCACTGGACACTGAGGCTCCTTCCACAGTTTGGCTATTGGGGACATTGCTGCTATAAACATTGGGGTGCTGGTGTCCCGGCGTTTCACTGCATCTGTACCTTCAGGGTAAATCCCCAGCAGTACAATTACTAGGTCGTAGAGTAACTCTATTTTTAACTCTTTGAGGAACTTCCACACAGTTTTCCAGAGTGGTTGTACCTACCAGCAGTGCAAGAGCATTCCCCTTTCTCCAAATCCTCTCCAAAATTTGTTGTTTGCTGTCTTAATTTTCCCCATTCTCACTGGCGTGAGGTGGTATCTCATTGTGGTTTTGATTTGTGTTTCCCTGATGGCAAGTGATACGGAGCATTTTCTCATGTGCTTGTTGGCCATGTCTATGTCTTCCTCTCTGAAATTTCTGTTCATGTCTTTTGCCCATTTCATGATTGGATTGTTTGCTTCTTTGCTGTTGAGTTTAATAAGTTCTTTATAGATCTTGGATATTAGCACTTTATCTGATATGTCATTTGCAAATTATTCTCCCATTCTGTAGATTGTCTTTTAGTTTTGTTGACTATTGCTTTCCCTGTGCAGAAACTTATCTGATTAAGTCCCAATAATTCATTTTTGCTTTTGTTTCCCTTACCTTCATAGATATATTTATGTATCTTGCAAGAAGTTGCTGTGGCCAAGTTCAAAAGGGTGTTGCCTGTGTTCTCCTCTAGGATTTTGATGGATTCTTGTCTCACATTGAGATCTTGCATCCATTTTGAGTTTATCCTTTGTGTATGGTGCAAGAGAGTGGTCTAGTTTCATTCCTCTGCATGAGGCTGTCCAATTTTCCCAGCACCATTTATTGAAGAGACTGTCCTTTTTCCAGTAGATAGTCTTTCCTGCTTGGTCCAATATTTGTTGACCATAGAGTTGAGGGCCCATTTCTGGATTCTCTATTCTGCTTCATTGATCTATGTGTCTGTTTTTGTGCCAGTACCACACTGTCTTGATGATCACATTTTTGTAGTATAACCTGAAATCTGGCATTGTGATGCCCCCAGATATGGTTTTCTTTTTAATATTCCCCTTGCTATTTGGGGTCTTTTCTGATTCCACACAAATCTTAAGATGATTTGTTCCAACTCTCTGATGAAAGTCCATAGTATTTTGATAGGGATTGCATTAAATGTGTAAATTGCCCTGGGTAACATTGACATTTTCACAATATTAATTCTGCCAATCCATGAGCATGGAATATTTTTCCATCTCTTTGTGTCTTCCTCAATTTCTTTCAGAAGCGTTCTATAGTTTTTAGGGTATAGATCCTTTACCTCTTTGGTTAGGTTTATTCCTAGGTATCTCATGCTTTTGGGTGCAATTGTAAATGGGATTCACTCCCTAATTTCTCTTTCTACAGTCTCATTGTTAGTGTATAGAAATGCCACTGATGTCTGGGCATTGAATTTGTATCCTGCCACATTGCTGAATTGCTGTATGAGTTCTAACAATCCTGGGGTGGAGTCTTTTGGGTTTTCTATGTACAGCATCATATCATCTGCAAAGAGGGATGTTTGACTTCTTCTTTGCCAATTTGAATGCCTTTTATTCCTTTTTGTTGTCTGATTGCTGAAGCTAGGACTTCTAGTACTATGTTGAATAGCTGTGGTGAGGGTGGACATCCCTGTCTTATTCCTGATCTTAGGGGAAAGGCTCCCAGTGTTTTCCCATTGAGAGTGATATTTGCTATGGGATTTTCATAGATGGCTTTTAGGATGCTGAGGAATGTTCCCTCTATCCCTATACCCTGAAGAGTTTTGATCAGGAATGAATGCTGTATTTTGTCAAATGCTTTCTCTGCATGTATTGAGAGGATCATATGGTTCTTGTTTTTTCTCTTGCTAATGTGATCTATCACATTGATTGCTTTATGAGTGTTGAACCAGCCTTGCATCCTGGGGATAAATCCCCCTTGGTCATGGTGAATAATCTTAATGTACTGTTGAATCCTATTGGCTAGTATCTTCTTGAGAATTTTTGCATCTGTGTTCATCAGGGATATTGGTCTATAATTCTCCTTTTTGGTGAAGTCCATTTCTGGTTTGGAATTAAGGTGATGCTGGCCTCATAGAACGAAATTGGAAGTATTCCATCCCTTTCTATCTTTTGGAACAGCTTTAGTAGAATAGGCATTGTTTTTTCTTTAAACATTTGATAGAATTCCCCTGGGAAGCCATCTGGCCCTGGACTTTTGTGTCTTGGGAGGTTTTTGATGACTGCTTCAATTTCCTCCCTGGTTATTGGCCTGTTCAGGTTTTCTATTTCTTCCTGTTCCAGTTTTGGTAGTTTCTGATTTTCTAGAAATGCATCCATTTCTTCTAGATTGACTTATTTACTGATGTATAGCTGCTCATAATAAATAAATAATGCTGCTATAAACATCAAAGTACCATGTACTCTTCCTAGAGTACCATGTATTACTTCTGTATCCTTTGGGTAAACACCTAGTTAGGGTACTTTCTGAATGGTGTGGTAGTTCTGTTTTTAGCTTTTTTGAGGAACCTCTATACTGTTCTCCAGAGTAGTTGCACCAGTTTCATTCTCATCAACAGTAAAAGGGAGTTCCCCTTTCTTTGTATTCTCACCAACACCTGTTGAGTCCTGTATTGTTAACTGTAGCCATTCTAAGAGATGTGAGGTGGTATCTCACTGTGGTTTTGATTTGTATTTCCCTGATGATGAGTGATGATGAGCATCTTTTCATGTGTCTATTAGCCATTTGTATGTCATCCTTGGAGAAATGTCTATTCATATCTTCTGCCCATTTCTTAACTGGATTATTTGGGTGTAGGGTTTTCAGTTTGATGAGTTCTTCATAAATTTTGGGTACTAACCCTTTATCAGATATGTCATATACAAATATCTTCTCTCATTCCATAGGCTGCTTTTTAGTTTTGTTGGTTGTTTCCTTTGCTATGCAAGAGGCTTTTTATCTTTATGAGATCCCAATAGTTCATTTTAGCTTTTTGTTTCTCTTGATCCTAGCAATGTGTAGTAAGAAATTGTTATGGTTGAGGTCAAAGTGGTTGCTTCCTATGTTCTTCTCTAGAATTTTTATGGTTTCTTGTCTCACATTTAGCTCTTTAATCCATTTAGAATTTATTTTTGTGTATGGTGTAAAAAAGTAGTCAAGTTTCAGTCTTCTGCATGCTGCTGTCCAGTTTTCCCACCACCATTTGTTGAAGAGACTTTTCCATTGGATACTCTTTACTGATTTGTCAAAGATTAGTTGCCCATATAGTTGCAGGTCCATTTCTGGGTTTTCTATGTTGTTCCATTGATATATGTGTCTGTTTTTGTGCTAGTATCATACTGTCTTGATGACTATAGTTTGTAATAGAACTTAAAGTCTGCCATCACGGTGCCTCCAGCTTTGGTTTTCTTTCTCAAGATGGCTTTGACTTTCAGGATCTTTTGTGTTTCTATACAGATTTAAGGATTGTTTCTTCTAGCTCTGTGAAAAACGCTGTTGGTATTTTTATAGAGATTGCATATTAAATGTGTAAACTGCCTTGGGTACTATAGATGAAAAATATCCTATTCTTAAAAGCTGTGCCTATCTCAGGATCATTTTCTTTCTAAAGTGAACCTAATTTCTACCTAGAAGAAGATCTCCTGTGTAGGACTTAGAATCTGAAGAAAGAGAACATAGCTGGACTTCCCAAATAAAAAGAAAAGGAAAGACTCCATCGATAAAAGAAATTTGTTGAAATACTATCACCTTCTTATCTTGGAAATTAGTGGTCTCATAAAATAATAAAGAAAAATCTGTTATTTGGCACATACTGCAAACTTAAAAGCTACTTTACTAGAATGTGCTGTTAATGCTCATTTAAAAGGGAGGAAATTGGGAAAACAGGCCTATATACCTGCAAGGAAAACACATACCAAGTATTTCTACTTGACCCACTTAATTCTCCATTCAAAAATGTGAGAAAAAAACCCTGATCATGTGACAGTTTTAAAAAGTGGAAACAAACACCTATTTGAAAGAGGAACAAGATGTGCAAACAGAAAATCTGATGTAGGGGTATAACGTAAAAATTAGCTAGTCCATGTTATTAAAAACATATGAATAGTCTTATCTCTATGAAACAAGTACAAAAAGATTTATCAGGAATTAATAAAATTACAAAATAACTTTAAGAGAATGGCTAATTAATAAAGTGAATGCAGCTCTACATTTAATTAGTAATCACTAAGTTCTTTTGGTGAAAAATATCCTAGAATCTAAGACGAGGAAAGAACAGTGAAAAATATGAAAACGTTTTGAGATAGGGAGCATTAGTCCACCTAAGAAACAGTTAGCAACAATATGATAGAGCAGTATTTTCCTAATCTAATTTTATACTTGCAAAAGTATAATTTTATACTTGCAAAATGAGCAAATCCACTGTTATAAACAGAAGTAAAAAATAATATGCTCCTATATATTTCAGATATATGATCTTGATTATTGACAATATTACTTACAGGAAGATGAAATTGGCTACCTGAAATGAATATGTCATTGGCATGACTTCCAGTTACCAACACATGAAGATAAAAGGTAATGTTAAATTTTCTTTAAAATTCTGAAAATGTTAATTTTATCTAAAAATTCTATATCTAGGGAATCTAGCATCAAAATTATGTGTGTACATGTGTATGTTCAGGGAAATGAATCCCTACTTCTATTTGAAAAAATACTAAATATCTTATGACAAAAGACTGGGAAAGAAAAGGAAAATAATCAACATGAAATATCACAGAAACAGATTGTACTTGACTGCAGCCACTGAGACATCAGTGAATCATGGGAGGAATTAAATGAAATTTCACTTCACTTTATAAGGACTGGAAAATTTCCTTCAAGTAGCATGTTCACTTTTCTATGTATATAAACACACTGCTTATCCTACATTTCTGTTTATATGATGCATTCGAATTGTCTTACAAACTCAGTGTATGCACCAAGCATTTCCAAACATCTCCAGCAACCTGGGTTAGGTATACATTTTATACTGTTTGAAAGTTCTTAATCTTGTCTATTCAGAACAATTCTGTTCTGTTACATCAGAACAATTAATTTCACAAAGTGAAACCCTACCCTCTACAAGCATTCTCCCAAGAAGAAGAAAATGTGACATTTTTCTTTCTGGAGAACTGGTCTGTCAGCATTTTCACAATAGGAAGTGTTTTCAGGCACATCAGAGGTGATAAAAGAATCAATTTCTTTTGAATTTAGTGAGAAGAAAAATATTCAAAAAGAAAAGCTTCATAATTACAGTCAGTGAAGTAATATGAAAAGGACAAGATAAACCAATTCATGTTCCATATGCAAAGAAAAATATAAAATAATGAAAGTGAATATGTTTAGAAAACATATTCTGTCTGTGCAAAGAAGTACCCCACATTTCTAGGCATAATTTTATTTATTTATTTTATTTTTTTTAGGCATAATTTTAGATCAGAAAGGAGATGGAACATTTGTAACATACATATAAGGCTCTGAATTTAACATTACCTACACATAAACAGTAATTCACATTTTCATAAATAGGCCTTTTTTCTGTTGCAAATATTATAGAGAAGGTGTCTCAAGGGAGAGACCATATTGACGCCTATCTCTTATTCATTATCATATTTTCAACTGTCATACTTAGGCTTTTAATTCCTTTCACTGGTGTCTCAAATACTATAGCGGGCAACCATTTAAAGAAGCTTGTTGGGTTTCTATTTGCTGCAATAAAAGTTACACAAAGTTCATGGTTTAGAACAACACGAATTAATTATTTTATAGTTCTGTAGGTGAGAAGTCCAACACAGATCTCACTGGGCTAAGTGCTAAAATCAGGGTGTCAGCAAGGTTGTATTACTTCCTGGAGGCTCTAGGGAGACTCCATTTTCTATTTTTCCAGCTGACAGTGGCCACATACATTAATTGGTGGGAGCCCCCTTCTTCGGTCTTCAAAGCCTGTGTTGTATCTCTCTGACTATTCTTCTGAGGTCACAGCTCCTTCTGACTCTGACCCCAGCCAAGAAAGGGTCTTTTATGTGTGTATGTATGTATGTATTATTTTATTTTACTTTATTTTATTATTATTTTATTTTTTAAAGATTTTATTTATTTATGAGAAACATAGAGAGAGACACACAGAGAGAGGCAGAGACACAGGCAGAAGGAGAAGCAAGCTCTGTGCAGGGAGCCTGACATGGGACTCGATTCCGGATCTCCAGGGTCACACCCCAGGCTGAAGGCGGTGCTAAACCGCTGAGCACCCAGGGCTGCCCAGAAAGGGTCTTTTCTTTTTCTTTTTATTTATTTATTTATTTATTTATGATAGGCACACAGTGAGAGAGAGAGAGAGGCAGAGACACAGGCAGAGGGAGAAGCAGGCTCCATGCACCGGGAGCCCGACATGGGATTCAATCCCGGGTCTCCAGGATCGCGCCCTGGGCCTAAGGCAGGCGCCAAACCGCTGTGCCACCCAGGGATCCCCAGAAAGGGTCTTTTAAAGGCTCATATGATTAGATGGGACCCTTCTAGGTTAATCTAATATAATCTCACATCTCAAGGAATTAACCTTAATCATAGCTGCAAGGGCCCTTTTGCCATGTAAGGTAACATGTTACAGGTTCCAGTGACTAAGATATGGATATATTTAGGGGTCCATTATGCTGCCTATGACAATTTACCTTCAACAATGCAAAGATTCACATTCTTCCACATACACATTATATGTACCTGATCACAGCATTCTAAAAAAGTGTCAACCCATTATAACATCAATTAAAATTCAAAACCTTACCTAAGTCTCATTAACTCAAAAGTCCAAAACTCATCAGGCCAATCATCAAAATTAGATATGGGTGATGTTCCAGAAATAATCTCTTCCAGGGCATCCTATCTATGGATTTATGGAACTAAAGAGGTAAATAATCCATTCCTGAAATATTGGGAGGCAGGCATAATATAACAGATACAGAAATTCTGGTTCAAGAAAGTAAAAAATGGAAAAAGTGTCATTGGCTCCAAGAAATTAAAAAATCCACATGAAAAAACTCCATTAGATTTCAAATCTTGAGATTAATCTTAGGTGCCTCAGCTACTCAGGCTCTCAGTTCTGACTTCTGAGGCATCATTCATTTCTCATGAATAGTAGTATATTTTTTGTATCTGGGTAGTCTTAGCCTACTTCCTTTGTATAGAAATTTGTGTTTCCATCAACTTTAGTTTTGTAGTCTCTATATTCCTTTAAATTCCCAGCCAACAATGTTTCTACTGGTTAAAATTCTGGACTCTTGAGGGTCTCTTGTACATGTCATGGTATTCACTCCATTAGCCAAGATTTTCCACAGATCTTTTCTAAATAATCCCATTTCTGTGTTTGGCCTGTGGAGATGGCCTAAGGATAATGCTAGAACTTCTTAGATGTTCTCCAGTTAGACTGAAGTTATAAGTGAGACAATATTTTGAGCTCCTCAAAGAGCCACTGGTATGAATGAATATTATGACATTTTGCTTCTCCGAGGTATTAGCAAAAAGTGGTAATACCATGGATGGCTTTTTCCTCTGAATCGTGATTGATTTACTAGTGGTGAATCTTTTAATTTTGGTGATTTTTCTTTTTCAGTCTGACTTGAGAACTTCCAGAATCATTCAAGATTCTTTACATTTTTATTTTTCTGTCTGTTTAATAATTCTTGCTCAGTTTATCTTTTCCTTCTACCATTTGACTTTCAGCAGCAAGAAACCAGGCTTCATCTGTTTAGAAATTTCCCCAGTTTAATCACTTACCAATTCTGTTCTCCACATATCTGAAGGACCCAATTCTGCTAAGCATTCTGCCTTTCTACAGCAAAAATTTTCTTCCTTCTGGTTTCCAATAGCGTGTTCCTCATTTTCTTCTCTGCCTTTACCAGCTGTTGCTTTTATTTCCATATTTTTACTAATGGTCTGTTCATAAAGATTTTGGATTCTGTAAGGTGATTTATGTTTTCTCAGACCTGTTCTTCACTTTTTTCTGAGTCCTCACTAAGAGTAGCTTACATCTGTATTTTTACTAACAATTTGTTCAAGGAAGTCTAGCCTTTTTCTATTAGGCTCCTCAAAATTTTTCTAGTCTCTTCCCATAGCCCGACTACAAAGCGATTTTCACATTTTTACATTTTACATTTTCACATATTGGTTTCAGCAGCATTTCACTTCTGGTACTGAATACATATTAGTTTAATATTGCTGGTATATTGAATTACCCCCAAAATAGTGATTTAATCATTACAAATTTATGGTGTTACAGATCTGTAGGTTAGAATTGTAGCACAGGCCTTATTGGGCTTAAATTAATTTACCAGCACAGCTACATTCTTTGTGGACTCTAGGGCAGAATCGGATTCCTTGCCTGTCCTAGCTTTTGATGGTTAACCACCTTTCTTGGCTATTAGCCCCTTTCCTTCTTCTGAATCTAATGATATGGCATCTCTCTGACCATTCTCACATCACATTTTTTTTTCCTGACTGCAAATGGAAAATATAGTCTTCTTTTAATGATATCTGTCCTGAGATTAAGCCCTGGATATCGAGAATCTTTTCATCTCAAGATCCTTAACTTTAATCATATCTGCAAAGTTCATTTTGTCTTGCAAGGTAATGTACACATAGGTTCTGGGGATGAGGATTAGAATGTGGACATCTTTGTGACCCATTCATCTGAATGGCTTGATTAGGGGGGCCTCATCTGAATGGACTTGATCACTATCAAGAGCTTCTTTTTCTCTTGCAGTGCTTGCTGCCCCACACCTCCATCTTTTTCATCTTTGAATAAGTGTGACCATCTAGCTAATCATTTGGTCAATTAGCTTTGCTCCCTTAATCTCTATGGGTTTCTTGGCAGCTGACAATGGATATGGACTCAGATTATTGTAGACCTTTTCAAAGCCTAGGTTCTCCAAGAAACAGACTGAAGAGTAGAATGTACATTGTAGGAAGTTTGTTAGGGAGTATTTTGGAGATCTTCACTATAGAAAGAGAGGGAAAGGAGCAGTAGTGTTTGGTGGAGAAGAAGATTAGGCTGCAAGATAGTCTTGCCAAAAAACTCAGGTGGCTATATATTAGAGAAGGAGTTTCTAAAGCTAGGTGTACCCTTTAAATTATTCTGTGTACAGCGAGAGGACTAAGTCTTTATGCTGTGGAATCTATGAACCCTTCAATGCAGGCTGCCCACAGAAGAGTGAGGCAGTCTCTCCAAGCAGGGCAACTTCCAGAGGGAGCTGACATTTGAGAGCCATCAGACATCAGACAGCAGCATTCATAGCAGCAGGAGAAATAAGCCTTTCAGGCTTGAATGGGGATATGGGAAGGGCATCACACCATCTACTATTCCTCCAGGGTTTGATTTCTTAACCTACATCTAATCTTTGCCTATATGTTCTTATAATATATGTGTTAAATATTACTCTAGTGATGATGTCTGCCCAAGTCACTCATATTGCTATTACCCAAAATTTGTGTTAAAACTGAGCATTTGCTTGTTTATGTATGCCTTTTGGAGTGCCATTCTCTCTTGTTAACAAATGCTGCCTAATCATCCTGTCTCATTTGAGATTTGATGTACTAAAATAAATTGGGTGGACTAAAGAAGGCAGTTTCCCCATACACAAGGCTATTTTCTACAATAACCCAACATCTAATTTAGTCTACTGAGTAGGATGGTGTTAGGTAAGAGGAAGCCAGTACTTCACATCCTAAAGTTACCTGCAAATGAGAATTAGAGCTGAGAATTCTTCCTCTTTTATTATCCTGTGCACAATGACATGGGTAGATTTGGAGTCAGAGCTGTATTAAAATGCAAGATCCAACATTTACTGATTTTGTGACCAAAGGCAAAAAATCTTAACTACATTGATCCTCACTTCCCTTACTTGGAAAATTTAAATAACATCCTAATACTCTCTATATGCTGAAAAACATTGTGATATAAGATCTCTGCAGGTGGCATAGAATTATTGTTCATAATGCATCAATTTTTGCTAGGTCATTATTAAATCCTTAATAATCTTTCACCTCTCTTTCCCTTCTGTTGGCCACCATCCTCATTATGTACTTAGTACGTACATATTTATTAAGCCTAGAAATATAAATAAAAATTTAACATACAAAATAGTTGTTTCCAGAAGATATAAAGGATTTTAGGTAAGCTGAAATATATAATATGCTTTATTTGCATCTTTATAGGTACTTTTATTTTTGTGAACATAAACTTTGTATGTACACACACAAAAAAATTAGAACCTAAAAATTTAGAACCTAAATTTGAATTGGGGACATTATCTATGTTACATCTCTGCAAAATAGAGAGGCATATAAACATAAATTATATTTGTTATTTTCAGATTTTAAAGTATATATATTCCTAATTTACAAATATAGTAATTAAATTTGCTTTAGAGTGAGAATAAATGTCGTCTGAACTTTTTTAAAAAGATTTCAATTATAGTTAGCTAACATACAGTATAATATTAGTTTCAGGTATACAATATAGTGATTCAACACTTCCATGCATCACCCAGGGTTCATCACAACAAATGTATTCCTTAATTCCCATTACCAATTTCCCCTATCTCCACACCTACCTCAGTCTAGAAACCATCAGTTCTCTATAGTTAAGAGTTTTCTCGATTTGCTTCTCTCTTTTTCTTCCCTTTGCCCATTTGTTTTTTTTCTTAAATTCCACATATGAGTGAAATCATATGGTATTTGTTTTTCTCTTACTTATTTCACTTAGCATTAGACTCTCTAGCTCCATCCATGTTATTGCAAATGGCAAGATTTCATTGTTTTTATGGCTGAATAATATTCCACTGTGTGTATAAGTGTGTGTGTGTGTGTGTGTGTGCGTGTGTACACATACCACATCATCTTTATCCATTCATCAATCAATGGACATTTGGGTTGCTTCCATATCTTGACTATTGTACATAATGCTGCAGTAAACACAGTGATGCATGTATCCCTTTGAATTAGTGTTCTTGTATTTTTTGAGTAAATACCCAGTAGTGCAATTGCTGGATCATAGGGTAATTTTATTTTTAGCTTTCTGAGGAAACTTCATACTGTTTTCCACAATGACTGCACTAGTTTGCATTCCCACCAACAGTGCAAGAGGGTTTTCCTTTCTCCACATCCTCAGCAACACCTATTATTTCTTGTATTGTTAATTTCAGTGACTCTGAAGGATGTGAGATGGTATTTCATTGTTGTTTTGACCTGTATTTCCCTGATGGCCAGTGATGATAAACATGTTTTTTTCATGTGTCTGTTAGCCATCTGTAGGTCTTTATGGAGAAAACTCAATTCATGTCTTCTGCCCATTTTTAATTGGATTACTTATTTTTTGAGTGTTGAGTTTTATAAATTCTTTATATATATTGGATACTAACCCTTTATCGTTCTGTGGTTTGCATATATCTTCTCCCATTCCATAGATTACCTTTTAGTTTTGTTGATTGTTTCCTTCAGTATGCAGAAGCTTTTTATTTTTATAAAGTTTCAATAGTTTATTTTTTATTTTGTTTCCTTGCCTCAGGAGACATATATAGTAAGAAGTAGTGACAGCCAACGTGAAAAAGATTACTGTCTATGTTCTCTTCTAGAAATAAAAGGTTTTTTAGTTCACATCTAGGTCTCTCATTCGTTTTAAATTTATTTTTGTGTGTGGTATAAGAAAGTGGTCCAGTTTCAACCTTTTTCATGCTCCTGACCAGTTTTGCCAATATTTTTTGGCAATTTTTTTGAAGAGACTATTTTTTTTCCATTGGATATTTTTTTCTGTTTTGTCAAAGATTAATTGAGCATATAATTGTGGGTTTATTTCTGAGTTTGTTATTCTTTCCTATTGATCTACGTGTCTATTTTTGTGCCAGTACCATACTGTTTTGATTACTACAGCTTTATAATGTAACCTGAAGTCTGGAATTGTGATGCCTCCAGCTTTACTTTGCTTTTTCAAGGTAACTTTGGCTATTTGGGGTCTTTTTGTAGTTCCATATAAGTTCTATGATTGTTCTAGTTATGTATAAAATGCTGTTGGTATCTTGATAAGGATTGCATTAAATACATAGAATGCTTTGGGTAGTACAGAGGTTTTAACAAAATTTTTCTTCCAATCTATAAACATAGAATATCTTTCCATCTCTTTGAGTTGCCTTTAATTTCTTTTATTAGTGTTTTATATTTTTCAGAATGTAGGCCTTTCACCTTGTTGGTTAGGTTTTTTCCTAGGTGCCTTACATATTTTGGTACAATTTTAAGTGGGATATTATCTTAATTTCTCTTTCTGCTGCTTCATCATTGTTACATAGAAATGCAATAGATGTCTATACATTAATTTTATATCCTGCAACTTTACTGAATTCATTTATCAGTTTTAGTAGTTTTCTGGTGGGCTTTCAGGTTTTCTATATATAGTATCATGTCATCTGCAAATAGTAAAAGTTTTATTTCTTCCCTACTGATGGATACCTTTCATTTCTATTTTGCTGACTAGTTGCTGTGACTATGATTTCCAGTACCATGTAGACATTATGTCTTGCCTCTGACCATAGGAGAAAAGCTCTTAGTTTTTCTCCATTAAAGATTATATTAGCTCTGTGTTTTACGTATATGGCCTTTATTTTGTTGCAGTATATTTCCTCTAAATTGACTTTATTGATGGTTTTTACTATGAATGGATGTTGTACTTTGTTATCTGCTTTTTCTATATCTATTAAAATGACCATATGGTTCTTATCCTTTATCTTATTGATGTGATGTATCATGTTAAATGATTTGCCAATATTGAACCAACCTTGCAAACTAGGAATAAATTCCACTTGATTGTGTTGTTGATTTTTTTAATGTATTGTTGGATTCAATTTACTGGTATTTTGTTAAGGATTTTTGCATCTATGTTTATCAGGGATATTAGCCTGTAGTTCTCTTTTTCACTGGAGTCTTTATCTGATTTTGGTATCAGGGTAATTAATGCTGGCCTCAAAGAAGGAGTTTAGAAGTTTTACTTCCTTTTCTATTTTTAGGAATAGTTTGAGAAGAATATGTATTAACTCTTTTTTAAATGTTTGGCAAAATTCAGCTGTGAAGCCATCTGGTCCTGGACTTTTGTTTTTTCAGTGTTTTGATTACTGAGTCAATTTCTTTGCTGGTAATTGATCTGTTCAAATGTTCTATTCCTGTCTTAGTGTCCATAATTTATGTTTCTAGGAATTTATCCATTTTTTTCAGGTGTTCCAATTTGCTGACATATAGTTTTTCATTATACTCTCTTACAATTGTTCATATTTCTATGGTGTTTGTTATTTCTTCTCTTTCATTTTTGATTCTATTTATTTGAGTCCTTTCTCTTTTTCCCTTGATTAAGTCTAGCTAGAGGTTTATCAATTTTATTTTTTCAAATAAAAGCTCTTGGTTTCATTGATCTGTTCTTTTGGTATTTTAGTTTTTGTATCATTTATTTCTGTTCTAATGATAATTTCCTTCCTTCTGGTTTTAGGTTGTGTTGGTTGTTCTCTTTCTATTTCCTTTAGGTGTAAGGTTAGGTTGTTTAAGATTTTTCTTGCTTCCTCAGGTAGGCCTGTATTACTACAAACTGTCCTCTTAGGACCATTTTTGCTGCATTAAAAGTTTTTGAACCATTTTATTTTCATTTGCTTCCATAAATTTTTAAATGTCTTCCTTTATTTCCTGGTTGACCCATTCATTGTTCAGTAGCATTTCACTTAGCCTCCATGTATTTGTGGTCTTTTCAGGTGGTTGTTGTTGTTGTTGTTTTGTAGCCTGAGATATGATTTATTCTAGAGAATGTGTATTCTCTTTTAGGATGGAGTGTTCTAAATATACCTGTTAAATCCATCTTGTCCAGTGTGTCATTCAGAACCATTGTTTCCTTGTTAATATTCTGTTTAGATGGTCTGTCCATTGCTGAAAATGGGGTATTAATATCCCCTACTATTATTGTATTACTACATATTAGTCCCTTTAGCTTTGTTATGAACTGTTTTATGTATCTGGGTGCTTCTATGTTGGGTGCATAAATATTTACAGTTGTTGTATCTTCTTGTATGATTGTTCTCTTAATGGTTATATAGTGTCCTCCTCTTGTTACAGTCTTTGTTTAAATTATATTTTGTCTAATATAAGCATTGCTACTCTTTCTTTTGACATTCATTTGCATGATAAATGTTTCTCCATCCCCTCACTTTCATTCAGCTGGTGACTTTAGGTCTAAAATGAGTCTCTTGTAGGAAGCATATAGATGGGCCTTGTTTTTTGCTTTTTGTTTTATCTACTCTTTCACCTTGTGTCTTTTGATTGGACTGTGTAGTCCATTTACATTCAAAGGAATTATTGATAGATATATATTTACTGCCATTTTATTACCTGTGGATTTTTCTGGAGATATTCTCTGATCCGTTCTTATCTTTCTCTCTTTTATGGTTTGCTGGGTTCTTTAGTGATGTATTTGGATTTCTTTCTCTTCATTCTTTGCACATATATTTGTAGTTGTTGATTTGTGAGTGCCATGAGGATTGATTATAACCTGTTCTGCATAAAGCAGTCTCTATTAAATTGATAGTCATTTAAGTTTGAACCCCATTCTTTTCTCCTCTCCTCTCCACATTTTAGGCATATGGTGTCCTATTTTGCAAACACTTATTTTATGAGTTTCTCAACTGATATTTTACAAAAATATTCATATTTACTCCTTTTGTCTTTCCTACCTTCATAGTGTTACTTTTGGTCTCTCCTTTCCACTCAGAGTCTCCTTTGATATTTCTTGCAGGACTAGTTTAAAGGTCATACACTCCTTTAGTTATTCCATGTCTTGGAAACTCGTTATATATCTTTCCATTCTAAATGATAGCCTTGCTGGATAGAGTATTCTTTGCTGCAGGTTTTTCCCATTCAACAGTTTGACTATATCATGCCACTTCTTTCTGGCCTAGAAAATTTCTGCTGAAAAATCCATTGATAAACTTATGGAATTTCTCTTATATATATAATGGTCTTCTTTTGTCTTGCTGCCTTTTTTTTTTTGTCTTGCTGCTTTTAAAATGTTTTCTTTATCACTATATTTTGTCATTTTAATTCTAATATGTCTTGGTGTGGATCTGCTTTTGTTGATTTTGTTGGAGGTTCTCTGTGCTTCCTGGATTCAGATAAATGTTTTCTTCCCCAGATTAGGGAAGTTTTCAGCTATTATCTCTTGAAGTAAATTTTTTGCTTCCTTTTCTCTCTTCATTTTCTGGGACTCCTATAAGGTGAATGTTATTTTGTTTGATGGAGTCACTGAGTTACCTAAGTCTATTTTCATTTTCCATAATTCTTTTTTCCTCTCATGTTCATCTTGGTTACTTTTGATTATTCTGGCTTTTAGGTCATTAAATCATTTCTCTATTTCTCTGGCCTGCTGTTAATTGCATCAAACCTCATTGTACTCTCTGTCTCTGACTGGTTCTCTTGTATCTCTGTGTTATGGGTCTCATTGATGTTTTCCTACTCTTTTTTTTTTTTATTTTTGAATGCAGTGAGTATCCTTATGATCACTTCATTAAATACTCCATCAGACGTGTTACTTACATCTGCTTCACATAGATCTCCCTCTGTGACTTTCTCCTGTTCTTTCATTTGGATAAGTATCTTCTCATTTGTCTATCTCTGTGCCTATTTCTCTATGTTAGGAAAGTCAGCTATATCTCCTATTCTGAGGGTAATGGCCTTATGGAGAAGAGGTCCTGTGATGCCTTGCTGTGCAGTATTTGCTGTTCCCTAGGGCCCAGCACTTCAGGGAGGGCCTCTTATATGTGCTGCATGTGCTCTGCTATTGTGTCCTCACCATTTTATCCTTGAGGCCAGTTGTTATCAGAGGCTCTCTTTGCTTGCTGTGGGCAATGTTTGTTCCCTTGCCTGGATGTGGCAAATTTTGACTAAGTGTGCTCTGGTCTGCTTACCAAATGAGATTTATAGCTACTGCCACCAGAAATGAGACTTCACAAAACTCTCATGTTGGTAGACTCAGGGCTGGCATGTGTTTGAGTGGTTTTCTGTTGAGGGGAGGGGTGCCCATGGTGTTCGAACTGGGGGAAGTATGACTGGGAACAGCAGTTCCACCAGAGTATACAGGGGTGAGGCTTGTATAAGCAAGTTAAGTATTGAGTGACATGGCAGCATTGGTTTCTACCAGTAGCCCTGTGCTTATGCTGAAGGGTGGGGGAAGAAAATGGTGCCTGTGAGTTCCTTTGTTCTCTGAGGAGTCTCTCCTGAATGCTGCCTCTCTGGGACATGATTTGAGATAAGGAAATAACTTCCTCACTCTCTGCCTTAGGTATGTTTCAGATTACTCTTTCTATGCTGTATGTGCATGGGCTGTTGGCCCTGCCTTCTCTCCACGTACAGCTCAATGCCCACTGGGCTTTATCTGAATCAAGCCCATTGGCCTTTAGGACTTCATGCTTTAAGCCTCCTCACTGCTTGCAAGAACTCAGCCAATCTTGCTTTCTGGACCAATTGCTGTGGGGATTCTTTTTCCCCTGTAAGTTCTCCTAAGTATTAGTCTGTTTCTCTTTTCTGTGACCACAGCTCCCTCTCCACCACAGTAACCATGGCCTGTTTCTCTCCCAAACTGCATCTTTGCAAGTCCTACCTCCTTTGATGTGACCTTTTCTCTACTTTTAGTTGTAGTGTTTCTTCTGCCAGTCTCTAGATAGATTTCTGGGGGTATTTAGGAAGATTTGGTAGTTACCTAATTGTATTCATGGGACAAGGCAAGCCTAAGGTCCTCCTACTCTATCACTATCTTCCCCATTCCCACCTGTCATTTGAGGTTTTTAAAAAATATTTTCATAATCATCAGATCAAAGCACTTTCCTCAGGAAATGTATATAACTGGAGAATTTTGAAGATTATTTTTAGGGCACATGAAGCCCTTGAAATAGGTGCATAATTCTCACACATTGCTATCAAAATTTTAAATTATTATGAGTAGTATAAAGATGGTTTAAACAACTTTGTATATCTATACACTTAAAGGGAACAAAATATTCATGGGACCATGCCTATATTTATATATGATAGGCACTCTGATTTTTGCTGTTCTATCTTAATTTTAAAATACTGTTGCCTAGCCCTCTACTTGATCTTATGACCCACTACTCCATCATAACCCATAAATGGGTCAATTCACAGTTTGGGAAAAACTGTTGTAAGTCTTATAGGATTCCATATTAAAAAGTAATGCTTGGAGGCTAAGCTAAAAATACAGCTATAAGCTGCTGTGCCATAAGGAATTAGGTATATTTTAGTTGTGTTCAGCTTATAATTCTTAAGGTAGGGAAAGACTAGAAGCCATCACTATTAAATGAAACTCACTAAGGCTTCTCTGTATGTATGTGTATGTCTGTCTATCTAAAAAGAATTACATTTATGAAGCTTGAGAAAATTCTGAAGCCAATTTGAAATCGGTACACTAAAAATACCCAATAGATGGAATATTTTTAAAATACAAGTTTGTCTAATTTCAGTTTCTGAGATATTCTATTGTTTTTATGTATTTTCATGTCTTAAATTATCTTCTCAGACTTAAAAAGAACTATAGGTATGTATGAATTAAAATCAACTTAGTTGTATCACCAGTTCATTTCTTAATTTTATAGCAATTTCACTCCTTTGCTTCAGAATAAAATGAATCAAAAGCATGTAAAAAGTATAGTCAGGACCTGTTTCTACACATTCACCTTGCTACCAGGTATCAGGACATATGTGTGTGACAGAACTGTTGATTAAATTCCAAACTCATACTTCAAAGGGACTCCAGATTATGCATCATTTGAAAGTGACTTTATATAATCCAATGCTGGGGGCACTGCTAGTTTCATAATCAAATCACAAGCCATAAAATTCAAAACTAGGCTATATCACTCACCTTTTGTGTTTTTGCCTTTCTTCTAGACTCAGGTATAAGTAGCACATTCACAAGCAATTTTATCATCCCTGCATCCTAAAAATGTATTCTATTTCTTAAGTAGAAATGGACAATGTGTTTTTTATAACCTGGTTTACATACTTAGTTTGGGCTATTACATTAAGGTATATCCAATTTAGATCAACAATTGTGTGTGTGTATTCATTCTAAATGCATGTTTGTTTGTTTGTTTTTTATGAGATCTGTAGCTATTTAAGAATCTCAACAACGGATGCCTGTATATAGGGGCACATTCCAAGCAAAGCCATCATCCAGTTACCACTTTTCTCACAGCATCCATTTGTGCTTTGCTCCTAGTAAATTGTTATTGGAAAAGTTATTCAATAAATGATGCTTTCCTCAATTGTGAGGGGTCTATAACATGTCAATATTTGCTATACTTTTTAGAGGTATACAGATTAAAAAAAGGATTATTAGGAACACAATTATTGTAAATATTTATACTTTGTCTATAGTATATTATTTCTGTGATATGTCGATTTATTATGATTTTCAAAATTTATTTATTTATTTTATCCTTTTTTGTATATATTTTTTATTGGAGTTCGATATGCCAACATACAGCATAACACTCAGTGATCATCCTGTCAAGTGCCCCCTCAGTGCCCATCACCCAGTCACCCCAACCCCCTGCCCACCTCCTTTTCCACCACCCCTTGTTCATTTGATACAGTTAGGAGTCTCTCATGTTCTGTCTCCCTCACTGATATTTCCCACTCATTTTCTATCCTTTCCCTTTATTTCCTTTCACTATTTTTATATTCCCCAAATGAATGAGACCATATAATGTTCTTCTCCGATTGATTTATTTCACTCAGCATAATACCCTTCAGTTCCATCCACGTTGAAGCAAATGGTGGGTGTTTGTCGTGACCAATGGCTGAGTAATATTCCATTGTATACATAGACCACATCTTCTTTATCCATTCATCTTTCGATGGACACCGAGGCTCCTTCCACAGTTTGGCTACTGTGGACATTGCTGCTATAAACATTGCAGTGCAGGTGTCCTGCCGTTTCACTGCATCTATATCTTTGGGGTAAATCCCCAGCAGTGCATTTGCTAGGTCAGTCAGAGGGCAGGTCTATTTTTAACCCTTTGAGGAACCTCCACACAGTTATCCAGAGTGGCTGGACCAGTTCACATTCCCACCAACAGTGCAAGAGGGTTCCCCTTTCTCCACATCCTCTCCAGCACTTGTTTCCTGTCTTATTAATTTTCCCCATTCTCACTGGTGTGAGGTGGTATCTCATTATGGTTTTGATTTGTGTTTCCCTGATGGCAAGTGATGCAGAGCATTTTCTCATGTGCATGTTGGCCATGTCTATGTCTTCCTCTGAAATTTCTGTTCATGTCTTTTGCCCATTTCATGATTGGATTGTTTGCTTCTTTGCTGTTGACTTTAATAAGTTCTTTATAGATCTTGGATACTAGACCTTTATCTGATAGGTCATTTGCAAATAATTCTCCCATTCTGTAGGTTGTCTTTTAGTTTTGTTGACCATTGTTTTCGCTGTGCAGAAGCTTTTTATCTGATTAAGTCCCAATAATTCATTTTTGCTTTTGGTTTCCCTTACCTTCAAAGATGTATCTTGCAAGAAGTTGCTGTGGCCAAGTTCAATAGGGTGTTGCCTGTGTTCTCCTCTAGGATTTTGATAGATTCTTGTGTCACAATTAGATCTTTCATCCATTTTGAGTTTATCCTTTGTGTATGGTGTAATAGAATGGTCTAGTTTCATTCTTCTGCACATGGCTGTCCAATTATCCCAGCACCATATATTGAAGAGACTGTCCTTTTTCCAGTGGGTAGTCTTTCCTGCTTTGTTGAATATTAGTTGACCATACAGTTGGCCCATTTCTGGAATCTTTATTCTGTTCCATTGATCTATGTGTCTGTTTTTGTGCCAGTACCACACTGTCTTGATGATCACATTTTTGTAGTACAACCTGAAATCTGGCATTGTGATGCCCCTGCTTCTGTTTTTTTTTTTTTCAATATTCCCCTGGCTATTCAGGGTCTTTTCTGACTCCACACAAATCTTAAGTTTATTTGTTCCAACTCTCTGAAGAAAGTCCATGGTATTTTAATAGAAATGCATTAAGTGTTTAAATTGCCCTGGCTAGCTTTGACATTTTCACAATATTAATTCTTACAGTCCATGAACATGGAATATTTTTCCATCTCTTTGTGTCTTCCTCAATTTCTTTCATAAGTGTTCTGTAGTTTTTAGGGTATAGATCCTTTACCTCTTTGGTTAGGTTAATTCCTAGGTATCTTATGCTTCTGGGTACAATTTTAAATGGGATTGACTCCTTAATTTCTCTTTCTTCAGTCTCATTGTTAGTGTATAGAAATGCCACTGATTTCTGGGCATTGATTTTGTATCCTGCCACATTGCTGAATTGCTGTATGAGTTCTAGCAATCTTGGGGTGGTGTCTTTTGGGTTTTCTAAGTACAGTATCATGTCATCTGCAAAGAGGGAGAGTTTGACTTCTTCTTTGCCAATTTGAATGCCTTTTATTCCTTTGTGTTGTCTGATTGCTGAGGCTAGGACTTCTAGTACTATGTTGGATTGCAGTGGTGAGAGTGGACATCCCTGTCCTGTTCCTGATCTTACGACAAAGGCTCTCAGTGTTTCTGCATTGAGAATGATATTTGCTGTTGGCTTTTCATAGATGGCTTTTAAGATGCTTAGGGATGTTCCCTCTATCCCTACACTCTGAAGAGTTTTGATCAGGAATGGATGCTGTATTTTGTCAAATGCTTTCTCTGCATGTATTGAGAGGATCTTATGATTCTTGTTTTGTCTCTTGTTGATATGATCTATCATGTTGTTTGCTTTATGAATGTTGAACCAGTCTTGCATCCTGGGGATAAATCCCACTTGGTCATGGTGAATAATCTTCTTACTGTATCCTATTGGCTAGTATCTTGTTGAGAATTTTTGCAACTGGGTTCATCAGGGATATTGGTCTATAATTCTCCTTTTTCGTGAGTTCTTGTCTGGTTTTGGAATTAAGGTGATGATGGCCTCATAAAACAAGTTTGGAAGTATTCCATCCCTTTCTATCTTTCAGAATAACTTTAGTAGAAATAGGTATTGTTTCTTCTTTAAATGTTTGATAGAATTCCCCTGGGAAGCCATCTGGCCCTGGACTTTTTTGTCTTGGAAGGTTTTTTGATGACTGCTTCAATTTCTACCCTGGTTATTAGCCTGTTCAGGTTTTCTATTTCTTCCTGTTCCAGTTTTGTTAGTTTGTGGTTCTCTAGAAACGCATCCATATCTTCTACATTGCCTAATTTATTGGCATATACCTGCTCCTAATATGCTTTTAAAATCGTTTGTATTTCCTTGGTATTTGTTGTGATCTCACTTTTTTCATTCGTGATTTTATTAATTAGTCTTTTCTCTTTTAATAAGGCTGTCTAATGTTTTATCTATCTTATTAATTCTTTCAAAGAACCAACTCCTGGTTTTGTTGATTTGTTCTACAGTTATTCTGGTCTCTATTTCATTGAGTTCTGCTCAAAACTTTATTAACTCTCTTCTTGGGGTGTTTTATTTGCTGTTCTTTCTACAGTTCCTTTAGGTTCAAGGTTAGCTTGTATATTTGAGCTTTTTCCAGTTTTTTTAGGGATGCTTGTATTGTGATGTCTTTCCCACTCAGTACTACTTTTGCTGTATCCCAAAGATTTTGAATGGTTGTATCTTCATTCTCATTAGTTTCCATTGAATCTTTTAAATTCTTAATTTCCTGGTTGACCCTTTCATCATCTAGCAGGATGCTCTTAAATGTCCACATGTTTGAATTTCTTCCAAATTTCTTCTTTTGATCGAGTTCTAGTTTCAAAGCATTATGGTCTGAAAATATACAGGAGACAATCCCAATCTTTTGGTATAGGTTAAGATCTGATTTGTGACTCAGTATGTGGTTTATTCTGGGGAAAGTTCCATGTGAACTTGAGAAGAATGTGTATTCAGTTGTGTTTGGATGTAAAATTCTGTAAGTATCTGTGAAATCCATCTGGTCCAGTATATCATTTAAAGCTCTTGTTTCGGGGATCCCTGGGTGACTCAGTGGTTTGGTGCCTGCCTTTGGCCTGGGGCATGATCCTGGAGTCCCGGGATTGAGTTCCACATCACGCTCCTGGCATGGAGCCTGCTTCTTCCTCTTCCTGTGTCTCTGCCTCTCTCTCTCTCTCTCTCCCTCTCTGTGTCTATCATCAATCAATCAATCAATCAATCTTTTAAAAAAAAGCTCTTGTTTCTCTGGAGATGTTGTGCTTAGAAAATATGTCATTTGCAGAAAGCGCCCTGTTGAAGTCTCCCAGTATAAATGTATTATTATCTAAGTATGTATTACTTTGGTTATTGATTGATATACTTGGCAGGTCCCACATTAGGGGCATAAATATTCAAGATTGTTAGGTCCTCTTGTTGGATAGATCTTTTAAGTATGATATAGTGTCTCTTAATCTCTCACTACAGTCTTTGAGATAAACTTTAATTTATCTGATATGATTGCTACCCCTGCTTTTTTGGGGACCATTCGAATGATAAATGGTTCTCCAATATTTCATTTTCAGGCTGGAGGTGTCCTTAGGTCTTAAATGAGTCTTTTGTAGACAGCAAATAGATGGGTCTTGCTTTTTTATCCAGTCTGCAACCCTGCATTTTTTTATGGGATCATTAAGCCAATTCACATTCAGAGTTTCTATTGAAAGATATGAAGTTAATGTCATCATAATACCTATTCAGTCCCTGTTTTTGTGGCTTATTTCTTTGGGCGTCCTCTTTCTTTTACAGAGTCCCCCTTAATATTTCTTGCAGAGCTGGTTTGATGGTCACATATTCTTTCAGTTTCTGCCTATCTTGGAAGCTCTTTATCTCTCCTTCTATTCTGAATGAGAGCCTTGCTGGATAAAGTATACTTGGCTGCATGTTCTCATTTAGGACCCTGAATATATCCTGCCAGCTCCTTCTGGCCTCCCAGGTCTCTATGGAGAGGTCTGCTGTTAATCTAATATTTCTCCCCATATATGTTATGGATCTCTTGTCTCTTGCTACTTAAGGGATTTTTCTTTATCTTTGGAATTTGCAAGTTTCACTATTAGATGTTGAGATGTTGAATGGTTTTTATTGTTTTTTTTTTGTTTGTTTGTTTGTTTTTTTTTTTTGGTGGGGGGGATCTCCTATCTCCTGGATCTGAATGCCCGTTTCTGTCCCCAAGTTAAGGCTCAGTTCTCAGCTATGATTTGTTCAAATACACTTTCTGGTCCTCTGTCCCTTTCAGCGCCCTCTGGAACCTCAATTAAATGTAGATTTTTCCTTCTGAGGCTGTCATTTATTTCCCTTACCCTTTCCTTATCGTCTTTTGTTCAATTTATCTTCTATATCACTCTTTCTTCTACTTCACTAACCCTCATTGTTAGGACCTCCAGTTTGGATTGCATCTCATTTAATTGATTTTTAATTTCGGCCTGATTAGATCTAAATTCTGCATTCATGAAGTCTCTTGAATCCTTTATGCTTTTTTCCAGAGCCACCAGTAGCTTTATAATTGTGCTTCTAGATTGGCTTTCTGACATCAAATTGTAATCCAAATTCTGTAACTCTGTGGTAGAGAGTACTATTTCTGATTCTTTCTGAGTTTGTGGTGAGTTCTTCTTTCTAGTCATTTTGCTCAGTGCAGATAGGCTAAAAACAAGTTGTACTAAAAAAAGGAAGGGAAAAAAAAAGAAAAAAAAAACAAACAAAAACAAAGAGGGGTATCCTCTGGTTCTATATATTGTAAATCCCTCGAATTCCCCTGGAGTTTTCCAGCACTGCTCAGCCAAGAACGTGCTCTTCTCCTGTCCTTCCAGCTGGTGTTCTGGGGTAGGGACCTGCTGTGCTGATTCTCAGGTGTGTGCACCTGGGGGAGCTTCCCTGCCCCCCGCCAGGTACATGTCTCAGTGGGAGCTGTTTGTCCTATGAGGCCCCTGTTCCCTGGCAGCCCTGCACTGTTCCATGCACAAGGTGACACCAGGAGGAACAACAGTTGCAGCAGCCAACTCCCCAACCCTGGAGTCAGCTCCCACAGTAACTACTGACGTCTCCCAGTCTGCAGGGGCCTAGGTGCTCCCGGGTGCAGGGGGCGCTGATCTGCACAATTTGGGGGCGCCCAGCAGCAGGAGAGTCCTTGTTGTCCTTTGCCCTCCCTGCCTTGCTTTCTCCTGGGGGTAGCACAAGATCAGGGGCTGTGTCCGCCAGTGCCTTGGGATCTGGGTCCTGCACTGCTGGAATCACACTCCCAGAGCCGCAGATCCCAAAGGCAGAAGTGTGCAGCACCCTCTGCCTGGAGCCACCACCTGAGCTTCTCTGGAGGCCCGGCCAGGCATGCTCCAGCCCTTTACTGAGCTTGGCCCACAGTCTGTGGCTCACTGTCTCCTGGGCACACTTCCTCTGTTAGTAACCCTGGGAACCTGATTTTCAAAATTTAAATAGGACTCCTACCACTTACTCTGTCATGGAGTCTTCTAAGCTGTTGCTGCCCTTCTTGTTCTCCTCCTCTTCTCCTCCCTCTCCTTCTTTTCTTCCTCCTCCTGTTTCTCTTCTCCCTCCTTCTTCTTCACCATTAATTATCATCACAACAAGCCCTATCAGGTAAGCACTATTATTATGTCATCTGTGTAATGTCATACAGCAAGTAAGAAGCAAAGCCTGATACATTTTATAGCTGTCTCTAACATCAGTTAGTGGTAGATATAAATAAGCATCTTGTTTTAGTAGCTGAAGAATCTTAGATCTCATTTGCCAGCCTGTAGAATTCCTACTAACTCATAAACATAGATACCAATCACAATATTTTTTATGAATGTGTTTTTGTCTGTTGTGACTTATAGAATTAAAATGGCTGTTTGTAAAGATATCAGCATCTCAAATTATTTCCACAAATAATTGACTTATCTTTCAGGGCTTGAGATACTCTTCAAGGAATATTTGAGTTTATGCAAACAATAAAGATAGATATTTGTAATTGAGTGACCTACTTGCTGACTAATAAGAATGTCGAGTCAGTGAAAATGCCCGAATTTTATCTCATAGAGGAAGTCAATATGGTACATTTGATTATGTTGTATACTTGCTACAGATGGTAGGGATTATAGCAAGATTCTTTTCCCTTTCCACTGTTTGTCAACTTGAACTCTTTTTCTTTCCCAAGGAGAATGATGTGGTTGAAATCTTAAGAATCTTGAAGCCATCCATATCTATAAATTCTCTTCCAGGAGTTATCAAAATTCCTAAGGAATTTCATTTACTCATTGCCAGGAACAGTCATTATTCTTACAGTATATGTAACAGAAAATACTTAAAATGTAATGATGTGGTTAGTATCTAAAGTTCTTTAGACTTTTGGATTATAAACTCCTTTTGGACTATAACCATATTCATGAAACTATAAGAATTCTTGCAATCAAGAAAGCAAATTATGCCAGCACTTCCTGAAACTTCTGAATATGAAGCCTCCCTCTTCTCCTTAACAATTCAATTAATATCCTCCCTACTGCTTTAAACCAAAAATGTTATCATTAATGCTTGAAGTCTCTTTGATTGTTGACAAATTTAATATTCTCATTAAGTAGTGGTTCACTATTTACTTAATGACTTAATGATGGTTAAGCAGGAGTGTCTTTGTAAAGTGCCTAATCAGTAGCATTTTATGACAAGATGGGTAGTCCCTTGATACAATTTTATTTAAGAGTTTAGGACCTGAAGTCAAGTAGTCTGATGTCATCTTTCCTCCACAAACTACTAGGTTGCACTCTCTTAGGGCTTGGGATGTACCATATAAGATTAAGTTGCTTTATCTGAAACCTGGTTTAAGTATCTATCTCAGAGAATTAAGGTGAATATCTAATGATATGATTCATAAGAAGCACTTGGAAATTTTCTGGCACTAAGTGCATGTTAAATAAATGTTAGCTATCCTTATTGTCATTTCCTTGTTCTTGTCTCATTGCCCTACTTTCATCCAAGGCAGTTTCAATAAAGTGTGGGGCTAAGTATGTACACCAAAGAATGACAAATAACATTAATTCTTAAGTGCTTTCTTTCACACACTATGCCCAATTCTGTGAACCTTTCTTTTATAATATTTCCAAAATCTGAGCACCAGGTTTCAAAAGGATTATTATGTGACCTTCTGACTATTCTTGCTTCTCCTCTTGTCTTACTACAATGGATTCTCAAAGGCAGTAGCTAGGAGGTACTACACAATTTTTCCCTGGTGGCCTCTATGATTCAGCTCTTATTTCACTTCCCATTGCTCACTAAGCTCCTTATTCTTTGGACATGACAAAACTGTGATTTTTGTTACAATCTTTACATTGGCTGTTCTTTCTGCCTAGAAACCTCTTTATTCATTCATGATACATAACTTATTTGTTTTCAAGTCATTGCTAAATACGATTTTATCAGAAACATCTTCCCCCAACAATGCAATCTGAATACACCACCTTACTCTATTCCCATTACCTACCTTATTTTGTTTCTTTGAACTTATCACCATTTGATAATTTTAGTTTTTCTCTCACTACAGTGTAAGTTCCCTGAAGGAAATATTTTTTTCCTATACTGATGCATTTTTAGAACCTAGAAAAGTATGTAACCTACAATAAATAGGTGCTTAATTTTTAATGACTGGGTTACTTTATTGAATATTCTTAGATTTTGCCATTTTTTATCAGTTGAAGAACATAGGATGGTATTTCTTATTCAACTACCTTGAATTTAGAAGCACAAATGGGCAGAAAAACTTAGTACATGCATTGTTAGGCACTGTTGTAGGCATAGAAAAAGTGGCAAGATCTAGTGATGTTAATAGATATGGAAAGGAAAAACAACTCTTATTCAGAGAAGCCTATTTTTGTTTTATAGATGTAAACTCTTCTGGAATTTCTGATTATTTAAACTAGATGTAACCAATTTATCCTAATTTATTTTCTAAAAGTTGGTTTATTTGTTTGACTTGTTATTTCTGCTTTCCCTCTCCATTTTTTCACGTATTTAGTGATAATTCATTGTCCATTCATATAAATAATAATGATTGATTACAATTAGTAAATTATCAGTATTAGAAACAAATGGGTTTCCTTACAGCTAGCACTTTACCTCTGGCAGGAAATGTAGCTAGGAATCAAAAGTTCTGGGCATGATAGGGGTGGTAGGATGTGCTTCAGTCTGTGAGCCATATATATCATTAGGATAGACTAAAGAAGACAAAAATATCACCTTGCTTTTCTTGTAGCTTTATCATACTTTCTAGAGATACCATATGCCATTTTAAAAATTTTTGCATAAAGGTCTTATATTTTTTTTCTTTTTTTTTTTTATTACTAGCTATTCTTAACCTATGACCAAACTATAAATAGAGCTGTTTTTGTATGGAAGGCAGATCAGCTCAGTGAGTTACCATTTAGGAGAGCATACAGCACACTTTAGATAATGGCTGGAAATATCTTGCTTAGATCAACATTTGTTTCATCAGTAGCCCTTCTGCTATAGCTTGCTGATAAAAATGGCTATATTTAATTTTGCTGTTGATTTGTACAAAAGGGCTCTTTGATTTCCACAATTCTTCAAAGTAACTGGTCAACTTAGCTTTCCTAATTATTGGTATGCTATATATTTATTTAAATTTTATCTTTCCACTGAATTTTCTCAGTGAGACTTTGGGGGGGGGGAGTCATTGTATCCCATGATTTCAATCAAATATTCATGAGATGTTTAAGAGTTTCAATGCATGTACTTGAATATAAGTGAAGGATTCATGGTCACTCCAGGTTGGCCCAATGGAGGAGAAAGAAGAGGTAACAGATAATCATTATAGTAGACTACATGCAGTTGAAGTGGTAAACATGAGAGAACATTTAACAAACATAAGGAGAACTAAAGCCAGCCTAGGGATTTGGGAATATTTTTAGAAGAGATAATGCTTATGCTGGATCCTGAATAATATATAAAATTTGAAGAAGCAAAGAGGTCTGGGGAGAAAAAGCCCAGAAATAAAAGGTTCAACGAGAATGTTCTAGGTGGGGGAGCATAATTATAATTAATATACCATATATCATATAAAAATAAGGAAAAACCTGTTCTCTTTAACATTTAGTTGCTACATGTAGAATGAAATTTTAACTGGTAGAAGCAAGGGAGGTATACAGACTCGCCTCTGGATGTTATTTCTTTCTCAGGATTGCTTCACAATTATAATATATTGTTAATAAGGCAAAATGTTAGTGTCAGAGTAATGCTGTAATGTACCTCAAACATTTTAATGCCAATGTCCAAATAAGTGCAGATCCTCTGCTCTTAGAAAGTCATTCAACCTTATAATAATTAAAAATGGCAGTTGATTAATTTTGTAGTTATGCTTCTTATCTTATGATACCCCAGATGTTTCCTTCCCCTCTATTTAAACACTACTCACACTGCAAAGTATAAACATATTTGTTTTCCAGTGTGCAATTAAAACTGCCTAAACTCTAGAGACCATAAGCAACATTATTTGACCTTGTGTGGGCTTTAGTTACAATATGCACTGACCAAATTCCAATAAAACAAATAAGAGGTTAATGAAATTGCTTTCCTTCTTTTAAATTCATAATATAGTGCTAATTAAATATGTTTATTTATATTTCTTTCTGTCTTCCTCTTCCATTCTATCTTCATTTTGCCCTACATTTATATTATCCTTTAAAGCTCATCTCAAATCTTTTCCATTCACTTCACATTACTAATTTCCCTAAGTGTGTACATATATATGCATAAAATTGTCCCCTTGTGTCTAAAGTGTGTATTTTAAATAAATGAAGATTAGTTTCTAATTGTAATATTTCAGACCTTGGGAGAGGTGATCTTGGAAGAGTTCAACTCCCTCCTGAGCATCGGAGAAGTGGTTTGCACATGCTTAAACCACTACTATCTGTAGTAGGTATGCTTAAGATTCATACCAGGTGAACTGTGACCAGTATGTTACATTATATTTATTTGTATCTCCAAACTTCACTTAGTAAAATAGGCTGTATTCTTGAATAAATAAGTGAACAAGCTATTACTAGTGGTATATTTTATTTTATGCAGTGTAAATATATCTGCACTATTAACATATAATGGAAATCTAATGTGTTTTGATCTTCTGCTATAATGTAGACATGTCTTCATCTCCCACAATCACCATTTTGATGAAATTTATTTTACTTTAATAATCTGAGAGATTTGCTCAATGTCCTTTGACAGACTCTATCTAGCTCTGAATATGGTCAAATCCTTTTAGTAAGAGTTTTAATTCCCATATCCAAAAATGACGGCTTTAGATATTAAGGTACATATTAACACCCCAAGTTTTAAACTCTCTAATATCTATTGGATATTTTAAAACAATGGATGTTCAGGATTAGTCAGCATATTCACAGACAGATGAATTGAAGACACAGAAATTCTGGCTCAGAAATAATTCAGGTATGCTGAGCAAATGGAAGAATAGATATTGTTAGGTGAAAAAACTCCCTATTTCACGTTCTACATGCAAAAGAATAATAAAGACATAATGCTATGGAGTCTTCTGCATTGGGAACAAAATTTTCAACCTAGGATGCAACCAAACAATATACCAGAGAAAAGATATCATTAACCCAATAGTGACAGGCAGTGGTCCAAAGCCACTCTTCTGTAGCTATGACTTTTCTTAACTTCCTTCAAACGATCTTCAGGCAGGACTGTTGCAGTATTTCCCAATTTATTCTATAATTTATGATTTATAAAGTGCACTTGTCACATTGCTGAGAAGTTTAGTAGCAAGAAATAAATTTTTCAGAATAGCAAGCATTGTAAGAATAAGAATAGCACATCTATTTCTAGATGGCCACATTTATGTTAACATGAGAAAAAACTGCTTTTTGCAAAGTTTTGTGATATTAATCTTGCCATGGTTTTATTGATGTCATAACAGGAGATTAATAAAAATAATACACAATAAACACAATTTTAATTGCTAAACTGCAGTAGGTTTCCACTTTGTAAATTGATAACACAAAATGTAAAAGAAAAATTATATTCCTTAGCAACTAATCTTTTTTCTACTGTTTCTATAATTCAACTATTAAAGTTCTCAATTCTTCAGAAGAATAGGCTAGGGCAAATCAAAGCTCTCTTTCAAGTCTGGGTTTCTTTTCATATCAAGGAATAAAATTAACTTACTATGTTTCAACAATGCTTAAAATTTGTTAATTCACCTTTAGACTATAACAATTTTGTCACTTAGTATCAATGATATTTTTTTTAAGGCACTGGTAACTAAAGGACATGTCAATCTAGATTTCAGTCATGAGTTAATAGTTAAACACGTTAAAACTGTGAGGATTATTAGCTTATTATCTGAAGGAAAAGCTAAAATTGTGTTGTCTGCTGATTATATTTCACAAAATTATATTGTAAACAGAACATTTTACAAAATGACAAATTCCCATGTGTACTTTATATTGGTTGGAATATGTCTGTTTCTAATTATATAAGTAAAGACATATTTAGAGCACATAATTAAATCTTTTGACAAGGAAATGTATAGTCAGTTTATTCTTAAGATTTCAGTAAATTTATATGATTATGGTAGTGTTGCTTTAACTGGATGTGGCTTTATTAGCTTTTTTATTTTCTTTCCAGAAAAGGCAGAGAAAATAATTCCATTGAAACTTCAGGGAGGAAAGTAGGTAGGCAGAAGTAATTTCGGAACTGGAACATCTCCAAACACTGGGGCTAACATCCTGATTATTAGAGCAGCATCTTTTACAGCCACAAGTAATTTCAGATGAGCCTAATCCATCAGTTCCTCCTTCCCCATAGGGCCACTTCTAATTCCTGCTGGAGCCATGGACACCTGGTAGATAATCATTTTTTTTTTCTTTTACACTTTTAACTTCCAAAATCCATATGAAGCTCTCTACCTCTGAATGCTCAGATATTCTAAGATTGTTTTCAATATGAAAAAATTCTACAAACTATCTAAAACAGTTACTTACAGACAGGATTAGGAGACCTTGGGAGATTTGGAATTTTCTGAGACCACAGGTAACCCTGCCAGTGCATTAAGGAGTATCTTGTACATTAAGAAAGTGGTGACATCTCTGGTTCACAGGTTTTAACCCTGGAAAGAAATGTTCATTCATGCCTCCATTTATTAAACTTTATCTTCACCATGTCAAATTTGCTATAGTCTAGGAGATAGAGTATGTGCAAACCAGGAAGACAATATTTTACCTCAATTTTTAGCAAATGTAACATTGAAGCAAGGGGCATAAATGCATCTGTAGACTCTATCCCATCACATTAGATATAAAGTGACCAATAAGTACTTAAGTGAATGAATCATATGAATTGTGACATGGGAATCTGAGTTTTCAGGATGATATGCTAGAACATTTGTTTAGTCAGAGACCAAGAATTTACAAAGCAGTCAAGTTGTTGGAATAGCATTAAGTATCATAAAGGAAATTAGGTAGAAATACTGGAATATATCAGCAGGTTGTTTAATTTGTAAACATTCAGGTTGAGGTGAGCTGAGTGAATGCTTGTTATAATGAGAACTTAGTAAAAATGACTCCTAACCTCCTACACTGAAAAAAAAAATGAATGAATGAGTAAATTATTTAGAATTAAAGTACAAAAGAATTATGTCTCCCAAATTATTTACTGCTCTCAAAGTCCTGTCTGGAATATAATTAGGTTAATAGGGTTGCCAAAAATCACTTTATTCACAAAAAAGAGAAAAATTTACCTCCCAATTTACTCTTCTCTTGCTAAATTGGTTTTTGTGTTAGTTCCAAATTTATCAAATGAATTCTGTTCTTGTACAAGTCACTCTGCCCCAATTGGCAATCCTTTACTTACCTTTGTGTTAAGAAGGAATGTGAAGTAGCTGATATAAAGTTATAACTAGTATTTGAATTCAACTCTCAAAGCAAACATATAATTGAAATTATTATAAAACTTCACCAGAAAAGGTTTGATTAGCTGTATTTAGAATTTTCAAATTTCAAAGCATACATCTTTATTTCATGTAACTAGAAAGGGGTTGGTGCCATTTAGTATACCAAGATTTTTATATCAAAGAGAACTCTATTTTTAATCCCAGTTTTGTTATTTGTTAAAAGAGTAACTTTCTATGTTAGAAATATTCTTATTAACTTATTTTGGTAATTTGTTGATGTATTTATTGTACTTTAACCTAAGTAATATAGCCTAAGGTTTATCATAAGGAACAGGAAAATATAAAGACTTGTGGATGTTATTATAAAGATTAAACAATAAAGAAAAATAATAGAGAAGGACTAAATAATATATGCATAATAGTTCCATCATATCTATCTCACTTATATCTTTTGATCACTATTATCTGCTTTACTAATAACAAGAATCCAAAAACATATATTCCTAGAAATTAACATGTGAATGTGCAATTAAAAAAAAAAAAAAAAAAAAGGAGCCTGAAGTTTGCCCTACCAGTTTATCCAGGAAACTAATCTAAGGAATGCTATAAGGAAAAGAAAGTGTAGGTTCTACATTTCTTTAGAAGATTGATAGATTATTGATTAACCATTTAGAATAAACAGACTATGTTTCTGTGACCTTAAATTTGATTTTCCACAAAGATCAGAAAAGGAACTATCAAAAGATATATCATTAAGCTAAAAATTTAATATTATTATAGTTTTTCTTTTTTCCCCCCAGGAAACAGAATTTTGCAAGAGATTGTGTGGATTATCACTGGGTTGTCTTTACCATACTGATTCAATATGATATTTATTAATAAATAATGAATTTGAGATTGAGGATTGGCATAAGCCTGAAGAGTAATCAGCATAAGAGCAAGAGGTCTTTTCTTACAATATTTACCGTACTTTACTGTAAATATTTGTGCAGGGTTTTACTTCCTTGGTAGTTTCTAAATAGTTTGAGATTGGGAACCAGATTTTTCTATTTATAATAGTTGCTTATGTGCCTAACACAATGTCTGGCATGTAGAAAGTACATAAGAAATAAACATTAAGTTGAAAGGTTAGAAATGACCATAAGAGGATATGGAAGAGGATAAATTCTTCTCTGACACAAAAGAGGTTGAATTCAGATCAATTTGACTTATTGTTGTAGAATACAGAGTACTTATCATGTGTTCAAGCTTTTATTACCCTAAAAGAAGCTATCCTGTAACTGTCAGATGCTACACAATTTATAAAGTACAACATCATGGTTTTATCTTTTAAAGAAGCCTCTGGAATCCTTAGTGTTGGAGAAAGGGTGGAAAAGAGGAAAAAATTTCTCCATCTCCTATGCTTTGGAATAAAAATTTCAATGACAGAGTATTATAATAACAATTATACTTCAGAGTTTCCAGCTTGGGTAGAAACACAGAGTGAAGATATTTTGAAGTCATGACTTTAAGATGTATTTGAGATAGAATAGATTTTTGCATTTGGCTAGAAAACCAAGTTTTCAGGATTATCAATATACCATATCATTATCTTCTGCAGACACCATCAGTATAAAGAAAAAGAACTTTTGGGATCTATTATCTTAACAACTTTCACATATACCATATAGCAGTGTTAACTATAGCCATCATGTACATTACATGCCCTGTACTAATTCATCTTAAAACTGGAAGTTTGTACCTTTTGACCACTTTTACCAAAGTTCTCTATCCTCTTCCAAAGTTCTCTATCCTCTTCCACTTGCCTTCCCCTTCCCAACCACAAATCTGATCCCTTTTTCTATATTTGGTTTTGCTAACTTCTACACCTAAAGTGAAGTGATGTAGTTATTTGTCTTTTTTGGTCTTATTTTGCTTAGCATAATGCCCTCAAAATGAATCCATATTGTCACAAATGGCAGGATTCCCATTTTTATGGCTGAATAGTATTCCATTGTATGTGTGTGCCTCTGTGTGTGTGTGTGTGTGTGTAAACACACTGCATTTTCCACTCATCTATTAATGGACACTTATGTTGTTTCTATATCTTGGCTATGGTAAATAATGCTTCCATGAACATGGAGGGGGCAAATATCTCTTATTTAATTTTTGTGATGGTGAGAGATAGGGGTCTAGCTTCATTTCATTTTATTTTAAAAATTTTTTATTTATTTATTCATGAGAGACAGAGAGGGGCAAAGACATAGGAAGAGAGAGAAGCAGGCTCCTTGCAGGGAACCTGATGTGGGACTCCATCCCAGGACCCTGGGATCATGACCTGAGCCACCTGGTACCCCTATTTTCTTTTAACATATAAATGCCCATTTTCGCAGCACTATTTGTTGAAGAGAACATTTTTTTTTCCATTGAGTATTTTTGGCTACCTTGCCAAATATTAGTTGACCATATATGTATAGGTTTATTTCTGAGTTCTTAATTGTGTTCCATTGGTCTATGTGTCCATTTTTGTGTTGGTATGATACTATTTTAATAATAAAAGATCATTAATATAGTTTAAAATCAGGACTTTTGATGTCTCCAGTTTTGCTCGCTCTCTCAGGAAAGCGAGAAGAGCTTTTTAGGGTCTTCAATGGTTCCATATGAATTTTAGGATTATTTTTCTACTTCTGTTAAAAATGCCATTGGAATCCTGATAGAGATTGCACTAAATATCCTGATTGGTTGAATGGAAATTCTTAGAAAGCTGTTTCATGCTGGTGCAAACTGGTACATTTAAAGAATTCAAATAAAACTTTCATTTTCAAGTCTTCCAATTTGAGCACTAAAAAATCAGGATGTTAGGTACTAATAAAGATATTATTTTTAGTTTGAAATAGTATGATTCAAATAGAACACCTCTAGAAAATAGGATCAAATTATACAAAAAATATACTTTTTTTCCAGATAAAATAACTTCATAGGACAATGCTTTCAACAGTCTAGCCTTCAGTGGTATAAATTTTAAAAAAAGTTAAATGTGTGTCTATGCACTTAAGGAAATATATAACTTTTAAAAAATAGATTTTATAATAAGAAAAATATGAAAGAATACTATTTCCTTCATTTTCTTATGATCCCTAAATAAACTATTTTGTTTCTATAACTTTTATTTCTCTTTCTCTAGGTTTCTATTTTGGGATATTATAGATTCACACATAGTATATAACACAGAGAGGTCCCTATATTCTTCATCCAATTTTCCCAAGATGTAAATGTCTTTCTTAATTAAACTATAAATCACAACAAGGATATTGACGTTAAAAAACCTTTGACCTCATTCAAGTCCACCAGTTTTACATGCACCAACTTTGTGCATGTATGTGTGTTTAGTTGTTTGCTATTTTATCAAATGTTTACATTCATATGATGACTATGTGAGTCAAGATGTAGAACAGTTTCATCACAGGGGACCCCATATGTTACTCTTTTATAGTCACAGCCACCTGTGTCTATTACCATCTCAGTTCCTGGCAACAATGAATTTGTGTTCATCTTTCTAATTTTGTCATTTCAAGAATGCTGATAAGTAGAATCATATAGCATGTCACCATTAAAGATTGACTTTTTATGCTCAAAATAATTTTTAGACTGGATCTATCTAATATGTTATGTATATCAATAGTGTCTTTAATAAGTCATATTCCATGAAAGAGATATACTACCTGTTTGACCATCCACATATTAGAGGTACCAGTTTGTGACTGTTGCAAGTGACCAAAGCTGCTATAAACATGTGTATACAGATTTTGTATGGACATAAGTTCTCAATAGAAATTAACACCAAACATTACAATTGCTGGATCACATAGAAAGTGCATGCTTAGATTTTTAGAAAATCGCCAAGTGTATTTTAGAATTACTGGATCATTTAACGTTTCTTTTTTTGTTGTTGTTTAACATTTCTTGAAGCAATGCATGAATGATTCATTTTCCCCCACATTTTTACCAGTGGTTAGCATTAGTTCAATTTACTTTCACTTGAGTGTTTTTGATAGGATGTATTGATATTTAATTTTGGTCTTAACTGAAATTTCCTTAATGGCTAATAATATTAAGCATATTTTATGGGCACTATATATACATATATTCACCTCAGTAGAATGTCTGTACACATATCTTGTCCATTTTCTCATTGTAAGTTTTGGGTGTGTTTTTTTTTTTCTGCACTAAGTTTACTAATTTAGATATTCTACGTATACATCATTTGTCAAATGTGTGCTTTAAAAATATGACTGAGTAGTCTTTTTTTTTTTCCTTTTTCTTATATCTTCCTCATAAGGCTGTTACCAAGGGCAGAGTTTAATAGCCGAATGCAGGGCTTGAAGTCACAATTCTGAGATCAAGACCTGAGCTGATATCAAGAGTTGGATGAGTTGTCTGAGCCATCTAAGCACCCCAAAGTTTTAAATTTTGATGTGGCTCCATTTGTCAACTTTTTCTTTTTAGGGATTGTGCTTCTGCATTCAATTCTAAGAACTAGCCTTAGGTCACAAAGATTTATCTTCAGTTTTTATCTAAATGTTTGATACTTAAATTGTATTTATTTTATTTTATTTTTAGAAAGAGAGTATATGAAAGATGTAGGTGGTAGAGGGAAAGAGGGTATCTTGAGCAGGCTTCATGCCCAGCTTGATCTCACAACCCTAAAATCATGATCTGACCCAAAATCAAGAGTCAGATGCTTAACTGACTGAGCCACCCTGGTGCCCCTCAATTTAAATTGTGCATTAAATAACTCATCAGATGAGTATAACACCCAGTGCTCATCACATCATGTGCCCTTCTTAATGCCTCTCAGCCAGTTACCCCATTTTATCCCATTCACCTCCCGTTCAGCAACCCTTGGTTTGTTTCCCAAAGTTAAGAGTCTCTCATGGTTCGTCTCCCTCTCTGATTTTTCCCATTCAGTTTCCCTCCCTTCCCTTACAGTCTTCTGCACAATTTCTTACATTGCACACATGAGTGAAACCATATGTGCAAAGATAATTGTCTTTCTCTGATTGACTTATTTCACTTAGCATAATACTCTGCAGTTCCACCCACATCGGTGTAAATGGTAGGTATTCATCCTTTCTGATGGCTGAATAATATTCCATTGCATATATATACCACATCTTCTTTGTCCATTCACCTATGGAAGGACATCTAGGCTTCTTCCATGGTAGTTTGCCTATTGTGGACATTGCTGCTATGACCATTGGGGTGCAGGTGCCCCTTCACTTCACTACATCTGTATCTTTGAGGTAAATACCCAGTGGTATAATTGCTGGGTCACAGGGCAACTCTGTCTGTTTGTTTATTTAGCAACTCTGTTTTTAAATTCTGAGGAACCTTCATACCGTTTTCCAGAGTGGCTGTACCAGCCTGCATTCCCACCAACAGTGTAAGAAGGTTTCCCTTTCTCTACATCCTCACCAACATTTGATGTTTCCTGTCTTCTTATTCTTAGCTATTCTAATTAGTGTAAAGTGGTATCTCATTGTGGTTTTGATTTGAATTTCCCTGATGACAAGTGATGTGGAGCATTTTTTTCATGTGTCTGTTGGCCATTTGTATGTTGTCTTTGGAAAAATGTCTCTTCATGTATTCTGCCCATTTTTTGATTGGATTAATTTTTGGGGGGTGTTGAGTTTGATAAATTCTTTGTAGATCTTGGATACTAGCTCTATGTCTGATAGGTCATTTGCAAATATCTTCCCCCATCTGTCAGTTGTCTTTTGGTTTTGTTGACTGTTTTCTTTGCTGTGCAGAAGATTTTTATCTTGATGAAGCCCCAATAGTTCATTTTTGCTTTTGTTTCCCTTGCCTTTAGAGGCATGTTTTGCAAGAAGTTACTGTGGCTGAGGTTGAAGATGTTGTTGCCTGTGTTCTGCTCTAGAATTTTGATGGTTTTCTGTCTCACATTTAGGTCTTTCCATCCATTTTGAATTTTTCTTTTGCATGTTGCTGTCCAATTTTCCCAGCACCATTTGTTGAAGAGACTGTCTTTTTCCCATTAGATATTCTTTCCTGCTTTGTCAAAAATCAGTTGACCGTAGAGTTGAAGGTCCATTTCTGGCTTCTCCATTTTGTTCCATTGATCTGTGTGTCTGTTTTTGTGCCAGTACCATACTCTCTTGATGATTACAGCTTTGTAATAGAGCTTGAAGTCTGGCATTGTGATGCCACCAGCTTTGGTGTCCTTTTTCAACATTTCTCTGGCTTTTGTTTTGTTTTGTTTTGTTTTTTTTCTGATTCCATACCAATTTTAGAATTATTTGTTCAAGTTCTAGGTCTATGGTGTTTTGATAGGGATTTCATTGAATGTGTAGATTGCTCTGGGTAGCATAGACATTTTAACATTTCTTCTTCCAATCCATGATAATGGAATGTTTTTCCATTTCTTTGTGTCTTCCTCAAATTTCTTTAATAAGTGGTCTGTAATTTTTAGAAGACAGATCCTTTACTTCTTTGGTTAGGTTTATTCCTGTATTTTGGTGCAGTTGTAAATGGGATTGATTCCTTAATTGCTCTTTCTTCAGTCTCATTGTTAGTGTATGGAAATGCAGTGATTTCTGTGCATTGATTTTGCATCCTGCCACGTTGCTCAATTGCTGTATGAGTTCTAGAAATTTTGGGGTGGAGTCTTTTGGGTTTTCCACATAGAGTATCATGTTATCTGCAAAGAGTGAAAGTTTGAATTCTTTGCCAATTTGAATGCCTTTAATTTCTTTTTGTTGTCTGATTGCCATTATATTCTTTGCTAAAATATTTTTTGAACAATTCTATAATCTGTGCATTGCCACAAGCTTTAAAATAAGTTTGTCTATGAGACATGAAGAGACATTTTTCTGAAGAAGACCTACAGATGGCTAACAGACACATGAATATACGCTCAACATCATTCATCATCAGGGAAATACAAATCAAAACCACAATGAGATACCACCTCACACCAGTCAGAATGGCTAAAATTAACAACTCAGGAAACAACATATAATGGTGAGGATGTGGAGGAAGGGGAGCCCTCTCACATTGTTGGTGGGAATGCAAACTAGTACAGCCACTCTGGAAAACAGTACGGAGGTTCTTCAAAAAGTTAAAAACAGAACTACCCTACCACTCAGCAATTGCACTACCCTACTACTAGGCAATTACCCAAAGCATACAAAAAATACTGATTTGAAGGGGGACATGTAGCCTGAAGTTTATAGCAGCATTTTAATCAATACTAGCCAAACTATAGAAAGAGCCAAGTGTCCATCAACTGATAAATGGATAAAGATGATTGGGTATACATATATACAATGGAATATTACTCAGCCATAAAAGAATGAAATCTGGCCACTTGTAACAATGTGGATGGAACCAGAGAGTACTATGCTAAGTGAAATAGTTCAGTCAGAGAAAAGACAAATACCACATGATTTCACTCATGTGTAATTTAAGAACAAAACAGATGAACATAGGGAAAAGAAAAAAGAGGGACGCAGCCCATAAAAGAGATTCTTAAATAAAAAGAACAAACTGAGGGTTGCTGGAGGGAGGTGGGCAGGCAATGGGCTAAATAGATGATAGGTATTAATGAGGACACTTGTGATGAGCACTGAGTTTTGTAGGTAAATGATTCTGTAAAATTTTGTTTCCATGGGTCTATTAGTCTGTGAAATGCAGTTGACATTTGTATTTTGATATATTGTCCTGCAAACTTCGTGAACTCAATAGTTTGAAGGATTTTGGCTTGATCCATGGGATTGCCTACTTAGACAATTTTATCATAAGCACATGGGGACAATTTTCTTCCTCAGTTTCCAATATTTCTTTTTCTTGCTTTAGTTTAGTGGCCAGAACATCTAGTATTATGCTTTATGTATTGGTGAGAGTGAATATCCTAGCCTTATTCCAATCTTAGGGGAGAAGTATTTGAGTATAATGTTAATTACATGCATTTTGTAGGTATTCCTATTAAGTTGGGGAAGTCCTCCTTTATTCTTAGATTCTTAGTTTGCTGAGGTTTTTTTTTTTTAATGAATGGGTATTTGATTTTTTTCAAATGATCATTCTCTGCGAGTTGATTATGAGCACATATTTTTTCTGTAGCTACTTGATATGTGGGATTATATTAATGAATTTTTAAATAGTGAGCCAGCCTCCATATCTGGATGAAACACAACTTCTTCATGGTACTTGATTTTTTAAAATATATTGCTCGATTTGATTTGCTAATATTAACCTGATGATACTGCATCAAAGTTCTTGGAAAATAATGAATCTGTAGTTTACCTTTGTTTCTCTGATTATAGAATCTGGATCAGGGCAACACCAGTCTTACAAGTGAGCTGGGAAGACTTCATTAGTGTTATCTTTTCTGAAAAATATTTTGTAAAATTTGTGTTTATTTTTTGAATGCTTGTTGAGTTCTCCAGTGAAATCATGTGGACCTAAATATTTATACTTGGAAGGTTTCTTATTACAAATTCAATTTCTTTAAAGGTAACAGGTCTATTCAGATTGCCTATTTCATTTTGATTGATTTTGGGAAGTTTGTCATTTCCAAAAAATTGAAATGGCCATAGGATCTATAATGATATCCCCTATTCTTTTTCTAAATATGGGATTTTTATCTTGCCTCTTTATCAGTATTTCTAGAGGTTTATCAATTTCATTGATTTCTATTCAAGAATCTTTTGGTTCATTGATTTTTCTCTTTGTTTTCTTTGTCTCATTTTATTGATTTCTGCTCTTCTTTATGTCCTTCATTATGCCTGCATTTGATTCACTTTGCTTTTCTGTTTTCTAGTCTCTTGAGGAAGAAAACTAGGTTATTTTAAGGTCTTTATTGTCTTTCAAATGTTAATCTTTAAATAAATTTTTCTCTCAGACATGAGATAGCTATGTCCTATATATTTTTATATTCTTCATTTTTCATTTAGTTCTATGCATTTTTTGTTCTTTCTCTGCAAATTCCTGCCTGACTCAGGTATTATTTAAAAGTGTATTGTCTATTTTCCATGTGTCTGAAGATTTTGTTGTCTTCCTGTTGTTCTTTTCTATTTTGCATTCATTGCAATTAGAAAACAGAATCTGTTTGCAATTATTTAAAAATTAATTAAGTTTGGGGCACCTGGGTGGCTCAGTTGGTTGACTGTCCAACTTGTGATTTTGGCTCAAGTCATCATCTTAGGGTTGTGAGAATAAGCCCTGTATTGGGCTCTGTGCTCAGTGTAGAGTCTGCTTAGGATACTCTTCTTCTCTCTCTGCTCCTCCCCACCATGTACTCTTCTCACTCATGCTCTTTCTTTCTGAAACAAATAAATCTAAAAAAATTAAAAACTAGTTAAGATTTGCTTTATGATTAAGATATGTTCTATTCTGGATATATTCCAAGGACAAATATCTGTGTATCTCTCTATATCTGTGTGTGTGTGTGTGTGTGTGTGTGTGTGTGTGTGTATGCATTCTACTTTTGTTTGGGGGACTATTCTTTAAATGTTGAGCAGATCCTGTTGGTTGGTCATATTTCTTTCATATATGTCCTTGATAATTTCCTTTTTTTTTGTATAAAGTATTGAGAGAGATGTTATCTCCAAGTATAATTCAGGATTCATCTCTTTTTCCTTTTAGTTTTTTATGTTTTTGCTTCTTTTATTTTACAGGTCTGTTGTTCATTGCTTTAAGATGACTATATCTACTTTGATGGACTCTTTTATCATTATAAAACTTACCCTCTCTGTCCTTGGTAATTTTCTTTGTTGTGAAGTAAGTTTTATCTGATGTTAATAAAGCCACTCCTGTTTACTTTTAATGGTTTTATAGTATATATTTTTCTATCATTTATTTTCATTCTATTCATACCACTATACTTAAAATAAGTTTTGTGGTACCTGGGTGGGTCAGTGGTTGAGCATCTGCCTTTGGCTCAGTTTGTGATCCTAGAGTCCTGGGATTGAGTCCCACATAAGGCTCCCTGCTTCTCCCTCTGCATATGTCTCTGCCTCTCTCTGTGTGTGTCTCTCGTGAATAAATAAATCTTCAAAAAAAAGTTTCTTATCTATGCATATTAGATTATATGCTTTTTCCCACTTGTTGATCTCTCTTTTAAATATTTAAACAATTTACATTGAATATTACTGCTATATTTAATATTTAGATGTTTTTTTCTGTTTAATGTTTCTGTACATTTTGGTTTTCTTTTTTATGAAGTCACTTAAAAACGAAATTCTTTTATTTTTTTAAAAGATTTTATTTATTTATTAATAAGAGACAGAGACAGAGAGAGAGAGAGAAAGAGAGAGAGAGGCAGAGACAAAGGCAGAGGGAGAAGCAGACCCCATGCAGGGAGCCTGATGTAGGACTTGATCCCAGGACTCCAGGATCCTGCCCTGGGCTGAAGGCAGATGCTCAACTGCCTAGCAACCCAGGTGTCCCTAAAAATGAAATTCTAAAAAAATATTTGTCCACATATTTTTTAGTATATCTCTTTATATGGCCCTTTAGTGCGTGTTCTAAGATTGCTATATATATATAAAAGCAAAATCCACGATGTTAATATTTTACCAATTTGAGTGAAGTGTAAAATGCTTATCTCTATATCCTCTTCCTTCTCCCATTTATAATCAAAATGGTGTGAATATTTACTATATAGAAAGACCATATTAAACAGTATTAGGGTTTTTGCTTGAAACATGATTTTGAAATCTCAAGAGAAGGAAAATCTGTTGAATTCCCATATATTTTTTTTCTGTTTTTATTGCCATTTCTTCCTACCTAATGTTACAGAGTTTCTTCTTTTATTGTTTCCACTGTGTTTAGAAAACTTCTTTTAGACATTCCTTAAGGTAAGTATGCATTAAAGAAAGAAAGAAAGAAAGAAAGAAAGAAAGAAAGAAAGAAAGAAAGAAATCTGTTTTCCTTGATCTGAGAGTATCTTGATTTTTTCATTCATCCTCAAGGAATATTTTTGCTAATATAGGATTATTAGTTGACAGAATCATATCTATCTCTCTAGCTAGCTTATTTTAAAAATTTTAGCTTAATAAAAATGGCATTTTATTTCCTTCTACATCCATAATTTGTGAAATCTGGCCAGATCTTGTTTTACCTCAGCTGATAGTATTATTTCCCCCTAGCTGGTTTCAATAGAATTTGTCTTCAGTTTTTACAAGATTATTAACTATGATGTCTCTTGACATTGATTTGTTTAGGCTTATCCTGTTTGAGGTTTGCTAAGTTTTGAATTTTAGGTTTGTCTTTGGCCAAATTAGGGAAAATCAACAGTTATTTATTTTTTCAGTCTACTATTTTGGGACTCAGATGATATGATTGATAGATTTTTTTTTTCTTAGAGTCTGGTGATCGTCTGAAGCTCTAATCAGTTCTCTATTTTCTTTCTTTTGTTCAGATTATGTAATCCTACTGTTCTAGCTACATGTTCATAGACCCCTTTGCCCTCTCCATTCTACTGTTGAGCTTATCCATTTAGCTGTATTTGTTACTGAACCTTTTAGTACTAAAACAAATTTGATTCTTTAAAAATGTTTTTTAATGAGTTAAATTTATATAACATGAAATTCACTATTTTTCCACATTAAGTTGTGTGGTTCATTGGTTTTTAACATGTTCATAATGTTGCACAATCATCACCACTAGGTCCTGAACATTTTTATGATATCTGTAATATTGCAATTTTTTAAAAAAAAGGATTTTATCTATTCATGAGACACACAGAGAGAGGCAGAGACACAGACAGAGGGAGAAGCTGGCTCCATGCAGGGAGCCTGATGTCACACTCTGAGCCAAAGGCAGATGCTCAACCGCTGAGCTACTCAGGCATCTCAATATTACATTTTATAATTAGAAATAGTATACTTATTTTTCATCCATGTTTCTAGAACAGGGCTCCCCAAAGACTTGGAATAAAAGTATCTGTGTTAAGGTAATGATACAACTTTTGGAAAACACCTAAGAATTGTGACTTATTGCTCATGAAACCAACCATGTGATTAGAAAATTGGCATCCCACCCCACTTTCCTATGGCAGGGAAAGGGAGAGTGGTTGGTAGTCAAATCAACTGTCAATAGCCAGTGATTCAATCAACCATGCTTATGTAATGGAGCTTCCTTTAAAACCAGAAAGGATAGAGGATAGAGTTCAGAGAGTTTCTAGGTTGGTGAACACATAGATTTGGGGAGACTAGCCTGCTCTGAGGGGGCATGGAGCTCTATTCCCCTCCCTATACCTTTCCTGATGCACCTATTACATCTGGCTGTTCCAATAATGTGTAGCTTAAAAGGATTCATACTATTATCTATTTCTGGAAGGTCAGTGGTGATGTCTACACATCTATTCTTTATTTTTTTAAGATTTTATTTATTTATTCATGAGAGACAGAGAGAGACAGAGAGAGAGAGGGAGAGGCAGAGACAGAGGCAGAGGGAGAAGCAGGCTCCATGCAGGGAGCCGGATATGGAACTTGATTCCAAGACTCCAGGATCATGCCCTGGGCCAAAGGCAGGCGCCAAACCACTGAGCCACCCAGGGATCCCTACACATCTATTCTTAAGTATTGTAATCTGATTATTATTTTTTTTAAGTTAAGTTTACATAAAGTTTGTCCGTTCTTGATCTTAAAAAAAAAAAAGAACTACTGCTTTCAGTTCTTTTTCTTCATTGTTTTGCTATTCTTTTCCTTGTGTTTGACTTTCTTTAGTTCCTTAAAGTAGAAGTTTAGGTTATAGATTTGAGATTTTTCTGTCTTTTTTGGTGGTATTTAGAGCTATAAACTACCCTCTGAGCATTATTTTCTCTACATACCTCAAATTTTCATTTGTTGTGTTTTTATCTTTGTTAATTTCAAAGTAATATATAATTAGTTACTTGAGCTATCATTTAGGAGTATGTTGCTTAATTTCCACATATTAGCTTCTAAATTTCCTCCTGTAGATGATTCTAACTTCATTCCATTCCATTTTAGTCAGAGAACATATTTTGTATTATTTCACTGTTATAAAATTGATTCTTCTTTTATGTACCAACATATGGTTTATCTTATAGAATGTTCCATGTGCACTTTGAGAAGAATGTCTATTCTAATGTTGATAGATGGAGGTTTCTGTAGATCTCTCAATTATATTTTTGGCTTTTACTGTGGTCAAATTCTTTCTTTTCTTGTTTATCCTTTATCTAGTTGTATTCATTATTTAAATCAGGGTATTGGAAAAGTTCTATTTATTTTGAACTATCTCAACATTAAATTATGTCAGCTTTATCTTCGTATGTTTTGAAATACTGTTTTTTAACTGCATATATGTTGACAAATATATTCTTATTAGATTGACTCTTTTACAATTTATAAAGTCTTTCTAGTAATGATTTTTTTAATGCTTATTGTGTCTGATATTAGTATAGTCATTCAAAGTCTCTTGTGGTAACTGTTTGCCTGGAAAATATTTTACCATCCTTTTACTTTCAATCTATTTGTATCTTTGGATTTCACGTTTCTTATAAGCAACACATAGTAGGATCATGTAAAAAATAATCCATTCTGTCAATCTCTGCCTTTTAACTGAAAAGGTTGGCCCGTTTACATTTAATGTAATTATTGTAAGAAGGACTGCTTTCTACCAGCTTGGTTTTTCTTTATATTTTATATCTTTTTCATATTAAAATATATTTTATATTGCACCATTTTAATTCCACTGTCATTTATATTATATATTTTCTAGTTATTTTCCTAGTGATTACTAGAGAATTATAATTAACTTTAAAATATAGATTGGATTATTACTGACTTAATTTTAGTTAATATGCAAACGTTTTGTGTCTATATATTTTCATTCACCCCTTATGATGTTACTTTTGAAACTACACGTTTGTACATTGTTTGCACAATAGCACATAATTAAAACTTCTGATTTATGCAGTTGTTTTTTAATTTATTTATTTATTTATGATAGTTACAGAGAGAGAGAGAGAGAGAGAGAGGCAGAGACACAGGCAGAGGGAGAAGCAGGCTCCATGCACCGGGAGCCTGACGTGGGATTCGATCCCGGGTCTCCAGGATCGCGCCCTGGGCCAAAGGCAGGCGCCAAACCACTGCGCCACCCAGGGATCCCTGTTTTTTAAATGAGATAAGAAAAAATGTTGTTACCAAAAAATTACACTGTGTTTCATATTTACCTGTGTGGTTATCTTTACTGGTGTTCCTTATTTCTTGAGGTTGCTGTATAGTATATTTATTTCAGCCTGAAGGACTAATTTAGCATTTCTTGCAGGACAGGTTTGCTAGTAAGCAACTGTCTCAGTTATTACTTATTTGAGATGTCTTAATTTCTCCTTCATTTTGAAGGATAATTTAATAAGATATAGAATTGTAGGATGATAGATTTTTTTTCTGTTGAAACTCAGATTATATCATCTTCCCCTAGTCTTGATGGCTTTGAAAATGACTGTGAATATTTTTGAGGATGCTTTGTATTTGATGAGTTGCTTTTCTCTTGCAGCTTTTATGGTAGTCTCTTTGACTTTGGTTTTTGACAGTTTGATTATATGTCTTAATGTGGATCTCTGAATCTATTTACCTGAAGTTCACTCAGCTTCTTGAATGTATAGATTAATGCTTTCCATCAGGTTTGGGAATTTTTTTAGCCTTATTTTTCGTAGTATTTCTTCTTTATTTCTCACTCCTGATGGGACTTTCATTATGATACTGCTCATATGCTTGGTAGTGCCCAACAGGTCTCTTTGTGTTCATTTGTCTTGATTTTTTTTTTTTTTTTACTGTTTCTCAGATCAGATAGTTTGAACTAATTTATTTTGAAGTACACTAAGTGTCTTTCTGCCTGCTCCTATCTGCTGTTGACTCCTCTAGTGAATTTTCCATTTCAGTTAGTGTATTTCTCAACTCTATAATTGATATATATTTTTCATAATTTCTATTTGATTAGGCATCATTCTCTAGGTTTCTCTTAGTTCCTTATACATAGTTTCCATTAGTTACTTGAAGATACTTAAAATAGGTGTTTAAAATTATTTTCTACTAAGCCTAATGTTTCTGTTTCCTAAGGAATTATTTCAATAGATTGCTTTGTTTCCTGTATATGGAGCATGCCTTCTTTATACAATTCAGTGTTCTGTTGATGCTGAAAATTGGGCTATTTGAATATATTATTCTGGAAACTCTGGCAATCCTATTTTGTCCCTCTTCAGGACTTATTATTGTTTATTGCAATCATCAATATTGGTTTAGTAGTTTTCCTGAACAAATCTTGCAGGTTATATTTTTGTCATTTGTGTTGCCTGAAGTCTCTATTTGATTATCTTGGCAATCAGGTAATGAACAAAGATGTCCTCACATTTGGGAGGAAGAAAATATGACCCAGTCTTTTAAAAAAATATTTTTTTTTATTTATTTAATTCATGAGAGACACACACACACACAGAGGCAGAGACATAGGCAGAGGGAGAAGCAGGCTCTACGCAGGGAGCCTGATGTGGGACCTGATCCCAGGACCCCGGGATCATGACCTGAGCCAAAGGCAGACACTCAACGGCTGAGCCACCCAGGTGTCCCTGACCAAGTCTTTTAATAAGGGTCCCCTGTGTGTATGTGGGCACACTTTCAACATATAGTGAGGCAACTTAAAACTGTCTTGTACAAATCTTCAAGATCAAACAAGGAGACCATAACTAGCAATGCTAGAGGCAAGGATCTTAGTAATGTGAAAGACATCCATGAATAAATACATATAGGTGAATAACATGTATAAATTAATCTCAAGAATTATGTTTTCAGCAAGACTAGAGACCAATTTTTTAGTAGTAATTTTTTCTCTGTAGCATTTTAAGTTGATTTTTTACTTTTTTCTTGGCTCTTTTTCTGTTGTTGAAATACAATAATAAAATGATTAGAATATTCAAGAAGAAATACTGTTTTGAGACAGGAAGCCTTTTAAAAATTATCTTTCCAATTAGTTTTCACCAAATACCCTTCTTCACTCTGATTATATATCAGTGGGTTTTAATGCTTTGGATGGACAGATAGTAATTATAAGAATTTATCAGATGTATTGGTACATTGTGTTATGGTGACTTAGGGAAGAACTGGATGGGTTACTTTGGTTTACAGGGTACTTTGCTATGTTTCTTCCAATCAATTATAAATTCCAGTAATTTTTCAAAAACTTCTAGGAAGGGTGTGAAAGATTATTTGGGTTGAAGGGTAATATTGATATAATTTACTGAGTATTGCACATCATTGGTTAGAAAGCAGCTCTAAGAACAAAGAAAAAGTGATTTTTGGTATGAAACTGCAAACCTTAATGTGTGGAATGTCTTCAGAATGGTTTTACTTAATCTAATTGTGCTGTATATGTGTGCACCCATAGAAGAAAATGTCTTTTGTTTCAAAGTCACACATAGTAATTTAACAGCCTACAAGTGATGTTATAAAAGCACTTAGAATGCTCAAGAATATTGCACAGAATGTAAATTCTCAGTACACTGAGTGCATAAGATGCAAGCAGTTGCTCAGATCTTAAGGAAAACACCTATTTGGAAACATTTAAGTATCCAGGGCATGTCACCATTTTCCCACAGTGACAACACTGAAGAAATGAAATATCATCTTCTAATCTAGATATCAGTGGGTTGTCAGATTAGTACATACATTCTGCTGCAATTTTCTCACTTATTTCCTCTCTTTTTCAGGGAGAGTAATCTTTATAATCTCATTTATTAATTTCCCCACAGTTAACCAAACAACTACCAATCCCTATATTCATGAAACTTTTCAAAAGAAGTCTTTTATCAAACTTTCAGAGAGCTAGGTAATTGGGGGATGGTTATTTTCTGCAGAATTTAAGTCATTTTCCATTGGGTTGAGCCCTAGGAATAGATCATTGTGTAAGTATAGAGGATGTTGCTCCACTGTTTTCTCTAGTTCTTGTAAAAATACTCTATGGATTGGAATATGGGCTTAACTTTAATGCTTACTGTTTATCAAATATTATTAATTAATGTTAATGTTTAGACATTTATTACGAAAATTTCACTGTAAGCAAATATTTTATTTACATCTTCATTTGTATCATTTATGTTCTTTTATTGAGGTAAAATTGACATTCATTTCAGGTGTACATGATTTGATATTTGTATACATTGATAAATTTAAAAATAAATGAGTCACCTAGGTGGCTCAGTGGTTGAGTGTCTGCCTTTAGCTCATGATTCCAGGGTCCTGGGATCAAGTCCTGCATCAGGCTCCTCACAGAGAACATGCTTCTCCTTCTGCCTATGTCCCTGAATCTCTCTCTCTGTGTCTCTAATAAATAAATAAAATCATTAAAAAAAAAGAAAGAAAAATGATCACAATAAGTCTGGTTACCATTCTATTTTCTTGTGATGGGGAATAAATTTATTCTCTTAGCAACTTTCAGATATGTAATATAGTCATCATCTGTAGTCATCATGCTGTAAATTACCTGGCCAGAACTTTTTATTTCGTAACTGGATGTTTGTACCTTTTGATTCCCTTTGCCTGTTTTACCCATCCTCAAACCTCTACCCCTTGCAACCACCAATCTGTTCTCTGCATCTATGAGCTTGGTTTTGTTGTTTTGGACTCCACATATAAGTGAGATCATATGGTATTTGTCTTTCTGACTTATTTCACTGAGCATAAGTGAAAATGCCATTTCATATATTGCCTTTTCATTTTGTTGATGATTTCCTTTGCTGTGCTTTTTTTTTTCTTAGTGTGATGTAGTCTCAGTTTTGTTGCTTTTGGAGTCAGATCCAAAAATTCTTCGCCAAAAATGATGTCAAGGAGCTTATTGCCTTATGTTTTCTTCTAGGGGTTTATGGTTTCAGGTCTTATATTCAAGTGCTTAATCCATTTTGAGTTAGTTTCTGTGTCTGGTGTAGTCACCCTTCTAATTAAAGGTAAAATGGGATAAATAAGATTATAATTCAGAGTATCTTTCTATCTTTGCTCTTATACTTTGAAGATAAACGCACAGTACTATGTGCTTAACTTAAAGTCATTAAGCAGTTTTTTAAAGATATATGGCAAAAAATAAAAGTATGTGGCAAAATGAATCTGTGCTAAAAGTGTTTCTGACTGCTATTACCTATATATCAGTGGTAGAAAATATGGTTAAGTTCCTGAGATTTTTGAGGTCTTTTCTGACTGCAGCATGTGATAGTCTAAACTAATAAGGATTTTGGCCGCTTTTTTTTTTAATCACTATTTTCTACAGAGGAATATGAGGGATACAAAAATAAAATGTGAAACTGACTCAAAGAAATTACTAAATTATATAAATATTTAATAAAATATAGACCCATTTTAGACTTCAAACCTTTATTTTTGGCTGAACTTTTTATGTTTGTTTCTACTGAATTATTTGTCTCTTCATTCTCTTTTCTTCTTGGAGACCTTGGAATTTTACCTTTCTTCCTTCTTCCATGCCTCTTAGATAAATCAGATAGATTTTACATTTTTCAGTGTCTCTCTTTTCAAGCATTTTCACATGTGTGAAGCTCCAATGACCTCTCACCTCAGTCTCTGATTGTCATGTTACAAAAAAAATGTGTAAAAGATATGGCTATGAAAAAAGGATGAAAGGAAGAGTGCACAGCTTCTAAAAAAATTATTAGGGGCATAGATGTTCTTGGTAGTTTTTGTGATTGAAGTGTTCTGACAAACATACTTTTTATTCACCCAAAACAGGTCATTTAAATGAGAATGTTAAGTTATTTGAGCAAACGTTTTGGGGAAAGATGGCAAGTATAGGATATTAACTTCTATTTTCTTCAAAACGAAAGTAGATAAGCTTGAAACCTTCAAATTTAAGGAAATGTGGACTACCTAATAGTTTAACTCAAACTTCCCAGAGGAAATTCTATCTTGCAAATGAGTATGGATTCTAGGACAAAAGAGAATGCTTATTTACCAGTGAAATACAGTTACCTCTGCAAATAAATGTATCTAGAAGGTCAAAATGTATAGCAGACAAGGTTGCCAAAGATCTTCAGTGTTAATTCATAAAAATTAATGGAATAACTCTGAGGGGGAAAAACAGTAGCTTATTACTTTTGTCATGAAGGTCAAAACAGATAAACTGTACACACAGTAGAATGTTTAATAATGATTTAATTTTAACAGATATTGGAAGGAGAGCTAGTAACCTGAATTTCAACTTTTAATGAGAAGAATGACAACAAAAGCTGAACACCTACATAGTGGCTTTTGTGGGTTTTTCAGTTTTAAAGATATAATTGACATACAGAAATATATTTAAGGTGTACAATATAATGACTTGACATGTTTGTGGCAAAGTGATTACCATAGCAAGTTTACATTATCTCATATACAATTGCAAAAACATGTTTTTCCTTGTGATGTTTCCTAAGTTTCCTCTAAATTTGACCTACAGCAGTGTTATAGTTTTCATGTTGTATATTACATCTCTTCTAATTAATTATCCAACGATTGGAAGTTTGTACCTTCTAACCACCTTTTCTCAGTTCTCCTAACTGCCACTTCTGGCCTCTAACAACTACAAATTTGATCTCTTTTACCAGTGGTTTAGAGGTTTTTTGGTTTGGTTTTGTTTTTTGTAGATTCTATATCTAACTGAGATCATACAGTCTTTGTCTTCTTCTGTCTGACTTATTTCATTTATGTAATGTCCTCAAGGTCTATGCATATCAATGTAAATGGCAGAATTTCCTTCTTTTTTATGGCTGAACAGTATTGCATTTGGTGTGTATGTAATATCTCACTGTTTCTTTTTTTTAAGGTTTTATTTATTCATGATAGACATAGAGAGAGAGAGGGGCAGAGACACAGGCAGAGGGAGAAGCAGGCTCCATGCAGGGAGCCCGACTCGGGACTCGATCCTGTAACTCCAGGATCGTGCCCTGGGTCAAAGGCAGGCCCCAAACCACTTAACCACCCAGGGATCCCCTATCTCACCATTTCTTTATCCATCTGTGGACACTTAGAATGTTTCCACACAGCTTTGCTATCACAGTAATGATGCAGTGAACATGTAAATTCAGATACCTCTGGGAGATCCTGATTTCATTTTTTATAGTTCTATAATTAATTTTTTGAGGAAATTCTCTACCATTTTCCATAATGGCTATCCCACTTCGCATTCCCACTGACAGGACACAGGGTTCCTTTTTCTCTACATCTTTGCCAGTATTTGTTATTTCTTATGTTTTTGATGGCATTCTAACAGGCATGAGGTGATGCTTACTGTGGTTTTGATTTCCATTTTACTAATGAGTACTGAGTGGAACACCTTTTCACATACCAGTCAGCCATTGTTGTGTCTTCTTGGGAAAAAAAGTCTGTTTAGATTCTTTGTCCATTTTATTTTTATTTTTTAAATATTTTATTTATTTGAGAGAGAGAGAACACAAGTGAAGGGGGAGGGACAGAAGGAGAGAGAGAGAGAGACAAACACAGGTTCCCCACTAAGAAGGGAGCCAAGCGTCGGGCTCAGTCCTGGTCTCTGGCAACATGAGGGCTCTGAAGGCAGATGCTAACTGAGTGAGCCACTGAGATGCTTTTGTTCTTTGTCCATTTTAATTGGATCATTTCGTTTTTGTATTCATGAGTTTTCAAAAAATATTTTCTTGGATATTAACCCTTTATTAGACATGATTCACAAATATGATAGCCAGTTCTATAGGTTGTTTTTTTTTTTTCATTTTATTGGTGATTCTCTTTGCTGTGCAGTAGTTTTTTGTTTGATGTGGTTCCACATGTTCATTTTAGATGCTATTTCTTGTGCTTTAGGTGCCTCATCCAAAAACACATTACTTAGACCCATAACAAGGGGCTTTTTTTCTTATGTTTTCTTCTAGGAGCTCTATTGTTTTAGGTTTTATACTGAAGATTTTAATCTATTTTGAGTTATTTTTTGTGAGTGGTGAAAAATAGGGATTTACTTTCATTCTTTTGCATGTGACTATCCAATTCTCCAATACCCAATTTATTGATGAAACTTTATCTTCTTCATTGAGTATTCTTGGCTTCCTTGTCAGATATTAGTTGACCATATATGCATGGGTATATTTCTGGGCTCTCAATTTCTAAGTGTAGAATGTCTTTCATTTCCTTGGTTAAATTATTCCTAAATATTTTATTCTTTTATGTTATTGTAAAAGGATCATGTATTTATTTTTGAGATAATTTGTTGTTGCTGTACAGAAATGTTACTGATTTTTGTACATTGATTTTGTATTCTGCAATTTTACCAGATTTATCCAGATTTTCAGGGGCCTTCAGAATTTTCTATATATAGAATCATGCCATCTGCAAATAGAGGCAATTTTACTTCTTTCTTTGCAATTCTGAAGACTTTTATTTATTTATTTTTCTTTCCTGATCTCTTTGGCTACAATTTCTACTGCTATGTTGACTAGAAGTGATAATGGTAGGCACTCATATTTTGAGAAAGATTGGCACTAACACTTTTTAAAACTTTTGGTAGAATTAACCAGTAAAACCATCTGTTTCTGGGCTTTTCTGTGTTGGGAGGTTTGGATAACTGACAAAATCCTATGAGTAATTGGCCTATTCATCCCCATTTGGTTTATCTTTTTATAGGACCAACTCTTAGAGAACAGGAAAATAATAGCAAATCTTACAGAAACTATTTCCTCTTTTTTTTTTTTTTTTCTAACCTTTATTATTTTCTTCCCCCTCCTAACTTTGGGCTTAATTAGTTCTCCACTTCCCTGAGGCAAAGTTGTGTTGTTTGAGATCTATAATCTTGATATAGTCATCTACAGCTATAAGTATCTTTCTTATAACTGCTTTTTGCTGCATCCCATACATTTTGGTTTCTTGTGTTTTCATTTTCATTTGTGTCAGCATGCTTTCTTAATTCCCTTTAATTGTGATCCATTGGTTGGTCAGGAGAGTATTGTTTCATAGTTTTCTTCCTGTTACTGATTTCTAGTTTCAAGCCATTGTGGTCAGAGATGATACGTGGGATTTTAATCTTTATGCATTTGTGAAGACCTGTTTTGTAGCCTAACATATGATCTATCCTAGAAAATGTTCTGTGGGGACTTGAAGTATATGTAGTCTGTTATTTTTGGATAGAATGCTCTGTATATGTCTGTTAGGTCCATTAAGTTTATAGCGTGGTTTAAATATATTGCTTTTTATTCATTCTCTATCTGGATGATCTGTCCATTGTTGAGTGTGGGGTATTAAATTCCCCAACTGTTAGCCTATTGCTTATTGCTTCCTGTTGTTTTATATATTTAGTTGCTCCAATGTTGAGTGCATAAATATTTACAACTGTTATATCTTTGTGATGGATTGAACCTTTCATCATTACACAGTGACCTTCTTTCTTATTTTTAGTTTCAAATCTATTTTGTTTCATACAAGTTTAGCTACCCTTGATGGTTTTTGGTTATCATTTGCTTGAAATATTTTTTTTTCCCATCCCTTCACTTTTAGTTTGTATCTTTAAAGCTGAAGTGAATTTTGCATAGGTAAAATTTTGTTGGATCTTACTTGTTTTAAGGACTTTTGAATGGAAAATTTAATCCCTTAACTTAATTATTAATAACATAGACCATACTATTGACCATTTTATTGTTTTTTCTGACTGTTTTGTAAATCCATTTTTGTTTCTCATCCTGCTGTCATCTTTTGTAAGTTAATGAATGTTGGCATCAGTATGCTTTGGCTTCTTTATCATGTTCCTTGTATAATTACTACACATTTTTTCCTTTGTAGTTAACCATGAGTTTATATAAAATCTTAAAATTGTAATGCCCTACTTTAAACTGATAACTTTGATGGTACTCCTAAACTTTACATTTTTTACTTCTTTCTCCCTTCTGTTTTAGGCTATTAATGTTATAAGTGAAATAATCACCAACATTGTCATATTAAAGAATGATTTAGACTATATATTTACCATTGTGAGTTTTACTCTACCTTCACGTTTTATGATGTTTTTTCCTCCAATTTCTATTTAAATTGCAGTTAACATGCATGTAATGTTGGTTTCTGGCCTAGAATACAAGTGATTCATCACTTGCTTACGACACCCAGTGATCATCTCTAGTGCCTTAATACCTATCACCTATTTAACCCCCCTTCACTCCCTTACAGTAACCATCAGTTTATTTTCTAGAGTTAAGAGTCTGTTTGATTTGCCTCTTTTCCCCCCTCTATGTTCATTTGCTTGTTCCTTAAGTTTCACATATGAGGAATTCATACGGTATTTGTCTTTCTCTGACTGATAATTAGTGTCTTTTTATTCTGTGTAAACTGTTAGCACTTTTTATAGAGAAGCTCTAGTGGTAATGAGCTCCCTTACTTTTTGCTTATTAGATAAAGTCTTATCTCCTCACTGCTGAAGGACAGCATTGCTAGGTGTAGTATTTTGGCTGACACTTTTTTTTCTTTCAATATTTTGAATATATCATCCCACTCTCTCCTGGCCTGGTTCTTTGCCCAAGCAAGGCCATGATGGGCTATGTGGTTTCCTAAATGCTCTTGTCAGGTTTTCTATCAACAGTAGGTGGGGCTATGAATTAGCTTCCTTGCATTGGCAGGGCAGCAGAATAGGCCCTGTAGCCAGCACAGTTCATTGGGGACCCAAATCAAGCAGAATTGCACACTAAGTTCCCTGTTTTACTATGCTCTCTACTCAAGTGTCATTGTAGGTGGGGCTATAGGATGAGCTAAACAGCTGCTAGTGTGCCCTGGTTAGTTTCTCAGTGAAGGATGCTGTATTCAGGAGTGAGTGGGGCTGTGCATTAGTTCCACAGATGAGGTCACCATACAGACCCCAAGGCTGGCAAGGCTCTTATCAGTGGATCATGTTAGGCAGAGCTATGCCCTAAGTTCCTTGAACTGTTGGGATACTGTCCTAGCTCTCAGATGGACGGGTCACTCACTAGGCTCCTTGCTAAAGTCCTGCTATATTTCAAGTATGTAGATTCCTGTGATATCAGGTTAGGTTCCCTGGGCACACCATCTGGAGGCTGTATTCAACTTTGGACAAGGTTATAAATTAGCCACCCTGCTTAGTTGGGACTGCCTCAGGGCTAGAAAGGCAGAGCTGTGCACTAAGATCCTTTTTCTAGATAGGGCCACTGGAATAGGTTCTGTGCTCAAGTACCTCTGTAATCACAGTTGCAGGATGGGTTATGCAGATTCCTGGCATCTCTGGTTAGATTTCCTGGTTGGCCCTGTTGGAAGCTATACTCAACAGTGGGTAGAGATGTAGATTAGCTTTTATGCCTCGGGCTCCAGGACTACCAAGGCTGTTTGTTGGGATTTCCAAATTAGACCAGCTTGTGTCCTGCTATGATCTCAGGTCAGACTATTCCAATGTCTTGGCTCTGCTGATGAGCAAGGCTCCTGCTAGGATTTCTACTTGTATGCTGCTGGAGGTAGAAACTTAGTCTGTCTTGATCCAAGCTGGTTGTTATAAACCATACTCCTCATTTCCATCATAATCTGATTCCCAAGTAGTCAATCCCCATAAATTGATCCTCCCAACACAAGACCCATGTGACCTCCTTAAAAGCAACACACAATGATAGAGGACTAGATAGACGACTAGGGAATATACCTTATGTTCTCTTTTTCTAACAGGAGGCTCAGGGCAGGGGGCTCTCAATATGGCGCTTTCCTGGGAGGAGTAATGAGGTCTAGCTCAGGCTGTGTGGTGCAGAGGGATGCTTTACCCTGACCTCCATCTTCTTGAATTTTCATAACTATGTTTTGTCCCTAAAGATCTGTTATTAGATCTTACTTGTGAGGAGAGTCAAGAATGACCTATGTCACCATATTGGTTGCATCACTTCTCAGCATTATATTTCACATAAAATTGTGTGAATTATGTGATTTCTCAAAATGTCTTAAAATTGTTGGAGAATGGGATTCACAAATTTTATTCAGTTCAACAGCTTGGACTATTTGGGGTCTTTTGTGTCCATATACATTTCGGTATTATTTGTTTTTGTTCTGTGAAAAATACTATTGGTATTTTGATAGGGATTGCATTGAATCTGTGGTTTTTTAGTAGTACAGACAATTCAACAATATTAATCATTCTAATCCATGAGAATGCTATATTTTACTACTTGTTTGTGTTGTCTTTAGTTTCTTCCATCAGTGCTTGATAGTTTTCAGAGTATAGGTCTTTCTCCTCCTTTGTTAAGTTTATTCATAGGTATTTTATTATTTATGATGCAACTGCAAATAGGAATTTTTTGTCATAACTATATAAGAAATATAATGAATTTCTTTATTTTTTGTATCCTGCAGCTTTACTGAATTCGCTTAGTTCTAATATTTTTTTGTCAGAGTCTTTTAAGGTTTTCTATGTATAGTATCATGCCATCTGCAAATAATGAGATTTGATTCTTCCTTGCCAATTTGGATATCATTTGTTTCTTTTTGTTGGCTGATTGTTGGGGCAAGGACTTCCAGTACTAGGTTGAATAAAATTGGTGAGAGTGGACATCCTTCTCTAGTTCCTGACCTTAGAGTAGAAGCTCTCCACTTTTCACCAGTTAGCTGTAGTTTTGTCATATATGGTCTTTATTGTATTGAAGCCTATGTTCCCTCTAACCCATTGTGTTGACAGTTTCTATCATGAATGGATGTTGAATTTTATCATATGCTTTTTCTGGATCTATTGAGATGATCAAGGCTCTTATCCTTCATTTTATTAATGTAGTCTGTCTTGTTGAATGTGAATATTAAACCATCCTTCCTTACCTGAAATAAATTCCACTTATCATGGTGAGTAATACATTTAATGTATTGTTCAATGTGGTTTGCTAATATTTTGTGGAGAATACTTGGCATCTATGTTCATCAGGGATATTAACCTGTAGTTTTTTTGTTTGTTTGTTTGTTGTTTATAGTTGCTTTGTCTGGTTTTGCTATCAGAGTAATACTAGCATGCTAGATGTATCTTCATCCTTTTGTTCTTTCCCTATTTTTTGGAACACTTTGAAGGAGAATAGGCATGAACTCTTCTTTAATTGGTAGAATTCACCTGTCACTGCATTTGATCTTGGACTTCTGTTAATTGGGAGGTTTTTTTTATTACCAATTCTGTTTCATTACTGGTATTTGGTCTGTTCAGAATCCTTCTTCCTGATTCAGTTTGGGACAATTGTATGTTTCTAGGAATTAATCCATTTCTTATAGGGAGTTCAATTTGTAGGCAAATAATTTTTTCATAGTAGTCTCATAATCCTTTGCATTTCTGTGGTGTCTGTTATTACCTCTCTTTCATTTCTGATTTTATTTATTTCATCCTCTATTTTTTTTGTGATGAGTCTGGCTAAATGTTTTTCAAAGAACTCGTTCTTTATTTCATGGATTCCCTTTTTTCTAGTGCCTTTCAGACTTAATTTTAGTTATCACTGATAGCTAGCTTGCAATCTGGTATGACAGGTTCATCTGGGCTCATCCTACACATGAATCAGCAAATTCTATATTAGCCTTAGATTTTTCCAAAGGGAAAAGAAAATGGATGTTCATTGCTACTAAGTTTATAGGTAATTTTCAGACAAATATATATATATATATATTCAGATTATATGTGTATATGCAATAAATATCAGAAAATATGTATCTCCTATGGGTCGAGAAGTACAGAAACAGAATATACTCAGGTAAAAGGAACAGTAGGAGTATATATTCCCAATGCCAATATATAGCTAATTGTAAATTTTTCCCTTAATTTTTTCCACACCACATTCATATTATATCTATTTGTATCCACTTTCTTCCACACAGGTAGTTGGTTCTAAAAAATAGAGGATGTGGCACAATTAGAGTATTTTGTTTAGTCATTTTGCTCATATTACATGTGAACGGATTCAGGATAATAATAGGAACACTATCAATACCACTAGGACTACTGAAAACAGTTTTTACAATTTTTGCATAAATTTCTCCACACAGATTTATTGTGTACCCAGTTCATATAGCCATTCATGCTATACATGCTTCAAGACTTCATCTTAGCTCTACAAGTAACTAAGTGTATAATTCTAATCCTTATGTGATTACTTATCTAGCCATTCTCATATTAAGGCCAGATACCTTATTGATGTAACAAAATGAAAAATAGGCTAAGGAGCAGATTAATATACTTTCAAAAACAGTAGACAAGCCATAAAAGCATGCCCACAAAACATGAATAATTTAATGTATATTTCCAGATAAGCTAAACATGTTAGAGATTTATTCAGGGCATGACATAAAAAAAATTCAGAAGTGAGGCCATAAAACTAAAGAATTGGAAATAAAAACAATCCTAAGAATATTATAGAAGGAGTACAGGAACAACTAAATGCAATGTAATGCCTTAAGAGCAACTGACCACAAACAGTGAGGAAATTAGCAGTTATTGAAGGCAAGCAAATAAATCCCAGTTTATGAATAATAGTATCTGAACAAAACTATCTGAGAAAGTAGAATACATAGAGGATATAATAAAACTATAATTTTAACAACTCATGAAAGTTAATATCTAAAACTACTACTAATAAATAAAGGCCCTAATATTTTTGTGCTGCTTATTTTACATGCATTGAACTTTCTGAACTTTCATAAGCTTTATGTTTGGAGGTAGCTTTTATAACTTTACAAATTTCCCTTTACTCGTGTTTTTGTGCTTTGTTTTAAAATATGGCAGTTTTCTTTGAGATTTTCTGCTTAGATTTCTCTCCACTTTTTTCTAGAATTTACCTCTTTTTGGTTACATTCCAGAAGTTTCTCCTTAGTATGGAGCCCTTTGATGGAGATGCATAATTGTGGGTCAGTTTTGAGATTTTATAGGGATGTGGCTTTTCCAGCCCAATTCAATAATGCTGCCCCATCGAACTACCCATTTACTATTGCTGTGCCTCTCCAAATTCAATGCTTTATGCATCTGCATCTAGAGGTCTAATTTCCTTTCTTCAGAAAAACAGAAGATAACCTAAAGGAATTAGATGATTGATGCTTCATTTTATTCTACATATTTTGATGAGACTATTTTTATTACACCACTAAATCAGCTAAATGTTAAATATAATGAGATGGTGAACTTCCTTGAATGCCTACAACAGCTTAGTCACAAAAAAAAATTTAGATTAAAATACACTTGAAGTGGAAAGCATTCAGAATCTTAGTTTACCTTTAATATGGAAGTTTTTTTAACCAACCAACTCCTGAGAACTGAAGGGAGCTCCAAGTTCCCATATTAAATCCTAAAGTAGCTTATGAATTGTTGTTTAATGTTTGAACACCTACAAAATGCTCATATCAGTTCATCTTCTCTGAAGCGGATATATTTCTAAGAGGGTGAACAACAGCAGCTTAGCTGCAAAAAGTAAAAATGGAATTGTCATGTTTAATCACTTTGCTTCCTGAGAAGAAAGATTTAAGCATGTGAAAATGGAATCACTCAAGTCAGAATTAGGCCAACTGCTGTGACTAATATCTCCATGATGAAACAAGCTTGTTCATTTTGTATTCCAAGCAACTAGTTATAAGAAGTGTATGAAACATAATAGATACCCAAAAGTTCTTTCTTTAAGGAATGAATGAATCGATGATTGAAAGGATTTTTTTTTTTTTTTTAAATACTGGGTCAGTGTGTGAAGACACAGTCTGGTATTTTCACTAAGAGGTAGGGCCCATAAAAGTGTTCAATAGCAGACAGGCAGAATATAAGTCTGGAAAGTGTATAAACTTTTAGACAGATAAACTTGTTTCAATCATTTAATTATTTAATTTTTAAATAATTTATTGTGTGACCTTGATACTATCTTAGTTATATACCTTGCTAAATAGTAGCCAAATGTATGTTCACAGGACATAACTACTGTTAGGCATTAAATAAGAATTTGTTCCTTTTCCTTCGAGCTAAAGAATAAGATAACGAAACATCTTTACTTTAAAAAGTTATTTAAATAGTCATTTTTAATACTTTTTTCCCCAATTTGGGGGACATAATTGACATATAACATTGTATGAGTATATTCTGCAAAAAGATTAGCACAATAGGATTAGTTAAAATCCAACACCTCTCAGAGTTCCAATTTTATTCCTTCATGTAATGAGAACTTTTAAGATTTACTCTTAGCAACTTGCATATTCACAATACAGTACTATTAACTATAGACGTTGTGTTATATGTTACATCTCCAGAACTTAATTGTAACTGGAAGTGGGTATACTCTGACCACTTTAACTTATTTCTCACTCCCATCCCTCGCCTCCAGCAACCAGAACCTGATCTTTGTTTCAATGTGTTTGATTTATCATGTAAGATTTGGTTTTCCCTCATTGACTTATTTTAGTCACATAGCCTAATGCCCCCAAAGTCCATCTGTGTTTTCATAAATGGCAAGATTTTCCTTCTTATTTTTTTTAAATAGCTAAATAGTATTTCTCTGTATGTTTATATTTTAATTTCCATTGCCATAATAATTAATGATGTTTAACACCTTCTTCTGTAACTGTTGGTCATTTGATTATCTTCTTTGGGAAAATGGCTATTCAGGTCCTTTACCCATTTCTAAATTGGATTATTTATTTATTTATTTATTTATTTATTTATTTATTTATTTAGCTATTGAGTTATATGAGTTCCTTAAATATTTTGGAAATTAACCCCTCGTCAGATAGATGGTTTGCAAATATTTTCATTCTATAAGTTTTCTTTTCATTGAGCTGTTTCTTTGCTGTGTAAAGAAAATGACATCTTTTTAGCTTGATGTCATCCTATTTATTTGTGATTTTGTTGCTGGTACTTTAAATGTCCCATCAAAAAATCATTGCCTAAGATACATGTTAAGAGGCTTTTTCCAGAATCTGGAAGAAAAAGGAACTATGATATGTTCTAAGTTCTAAGATGCTGGTTTCCCTATCCTCTCACATCTAAAACTAAGATGCCGGTTTCCCTATCCTCTCACAAAAATCAATGATTAGATAGCCATCCACGAACAAAAACAGCTCTGAAATACCTCAGGGTTTTACGTAAGAAATTTTAGCAACATGCTGCCGTTATATATGGAAGGGAATGTATAGTTACAGGTAGGCACACTGATAGCCCCTCCAGCTGGTTGGGGCATACACAGAGCCCAATCCCCATTACTGGTTCTCCTTTCAGTATGCCCAGGGGGAAAGTGTGTGGCCACAGGAAAGCACCCTACCATCCAGGGCCCATATAGCTGCTTGCAGGTTAAGTAAGTATCACTCTGCTGTCTGTCACTGGTCAGTACTACTGTGTCCACTTGTAGCTAGACCTTCCAGCTGAGGACCTGGATGGATCTCCAGTGTAGTACAAAGCCATAGGAAAGTACAATGATACTCAGGTCCTTCATTGATATAAGGGAGCCCATAGTTGATCCTGTCCCCATATGAGTGTGTCTTCCCCTAGACAGGCACCTGCAGCTCATGCCTGCAGTTGACTGTGTGTATATCACTAGCTCTGGAAACAAAAAAGCCTGCCTTGGTCCCTACCTACAGGTCCTGAAGGTGATGTTTTACACACCAACAGCCTTTGGAAGAAACGTGGTCCCCCAGAGTCCTTGAAAAAAAGCAGAGTTGTTGATGCTCCAGACCACAGTGCCTGGGTTGAAAAGACATCACCCTCACCTCAGACCTGGTGCCAATATGCCCCTGCACTGGACACCCTTCAGTACTAAACCCAGAGTCATAGCATAATCCAATGTGCTAGCTTCCACCAGGGAAAGCCTTCCCTTACCAAAACTCATCTATAAAATCTGGAACAGGTGACTACTTCTTCAATGCACCAATAGGCTACAAGGATCATGAAAAGCCAGGATTGCAACACCACCAAAGGAATAAAGTAAATATCCAGTAACCGGCCCCAAAGAAATAGAGATCCAGAATTGCCTGACAAAGAATTCAAAATAATTGTTCTGTAGCAATGTTTAGAGAGCTACAAGAGAACACAGATAAACAATATAAGAAGCTCAAAAAAGAGACATAATTTATAAAAACCAAACAAACTTTGGAGTGTAAGAATACGATGATTGAAGAATTTAAGAGCAAGTTTAAGCAACAGCCTTGAACAAGCAGATGAGTATCAGTGATCTAGAAAATAGGTCAATTGAAATGATACAATTAGAATAGCAAAAAGAAAAAAGTGAAAAAAGAATGAAGAAATCCTACAAGGGTTATGGGAGACCATTGAAAGAAATTATGTATTTTGGGAATTCCAGAGGGACAACTGAGTAGAAAGCTTATCTAAAGAAATAATCACTGAGAACTTCCAAGACAGGGAAAGATACTTGCTTATCCAAGTTCATAAACCTCATAAGCCAGCTCAGAATTTTATTCCAAAGTTCTTCCCCAAGACATTTAACAATAAAATTCTCTAAGACCAAAAACAGAATGAATTTTAAAAGCAGAAAGAAAAATATAGGTTCTCATCCAAGGGAACCTCCATTAGGCTATCAGCAGATTTTTCAGCAGACCTCTTTTAGGCCAAGAGAGAATGAATGATACATTCAAACTGATAAAAGAAAGTGTCAAACAAGAATACTTTTCTAAGCAAAGTTGTACCCAGAATTGAAGGTGAAATAAAATCCTAAAACCCTTCCCTGATAAACTAAAGCCGAAGGAATTCATCACCACTAAACCTACATTACAAGAAATGTTGAAAGTTCTTCCTGAAGAAGGACACTGATAAGCAATGAGTAAACACAAAAATATATAACACAGTGGTACAGGCAAGCATATAGTCAGATTTAGAATACACTAATACTGTAATATGTTAATGTGCTAACTACTTAACTCTAAAGGTTGAAGGACAAAAGTATTAAAAATAGCTATGGATTCAATGTTAGATAATGGATATATGGTTAAAATATTGATGAAGAGAAAGTAAAAGGTGGGAGTAAAATATTGATGAAGAGAAAGTAAAAGGTGGGACAGCATTTTGAATTCAGTCTAAGTTAAATTTTTATAGATATAGTTATCTTATGCTGATGAGACTTTTTATGTAAACCTTATGGGAACCACAAAGCAAATATTTCTAATAGATACTTAAAGATAAAGAGATGCTAACAAAGCATACCACTATAGAGAATCATCTATTTACAGAAGAAGACTGCAAGAATGGAATTTTGAAAAGGAACTACAGAACAACAAGAGAATAGCAAGTTGGAATTAATAAGTACCTACCTTATGAAAAAGGTTTTGAGCCCAATTTTGATGTGGGTGTGAGGGTTTTTTCCCCTTTCCACCAAGCAATAGTTGAGACATGAGCTGGGTTTCCTACAATTAAACTCAATTTTGACACTACCTACCCAGAGACATTTTCCAGGTTCAGTGCTACAAAACTGCCTTCCACACATGCACACTTAACCTTGGCTTGGCTTGGAATTAGCATTTTATCATTTGTGCTTCTGACTCACTGGCAATGAAATGGAGAGTCTAAAAATCTATCCTTAGATTTTATTAAATTCTCTATAATCACATCTATCAATAATTACTCTAAACATTAATGGATTGAATTTCTCAATCAAAAAGCAAAGATTGACTGGATAAAACATGACTCAATTTTATATTGCCCATGGAAGATCACCTTTGCTTTAAGGACACACATTATTCAAAGTAAAGGAATGGCAAAAGATGTTCCATCCAAGTGGAAACAAAAACAAAACAAAACAAAAAAACAGTGGTAGCTGTATTTGGTATCAAAAGCAATAGACTTTAAGTCAGAAATTGTGACAAAAGATGAATATGGTCACACATGATAAAAATCTCAATTCATCAGGGGGATATCACAGTCGTAAATTTATATGCACTTAACGATGAAAGCACCTAAACATATTAAACAAAAACTTACAAATCAGAAGGGAGAAATAGTTTACAGGACGGTAATAATAGGAGATTTTAAGAGCATACTTTCAAAAATGGATAGATAATCCAAACAAAATCAATAGGTAAATGTTATACTTATACTATGCATTAGACCAGATGGATATAAGAGACATATATAGACATTCCACTAAACAGCAACAGAATACTCTCCAGGATTAGTCACGGACAGGTCACAAAACAAGTCTTCACTAATTTAAAAAGATTGAAATCATACCAAGCAGCTTTTCCAATGACAATAGTATAAACCTAGAAAGTAATAACAGAAGGAAAGTTGGAATATTTACAAGTATGTGGAGTATAAACAACACCACTGAATAATTAATGGGTCAAAGAAGAAATCAAAAGGGAAATCAAGAAGCATTTTGAAACAAATTAAGATGGAAGCACAATATATCAAAACCTATGGGATGCTGAAAAAGCTGTTTAAAGACAAAAGTTTACAGTGATAAATGCCTACATTAAGAAACAAGAAATTTCTTAAAAATCTAACTCTACACCTTAAGGAATTCAAAACAGAAGAACAAACTAAGCCCAAAGTTAGCAGAAAAAAGGTAATAACAAAGATCAGAGCAGCAATGGAGACCAGAAAAATAGTAAAGATAATGAAATTAAGAGCTATTTCTTTTTTTTCCTGGAAAGATAAAACAAATTGATATTTAGCTAGACTAAGAAAAAGAGGACTCAAAGTCAGAAATAAAAGAGGAGACATTGTAACTGATACCACAGAAATACAAAGGATCATGAGAGCACTGTGAACAATTATATGCAAACTAGATAACTTAGGAAAAATGGATAAATTTCTAGAAACATAAAACCTACCAAGATTGAATAATGAAGTAAAGAACTTGAAAAAAATACTAATTCAGTATTATTACTTAATAATAAAAAAACTTCCCCAAACAGAAAAGGCAGGGCCAGGTGTTTTCATTGGTAAATTCTGAAAATTAATCAAGCTCAGCAAAAAAATTGAAGAGGAAGGAACACTCCCAAACTCATTTTACAAGGCACTCATAACCTTGACACCAAAGATGGTTAAGGCTACTACAAACAAACAAAATTACAAACCAATATTCCTCATGAATATTGGTGTGAAAATTCTAAACAAAATAGCAAACTGAATTCAACAACAAATTAAAAGAATCATTCATCATAATCAAGTGGGGTTTATCACTAGAATGTAAAGGTGGGCTCAACACATGCAAATTAATAAATGTGATACACAATAAAATGAAAAATTAAAATTTTCTCAGTAGATACAAAAAAGCATGTTACCAATTAAATCATTTCATGATAAAAATGCTCGACACTTTGGGCATAAAAGAAACATATTTCAACAAAATATAGGCTGTATATGACAAACCCACACTCACATCATACACAATGGTGAAAAGATGAAAGCTTTTCAATCAGGACAAAAGTGCCCACTCACAACACTCCTAATCAACATTGTTTATCTGACTGCTAAGCTGGTCTGACTGCAAATCCTAGTCAGAGCAATCAGGTAGGAAAAAGATATAAAATGTTTGCAGATGACATGATCTTATATATAGAAAATTCTAAAGACTGTACCAAAAAAACTGTTTGAAATAACAAATTCAATGAAGTTACAACTATTTTCTGGTAATTATTTTATATCCTGTGTTCCCATGCAATAACAGAACACCTTAAAAAGAAATACAGAAAATTATCCCCTCCACAGTAGTATTTAAATAGTGAAATACTTATGAAAAAAATCTACCATGAAAAGACCTCCACATTGAAAACTCTAAGACACAAATAAAAAAAAAAATTGAAGAAGATAAAAATGAATAAAAAGGTATCCCATGTTCATGAATCAAAGAATATTTTTTAAATGTCCATATTACCCAAACCCATCTACAGATTCAGGGCAACTCTATCAAAATTTCAGTGGCATTTTTTTTAACAGAAATAGGAAAAAAAAATCCTAAAATTCAACAAGGCCATATGACTCAGAATGGCCAAAGTTATTGTGGAAAAGAAAAACAAAGCTTGAGGCATTATGGTTCCTAATTTCAAAATATAGTACTTAATGGTACTATAAATGGTAATTAAAACAGTATGGTACTGACATAAAACCAGGTACATATATCAATAGAACAGAATCAAGAGCTCAGAAATAAGCTCATGCATATATTGTCAACTAATATTCAAGAATATTCAATGGGTAAAGAATAGTCTATTCAATAATGGGGTTGGGAAAACTGGATAACTATATGCAAAAAAATTAAAATAGACCCCTATCTTATACTATTCACACAAATGAACTTCAAATGGATTAAAAACCTGACATTGTAAAATTACAGGAAGAATACATAGGAAAAAATCTCCTTGACCTTGGTCTCAGCAATGATTTCCTTGACATAACAGCAAAAGCACAAACAACAAAAGAAATAATATAGTAGTGGGATTAAATAAAATAGATCGGATCCATACAACAAACCAAGAAAGTGAAAACTATAGAATAGGATAAAATATTTGAAAATCATATATCTGATATGGAGTTAATATCCAAAATATATCAGGAACAGATACAGCTCAAAGCAAAAGAACAATTCAATTTAAAAAAAGGACAGAAAAGCTGAATAGACCTTTTTTTTTCCAACAGTTATATGAAAAGGTGCTCAACATTACTACCCATTAGATAAATGCAAATCAAAGTCACACCGAGCTATTCCCTCATGCCTGTTAGAATGGCTATCATCAAAATGGTACGTAAAGTGGTTCTAAGGAAGCACACTGTTGGTTGGAATATAAATTCCAAATTGAAAAGCCATTATGGAAAAGTATCATGGTTTCTTCAAGTAAGAACTTATACTACTCTATTATCAAACAACCCCACTTCTGGGTAATATATCTAAAGAAATTAAAGTCAAGATCTCATAGAGATAAGTGCTCTTGTATATTCATTGCATTATGCACAATACTCAAGATACAAAAACAACCTAAGTGTCTATTAACAGATAAATGGATAAAGACTATGTAAGATACACACAAACAATGGATTATTATATCTCTATATATCTGTGTATATATCTATATCTCTATAGCTCTGTGTTTCCATGCAATAACAGAATACCTTAAAAAGAAATACAGAAAATTATCCCCTCCACAATAGCATTTAAATAGTAAAATACTTGTGAAAAGTATTCCTATTTTATAATAGGAAATCTTTTGTATTCCTATTTTATAATAGGAAATCTTTTTATCTGCAACAACAGGGAGTACCTTGAGGACATTATGCTAAGTGAAATAAGCCAGACAGAGAAGAACCAATACTGTGTGAGAACATTCACATGAGCAATCTAAAGACAAACTGGGGAAAAAGAGAGTAGAGTGACTGGTGGTTACCAGGAGTTGGTTGGTATGGTAAAAAGGTAAATGTTGATCGAAGTGAACACATTTCAAGTTGTAAGATTAATAAGTTTAGGGATCTGAGGTAGAACATGGTGATTATAGCTAATAATACTGTATCATATTCTTAAATGTTGTTAAAGTGTTAGATTTTAAGTACTCTCAATGAAGAAATTATACCTACTATACAATTATCAATGTATGAACTCAACATGATGTACACCTTAAACTTACACAATTTTATGTGTTGATGATATCTCAGTAAAGCTGGAAAAAAGCAGCTTCTTCCTTATGTTTACCTCTAGGAGTTTAAAGATTTAAATGTAAGATGTGAAATCCTGAATCTATTTGGAGTTAATTTTCATGAGTGGTTTAATATAAGGGTCTAGTTACATTCTTTTGCATATGAATATTTTTCCTAGCATCATTTATTAAAGAGGCCATCTTTTCCCATTGAGTATTCCTGGCTCTGTTGTCAAATATTGGTTGATATATATGCATGAGTTTATTTATGGGCTTACAGTTCTCTTCCATTGGTCTATGTGTCTGTTTTTATGCCAGTATCATCCTGTTTTGATTATTACAGCTCTCTAATATAGTTAAATATCTGAAAGTGTAATGCCTCCAGTTTTGTTCTTTCTCAGGATTATTTTGGCTATTTCAAGTTCTTCATGGCTTTAGACACACTTTAGATTTTTTTTTTTCTCTCCTGCTTTAAAAAATGCCATTGGAATCTCAGCAGAGATTTCACTGAATCTATAAGTGGTTTGGGTTTTATGGACATTTTAATATGAATTTTCCTAATCTATCAATACAGGATATCTTTGCATATATTTGTTCTTCAACTTCTTTCATCAATATTTTGTTGTTTTTATCATAGAGATTAAATTTACTTACATGTTAAACTCCTTGATAAAACTTACCTAAGTGTTTTATTATTTTTGATGGTGTTATAAATGTGATTATTTTTTTTCTCAGATAACCCATTGTTAGTAAATGGAAATGCTACATAAATCACTTTGTGGTTGTTGTGAAAGAGAAATCTAATCAGTGACTATCTTGTATTTTTCCAATCTGATCATTATTCACCATTTTCTGTATCAATTATTTGAGCTGGAGTGATTTATTTTTATTCCTCTATATGCTCAACTGTACATGTTTTCATGCCAATTTTAATGTAAAAATTTCTTTGAATCTAGTGGGCATTTAAAATGATTTTGTGTGTAAATTAAGTACAAGAAGGCAAATTCATTAACTTCCCCTCAGAAGAACAAGATTGGACTATAAGTATTTCCAGATTTGATTTTGAACAATTAACATCAGAAGTGAGTATTAGTAAGTCAAAAGGTAAAGCCAAATAGATACTTTATTTTCTTTCTTCTTTCCCCCTTTCTTTTTGTATATTTTTCTTCATCTAAAATGAAGTATGGTAAAAAGATAACATTTGAAACAGCATGCTTACTGATTTAAGTTTCAAATTTTGTGCTTCCTGTATTTGTTACTAAAAGGAAGTGAAGATGGAGTCAGTCATGCTAATATTAAAAAGAACATGACTCATGATTCTAAGTGAAAAACCAAGATAATTGTGACATTGCCTCCAAAATTTTTTTTTTTTTTTTTTTGTGGAACCTCATGAAGATGAAACTGAGGAATATCACCAATAGCTTCCTGAATAATGTGTTATGGCTAATACACTAATGGGCTTTGTGTGGCTTCTCCTTAAAGTGCTCTTGGATAAAGACCACATTTTAAATATTAAACTGCAATTTAGGAAACACAGTCTTTCAGCAAGCCAAGTATAAAGTTTTTCTAGTGACTAACTTGAAAAAATATAGATCACATGAGTGGCTAGCCCAATACAGATGAACCATATATTTCAACATTTCCTATAAATAGACTGTGTCTAAACTAAATGTATAAAAAGCAGACAAGTACATTCTATAATAAGGCCCAGAGTGCTTACACCTGGATTTACAATGAGTGAAGTCATAATAAGTTAATACATTGAGAAGTCGATATACTTTTTTTTTTAGGTTGACATACTTTTACACAAATTAAGATATAACTATTATGGAGTCTACTTTAGGTGACACGATAGATTGCAATGGTGGCAGTTACAGTTGGCCAAGAGTCTTAAAAATGGCTCAAGGAAGGTATCCCTCTAATCACTCTCCCCTAGCTATTGTACTTTTAGAATAATTGATAGTCTGTCACCACACATTCCAGAAATCAAATAGTAGCTGCCTCGTGTGTCCATTTTGTTTACCAGTTTAGAGAAATAAGGACAAATAAAGTATGAACAGCTCTAGATCCTCAACCATGATAAGGCAACTAAATTTTTGTTTCTACAAAAGTTAATATCCAATCTTACTCTATTTATTTGTTTTAGTCTGGTATTCATTCTATAACCCATGCTTTATACACACACACTGGGGAAATAAACAAAGACCAACCAAATTTTAGGTTCAGGGAAAGGGCAACAGTCCACGATTAATTGTTAACAAGGGCAGAGTTGAGATCCAGGCATAAATTTCTGGATCTAAAAGAATAAGACAAAGGCACAAAGCAAAATCTTAGCACTGAAAGACAAGAGCACAAGAGATAGAAATGGCAATCATCCAACCGGTCTTACGAAGAGGTATCAGAACATGATATATGGTAGCAAAGCTAAAATCTGAACTTACGGGAATTGGTAATAGAAAAGAACCAAGTGGCAAATATGTCTAAGGCATTTTACTGAGAATACAGGGAGGAATTCTTTTCCTTGGCTCTTAACATTAAATAAGGGATGAGTGGTGAACACATCATATTAACGAAGAAGCTGCACTCTAAATCTTTCAGACAAAGAAAATCTTCCTATGAGCAGCTGCATGAGAATTTTTAGGGGACAAGGTGCATAGATCATCTAGATACATATAGCTAATGAGGTGAATAACTTTAGACTGAGTGCTTATAAGCTCTGTAATGTAATACATAAAGAACCATAGCACTGCTTTATTTAACTTCCATTTTCAAATTACTATTCAGTAATTGTTTTTGTTGGTGATTTTATTCTTTGGAGGTGTTTTTCTCTAAAAGCTACATATTTCTGTGGAAGAAAACGTTCAACAATCTCTCCCTTTCTCTCAATCTAATACTCCACTAAAAAGGCAAAGAGATAGAAAGCTCTGAAGAAGAATCCAAGTATTTTTACTAGCCTTACTGTCATCTGATCTTGGAGAATATTATAGAACTTGGATCAGATGGCTGAAGAACAGAGTTAACAATGAGGTCTGGAAGCTGGGAGGAAAGATGTAAGGGACTAGACAAAGAGAACTGTGTCTGTGTGCATTTGTAAGTACAACAAAAATGTTTAAAAATACATCCCACTTAATCTGAGTTTAACTGCAATCAATCCCATGAAGATGCTTAATTTCCTCAATGTTAAACAGCATTTCAGAAAAAAAATAGAACTGCTTTACTGGTAATAATCTCAGTCTTTTATCTCTGGGCAACTTTTTCATAAAGTCTGAAGGACCTTCAATCAGAAGATGTCTGCCCTATAACCAATAAAATCAATTAGTGCTTTCAGCAATATATAGTCACAAAAATACCTTTGTATCTATTGCTTGAAAGATGAAATTAAAAAGTTAGAACCCTAATGACACTCAACTGTGATTTAAAGTGCTATGAAGAAGGAAACTTTTATGTCTCAGGTAAGTCTCTCTTCATGTGGAAATCATTTCTCTTTGGTGAAATGTAGTCAACAAAATGGCCAGCATAACTAATGCCTTGATTCTGTTTGTTTTGACACAGTGGCATTAAGTGTTATTAACACATGAAAGAGTAAGAATATGTCCTACTTTAGACAGTGGTTACACTAATGAGAACTATGACATTTTTTGGTGTAAAAAACAGAAATTTGCAATCAGAAGGGCTAGGTTTAAATTCTGTTTAACAGTACTAGTGATGTTAGTCACTTTGCTTAAACCCTTTTCCTCACCTAGTAAAAATGGATAAAGTAAACGTGATCAGGTTTGGTTTTTTATTTTTCCAGCTCTTAACTTTGAAATTATACGTTTTTTACTAAACTTAGACCTTAAAATCTAGAATTACTCAAAAAAGAGGGTGATGATGGAGTTGAACATTCAAATGAGGCGAATCAAAAAGTATTACCAGCTTGAGCTCAAACATGTCACAGATTTTTTTTTTCATATACAACTCTTAAAAGAACAAATGGAATAAACAATAAATGCCTGGTCTGCACCAAGAACTTTGGAGAACTTTTATTTTCATTTTTGTTAATTTTATATAACAATTAAATGAGGGCATTATCAATATCCTCTTACTAAGTAGAAGGAAACTGAGGAACAGAGCATTTAGAAAATTTTCTCCAAGTCAGGTAAGCATTTAAGAGGAGTGTGGGAATGATACAACTTAGTCTCTTATGGATATTGCTGTAGTATGAACAATTATTGAATTTCCACAATCTACGATGAGGCACTAGCCTAACCTTGATGAATTCTACCTCCACAATGTAAGATTTACATTTCTATATTTCTGTGGCCCCTCATTTTTTCTTTCTAAACTTTTGTCTATTATTTGACCTGAATATTCCTTTTGAAGAAAAGGGATTAAAGTTATTCCCACTAAAGTAACTACAACCAAGTTTAGGATGAAGCATTTAAGTATTTATGCAATTTTGTTTCAGCAAAGTAGATTATGTTCCTCAGCCTCCAGCACATGATGGATATTTAATAAATATTGCATTATTGGAGGAATACATATATTAGGATGCCATTACAAATTTCATCAGTATACTCCATTATTCTTTGCCTATAATGAAATCAGAATCCAAACTAGAATTTATCATTTAAGTCTCTGTCTATAATAATAATGAAAAAAGCTAGGAGACAGAACAAATCTATAGTTCAGGTAATTTACACAGGTTATCAATTGAAAATAAGGCAGCAAATACACATTTCTATAAAAGGAAGACCAAAAAATAATAAATTATCTAGATAATTATCTCAAAATTATTCTTTACTTTCTTTGTAAAAATGCAGACTAAGTGTAGGCCTGACTCACTACTCCTATTTTGGGTTATTCTGCATATTTCTAGACATTATTTTTCCTAAGTAATTTTTACCTCCAAAGACTACCTATTAGTTACTATTATTTAAAAGCTCTCTTTTATAATTATAGCATTGCACCAAATAGAAAGTCTACCTGAGTTCACATATTCTTTATAGTGAAATAAAATATTTAAATTTTTCATTACTTTTTAAAGTTTTCCATTATTGCCTAGAGTTTCCAATAGTGTTTTTTGGTTTTGTTTTCACTAAATTCTGATCTCAGAGACCAAATATTAGATTACATTATATATAAAAGATTATCAAAAAAAGGCTGTGTTGCCATTTGGTTTGGGTCAAGGCCAAGCTATCCAAAGTGTATTCTATGATATTGCAGATAGAAGTGTCAATGTATTCATATTAATTCAAATAATGTTTTCATATTCAAATTTTGTAAAATTACAATTTGAGACTATAATAAAAGGAAATTCCTCTGCAAATTAAAATGCTTAAATATTAATATTTGTTTATTCAACAATTATTTGTTGATCATCAGTAGTATACCATCTCCATCAAAATGAAGAAAAGGAAGAACCCAGCCTTTGTCCCCAATAAAGGTCAATAATATTTTATCCACCAAGTTGTCTTTCATTAATGAAGGCAAGATAATAAACTTCCTCAGCTTTTATTTGCTAGGAAAGTATCAGCACTAAACCTGCCTTACAAGAAATGCTGGAAGGAGTTATTTAAGCTGAAATAAATGGATGCTAATTAGTAATTTGAAAACATATGAAAATATACAACACACTAGTTAAGATGAGCATAAGTCAGATCCAGAATCCTCTAGTCTTGCTATATAGTGATTATAATTATGTGTTAACTTTTTTGTATAAATTTTAAATGACAAAAGCACTAAATATAGCTACAGCTACAATAATTTAAGGGATACATAACATAAAAAGATATGAATTATGACATCAAAAACATAAAAGGCAAGAGTAAAAGGGTAGAATTTTATATGCGAAGTTAAATTGTCATCAGTGTAAAATAACTATTGTGTTGATGTTTTACAGAAGTCTCATAGTAATCACAAAGCAAAAATTCACTGCAGATTCACAAAAGATAGAGAAGGGAATCAAAATATACCACTGCAGAAAAGTATCCATTCACAAAGGCAGAAATAAAGATGGAAAGAAAGTAACATGGTAACTACTAAACAGAAAACGATTAGTATGATCGTAACAGTCCTTACCAATAGATAATTATTTTAAATGTAAATGGATTGAATTCCCCAATCAAAAGAGATAAAAGGGCTAGGTAGATTAAAAAAAAAAAAGCAACAAAAACAACTGTATGCTGCCTATAATAGACTCACTTGAGCTTTAAAAATACGTGTAGACTCAAAAAGAAGAAATGGAAAATAGATACACCATGAAAGTAGAAACTAAGAGAGCATAGGTAGCTATACTTTATTTTTAAATAAGATTTATTTATTTATTTATTTATTTATTTATTTATTTATTTATTTATTTATGATAGTCACACAGAGAGAGAGAGAGGGGCAGCTACACAGGCAGAGGGAGAAGCAGGCTCCATGCACCGGGAGCCCGACGTGGGATTGGATCCCGGGTCTCCAGGATCGCTCCCTGGGCCAAAGGCAGGCACCAAACCACTGCGCCACCCAGGGATCCCCGGTAGCTATACTTTTATCAGACAAAATAGATTTTAAGCCAAAATTAACAGGAGACAATGTCATATAATGATAAGCACACCAGTTTATTAAGAAAATACAATAAACAAAAATGTATATGCACCTAACATAGGAGCAACTAAGTATATTAAGCAAATACTAAGAGACTTAGAGAAATAGAAAACTATACAGTAATACTAATGAACTTCAGTACTCTACTTTTGTCAATGAATAGAGCACCCAGACAGAAAATCAACCATAATGTTGGACTTGAACCGTACTCTAGATCAAATGGACTGAGTCAGTAAGTACAGAACATATCATCCAACATCAGCATAATACTCATTCTTTAACACATAGACAAGACATTCTGTTGCATAGCTCATATGACAAAGTCATAAACAGGTCTTCACAAGTGTAAGTATCCTTAAATCATACCACTTATCCTCTCCAAACACAGTGGCATAAAACTAGAAATCAGTAACTGGAGGGAACCTGGAAAATTCACAAAGATGTGGAAATTATACTCCTGACAACCACTGAATCAAATAAGGAATCAAAAGGGAAATTTAAAAAAAGAAACTTGAAATAATGGAAGCACAACACATCAAAACATATGAGACTCTGCAAAAGCAGTACTAGGAGGGACTTTACAGCAATACATACCTACATGAAGAAAAAAGGAAGATCTCAAATGAACAGCTTAACTTTGTATCTCAAGGAACTAGAAAAAGAAAAGTTATAACTTTAGTTAGTAGAATGAAGGAAATAACCCAAACAGAGATAAATGAAATAAAGACCCAAAAAACCATAAAGATTAAGAAACAAAGAACTGATGTTTTGAAAAGATAAACAGAATTGGCAAACCTTTGCTGAACTAAAAAAAAAAAAAAAATGCAAAAAATTAAAAAAAGAGAAGACATTACAATTGTTACTACAGAAACACAAAGTACCATAACAGACTACTATAATTACATAATAACAATTATACTCCAAATTGAATAACTTAGAAAAATTAAATTTCTAGAAACATACAACCTACTAAGACTGAACATGAAGAAATAAAGAATCTTAACATACCAATATATGAATAAGGAATGACTCAATTATCACAAACCTCCCAATACAGAAAAACCCAGAATCAGATGGTTTCACTGGTGAATTATGCCAAACCCTTAAGGAAGAATTGATGCCCACCCTTCTCAAACTTCTCCAAAAAATTGGAGATGACAGGACACTCCAAACTCATTTTACAAGGCCATCATTATCCTGACACTAAAGCCAAATAAGGCCACTACAAGAAAACCACAAACTATTTCTAATGAATATAGAAGCAAAAGTCTCCAAAATAAGATACCAAATTTAACAGCACATTGAAAGAATAATACACTGTGATCAAGAGGGATATATCCCTGAGATGCAAGGATGTTTCAATAGCAAAAGATGATGAAAAAAAGAACATTTGACAACACCCTTTTATGAAAAAAACAAAACAATAACAACATAAAAACTGAAAATGTAAAAGTCCTATATGAAAACGTAGGAGAGAAAGTAACATTGGCATTGGTCTTGACCGTAAGTTTTTGGATACAACCACCTAAAGCACAGACAACAAAAGCAAAAGCAAAAAAAACAGTGTTACATCAAAATAAAAGCAAAAAAAAAAAAAAAGAGAGAGAGAGAGAGAGACATCAACAGAATGGAAGGGTAACCTACATAATGGGAGAAAATATTTGCAAATCATATCTGATAAGGAATTAATATCCAAAATATATAAATAATTGATGCAACTCAAAAGCAAAACAAAACAAATGATCCAATTAAAAAACAGGCAAAGAATGTAAATAGACATTTTTTTTTAAAGCGGACATACAAACGACCAACAAGTATATGAAAAATGTGTTCTATAAAAATAAGCATCAAGGGAAAGAAAATAAAAAATACAATGAGATATCACCTCACACCTGTTAGAATAACCATCACAGAAAAGAAAAAGGTACCTATTGATGAGAATGTAGAGAAAAAGGAACCTTTGTGCACTGTTGGTGGGAAAGCAAATTGGTATAGCCATTGTGGAAAGGAGTATTGAGGTTCCTTAAGAAATTAAAAAGTAGAACTACCATACATATTTCTAGTAATCTTACCTCTGTCTATATACCAAAAAGTAATGCAATCATTGTCTCAAAGAGGTAACTATACTTCTGCAATGTTCGTTGTAGTATTATTACTCAATAGGGAAGATATGGATACAACCTAGTATCCCCTGATGGATGAATGGAATTTATCCATTTGTAAGGCTATATCCATACATATGTATATATCTATCTCCATCCATTCATCCATCCATACACACATAGACATACACACACTCTGAATGGATTATTATTCAGCCTTATAAAAGAAGGAAATCCTGTCATCTGCAACAGCATGGGTTAATCTGGAGGGAATTATACTAAAGGAAGTAAGCCAAAGAGAGAAATACTGTGTGGTATCATATATAAAACCTAAAGAAGCCTAACTCATGGAAACAAAGTAGAGTGGTGATTAGCAGAGGCTGGATGATGGGGGAACAAGGGATATGTTGGTCAGAGGGTAGAAATTTCTAGTTATAAAATGAATAAGTTCTGGGATTTAATGTAAAGCATGATGACTATAGTTAAGAATGCTTAAAAATTGCTAAGAGATCTTAAATGTTACCACACACACAAAGTAATTATGTAACATGATAAACATGTTAGCTAATACTCTGGTAGTAATCATTTGCAATATATGTGTAGCAAATCAATACATAAATATTAAACTGTATTATAGGTCAATTATATCTCAATTACATTTTTTTAAAAAATAGAAAACCTTGAACAAGAAAATAAATACATATAACATGCTCTCTGGGATATGCCCTTGAGTTTCTAAAGATGGAAGACTTTTATTTCCTTTGAGAATCCCATATTATATTTGGGCCAATGGAGTAGGAAATAAAACTTTTTAATAACTAATTAAAGTGTGGGAAGTATATCAAAATGCATATAGGGATCTTGGACTCCTTTGTTAAATTGCACATTACTTGTATGTGATTTGGGTACAAACTAGTAGATGATTTCAATACTGTTACCTCTTACTTTCTTAAATGGACTTAAAGTTAAATCATCAAAGAATGAGTAAATTTCCCTTTTTGCTCCAAATAGCTAGTGCAGAAGAACAGAAACAAGAATTTTTCTCCTCTTCCAAAAACAGCCTAGTTATAATTTTCCCAGTGTCTGAATTAATGCAGCAATGATAATTATGGATTTAGTTAGTAGGTGGTCATTGCTGTGAAATGAAGTCACAGGGGATCAATGAAGCAAGATCATTTAGAAATAGTTACCATTAAGGTATATTTTATCCATATTTAAAATAGATTTTGGGTCCTTTTGTTATGGTATCTGTGTATAGACAGCAACCTATTCAAATCTCTAAATTCTGCATGTCAAACCCATTTTATCAGGCAGGCTAGGAAGAGAGGAGAAGTAAGTGTGGAAAGATTTTCTAGTTAGATTACATTTGAAAGTCATGTGCCTTATGCAAGTTTGGGAAAATCTCATCTAGCTTCAATGTTCCAAGAAATAAATATTCAGTTTAATATGATTATCTGGTAACTAACATACATTAGTAAGCTAAATTATTTTAAAAATCTTGAAAAATAACTACAGAAAATCTTTCTAAATCGTAAGTCATGAGGTTTTGAAATATATTTTCATATTCTCTTAATAACTCTGTATGTTGACTTTCTTTAGAAGCATCATTCACACTATTAAATCCATTTTAAGGAAAGACAGCTTCAGACAGTTTAATAGGCAAAAGTGAATGAGCAACAACTTCAGAATACTTCTTAGAGAATGCTTAACATACATTATGTAACCTCTAGTTGTTTGATTTTTGCATGACTTTTTCTTTTGAAAGTGAAGGACTATTTTAAATATGAATTTTATAATCAAATTTCATATAATATCTATATATTTTTATATTTTAATTATTCTATATTAAAGAAAACCTTATAATATGTTCATAAGCTTTCCATAACTTCTTTGATCAAAATCTTACTTTTTTGCCTGTTTTATTTAAATATTAGATTTGGAGTTCATCCTAAATATTATTTTCTAAAGAACTTCGATTTTTATTTTTTTTTTATTTATTTTTTTCTTAGAGAGAGAATCTTTTTTTTTTTTAATTTTTATTTATTTATGATAGTTACAGAGACAGAGACAGAGAGGCAGAGACAGGCAGAGGGAGAAGCAAGCTCCATGCACCGGGAGCCCGACGTAGGATTTGATCCGGGGTCTCCAGGATCGCGCCCTGGGCCAAAGGCAGGCGCCAAACCGCTGCGCCACCCAGGGAACCCTGAACTTCGATTTTTAGATAGGGCTAGAAATCAGGCAATATCTCACCTTAGTGTAATGTCAGTATACTTTTCATGAAGCTTTGTTATATCTACTACCTTATACAGAAAAATCTAAGAATATTTGAGGCAAGAAATAAATAGCATCTTAAAGTAAATGTCATTGTTTATGCATATAGCATGAAATTAGAAAAAATAAAATTTATAGACATACATATACAAGTAGAGAGACAGCCTATTGGTTCCATTTTTATGGAAATCTTGAAGTACTGATAATCATAGCAATACTAAGAAAATTTGATACATATCTTTTTTTCTCTTGGGAGAACACTAATGGTATCATTTAGTGGGGCAGTATTTAGCAGATAAATTCCTAGAAATATACAATTTTCAAAACTGAATCAGGAAGAAATAGAAAACCTGAACATACTAATTATTAGTAATGAAATTGAATTGGTAATCAGAAAAATACTAAACATTAAGTCCAGGACCAGTTGGATTCACAGATGATTTTACCAAACATTTAAACAAGAGTTAATATTTATTCTCTTCAAACTATTCAAAAAATAGAAGAGGAAAGAAAGTTTCCAAATACATTCTTTTTTTAAAAATTTTTATTTATTTATGATAGTCACACAGAGAGAGAGAGAGAGAGAGAGTCAGAGACACAGGCAGAGGGAGAAGCAGGCTCCATGCACCGGGAGCCCGAAGTGGGATTGGATCCCAGGTCTCCAGGATCGCGGCCTGGGCCAAAGGCAGGCGCCAAACTGCTGCGCCACCCAGGGATCCCCTCCAAATACACTCTATATGAGGTCAGCATTACCTTGTAGCAAAATCTCCACAAAGACACTACAAAAAGAAAGAAAGGAAGGAAGGAAGGAAGGAAGGAAGGAAGGAAGGAAGGAAGGAAGGAAGGAAGGAAGGAAGGAAGGAAGGGAGAGAGAAAAATATAGGCCAATACTCTTGATACAAAAATCCTCAACAAAATATTGGCAAACTACATTTGATGATACACTAAAAGAATCATTCACCATGATCAAGTGGGATTTATTGTTGGGATGCAAAGATAGTTTTGCATTCATAAATCAATGTGATAACACCACATTAGCAAAACAAAGAATAAAAATACAGGTAAAAAATAAACAATACTTAACACTTTGCTCAGGTTGTTGTTGATTGTTAAAATTTTTGTACTTTACTCTCAAAGATTTCTACTAAGTTTGGAAACTAATTTTCAGCCTTCTCTGATATGTTTACATATCCAAAATGTATAGAAAACTCAAAGTATAACTTAATAAATATCCTGGAAAGGTCTTTTAAAATTTTTGATGCTGGGGCTTAAAATAGCAATATATTATAAATGATATTAATAAAATATTTTTTATCCATCTAGGGACATGTTAAGGGGGATAATTAAAATAAAAGCAAACATTAATAAACTAAATATAAATGAAATAACAAAGGTAGATTAGGCATTGATGACTTTGAATGTAATCTTTTTATCTTACAAGAGTGGGAATGGACATGCAGTAAAAATATATCTTAGATTTTTGTGTGTGAGTTGTCTATATTTTTAATTTGATTTAGATATTTTGTACAAGTGCTATGGGAAAAAAACCTAAAAACTGAAGTTCTAGTATAACAGAGTGTAGATTACAGTCATGATTGACACTGATACTATTAATGTTTTTTATGTGAAAGTTCATTTGTTTATAAAGAGCTTGGACTTTAATATTTTTATTCTAAAATTCTGACTCATGCAAAAAGAACTACAAAAACTAAAACATAGTGAAAAACAGCATTACCTAAAATGATATATATTTATGATTTAAAAAATTCTAAAAGGACTAATTAAAAATTAATATAATGAGTCAAATAATGAACTAAGTAATCTTAAAACATGCAATGTACAAAGTAAAACTTTAAAAATCACATTCTCCAAAATCCCAATGTTAACTAGAAATAATTATTAATGAATGTATTGGAACTACATGACAGAAAGTATAAAATCACTAAAAAACAAGCAAACAGCAAATTGAGTTTTAAAATTGTTATCATGAGCAAATATGCCAGTCCATTCCATTTAAATGATGCCCAAAAATAGGCAGATGTAATTGATAGTGATAAAATCAGGGAGAGGTTGCTTGTTGGTGGGGTGGAGGGTCACTCTGAATTGCCTGGAATTAAACTACAGGAATATTTCTAAGTAATGGGTATGTTCTATATTTTGATGCATGCTGGTTCCAGAGGTTCAACTGTCAGAACACATCAAGCTGAATATTGAAGTGTTGTACATTTTATTATATATAATTTCTCAATAAGGTCATTCATGGCAACATTTGGAAAAGATGAACACTATCTCTTTTACATATCAAGAGAGAGGGAGCAGTGGAAGCCATGTGCCACAGTAAAGAGGAATATTTTATTACCATTACTGTTTACAATGATTGTTGTATGGTAATTAAAAAAAAAGACAAACTGATTAGAAGTTAATTCTATTGTTATATCAATACAGTGCATCCTCTTTATTTCTTTTAACTGGGTTAAAGCATAACAGAATGGAACTTACCAACTTTTTTATGCATAAGGCCTAAGCTTGAGTAAAATTATTTATGAGAATAACAGAAAAATAATGATAGGAGAAAGAGCAGGAGCTGAATGAGTAAGTCAAAAAATACAAAAACCAGAAGAGAAATTTTAAAAACCAACAGATTCTATAAAACCCAATTGATGTTTATGAGGAAAGTTATGACGTTCTAGAACTCTTAAGTGGCAGAAGCACTGCCAATCTGAAGCAGTAATTAAATCAAGGAAACAAGGAGATAGAAATGCTAGGAACGCAACTACCATAAATACCAGTTATGCTCCAGGAAGATGCATTTATCAAAAATTTCTATAAAGTTTCTTTCATATCAAAACCTATTTAAAGGCAAATAGAATTGGATGAAATTTTTTCCCTTCCTTTGCTTAATGATAAAAGTAGAATTTTTTGTTAATACCATCACATATATAATCTTAAATATGAAAATAAGCCTCATTTATTTCAAATTGAGAATTAGAAGTATATTAGGGAAAATATAATTTTGTGGGGCACCTGGGTGGCTCACTGGTTGAGCATCTGCCTTTGGCTCAGGGTATGATCCCAGGGTCCTAGGACTGAAACTCAGGCTCCCCACAGTTGGCCGGCTTCTCTCTCTGCCTATGTCTCTGCCTCTCTCTCTCTGTGTGTCTCTCATGAATAAATAAAATCTTTAAAAATATATATATATAATTTTGCTTTAATGATTCTACCTATTTACAAATAAAATTTCATCAAATCAGTCTTTAAAGATATAGCAACACATTTTTTAATTGAGGACCATAAGATAAAAAATACTCAGTGTGGATTAAACTGAGAAGATAATAAAACTTTGAATCTGAATTGGGACATCATAACATCATAATATTATAATATTAATAATATAACATCATAATATTCACATTAGAAAAAATTCATATGAAAAATATTTTTAAGTAGTCAATAGGCTATAATTTACACCTCTGGAAATACTTTCTTCCAATTTCTTAATCTTAGATTTCTATAAAGTGAACTAGTTAGAAATGTTACCGAATTTTAGAATATAATGTGGGTTTTTATAAAGAAACCATAGTGAATTTTAAGATACATCACATTTAATAGGCTTGTTACAATCATCATTTTCCATTTCTAGTGAGTGCTTAGGGAAGGTATTAGATGAGGGTTTTAACTTCCCTATGTAATCACCATATTTTATAGTTAAATGACAGAGGAAATGCTATAACAAATTAGCTAATTTGGATAGCTCTTGTTCAAAACTAAAAATTCAATTTGTCAGTAAAAATTTTCTTCTTTAGCATGTATTGAGAATTGCATAAAATTGATAAGTTTAGGAGCACCTGGGTGATTCAGCCATGTAAGCATAGGACTCATGGTTTCAGTTCAGGTCATGATCACATAGGTTGTGAGATTAAGAGCTTTGCATCTGCCACCACTTCCTTCCTCAGCTACAGCCCACTCAATGGGGAGTCTGGTTGAGATTCTCTCCCTCTGCCCATCACCCTGTTCATGCATGCTCTTTCTCAAATAAATAAATCTTTTTTAAAAATTCATAAGCTTAGACCCTTATAATGTTGAGATCCAGAACTAGTCTTTTTTTTTTTACTTTTAAAAAACATATTTAAACAGTTTTATTTTTAAATTAGGTATAAAGACTCCATCTAGTAGCAGCTTTTCACTGTTAAAAATGCACCTAGTGGCAATCAAATTTTAAATATAAAGAATTTTTGAAGATAAAAACATCTCAACTGTTATAAGTTAGAGTATAATTAATATTTATTCATAATATCAAAGTTTAAGTGACCCCATTTGTTTTAAAGATAAAAAGAAGAGGAACAGCTTCTATATCTGAAAGCTAGACATTTTATCTTTTTTTTTTAATTCAACAAATATTTATTGATTGCTGCTGGGGATATAAAGCTGTGCATGACCACCTGCTTCAAAAAGTTTATAGAAACAAATAAGGTAAAACATAGATAAGTAGCTACAATACAACATAATTGTAAAGAGTTAGAAGAAGGTAGCAATTTTATTGGTCAGGGAAGAGTAAAGATTTATAGAACTATTGGCTGTATCTCCTTTGTAATTACTTTAAGTGATTTTGGAAACTTCTGTGTAGCTCCCTACTTTCTAGTATTCTTTTCCACAAATTCCAGTCACCTTAGGCTTTCTCTATCTTTTCACTTTGGTGAGACTGCCACATTTGCTTGATTTGCCCTTCCCTTAAATAGGCTGAAATGTGGGTTATCATAGGTCTCACTTCAATTGTAATCTATAGTTATTTAGGAGATAAAATTTAACGAAGCTTGTTGCTTTGGTTAGCGAGATTCCAGTTAGAAATCTCAAACTTCTATTAACTGCCTAGGATAGAGTATGAGACAAGACAGATGAATTAAAGAAGAAATTGATTTTAAAAAGAAAGAAAAAAAAGAAGAAGAAATTGATTAAGAAAACTCTAAGGCAAATATAAGGAATAAGAGTAGAATGTGGTAAAAGGGGTTAGAAACGAAAGAGATAATGAGGTGAAATGGGGTAAAAGGCATAAGTTATAATATTAGAGTACTTAAGGAAAACCTATCTGAGAAGGTGAGAATCAGGAAAAGCTTGAAGATGGTTAGAGAGGGCACATATTGGGGGGGTGGGGCGGAGGGAGTAGCTATAGGCAGAAGTTTAAAGCCATGTCACTAGGGAAAGCATGGGCCTGGAATGTTAGAGGAACATCAAGAGTTAGGTGAACAAGACATAAAGTAGAAGAAGAGGAAGTCTATAGTTGGCAGGCTATGTAGTTCCTTCTAGGCTATGGAAAGATTCTAACTTTATTTACTGTGAGTGAAATGGAGAGCCATTCAGTGTGGTGTTTTGATCAGATTTGAGTGACATATGCTAAATTAGGTTTTAAAGTATTCATTCTGGTTGTTTCATGAATGGTTAGTAGATAGCAGAATTCAAAGTAAATAGGGAGCCAAGGTTAAAAACAAGGAGCTATCTAGGAGTTCTTGCAAACATTTAGAAGATAGTAGATCCAAACTGCTGATGGGAGTACAGATCATGGAAATTCAGGTTATGAATATATTGTAAAAGTAAGGTAACCATAATTTGCTAAAGGTGTGAATGAGGAGTATGAGAGAAGAGAAGAATAAAAAATGACTGTAGGCTTTATAACCTGACAACTAGAAAAATAGGATAGTCTTTAACTGAGATGGAGAACACTGTGGATGAAGCATATTAGTGTTGGGAGCTCAGATTAGGAAATGTTAAGTTTGACAGGACTATTAGAATTTCAAGTGGCTATTCAATACATGACAATCTATAACTGATTATCTATTGAAGTGGCTACTAGATTACACAATGCTTTTGTTTAGGGACCAGGACATATATATATTTCATTTCCCATGGTACCTAGCACAGAGTAGAATATATGAGCATATCCAATGCTCATCATAATTGCTCATTGTATTTCTAGAGTATTCTACCAAATGACTGTGTAGTTTTAAATGACGTACATTTTTAAAAGTGCCTATAAGATGCAATATTAGAAAAATAAAGACAAAACAACCTTAAAGCATAAAACACACAAGAAAATATACAGCAGGAGGTTTCTGTTAGTGAAATGCCCTACGTGGCTGTGTGGGCTTTGTTTTACTGAGTCAGGACAGATCCACATAACAATACTAAAACACACATCTCTGGGAGGTTTCTATTTTGTAAAGTATCTTGTCCATCCTTTATTGTTTTAAATATAACTATGTAACCATGCCACATAAGTTTTTCCTTTGGAATAAACAGAAATCTGCAGAAAATATATCACTGAAGCACATTTCATGCAAAGGCTAAGGAAGTAAATAAAGCATAATTCCATTTAAATTGCTTTAGCACTTGTTTCTTTCTATGGCTCATACCAAGGACATTGCAATCCTGAATGGTAAAGGAATAGCCATACCATTTATGAAAAAGGAATTAGGATTGTAGTGTGGGGTGAATATTAACATTTTAAAATATGTGTATCAAAAACCTCCCTTTCTTACTAGAATTTTTGTCTCACTAACATTGAAATTCATTCACAATATATTATACTTTTCCAATTACACTGTCTCTTGCCATTTTAAATGTCCTAAGGCAAAAATACAACTCTTTCTTTTTAAAATCCATTTAATCCATTAGAATGTATATTAAAAATATTATTTTGTCACAATCAGTAATAAAACTATAATTTTCCTTAACAATGTTGATTTTTAAATCAAATCAATTACCCATTATGCTGTCTTATCAGATAATTGCATATCTGTTTTTGTAGGCAGAGTATCTATATCAAAGTGACTATCAGAGGCATTTGGAAGATGGTGATGGAGGAGGAGGACCTTAGGCTCACCTCAACCCATGAATAGAACTAGACAACTATCAAATCATCCTAAGTACCCCTAGAAATGACCTGAATACTGCCAGAACATACACCACAACTAAACATAGAGGAAAGCTCATTTTGAAGAAGGCAGAAAGTGTGGAGATGTGGTTTGGAAGAGAAACAAATCAAGGCCACTGTGGTAGGGAGGGAGGTGTGGTCACAGAGAAGGGCTAGACACAGACTAGCACCCAGGGAAGCCCACATGGGGATGATGAACTCCATGGAAATTGGCTTAGAAAGTGATCAGGGTGAAATTTCCAGAGTTCCTGCAACCAGCTGGGCTGAACCTGTAGTTCTCAAGGTTAGTGGGCTTGGCTCAGATAGATCCCAAATGGCATTAGGGCGGCACGTGGAGCAAAAACAGGGCAAATACCCTGTGGACATACAATGTGGAAACAATGGTCTGAAGAGCGCCTGGGGCACACAATGGTGAAGTTATTTGCTCACCCCTGAGTATGTCCCAGAGGTAGCATTCACAGAGAGACCCCTGAAGGAACAAAGAAACTTGTAGGCACAATTTCCCATCCACTGCCCTTCAGCATAAGAACAGAGCTACCTGCCAGAACCAGAACAGCCCCTACACTCACTACCTAACTTGCTTATACCAAGACCTGTACCCCCAAAGCTCCAGTGGATCTGCCCTTCCCTGTAAGCCTTGCTTTAGACCCAGCATGGCAGGTCCCTCCTCCAGAAAATCAGCACAAATTCCTGCCCACACCCCATCTCCTGACGCAGGAGTTTTGCCAGGCCTCAGTTCTAGTGGCAGTGGCTATAGGTCTCATTTCACAAGCAGACCAGAGCAACCTAGTTCCTAGTTAAAACTCACCACATTGAAGCCAGGGCCAAACATTGCCTACAACAGACAAAGAGAGCCTCTGAAGACTACTGGCCTCAAGGATAAAGCAGCCAGGAAACAACAGCAGAGTCCATGCAGCACACATCAGAAACACTCCTTGAAGGGACAGGATCTAGGGAACAAGGGAAACTATACATCAGGGCATTACAGGACCTCTCCTTCAGAAGGTCATTATCCTCAAGAATAGAAGACATAGCTGAATTTTCTAACACAGAGAGACAAACAAAATGAGAAGACAAAGAAATTTGTCCCAAGTGAAAGAACAGGACAAAGCCACAGCCAGAGATCTAAGTGAAATGGATATAAGTAATATGCCTAATGGAGTATTTAAAACAATAATCATAAAGATCCTCACTAGACTTGAGAAAAGAATGGAAGACATCAGTGAGACCCTTAATACAGAGAAACAAAAGAACCAGTCAGTGAAGAGTGCAATAAACAAGATTAGAAACAGGCTTGATGCAATTAACAGTAGGCTAGAAGAAGCATAGAAATGAATTAATGACCTGGAAGACAGAGTAATGGAAAGTAGAAAAGATGAACAAGAGAGGAAAAAGAATTATGGAAAATGAGAATAGACTTAGGGAACTCAGTAACTCTATCAAACATAATACATCTGCATTGCAAGAGTACCAGAAAAGGAGAAAAGGGGGCAAAAAAATGTATTTTGAGAGGTAATAGCTGAAAACTTCCCTAAGCTGGGGAAGGAAACATTTATCCAGATCTAGGAGGCAAAGAGAACCCCCTACAAAATCAACAAAAGCTGATCCACACCAAAACATATTGTAATTAAAATGGCAAAACATGGTGATAAAGAAAATATTTTATTATTTTTAACATTTTTAAAAAGATTTTATTTATTTGTTTGTCAGAGACACAGAGAGACAGAGACACAGGAAGAGGGAGAACCAGGCTCCCTGAGGGGAGCCTGATGTGAGACTTGATCTTAGGACTCTGGGATCATGCCCTGAGCTGAAGGCAGATGCTCAACCACTGTGCCACCCAGGCAATCCAAGGAAAACATTTTAAAATCAAGACAAAAGACAACAGTTACATACAGGTGAAACCCCATAATGTTATCAGGGAATTTTTCAGCAGAAACTTTCCAAGGAAGTGGCATGATATATTCTAAGTGCCGAATGGGAAAAATCTGTAGCTAAGAATATTCTATCCAGCAATACTATCATTCAGAATAGAAGGAGAGATAGTTTCTCAGAGAAAGAAAAGCTAAGGGAGCTCATGACAACTAAACTAGCTCTACAAGAAATATTAGAGGGACTTTTTGAGTAGAAAGGAAAGGCCAAAAGTGACACTATGAAGGTAGGAAACACAAAAGGAAGATGAATATTTGTAAAATATCAATCAAGAAACTCACAACATAAAAGTTTGTAAAATAGGATGCCATATACCTAAAATGTGGAGAGGAGAGGAGAGAAAAGAATGGGTTCATACTTAAATGACCATCAATTTAATAGAGATGGCTATATGCAGAAGAGGTTATAATCAAACCTCATGGCACTCACAAATCAACAACTACTAATAAATGTCCAAAGAATGGAGAGAAAGAAATCCAAATATATCACTAAAGAACTTGCAAACCATAAAAGAGAGAAAGATAAAGGATCAGAGAATATCTCCAGAAAAGCCCACAAGTAATAAAATGATAATAAATGCATATCTATCAATAATTACCTTAAATGTAAATGGACTAAACAGTCCAATCAAAAGACACAAGGTGAAAGAGTGGATAAAACAAAAAGCAAAAAACAAGACCCATCTATATGTTGTCTACAAGAGACTCATTTTAGGACTAAAGTCACTTGCTGAATGAAAGTAAGGGGATAGAAAAACATTTATCATGCAAATAAATGTCAAAAATAGAGTAGCAATACTTAGACAAAATACAATTTAAACAAAAACTGTAATAAGAGGAGGACAGTATATAATCATTAAGGGAAAAATTGAACAAGAAGATACAATTGTAAATATTTATGCACCCAACATAGAACCACCCAAATACATAAAACAGTTAATAACAAACCTAAAGAGACTAATATGTAGTAAAACAATAATAGTAGGGGATATTAACACCCCATTTCCATCAATGGACAGACCATCCAAACAGAAAATTAATGAGGAAACAATGGCTTTGAATGACACACTGGACAAGATGGATTTAACAGGTATGCTTAGAACGCTCCATCCTAAAAGAGAACACACACTCTTTTTGAGTGCACAAGGATCTTTCTCTAGCACAGATCACATTTTAGGCTACAATATAAGCCTTAACAAATTCAAAAAGATTGAAGTCATACCATGCACCCTTTCAGACCACAGCACTGTGAAATAGAAGTCAACCACACACACATACATAATAATAATTAAATTTTTAAAAATCTGGAAAGACCACAAATGCTTGGAGGCTAAGTGACATGCTACTAACCAATGAATGGGTCAACCAAGAAATAAAGGAAGAAATTTAAAAATTCATGGAAGCAAATGAAAATAAAATGGTTCAAAAACTTGGGATGCAGCAAAAGTGTTTCTAAGAGGGAAGTTTATAGTGATACAGGCTTACCTCAAGAAGCAAGAAAAATCTCAAATATCTAACCTTATGCCCAAAGGAGCTAGAAAAAGAATAACCAACAAAACCTAAAGCCAGCAAAAGTAGGGAAATAATATTAGAACAGAAATAAATGATATGGAAATTTTAAAATCCCCAATAGAACATTAATGAAACCGGGAGGTGATTATTGAAAAAAAATCAATAAAATTAATAAACCTCTAGCCAGACTTAACAAGAAAAAAAGAGAGAGGACTCAAATAAAATTACAAATAAGAGGAGACAAAAAACAACTAACACCACAGGAGTACAAACAATTTTAAGAATTTTAATTTTAATTTTATGAAGCCTATATGCCAAAAAATTGAACAAACTGAAGGAAATGGATAAATTCCTAGAAAAAAACATATAATGACTAAAACTGAAACAGGAAGAAAAAGAAAGCTTGAAGAGATAGATAACTAGCAAAGAAGTTGACTCAGTAGTCAAAAAATTCCCAAAAAACAGAAGTCCAGAACCAGATGGCTTCAGAGGTGAACTCTACCAAATATTTAAAGAAGAGGTAACATATTTTCTACCCAAATTGTTCCAAGAGATAGAAGAGGAGGAAAATTTCCAAATTCATTCTACAAGGCCAGCATTCCCTTGATGCCAAAACCAGATAAAGACACCACAAAAAAGGGGGGGGGGAGAGAACTAGAGGCCAATCTGTCTCTATTTTTAAAAATTATTTATTTATCTATTTATTTATTTATTTATTTATTTATTTATTTATTTATTTATTTAGAGTGAGAGAGCAATGGGGTTGGGGCAGAGGGAGAGAAAAACTCAAGCAGACTCCACACAGATCACCCAGAGCCCAACACAGGGCTCAATCCCACCACCATGAGATCATGACTTGAGCCAAAACCAAGAGTTGGCCACCCACGTGCTCCTACAAGCCAATATCTCTGATGAACATAGATGCAAAATACTAGTAACAAAATACTAGTAAACGAAATCCAACAATACTTTAAAAAAATCCTTCACCATGATTAAGTGCGACTCATCCCTTGGTTTCATTTTTTTTAATTTTTTTTTATTAAACTTTATTTTTTAGAGTAGTTTTAGACTTACAGCAAAATTGACAGGAGGCTACAGACATTTCCAATATACAGCCACTCCCCAAGCCTGCACAGGCCCCCTACAATCAAAATATTGCACCAGAGGGTTACTTTTGTTACAATAAAAAAAAAAACCTACATTGACACATTGTTATCAAATCCAAAACCTATACTAGCATTCATTTTTATGTCACATATATCTTTTTTTTTAATAATAAATTAATTTTTATTGGTGTTCAATTTACCAACATACAGAATAACACCCAGTGCTCATCTCATCAAGTGCCCCCCTCAGTGCCCGTCACCCATTCACCCCCACGCCCCACCCTCCTCCCCTTCCATCACCCGTAGTTCGTTTCCCAGAGTTAGGAGTCTTTATGTTCTGTCTCCCTTTCTGATATTTCCCACACACTTCTTCTCCCTTCTCCCTTCCCTTATATTCCCTTTCACTTATATTCCCCAAATGAATGAGAACATACAGTGTTTGTCCTTCTCCGATTGACTTACTTCACTCAGCATAATACCCTCCAGTTCCATCCACCTTGAAGCAAATGGTGGGTATTTGTCGTTTCTAATGGCTGAGGAATATTCCATTGTATACATAAACCACATCTTTATCCATTCATCTTTCGATGGACACCGAGGCTCCTTCCACAGTTTGGCTATTGTGGATATTGCTGCTAGAAACATCGGGGAGCAGGCGTCCCGGCGTTTCATTGATCTGAATCTTTGGGGTAAATCCCCAACAGTGCAATTGCCGGGTTCTAGGGCAGGTCTATTTTTAACTCTTTGAGGAACTTCCACACAGTTTTCCAGAGTGGCTGCACCAGTTCCCCTTTGTCTGCATCCTCTCCAACATTTGTGGTTTCCTGCCTTGTTAATTTTCCCCATTCTCACTGGTGTGAGGCGGTATCTCATTGTGGTTTTGATTTGTATTTCCCTGATGGCAAGTTATGCAGAGCATTTTCTCATGTGCCTGTTGGCCATGTCTATGTCTTCCTCTGTGAGATTTCTCTTCATGTCTTTTGCCCATTTCATGATTGGATTGTTTGTTTCTTTGGTGTTGAGTTTAAGAAGTTCTTTATAGATCTTGGAAACTAGCCCTTTATCTGATATGTCATTTGCAAATATCTTCTCCCATTCTGTAGGTTGTCTTTTAGTTTTGTTGACTGTATCCTTTGCTGTGCGAAAGCTTCTTATCTTGATGAAGTCCCAATAGTTCATTTTTGCTTTTGTTTCTTTTGCCTTCCTGGATGTATCTTGCAAGAAGTTACTGTGGCTGAGTTCACAAAGGGTGTTGCCTGTGTTTTCCTCTAGGATTTTGATGGAATCTTGTCTCACATTTAGATCTTTCATCCATTTTGAGTTTATCTTTGTGTATGGTGAAAGAGAGTGGTCTAGTTTCATTCTTCTGCATGTGGATGTCCAATTTTCCCAGCACCATTTATTGAAGAGACTGTCTTTCTTCCAATGGATAGTCTTACCTCCTTTATCGAATTAGTTGACCATAAAGTTCAGGGTCCACTTCTAGGTTCTCTATTCTGTTCCATTGATCTATGTGTCTGTTTTTGTGCCAGTACCACACTGTCTTGATGACCACAGCTTTGTAGTACAACCTGAAATCTGGCATTGTGATGCCCCCAGATATGGTTTTCTTTTTTAAAATCCCCCTGGCTATTCGGGGTCTTTTCTGATTCCACACAAATCTTAAAATAGTTTGTTCTAACTCTCTGAAGAAAGTCCATGGTATTTTGATAGGGATTGGATTAAACGTGTAAATTGCCCTGGGTAACATTGACATTTTCACAACATTAATTCTTCCAGTCCATGAGCATGGAATATTTTTCCATCTCTTTGTGTCTTCCTCAATTTCTTTCAGAAGTGTTTTATAGTATTTAGGGTATAGATCCTTTACCTCTTTGGTTAGGTTTATTCCTAGGTAATCTTATGCTTTTGGGTGCAATTGTGAATGGGATTGGCTCCTTAATTTCTCTTTCTTCAGTCTCCTTGTTAGTATACAGAAATGCCACTGATTTCTGGGCATTGATTTTGTATCCTACCATGCTGCCAAATTGCTGTATGAGTTCTAGCAATCTTGGGGTGGAGACATTTGGATTTTCTATGTAGAGTATCATGTCATCGGCAAAGAGGGAGAGTTTGACTTCTTTGCCAATTTGAACGCCTTTAATGTCTTTTTGTTGTCTGATTGCTGAGGCTAGGACTTCCAGTACTATGTTGAATAGCAGTGGTGAGAGTGGACATCCCTGTCTTGTTCCTGATCTTAGGGGAAAGGCTCCCAGTGCTTCCCCATTGAGAATGATATTTGCTGTGGGCTTTTCGTGGATGGCTTTTAAGATGCCAAGGAATGTTCCCTCTATCCCTACACTCTGAAGAGTTTTGATCAGAAATGGATGCTGTATTTGTCAAATGCTTTCTCTGCATCTAATGAGAGGATCATATGGTTCTTGGTTTTTCTCTTGCTGATATAATGAATCACATTATTGTTTTACGAGTGTTGAACCAGCCTTGTGTCCTGGGGATAAATACTACTTGGTCATGGTGAATAATTTTCTTAATGTACTGTTGGATCCGATTGGCTAGTATCTTGTTGAGAATTTTGGCATCCATGTTCATCAGGGATATGGGTCTGTAATTCTCCTTTTTGGTGGGGTCTTTGTCTGGTTTTGGAATTAAGGTGATGCTGGCCTCATGGAACAAATTTGGAAGTATTCCATCTCTTTCTATCTTTCCAAACAGCTTTAGGAGAATAGGTATGGTTTCTTCTTTAAACGTTTGATAAAATTCCCCTGGGAAGCCATCTGGCCCTGGACTTTTGTGTCTTGGGAGGTTTTTGATGACTGCTTCAATTTCCTCCCTGGTTATTGGCCTGTTCAGGTTTTCTATTTCTTCCTGTTCCAGTTTTGGTAGTTTGTGGCTTTCCAGGAATGCGTCCATTTCTCCTAGATTGCCTAATTTATTGGCGTATAGCTGTTCATAATATGTTTTTAAAATCGTTTGTATTTCCTTGGTGTTGGTAGTGATCTCTCCTTTCTCATTCATGATTTTATTAATTTGAGTCTTCTCTCTCTTCTTTTTAATAAGGCTGGCTAATGGTTTATCTATCTTATTAATTCTTTCAAAGAACCAACTCCTGGTTCTGTTGAACTGTTCCACAGTTCTTCTGGTCTCAATTTCATTGAGTTCTACTCAAATCTTAATTAACTGTCTTCTTCTGCTGGGTGTAGGATCTATTTGCTGTTTTTTCTCTAGCTCCTTTATGTGTAAGGTTAGCTTTTGTATTTGAGTTCTTTCTAGTTTTTGAATGGATGCTTGTATTGCGATGTATTTCCCCCTTAGGACTGCTTTTGCTGCATCCCAAAGATTTTGAACAGTTGTATCTTCATTCTCATTAGTTTCCATGAATCTTTTTAATTCTTCCTTAATTTCCTGGTTGACCCTTTCATCTTTGGCAGGATGGTCCTTAACCTCCATGTGTTTGAGGTCCTTCCAAACTTCTTGTTGTGATTTAGTTCTAATTTCAAGGCATTATGGTCTGAGGATATGCAGGGGATGATCCCAATCTTTTGGTATCGGTTCAGACCCGATTTTTGACCCAGTATGTGGTCTATTCTGGAGAAAGTTTCATGTGCACTTGAGAAGAATGTGTATTCAGTTGAGTTTGGATGTAAAGTTCTGTAGATATCTGTGAAATCCATCTGGTCCAGTGTATCATTTAAAGCTCTCGTTTCTTTGGAGATGTTGTGCTTACAAGGCCTATCGAGTATAGAAAGAGTTACATTGAAGTCACCAAGTATAAGTGTATTATTATCTAAGTATTTCTTCACTTTGGTTATTAATTGATTTAAATATTTGGAAGCTCCCACATTCGGGGCATATATATTGAGGATTGTTAAGTCCTCTTGTTGGATAGATCCTTTAAGTATGAGATAGTGTCCCTCTTCATCTCTCACTACAGTCTTCAGGGTAAATTTTAGTTTATCTGATATGAGGATGGCTACCCCTGCTTTCTTTTGAGGACCATTTGAATGGTAAATGGTTCTCCAACCTTTTATTTTCAGGCTGTAGGTGTCCTTCTGTCTAAAATGAGTCTCTTGTAGACAGCAAATAGATGGGTCCTGCTTTTTATCCAGTTGAAACCCTGCACCTTTTGATGGGGTCATTAAGCCCGTTCACGTTCAGAGTTACTATTGAAAGATATGAGTTTAGTGTCATCATGATATCTATTCAGTCTTTGTTTTTGTGGACTGTTCCACTGAACTTCTTCTTAAAGGGGAATTTTAAGAGTCCCCCTTAAAATTTCTTGCAGAGCTGGTTTGGAGGTCACATATTCTTTTAGTTGCTGCCTGTCTTGAAAGGTCTTTATCTCTCCTTCCATTTTGAATGAGAGCCTTGCTGGATAAAGTATTTTGGTTGCATGTTCTTCTCATTTAGGACCCTGAATATATCCTGCCAGCCCTTTCTGGCCTGCCAGGTCTCTGTGGAGAGGTCTGCTGTTACCCTAATACTCCTCCCCATAAAAGTCAGGGATTTAAGGACCTTCTCTTTATCTTTGGAATTTGCAAGCTTAACTATTAGATGTCGAGGTGTTGAATGGTTTTTATTGATTTTAGGGGGGGATCTCTCTATTTCCTGGATCTGAATGCCTGTTTCCCTTCCCAGATTAGGAAAGTTTTCAGATATGATTTGTTCAAATACATATTCTGGCCCTCTGTCCCTTTTGGCACCTTTGGGAACCCCAATTAAATGTAGGTTCTTCTTCCTCAGGCTGTCGTTTATTTCCCTTAATCTATCCTCATGATCTTTTAATTGTTTGTCTCTTTTTTCCTCAGTTTCCCTCTTTGCCATCAACTTGTCTTCTATGTCACTCACTCGTTCTTCCACTTCGTTAACCTTCGTAGTTAGTACTTCTAGTTTGGATTGCATCTCATTCAATTGATTTTTAATTTCTGCCTGTTTGGATCTAAATTCTGCAGTCATGAAGTCTCTTGAGTCCTTTATGCTTTTTTCTAGAGCCACCAGTAGCTGTATAATAGTGCTTCTGAATTGGCTTTCTGATATTGAATTGTAATCCAGATTTTGTAACTCTGTGGGAGAGAGGACTGTTTCTGATTCTTTCTTTTGAGGTGAGGTTTTCCTTCTAGTCATTTTGCTCACTGCAGAGTGGCCAAAAGCAAGTTGTATTGGGAAAAGGAGAAAAAGAGAGGAGAGAAAGAAAGAAAAAAGAAAGAAAGAAAGAAAGAAAGAAAGAAAGAAAGAAAGAAAGAAAGAAAGAAAGAAAAGAGAGAAAAAAGAAAAAAGGAAGAAAAAAAGAAAAAAAGAAGAAAAAGAGGAAGAAAAAGAAAGGGAAAAAAGGGTGGGGGAAGCAAACAGAAATCAAAAAGCAAAAACAACAACAACAACAACAACAACCCACGGGGGAGTATCTTCTGATTCTGTGTACTTTAAGTCCCTTGGCTTCTCCTGGAAGTTGTCCGTCTAGCTGGTCTTCTGGGGGAGGGGCCTGTTGTGCTGATTTTCAGGTGTTAGCACTTGGGGGAGCTGCTCTGCCCCCTGCCTGGTGCAGGGCTCAGTGGGGGTTGTTTACCCCGTGAGGCCCCAGGAGGAACAACCACGGTGGCGGGGGCAGCTCTGGAGCCCTGGATTCAGCCCCTGCAGGAATTCCGGAGCTCTCAGTCCGCAGGGCCTGGATGCTCCGGGCGGGGCCGCTGATCTGCTCAGCTGGGGCAGGAGCGTCCTTGCTGTCCTGGGCCCTCCCGGCCTCTGCCTGTCCTGGGGGGAGGCCGGATCCTGGGCTGTGTCCCGGCGCCCTGCGCTCAGGGGCCTGCACTGTTGGATTCGCGCTCCCGGCCGCCCAGCCCCCTCCGCACTGAGCCTCTTCCTCCGCCCGAGCCCCTCCGAGCTGCTCCCGCCCCGCAGCCCCCTCCGCGGAGCCGCCCCCGAGCCCCTCCAAGCTGCTCTGGGTCCCGCCGTGCGCGCTGCAGCCCTTAGGGAGCTCGGCGCATCTCCCGGGGCGCGGGTGTCTGTTAGTGTCCCAGGGAGCCCGAGGGCATCCCCGCCCTCCTGAGGTCCTGCTCCACCTCCCTGGGAGCCCCTTTCCGACCGGGAAGATTGGTGCAGCTCCTGCTTCTCCGGGTCGGGGCTCTCCTGTCCTGGGGACACTCGCCCCGGCCTCAGCCCGGCTCCTCACGGGGCCCCTCCTCCTTGGATGCCTTTTGTTTCTTTATTTCTTTTCCCCCGTCTTCCTACCTTGATAGAAGCGTGAGCTCTTCTCACTGTAGCGTTCCAGCTGGTCTGTCTTTAAATCTCAGGCCGAATTCATAGATTTTCAGGATGATTTGAAGGTTACCTAGGTAATTTGGTGGGGACAGTTGATTTGGGGACCCTACTCTTCAGCCATCTTGCCCCTCCTCTTCTATTCCTTGGTTTCAATCATGGTTCAATATTGGCAAATCAATCAATGTGATACATCACATCAATAAGAGGAAGGATAAGAACCATATGATTATTTCAGTAGATGCATAAAAGCATTTGACAAAGTACAACATTCATTCATGATAACAACCATCAACAAAGTCAGCTTGAGGGAACATCTATGAAAAATCCACAGCTTAGCATCATCCTTAATGGGGAAAAGAAAAAAAAAAAAAACAGCTTTTCCCTTAAGGTCAGGAACAAGGCAAGGATGTCCACTCTCACCACTTTGATTCAATGTAGTCCTGGAAGTCCCAAGCACAACAATTGGACAACACAAAGAAAAGCATCCAAATCCATAAGAAAGAAGTAAAACTGTCACTATTGGCATAGGACATGATACTATATATTTAAAATCCAAAAGACTTCACCAAAACACTATGAGAACGGATTAGCAGATTCAATAAAGTCAGGATGCAAAATCAATGTACACAAATCTGTTGCATTTTTATACACCAATAATGAGGCATTAGATAGAGAAGAAAATCCTACTTAAAATTGGACTAAAAATAATGATACTTAGGAATAAAAGTAACCAAAGAGGTGAAAAACTTCTGTTCTGAAAACTATAAAACACTGATGAAAGAAATATGACATAAAGACATGGTAAAGATATTCCATATTCATGTATTTGAAGAATAAATCATTAAAATGCCTATACTAAAGGGAGGTAGGCAGGGGGTTGGGGTAACTGGGTGATGGGCACTGAGGGGGGCACTTGATAGGATGAGCACTGGGTGATATGCTATACATTGGCAAATTGAACTCCAGTAAAAAAATTCAATGCCTGTACTACTCAAATCAATCTACACATTCAATGCAGTCTATGAAAATATTAGCAGCAGTTTTCACAGAACAAATAATCCTAAAATTTGTATGGAACTAAAAAAGACTCCGAATAACCAGAACAAAACAGAAAAACAAGGCCAGATTCATCATAGTTCTGGACTTCAAGTTGTATTACAGAGCTGTGGGTATCAAACAGTATGGTACCGGCACAAAAATAGATCAGTAGAAAAGTTTAGAAAATCCAGAAATAAACCCACAATTACATGGTCAATTGATCTTCAACAAAGCAGACAACAATAGCCAATTGGAAAAAGTCTCTTCAACACATGGTGCTGGGAATATGGGACAGCTACATGCAAAAAATGAAACAAGACCATTTTCTTGCAGCATACACAAAAATAAATTCAAATGGATTAGAGATCTAAATGTGAGACCTAAACCCATAAAAATCCTAGAAGAGAGCATAGGCAGGAGCTTTTCTAACATTGGCCTTAGCAAATTTTTTTTCTGGATAGGTCCTCTGAAGCAAGGGAAACAAAAGCAAAAATAAATGATTGGGACTATATCAAATAAAAAGCTTCTACACAGCAAAGAAAACAATCAGGAAAACTAAAAGGCAGCCTATGGAATGGAAGAAGATATTTTTCAAAGGACATATCCAATTAAAGGTTAGTACTCAAAATATATAAACAACTTAAAAACTCAACAGCCAAAAGTGAATAATCCAATTAAAAAACAGGTAGAAGACCTGAACAGTCATATCTTCAGAGAAGATATACAGATGGCCAACAGACACATGAAAAGATGTTTTTTTCTCATTTACCATCACAGAAATGCAAATCAAAACAATGAGCTATCACCTCACACTGGTCATAATGCAAAAATCAACAGCACAATAAACAACAGGTGATGGCGAGGATGTGGAGAAAAAGGAACACTGGTGCACTGTTGGTGAGAAAACAAACTGGTGCAGCCACTGTGGAAAACAATACGGATGTTCCTCAAAAAGTTAAAAATAGAACTATCTTATGATCCACCAACCACATTCCTGGGTATTTACCCAAAGAATACAAAAACAACAATTCACAGGATATATGCACCTGTATGTTTATAGCCATTATTTATAATAGCCAAGATATGGAAGCAGCCCAAATGTTCATCAATTAATGAATAGATATATATAAATATATAAATATATATAAATAAATATTATTCCATCAAAGAATGAAATGTTGCCATTTGCAATGACATGGATAGAACTAGAGTATATAATGGTAAGTGAAATAAGTCAGAGAAAGACAAATATATGATTTTACTGATAGGTAGAAATAAAAAGCAAATGAGCATGGAGCTAGAGTGTATTGTGCTAAGTGAAATAAGTCAGAAAAACACAAATACTATATGATTTTGCTCATATGTGGAATTGAGGAAACAGATGAACAGATGGGAAGGGGAAAGAGAGAGGGAAGCAAACCATAAAAGATCTTAATGATAGAGAAGAAACAGAGTTGATGGAGGGAGATGGGTGGTGATGGATGATGATATTAAGGAGAACATTTGTTGAAATGAGCACTGGGTGTTATATGTAAGTGGTGAATCACTAAATTCCATTCCTGAAACCAATATTTTACTACATTTTTTTTTTACTACATGTTAACTAACTAGAAGTTAAATAAATGTTTGGAGAAATAAACCAAATGAGCAAAGGGTAAAAAAGAGTGAGATGAGACAAAACAAGAAACAGACTCTTAACTATATAGAACAAACTGGCATTTACCAGAATGGAGATGGATTGGGGGATGGGTTAAGTAGGTGATGGGAATTAAGGAGCGCACTTGTGATGAGCACCAGGTGTTATATGGAAGTGTTGAATCACTATATTGTACACCTGAAATTAATGTAACACTGTATATTAGCTAATAGGAAGTTAACAACTGTTTTAAAAAGTGACTATTGGAGTTACATGCTTAAGCTCTTCTATTTATTTGTTTATAGATTTTATTTCTTTATTTGAGAGAGAGACAGTGAGAGCAAGCAAGAGCAGGGAAAGGTCAAAGGCAGAGGGAGACTGCTTAGTGTGTAAGCAGACTTCCGGCTGAGCACAAGCCCAATGTGGAGCTCAATCCCAGAACCCTGAGATCATGACCTGAGCCAAAGGCATTTGCTTAACTGAGCCACCCAGGTGCAACAAAGCCTTCTATTAAATAGCTCTGTTCTATATATCTTATATGACAGGAACCAACTTGAGTGGCATCTTCTATGGTTGTACATTAGAAGAAATGTATTGTGGGGCACCTGGGTGGCTCATTTGGTTGAGCCTCTGACTTGATTTTGGCTCAGGTCATGATCCCCAGTCCTGGGATCGAATGCTGTCCATTGGGCTTCACACTCACACAGAGTTGGTTTGTCTGCTTTTACCTTTCTTTTCCTATGCTCCTCACCCCACTCATGCTCTCTCTCTAAAGTAAGTAAAATCTTAAAAAAAAAAAAAAAGATGTCCTGTAATTGCCCGTGTTTGCTATTAAATGAGACTTACCAGTTTGTTATTTATTCCTAATTTAGCATGACAATTTGCCTAACTTACGGGATCACTTTAAACATAAAATATTGATGAGAGAATATTTTGGGGAAAAACTAGACCACATCAACAAAGTATTTTCCATCTAGATTACATTGTTTATAAAAAATAAGTATAAAAATCCATATCTAGTAATTACTATGATTCTGGAATTTCAAAATATGTGAAAGTAAAGCAGGCTAAAAAATCTGAAGTGACACCTCGCTAAAGAAGATATACAGATGGCAAGTAAGCGTATAGAAAGTTGCATGAAATCATAGGTTATTAAAGAATTGTAAATTAAAACAATAAGTTACCACTACACACCTTTTAGAATGGCTAAAATTCAACCTACTGACAACACCAGATCTAGGCAAGATGTTGAGCAAGAGTAACTCCCAGTCATACTGATGGGAATATAAAATGATATAGCCACTTCAGAAATCACCATACAAGTTTCTTACAAAGCTGAACATAGTATTACAACTCAATTTACCCATCAGGCTTCTATGCATCTGCCCAAATGACTTGAAAATTATGTCCCCACAAAATCTTGAAGATGGGTATCTATAAGAGCTTTATTCATAATTGCCAAAACCTGTAAGCAAACAACCAAGATGTCCTTCAATAAGTTAACAGATCAACAACCTAGCATATCCAGATAATGTAATAGTATTCAGGAATGAAAAGAAATGAGCTATCAAGCCACAAAAGATAGGGAGAAAACTTAAATGTATATTGATAAATGAAAGAAGTCTGAAAAGGCTATATGCCACATGATTTCAACTATATAATATTTGGAAAAGGTAAACCTACAGAGATAGTAAAAAGATCAGTAGTTTCCAGGGGTTGGAACACTGGGGAATTTTAGGGCAGTAAAACCATTCTATATGATAATGTAATTGTGGATACAGGATATTAAACATTTGTCAAATCCATATAAATGTAAAATGCCAAGAATAAACCCTAATAGAAACTGTGGACTTTAGTTCATAATAATATATTAATATTAGTTTGTTAATTTTAACAAATGTACCATGCCAGTGAAAAATGTCAGTAATAGGGAGACACTTGGTAGGCAGGAGATGGGGTGGGCTGAAATATAAGGGGTATTTCTCTGCAACTTCTGCTCAACTGTGTAAATTTAATGCTGTTCTAAGAAATAAAGTCTTTAAAAACACAACCATCTTCTTTTTACTGAAAAACAGAAAGTATATTTTTGTATATATAATATGATCTACAAGAAATGTCAGCAAACATTTTCTTTGGGTTTTAGGCTTTTGGGTGCTTTTAGTGTGTTTGCATTTATATTAGTTTATTTTCTGATATTTTATGTTATAAATATTAATTTTATGATTAAAACTTAAAGAATGGGGAAGTTACACATAACTAAAATAATTCCAGCTATCTTTATGCATACCCACATATCAAGTATTCTAAATCAAAAGGGAATTCTTTGCTTATCCCTAAAAAATAATCATTTCACAATAATATATCCATCAGTTACCGTGGCCATGAGAAATATAAACATTAGAGTTCACAAAGACAAGCTCACAGTGTGCACAAAGAATAAGACCTATTAACTCACATTAACACATTATCATAGCATGCTCTTGGGGGCATGAGTGAAAAGCTGGCAAGGACTGGTGAGATAGAATTATTTCATTCTGGGCAGTGACAGAATAGAGTCTTTTAGCATGTGCTTTTGTGGGAGAGCGACTAAAAACTCTGTTGATGCAGGACCTACAAAGGCCACAGAAGAGAAGTAGGTACTCTGTAGGAATGATGAGAAATTTAACATAGAACCATCAAAGTTTTAAGCAAAGAGCACTGTAATCCTGTCTATATCTATCTATATCTGATATAGATAGATGATAGATAGATAGATAGATAGATAGATAGATAGATAGATAGATAGATGATAGTTGGATAGATCGATATAAATTAAACAAGGACGTCATCAGACTGAGGTGGTTCTAATGCCTTGGTAGCCCTCTAAGCAAACCAGAATCAATGCATTCATATCCAAGAAAATGGACTAAGAACTACCAATCACAGTTAACTAGCCTTTCTCAAATAAGGCAACTGCTTAAACTATGCCTAAGCAAATAATTTCCTTTCTTTGCTCCCCCATCTTCTTTATGAAAACCTCTCCCCTGGCTCCTATTGGTGGATCACGAATAAACTCTTAAAAAATGTTAATATGCTTCAGTTTATCTTTTAATTGTGTGTGTGTGTGTGTGTGTGTGTGTGTGTGTGTGTAGGAAAGACTGGTGGTTGGAAGCCAGGAATGTAATTTCAAAATACTACAGGTAAGCATTATTGAGAGCCTATATTAGATTAGGAGACACTCACCACATCATAATTTCTGAGAATTATGCTGAATTCTGTTCTGATGAGATAGCATTTGGGTACAATAAAATACAAATGCAAAATGGTTAATAAAACCTCAGAGTATTTCTCATGATTTTCTGAAATGTAAAACTAAGGACACACAGCTTACACTAAGGGCAGAAAAAAAAAAGAAAGAAGGAAGGGAAGGAACAAAGGAGAGGGGGCTAGAAGAGTAAGAACAAGTCAGAAAGATGGATGGAAGGAAGAGTAAACTGATTAATAGCAACATGATAGAGAGGAAAACAGGTAGGATTAAAATGTAATCATACAAAGTAACAATGTTTCCCCAATAATGTAGGATGTCAGGTGTTGGTATTTGAATATCAAAGCACTGTTTAAATATCCAGGCCAATTAAAACTCTGGAAAAGTGGTAGGTGCTGTCTATCTTTGTATCTACCTCTCTCTTCCTCTTCCTCTCTCCAAAAGCACATCAACTCCAGTCCTAGCCACACTGGAGCAAGTGCTGATCACTGACCCAAAAATCCTTCACTTCTCTCTCACTTCCTTCTCAACTCTCACCCCCTCACCCACAATGGTGTTCCATACACACACAAACAGGGAAAAGAAAGGCAGGTTTGGAAGCAATGAAGGTGTAGTAGAGGTAAAAGGCAGCCTTTAGTAAATCAGCAGATTTGGACAGGGGGATGGAGACACACTGTTAATAAAATACATATCTCCAGATGAAGTTTAGCATTGCATGCATAATGAACAGGAAAATATACTCAGCCTTTAAGTACTCTCTGAAGTGTTTTGAAGAGCTTGGGCAAACTTATGTTTTATGCAAATCAAAGCTGTCTATTTAATATGCATCATCATCTTAATTTTCACAAATAGTAAAGCACAAGTCAGACTGAAGAAAGCGCATGGTCTCTGGGGGAAAAGAGGGAGGAATATTAATAATATCTTTCTAGTTTAATTATTTTAGGTACAAATGACTTAATAAAGTTCTTGATATTCTGTGTGTTTGAAAAGGGGTGGCTACAAGTATAGTGCATATAAAAGTAAAAATCAAGTTGAAGGAACTCATTAGCTTGCTTATTTTTCTAAATAGAATTCAGCTACATTTATTAGTGAGTAAACATGAAATTTTCTTTTTTCTTTTTTTTTTTTTTTTGGTAACTGCTTCTTTCTAAAGATTTCCCAAAGGCCTTTATGTGGGAACTCAGAAATTCGTTTTAAAAATCTTAAAAAGTTTAAAAGTATTTAACAAAATATATAGCAAGGAAAAGTACATATATATCTGGTGATAAATATGCTAACAGCAATAGATTATTTAACATAAAATCTGTATAGTTTCCCATTAGTTTAATGAATTTATTTCACTAATGTATACATGTATTCATTCGTCCATATATTCATTATCCCTCCACTCACATTTAATTTCCTCTTATTCCCAGATTCTACAGAGATGTATCTAAATTCCAGAAACCAAAATGATTACATTATTGCAACAGATATAACATAGCATCTTCCTGAAATGATTTGTTTTTCTAAGTGATAAATATTTTATCAACAAAGCTTACAGCAAATTCACCCACTTCTTTCAATTTTTACTACCACTACGCTAGACTGAAGTGCAGACAGCTCTCTTCCATGACAGCCTAATTTTCTTTTCCTTAATCTTTTTTAGGCTTCTCCCTCCATGTCCATCTAGTCACTAAAGTCTTATACCAATTCACTGAAAAGCAGCAAAGAGTAGGAAACACAAGATTTCAATCTGGTCATGTCACTCCCCCACATATAACTATTCATTGCCTTATTGTCCTTTTTTTTTTTTTTTTTTTTTTTTTTTTTTTTTGCATTTGCATTTGCAAAACCTATAACACAGTCTTTTGGAGTTAAATGCTCATGATCATCGAGACCTTAGAAACTTTATATAGGTAGCAACTTTTATCTGCATAGGTATCCTCACATGAGCAGAACCAAGTATCCTCTTAAATTTTAGATACTTAGTCCTTATGTTTTGATTGAATGAATGGAATATGTAAGATTAATATTATCTTCAATTAAAGGTTCTAAAAACATGCCAATAGAAAGTTAGTGGCAGAGTGGGGATTCACAACCCATGATTCAAATACCCATGGTATTTCAAAGGATGGTATGAGAAAGGAAGACATAATAGGTATAATAAGATGGCAGCACCATTTACAGGAGGTGTGGAAGTCTAGGAGAAAAAAAGTGGGTGCAAACAATATTAAAAGCTCACTTTTATATATTTTTAAGATATTTAAGTGAAGCTGTCAAGTAGCTCCGTGAATAAGCAAATGAAGCTAATAAGAGAGATCAAATATAGGTATGTGATATATATATCTTCATATTAATGCTACTTGATGTCATCAAAATATAGAAGGAAGTTCACCTAAGAAAATAAGAGATAAAAAAATGCAATGGACTTACACCCCAAATGAAATAATTGCACCATATAGAGGTCAGAGAGAATTGGAGGCTTATAATCAAGATTAAACACAAGGGTCCAGAGAAGTAAGAAGAAAACCTAGTTGGATGAAGTGATAGGAAGAACATTTAGAGACATGAACAGTCAATTATGTCAGATGTTGATGAATGCCATTCAGGTAAAACAAAAATGTCTCTTGTGGGTCTGATAGAATGAAGCTATCAATGATTTTGACATGAAAAGTTTCATCAGATTAGAACTGGAGGGGATGTTTTGTTTATGTCTTTGCTTACGTGAAGGATATTACAGTTTGCTATTTGCAATGTGAGCAAAGAAAGGAAATTGTTGATGCTAGGGAGTTAAAGTAATCAAAGAATGAAACCTTTTGGTTATGAAGATTAAATGTAAGCACATTGGCTAGAATATACCCCGTGCTCAATAAATGGTGGCTATTAATCTTTTATCATAAAGAGTAAATATTATTGGAGTAAGTTTGAATGTGTGTTGTTTGTGATAAAATGAAGCATGCCTTTTGTTATGCTTTTGCTTACCTCAATCTTAATAAAATAAATATGACTTGATTCTCAGGTCACACCAACTGAAAAATAAGATTATAGCCATAAAATAGCAGTTGACTGACACTCTTGCATCTCCTCTAGCCCAAGTCTAATCTACTACTTGTTTCTCCTAAATTGTTGTAATAATCACAAAGGGATGAGTCATGAGAAGTCCAAGGATTAACTAATTGTCTTGGATACCAGATGGTGTCTGTTTTCCTTCTTTGTTCCTTCAGAGATGCCTCTGTTATCACTATACCCAAAAGGGGGAGCTGTGGGATCATAGTTGCTACCTACCAAGAGCACCACTCCTACTTCTAGGGGTGATCAAGAGTGTTAATCCCCGCTTGAAATGCCTAACATTGAAAACAATGAGGCATCACAGTTGGTAGACTGACCATTGCCAACTACCACTGTAATTGCTGCATCTGTCATTGCTAATCCTGCCACCATATTTGCCAATGCCTTTTCCAATAACCTCAGTAATATTCCCAGCGTGCCTTGCTCTTAGTGTCCCAGGTGTGTTGAGGAGTAGCATTCACTTAGCTTTTATTTGTCCTTTCATTATCACCTTCTCCCTCTAGCAATCAATTGTGAGTTCAGTGAGGCTGGAGCTATGAGTAATGTGTCACTTTCACCATTACTGGCTTTACCAAATGCTCACTTTCCTTTTCTTAACTTTACTCCTTCTTTTAGGGAGATTGGGGGAATGCAGTGGTGGGTAGTGGTGATAGTGGGGTTTCTTAGCTTGCTATATAAATTAGTTTGTTTCCAGACTAAGCCATTCATATCAGGACTTTTCTAGCATTGACACTAAATAGGTCTCTGATATTTTGCAAAACCATTTGGTGCCAACACTAGACTTGTTTTTTTGTTTTGTTTTTTGTATATTCTGTATTATACCTGAGAGAAAAAAAAATGCAAGTGAATGGTTAATATCTAATTTGAGGGGGAAGGGAAAGAATCAGGGATGCTTTCCTTGTACAAATTTAAAACATCTGTAAATTAATTTAAAAAGTTACCTAGAGTGTAAGTCTAATTCTAAAATAACCCATGGAATCCTCATAAGCTTTCCTCAAACCTAAGGTCAAAAAAGCAATTTAAAAGTCAGATGCATGCTGGCCCACATTTCTAATTTACTAAATTTTAAAAGTGTTTCCTTTTTTTAGTACTTCTTTGAAATCATGCCAGAGTGTTAGCACAGGTTTAGTAATCATAATAATCAAGTGCTTATTTCCCAAAGATATTGTTTTGGATGTCAATTGGCAAAGATCCCATATGATGGTAATGATGATAATGGGCCTGCACCTGGTACATATTAGAAGCTTAATATTTTAAGAATTGGCATATGAGTGACTGATAATCACATTTTCATGAAGTACTACAAAATATATTATCATATATTACCTGATTTGATTCATAAAACAATCATGTAAGAAAAATAGGTACTAACAATCTCACTTCAATGATGAGGCCTAGAGTAATTAAGAGATTTGCCTAAAGACCCACAGCTAATAAAACAATTGTAAGTAAGGACTTTTGGCCCAGCCTCTGCTTTTTCTTTAATTCTTTTCTAAAGTGGCTTCTCTTTATTATTGAAATAAATATATGTTTTATGATAACTTGGTAGAAACTTTGCCATTGTGCTTTGGTGACTATCTCTGTCACTTCTGACTTAAAGATCTCATTTGATTACCCAGATTCTTCTCAAAGTATAATTCTTCAGAAACTAGTTAAAGTGAATCTGGATTTCTTTACAGGAGTGGTAAATTGTTCATTTACATGTTTTGATTGACAAGCATCAACTCTGCTACTTTGACAAGTACCAGTATTGACAAGCCAATTCTTAAACTATTGTTTAATGTCAACGGGTTTTTTCAATAGGTTAGTTTTTATTGCACTAAAAAAGAAAAAAGGAATAATTCAGTGTTTGTGAGGTTATCAAGAAACAGTGTACAAATCTATTTTTTCATCCACAGATATAGGTAGCTCTGTGATGGATAACACACTGGTCTTCTATTGTTTCATCCATAGAAAACCAAAGATCCCTAACGCATGTAAAATATTTAGCAAATATGTTAGTGACAGATATGCTTTTTAAAAATCTTTACCCACATCACAGGAAGAAACACTGTGGTTTTCTTAAAATACAAGTCAGCAAAAGTGAAAATTTATTTGCTGTTTCAAGACAAAGTCTAGATATAACAAAAGATTCAAGGAATTTTTTTTCTGTTTTAAAAAAATTGTTTTCCTGTGTTTTCCTTACTATTTAAATTGTTTTCCAAAAAATAATAGTTATCACCAAGAATCTTATGGAAATGCAGAACTCTGGATCTCACAATTAAAACTCATCCCTCAGAATTTGTATTTTAACAAGATTCTCCAAGCAGTTTCTTTTTCTTTTTCTTTCTTTCTTTCTTTCTTTCTTTCTTTCTTTCTTTCTTTCTTTCTTTCTTTCTTTCTTTCTTCTTTCTTTCTTTCTTTCTTTCTTTCTTTTTTGACTTATTTGACAGAGAGAGAGAGAGAACATGAAGAGGGAACTGCAGAGGGAGAGGGAGAAGCATGCTCCCCAGGGAGCAGGGAGCCTGATGTGGGGCTTGATCCCGGGATCCTTGGATCATGACCTGAGCAGAATGTAGATGCTTAACCAACTGATAACCAATTGAGCCACCCAGGTGCCCTTTTCCAAGCAGTTTCTTCACTAACAGTGTGAGAAATAATGATCTACACTCAGAGAAACCTTACAGATCATCAACAAGTAATCCATTCTCTTCAATATAGGGTTCTAAAATCAAGTATTCAATGAATTAATCAATTTCTAATTCTTTCAATAAATATGTTTAGCTTATGTTGTGATTAAAAAATACTCATAGTAATGGCTTTTATGGTACTTTCATATTAATGGGATAGAACTTGAAGAAAAAAGTGATAAATGTTTCAAAATAGAAAATACAAGTTGTGAAAGTTATGAAACTACACTAGAGCAATGATTCTAAAATTTGATATCTACTAGTCACCTAGAGAGCTTGTTAAAACACAGATTTTGGGGCCTCATCCCCATACCCCACACCACTAGAGCTTGTGATTCAGCAAATCTGTTTCTATTCAATAATTTGCATTTCTATCAAGCTTATCAGTAAGGCAGATGCTGCCAATCCAATGGCCTTGCTCTGCCCTGATTGTGTAGTCATCCCTACAGAAGTAAACACCAATTTGACCAGAACCTAAGAAAGTAACTAGTTCAATAGTGAGATAATGAGTAGCAGAGAGAGTTAACATGTGTGAAAACTCTGAGGTAAAAGAGGAAAGGGGGAAAAAAGAAGAAAATAAGGAAACCACTGAGAAAGGGAGAAAGTATGGAGGAAAAATTAACACTGGTTCAAGAAAGTAAGTCCAGTGCCCACCTGGAATGTGGAGACCTAAAAAAAAGAGATTTAACAAGTGGAGACAAGAACTCAACCAGGAAGAGTCTTGTAATCGATTAGACTGATTTTGTTTTTTAGCATAAAGACCTACATAAAAGTCTAAGGTATTCTAAGAATAAAAACTAAATAATCAGCTTTGTAGTTTTTAGACTTTTCTAATAGAAAATGCAGGGAATGGGACCAAATGTTCATTTAAAATGATCTGTCAAGAGAATAAGAGGTAAGAGTTGCTTAGTTTCAAGTGATGGTGGTAGTGGATAGAAAACACTGAAACTCAGATAGCTTTACTGAGTTATTTTTATTTTTTTATTTTATTTTATTTTTTTAAAGATTTTATTTATTTATTCATGAGAGACACAGAGAGAGCAAGAGGCAGAGACACAGGCAGAGGGAGAAGCAGGCTCCATGCAGGGAGCCAATGCAAGACTTGATCCCAGGACTCCAGAATCACACCCTGGGCCGAAGTCAGGCACCAAACTACTGAGCCACCCAGGGATTCCCCACTTTACTGAGTGTTAATTCACCTTGCTACACAACCATCATGGAGCAGTGGTAGACTTAAAGTCATGGTCTTAATTTCTTGTGTGAGTTCTTAGTCCTGGAGAAAGTAGAGCAAACATTATGCCAAAGTAAGTTGTATGTCTGTTTTGATCTGCCTGGGGGCTCTCTAAAGGACTGACACAGGAGCTTGTCTTTGTTTTGTCCAACTGGGAGTACTTCATTGGTGAAGAACCAAATTTAGGGAGGAAAGTCTTCAAAACAATTGAAGAAATGAATTGAGCCTCTGCCCTTGGGCAAAGGGTAAACTTTGTGACAAACCATAGACAACTGAAAGCCTTGGGGAAAAAATTGGGAACAAGATATTTTGTGATTAAGAGCTCTGAAAAACATCTTGATATATCAAGGCATTTGGAAAACCAACACAAATAAAAAGGGTAGACTGCATGCTCAGGAAAGACCTGAATTGTCATTACCCTTTCAACTCTGGCTGAAATTTAGTTTCAGTACAAGTAGGAAATGGAAAGGCTGAAGCAGAGTTGTGAATGGCCTTACAAAAACTTTGAAGGAATGTCTCCAAAGAGAGCCATCAGTAAAGAAAATTTTTATTTTCTAATTTTTTTCTTAGACCTAGAAATTTGAGAAAAATATATTAGACATACACAAAACATTCTAACAACAGAATACACATTCTTCTTAAGTGCATATGGAACATTTTCTAGAATAGATAACATGGCAGCCCACAAGTCTAAACAAATTCAAAAATGAAATCATACTAAGTGTCTTCTCTAATCCCCAAAATGCACCTTCATAAACTTAAAATAGAAATCATACAATGTATGTTCTCAGACCACTTTGGAATTAGATTAGAAATCAATAACAGACAAATAACTGGAAAATACCAAAATGTATAAATAATAGAAAACACATGGGTCAAAGAAGAAATTAAGACCAATTTAAAAATATTTGGACTAAATTTAAATGAAAGCACAGTTTATAAAAATTTGTGCAATGGTGAAAGTGCTTAGAGAATAATTTATAGCAGTAAGTTCAAGTATCCAAAAATGAGAAAGACTAAATCAAAAATATATTTCCACCTAAGGAAACTATAAAAAGAAGAGAAAGTTAAACTCAAAATAAGCAGAATAAAAATTAGAACAAAAATAAATGAAATTGAAAACAGGAGATCAATAGAGAAAAAATCAGTGAAGCCAAATACTGTGTCTTTGGGAAGATCAACAAAATTGATATACCTCTAGCCAGGATAACTAAGAAAAAAAGGGGACATGAATTACTAATATCAGAAATGAAAGAGAGAACATAATTACAGATGTCATGGAAATTTAAAAAATGGTAAAGGAATACAATAAAACACTCTATGTCCCCAAATTTGAAAACCTAGGTGAAATGGATCAGTTCCTTAGAAAGCATAATTTTCCAAACTCATGGAACAAAGCATCTGAATAGGATCATATCTATTAAATAAAACTAACCAACATTTGATAACTTTCTAAAGTAAAGTACCAAAATCACATGAATTTAATGGCAAATTCTACCAAACATTTAAGAAACCATACTGCTTCTCTATATCTTTTAGAGACTAGAAACAGGGAATACATCCTAATTCATTCTACGAAGTCAGCATTACTTTATACCAGAACTAGGCAAAGGTACTACAAGAAAACTACAGCCCAAGTTGGAAAAATCTTCAATGAAATATGAGCAAATTGAATTTAACAGTTTGTAAAGATAATTATACACCCTGACCAAGTGGGGTCTACCCCTAGTAAGCAACTCTGGTCCAACATTTGAAAATCAATCGGATCAATGTAATCCATCACATAAATAGGATAAAAACGGAAAAAAAATCACATAATATCAAAATATGCACAAAAATCATTTGATAAAATTCATATCCCATTCATGTTAAAACTCTCAGAAATCTAGGAAGAGAGGGAAAATTTCTCAACTCAATTTTTTAAAACCTACAAAAAAATTCCACAAAAACCCTTACAGCAAACACACATGGTAAGAAACTCAAACTTCTCCAACTCAGCTAAGGTACAAGGATGTCCCTTCTCACCACTACTTTCCACATATTGGAAGTCATAGGTAATGTAGTAAGACAAAAAAATAAAATATATGGATTGGGAAGAAAGAAAGAAAACTGTCTTGTTCTCAGATGACATGAGTATCTACGTAGAAAATCTGACAGTATCAACAAAAAAAAAATGTGGAAAAACAAGATGATAGCCAGAGGTTAACATACAAAATCCAATAATTTTTCTATACACAATCAACGAATGAATGTACTTTGAAATTAAAAATACAATACAATTTGCCTTACCCCCAAAATAAAATGCTTTGGTAGAAATCTAACAAAGTATGTGTAAGGTCTATATGAGGAAAAATACAAAACTTTGGCAGTTTCATATAAAACTAAACATACTCCTGCTATATTATCTAGCAATTGCACTCCTTGGTATTTACCCAAAGGAGCTGAAAACGTATGTCCATACCACAACTTACATATAGATATCTATAACAGCTTGATTCACAATTGCTGAAAGTTGGAAAACAGTAAGGATGTCCTTCACTAGGTGACTAGACAAACCAGCAAATCCAGAGAATGGAGTATTAATTGGCACTAAAGGAAATGAGCTATCAAGCCATAAAAAGACATGAAGAATTGTAAATGCCTTTTATAACATGTAAGAAACCAATCTAAAAAGACTACATAATGAATGCATGATTCCAACTATATGACATTTTGGATAAAGCAAAATTATTGAGAAATTAAAAAGATCAGTGGTTATCAGGGGCTAGGGAGAAGAAGAGGGATAAAATAGGCACAGCACAAAGAAGTTTTAGGGCAGCCAAAATACTGTGTGTGATGCCATAAGCATGGATCCATGTCATTACACATTTATTCAAACCTACAAAATATACACCATCATGAGTGAGCCACAATGTGAACTATGGAATTTGGGTGATCATGATGTGTCAATGTAGGTTCCTCAGTTGTAGCAAATGTACCACTCTGGTGGGATATATTCATAATGGGGGAGATTAGGAATGAGGGGAGAGATATGTGGAAAATATTTGTACCTTCTCAATTGTGCTTTGAACATGAAACTGCTTTAAAAATATGAAGTCTTAATAAAATAAAATTTTAAAAAGAATATTAGGGAATAATTCTATTTACAATAGCATCAACTTTAAAGTTACTAGGAATAAATTTAAGGAAGTGTAAGACTTATATACCGAAAACTACAAAACATTGTGGATAGAAATTAAAGAAGGCCTAATTGAACAGTGAGATACCATGTATTCATGAATTGTATTACTTAAAGCTTTTAAGATAGCAATGCTCCCCCAATGTAGTATAAAGATTCAGTGCCACCTGTATCAAAACTCCGATGACTTATTTTGATATTTACCTACTTTAAAACCTACTACAAATGTAATAAAAAATGTGTGGCACTATCAAAAGGATGAACACATAGATGAGTGGAATAGAACTCAGATTCTAGAAATAAGCTATAGATCTGTGGTCTACTGATTTCTGACAAAGGTATCAACATTATTCAGGGGAGAAAGAGCACCATCTTCATCAAATAATGCTCAAGTGGATATCCACATACAAAAGAATAAATTTGGACCCTGACCTCACACTATTACAGTTAACTGAAAATGAATCAAAGATCTAATTATGAGAGCTAAATCTATAAAACTCTTAGAATATATATGGGCATTTCTCATACTTGTATTTGGCCATAGTTTACTATATCTGACATCAAAACCATAAGCCACAAAGTAACAACTAGATGAATTGGACTTTATCAAACTAAAAGTTTACAGATGAAAGCCCACCATAAAAACAATTAAAATACTACCCATGGAGTGAGAGAACATATTTTCACATCACAAATCTCATAAAAAGTATAATATCCGAAAAACAATAAAGAACTCTCATGCAAAAAAGGGAAAACAACTTAATTAAAAACGAGCAAAGTATTTGAATTGACATTTCTCCAAAAATGATGTATGCATAGCAATAAGCACAAAAGACAATGTCATTAGGGAAATGCAAATGAAAACCACAATGAGGAACACCTGGGTGGCTCAATGGTTGGGTGTCTGCCTTTGGCTCAAGTCATGATCCCAGGGTCCTGGGATCCCATGGGGAGCCTGTTATTTCTCCCTCTGCCTATGTCTCTGCCTCTCTGTGTCTCTCATTAATAAATAAATAAAAATTGAGAGGAAAGAAGAAAGAAGAAAAGAAAGAAAAGAAAAAGAAAGAAAGAAGAAAGAAAGAAAGAAAGAAAGAAAGAAAGAAAGAAAGAAAGAAAGAAAGAAAGAAAGAAAGAAAGAAAACCACAATGAGATAGCACTTCATAGTCACTGGGATGGACATAATCACAAACCAGAAATGGCAATTTTTGGAGAGAGTATATAGAAATTGGAACCCTGTTACTCTGCTGGTTTAAATGGAAAATGGAGTGGCTGCTATTGAAAATAATTTGGTGGTTCCTCAAAAAATTAAGTATAGAATTATCATATGACCCAGCAATTTCACTACTAAGTATACATTCAAAAGAAGAGAGAACAGATGTTCAAATGTCCAAACCTTGTTCAAAAATGACTATTGTAGGACTATTCACAATACATAAAATGTAAGAACAAACCAAACTGATCAATAGAAACCAAAAGTGGAATATCCATACAATGGAATATTCTTCCAGTAATGAAGTATGGATAATACGCTATTATATCGGTAAACCTTGAAAATTTTATGCTAAGTAAATGAAAACAGATCCCAAAGGCCACATATTATATGATTCCATTTATATTTAAAAGATTTATTTATTTTGAGAGAGAGAATGCACAAGCAAGGGGGGAGGGACAGAAAGGGAGGGTGAAGGAGAGACACAATCTCACATGGACTCCATGCTGTGTGGAGCCCAATGATTGGGGTTCAATCCCATTACCATGAGATCATGACCTGAGCCAAAATCAGCCTGGTGCTTAACTGACCAAGCCACCGAGGCACCCCAAAATGGTAATGTTTCTTATTAAGTATCTTTTACTACAATATAAAAGAATGGACAGGGTTACTCTATATTCAGAAGCCAGATTTTCAGGAAATACAAAAATGAGACATGAAGATGATGCCCAGTTTCATCTTGAAAAAATGAATAATGACCCCATTAAGGGATCAAGAATATCTTTACAGGGAAAAGGAAAAATCAGCTTGAGTTTGAAATCTTAAGGCTGAAACTTTGATAAAATAAATAGACGTGATAAGAAATCAGTGGGACATGCAGATTTGCAGCTGAGGTGGCAGATTTGGACTACAGAGAGATTAGGGAATTATAAAATGGTAATTGCAGACATTAGAGTGAATGAAATAATCAAGAATATAGCGCCCTAAGAACACCACTTAAATGTTAGATAGAGGAGAATAAATGGCAGAATTTTATTGGTAGATAGATTCAGAATAATAGGAAAATGAAGAGCTTAAGATTGATTGAAAGGAGATATAGTGATTTAATGAAAGAGAAGTAGTCAAATGTATTGATTGCTAATTAGGCCTCAGATATGGCCTAAGAACAGAGTCATGCCATTTAGATTAATCAATATGCAGTCATTGTTGATCGACTTTTTAAAGAAAGCAGAGATCGGAAATCTGATTGGAATGGTTTTGAAGAATGTGTTGAGTTTAGGGCAGAAATGGAGGTAGTGATAATATATAACTCAATTGAGAACTTTGTGGAAGATTCATGAGATTAGAGCTGTACTTGGGATAAATGCAGTGTTGGTGAAAGAATTTTCTTGTTTTTGGGGGGGTTTGGAATGGAGACAAATATATTTTTAAAAATAGTTAAGAGCAACTGATGAATTATTGAAAACCATATCTGAAACTAATGATGTACTTACTATATGTTGGAAAATTGAATTTAATTTTTTTTAGAAGGATGTAAAAAATAGTTAAGTAGCAGATTTCCATGGAGGGAAACTGTCATAAAGTCAATGCTTCTTAGAGGTTGGGAAGTGAAGACTGATTATATAAAACATATTAATAATAAAAGGGCTGGGGCAGCCCTAGTGGCCCAGCGGTTTAGCGCCGCCTTCAGCCTAGGGCCTGATCCTGGAGACCCAGGATCAAGTCCCATGTCAGGCTCCCTGCATGGAGCCTGCTTCTCCCTCTGCCTCTCTCTCTTTCTCTCTCTGTCTCCATGTGTATGTGTGTGTGTTTCTCATGAATAAATAAATTAAAAAAAATAATAATAATAATAAAAGGGCTAAAGAACAAAATCACATAGTACCACGAATTTATTATTTCAGGGACACATAGCTATTTTTCTAGGAATATATAATGTAATATTTAATAAATATATAAGAGCTAACATAGATTTTATTATATATTAGACTAGAATCTCATTTCACTAATGGAAAAATTTTAAATCTGTTAAATATACACTTTTTTATTCCTCCTTAGAATGAATAATTGATATTAATACCTCAGCATCCACTTGCATATACTTTATGGAACTCAGGAAGTATGTTTACCAGAATTTTAATCAAATCATTTCATGCTCACAGACAGTATCCAAACACTTCCATTTAAACCCAAATCTAGCAATGCTTATAAAACCTATTACTTATGTATTTAATGAGTGTTTTTGCTTTTTATGATGCCGAACTTGGAATTTTATTCTAAACATGATCTTCTTTGTATTCCAGATATTATTAATGAGAAGGAAAAAAATAAAACAAAAAAGAAGTAACTACTTTTCTTAAGATATAGTTTATGTACATAATTAGAAATCAAAACACATACTTTTAATCTGACATATAATGTACACCATCTGTGAGAAATACAGAAGAGGTGAGAAAGCATACATTATTTACTTCTGCAAGGGTTGCATTTCCTAATGTGATATAATTTATTTGGCTTAGAAAAATGTTTAAAATACATTTTTATAAATATTTAAACATTATATTTACTGAATTTAAAGAATTTTATATTAAATAATGTCATTTTTAGTACCAGATGAAGTTAAAGAGTCACTAATTTTAAGTGACTTTAAAAATGCTCACTTCAGCAGCACATATACTAAAATTAAACTACCAAAAAGATAGCAGAATCAGTATATGCAGTTTTTCAAGACAAAATATTGTGAACAAAGAAACTGTTTATTCCACAATTATGGAAACTCCTTTTGATACTAGTACAGAGCATAGACTGTAAAATTTAATGGTTGAGAGCATAGATTTTGATTTCAGACAGACCTGAGTTTCAGACAGTCCTGTATACAGTCATGGCTCTATACACTAAGTGATTGATCTGGGGAAAATTATATATCTCAATAAATCCCTTTCCTCATTTTTAAAATGGGTAACAATTCTATCTATTTTATACTTTTACTTTACACAAAAAGATAGATGAAATATTTAGGGTAGTATATAGAAAAAAATTAAGGTGTAGTTTATTATTTTTATTAGAATGCTTAACTTTTGCCAAAAATTAAGTACTTTTGTTAGACTAAAGAAAACAGCATGTAAACTTGTAGAAAAAAAATGAGAAAGAAAATTGATTATGGTGGTTGTCTCCATAGAATAAGTCTTATAAGACAAGTAACCTACTTCAGTTATTCCTTCTGACTCATCCAGTATGCACGATGATCAAACTGGCTTTCTTTAGATCTCTTTACCTTCATTTACTCTCAACCTAGCTATGGTATTTCATCAGATACTTAGCCTGATTGTTACCTTGTATAAACTAGAAACATTTTAAAAAGAAAGAAATTCTTATGTAGGATTTCAATAGAACATTCCCTTTATTAGAGTAATTGGGTGCTAATGGGCTTCCATATTTTTTCTAATAATAACTAGTTTGCTCCTCTGCCTCAAAGTCAAGAAGTAGAAAATTATTTGCAACCACGGCTGAAAAATTCTGTGTGTATTTAAATGTCTGTGTGTGTGTGTGTGTGTGTGTGTGTGTGTATAACCTAATGGTCTGCTAAATTCAATATTGAGTAATAAAATTAAGAGCTAGAAGGAATCTTCAAGCTACCTTAGGTTAATTTATTTAAGAGTCAAAAACTAATCCCAAATATTATTTAATATTGTATAGTAAAATTAAGAGCTAGAAGGAATCTTCAAACCATTTTAAGTTAATTTCTTTATTTAAGAGACAAAGACTAATCCAAATATTATAAAAGAATACTTCTAGGTCACACAAGTAATTAGTGGCATAGGCAAAATTAGAACTAAAATCACATTGTAAACCAGTTTTAATCTATGACATTATGCTTGACTCATTTTTTTTTTAATGATCAACAAATATTTATTGAAAAAAAAAAACAAAAAAAAACCCAAATATTTATTGAGAACCTACTATAATATTACACCCCTATCTGAAGTCCTTGGATCTACATAAATCTTGGGATTTGGGATTATTTTAGGTACATTTGCATATATCCTATAATATGTGAAATTCCCAGCATAATCTGATACAGTATCTTTCATTTTAAAAATGTATATTTCTGTAGTGAAATACAAGATTATTCACATTGAGTGGGATAAACTAGATATAGCCACACATCAAGTTTAGGTCAAACTTGACTACCAAAGAAATGATTAAAAATATATATATTTTTTGTTTTACAACTATTTGGGTTTGAGATGGCAGCTAAAGCATGGTGTGAACACTAAATAGTTTCTAATCACTTATAAGATCTGGAAAAAAAAAAGCAAGAATGACCACAAGCACCACTTCTTTTCAACTTAATCATGAATGTTCAAGCGATGTAATAAAACAAGAAAATGAAATAAAAGACTTTTTTTTTTTTGTAAAGAGAGAAGTAAAAAATTGTATTCACAATGCAATTTTGTATATAGAAAATTTTACAGTATTAACAAGACAAACAATGTCTCAGACATAATAACACTTTTTAAAAAAGATTTTATTTATTTATTCATGAGACAGAGAGAGAGAGAGAGAGGTAGAGACACAGGCAGAGGGAGAAGCAGGCTGCATTCAGGAAAGCCTGATGTGGGACTCAATCCTGGGTCTCCAGGAGCAGGCTCTGGACCCAAGGTGGCACTAAACCACTGAGCCACCTGGGGTGCCCAATAACACTTTTTAAATATGCATTTTTTTTATATACCGCAGCTAACAGATCATGAAATTATTTCAACCATAGTAAAATAATGTATGTAAGAATAAATTTAACAAAAGAGCAGAGTTAGACATCAAAATCTATAAAACATTGCTGAAATAATATCAAATATGAAATAAAAAAATAAATATATATACCTGGATTGAAAGATGAAAACTGGGGCGAGATATCAACTCTGTATAAATTTATCTGTTGACTTAATACAATTCCTATCAAAATCGCAAATGATGTATCAAAAAATAATAGGCTGATCCAAAATTCATATGAAATTTCAAAATTGAATTGATTACATTAATGAATTTAAAATCTTACTGCAATGTAAGATTGCAATGTAATCAATTTGGTACTGGCATGAGTATAAACATATATATCAATGGTACAGTATTGAAATGTAGAAATAAATGCTTTAATTTATGGTTACTTTATTCGGTCAAATATGCCAAGGCAATTCAATAGAAAAGGGCAATTTTTTTCAACAAATGATTCTCTAACAGTTGCATATCCATATGTGAAGACTAATATAGCACATTACCTCATGTCATGCACAAAAATTAATTAAAACCAGACTATTGTGCAACAACAACAAAAAAAAGAGTTATCACAGGTCTGAGATTGCTATCCTTAGAAAGGCATGCTTGCAAAATTGAATCAGTAATCAAAAAACTCTCAACAAATAAAGTTCAGGACCAGAAGGATTCACAGGTGAATTACATCAAACATTTAAGGAAGAGTTGATACCTCTTCTTCTTAAAATATACCAAAACAATACAAAACAAAATTGCCACAACAAAAAAATGAACCAAAAAAACCCCCCAAACAAACAAGAAGGAAAGCTTCCAAAGTCATTCCACAAGGCTAGCATTACCCTAATACCAAAACCAGACAAATACACTATAAAAAAAGAAAATTACAGCCTCTATCTCTGACAATCACAGATGTAAAAATCCTCAACAAAACATTAGCAAATTTAATTTAACAAAAGATCATTCACCAGATCAAATGAGATTTATTCCAAGGATCCAGGAATGATTTAATAGTCACAAATCAATCAGTGTAATATGCCCCATTAACAAAATAAATGATAAAAACCATATGATCATTTCAATAAATGGTGAAAAAACTTTTGACAAAATTCAACATCTGTTCATGATAAAAACTCTCCACACAGTGGGCTTATAGGAAATTTACCTCAACTTAATAAAGACCATATATGACAAACCCATAGCTAACATCATTCTCAATAGTGAAAATCTGAAAACTTTCCCCTAAGGTCAAGAACAAGACAAGGATGCCCGCTTTCATAAATTTTATTCAATAGAGTAGTGGAGGCCCTAGCCATAGCAATCAGGCAAGAAAATAAATTTTAAAAAATATCTAAATTGGTAAGTAAGAAGTAAAATTGTCCCTATTTCCAGATGGCATGATACTATACATAGAAAACTTAAAGATTCCACTGCTCAAAAAAACTATCAGAATAATTGAATTAGGGGGGATGGGGCAAGCTGGTGGAGAGTAGGTTCCCCAAGTCACCTGTCTCCATCAACTTACCTATACAACTTTCAATCATCCTGAAAACCTACGAATTCGGCCTGAGATTTAAAGAGAGAACAGCTGGAATGCTACAGAGAGAACAGTTTGTGCTTCTAACAAGGTAGGAAGCTGGGAAAAAATTATAAATGAATGAATGAATGAATGAACGAATCAAGTCAGGGATGGGCCGCCTGCAGGGAGCCGGGCTAAGACTAGGCAGCAGAAGCCTCCAAGACAGGAAAGCCCAGTCCTGGAGAAGCAAGAACTTTTAAAAATCCGCACCAGATATTTCCCAGAGGGAAAGGTGCTCGCAGGAAACTCGGGCGGTTCCCAGAGGGGCAGTGGAGCCCCCAGGTTCCTGGAGTCACTAACAGAGGAGATGCGCCCTGGGGGAGAGTGCACCATACATCGCAGGCCGAGCTCGGTAAAGGACTGGAGCCATGCACGCCCAGTGGGGCATCGGGAGCAGCTCAGGCGGTGGATTGAGGGGCCCAGGACGTGATTCCAGCAGTGCAGGCCTGGATCCCAGGGCGCTGGGAGACACAGCCCCCGATCCTGTGCTCCTCTCAGGACAGGTGGAGGCGGGGAGGGCACAGGACAGCGAGGACACTCCTGCTGTTGGGAAGCCCCAAACTGTGCAGGTCAGCATCCCCCGCCACCAGAGCATCCAGGCCAGTGTGGACTGGGAACTGTGGTAGTTACTGTGGGAGTTGACTCCAGAGCTAGAGAGCTGGCCGCCGCCAGTGTGGTCGTTCCTCTTGGTGTCCCCCTGTGCCTGGAACAGTGTGAGGCCGCCAGGGAACAGAGGCCTCACAGGACAAAAAGCTCACACTGAGCCGTGCACCTGGCAGGGGGTGCGGCAGCTCCCCCAGGTGCATACACCTGAGAATCGGCACAACAGGCCCCTCCCCCAGAAACCCAGCTGGAGGGACAGGGGAAGAGCAAGTTCTCGACAGAGCAGACCTGGAAAGCTACAGGGGAAGTCGAGGGATTTACAATATATAGAACCAGACGATACCCCTCGTTTTTTTTTTTTTTTCTTTTATTTGGTTTTTTGTTTTTTCTTTTTTTTCTCATTTTTTTCTTCCTTTTTCCAGTATGTTTTTAGCCACTCTACACTGACCAAAATGACTAGAAAGAACTCACCACAAAAGAAAGAATCAGAAACAATATTATCTCCCACAGAGTTACAGAATTTGGATTACAGTTCAATGTCAGAAAGCCAATTCAGAAGCACAATTATTAAGCTACTTGTGGTTCTGGAAAAAAGCATAAAGGACTCAAGAGACTTCATGACTGCAGAATTTAGATCTAATCAGGCTGAAATTAAAAATCAATTAAATGAGATGCATTCCAAACTGGAGGTCCTAACAATGAGGGTTAATAAGGTAGAATTAAGAGTGAGTGACATAGAAGAAAAGTTGATGGCAAGGAAGGAAGCTGAGGAAAAAAGAGAAAAACATTTAAGAGACCATGGGGAAAGGTTAAGGGAAATAAATGACAGCCACAGAAGGAAAAATCTACGCTTAATTGGGGTTCCAGAGGTGCCAAAAGGGACAGAAGACCAGAAAGCATGTTTGAACAAATCACAGCTGAGAACTTAGCCTTAACTTGGGGACAGAAACAGGCATTCAGATCCAGGAGATAGAGAGATTCCTCCCTAAAATCAATAAAAACCGTTCAACACCTGGGCATTTAATAGTGAAACTTACAAATTCCAAAGATAAAGAGAATATCCTTAAAGCAGCAAGAGACAAGAGATCCCTAAAATATATGGGGAGAAATTTTAGATTAACAGCAGACCTCTCCACAGAGACCTGGCAGGCCAGAAAGAGCTGGCAGGATATATTCAGGGTCCTAAGTGAGAAGAACATGCAGCCAAGAATACTTTATCCAGCAAGGCTCTCATTCAAAATGGAAGGAGAGATAAAGAGCTTCCAAGACAGGCAGGAACTGAAAGAATATGTGACCACCAAACCTGCTCTGCAATATTAAGGGGAACCGTGTAAAAGAAAGAGAGTGCCCAAAGAAATAAGCCACAAAAACAGGGACTGAATAGGTATTATGATGACACTAAATTCTTATCTTTCAATAGTAACTCTGAACATGAATGGGCTTAATGACCCCATCAAAATACAGGGTTTCAGACTGGATAAGAAAGCAAGACCCATCTATTTATGTCTATAAGAGACTCATTTTAGACCTAAGGACACCTCCAGCCCGAAAATGAAAGGTTGGAGAACCATTTACCATTCAAATGGTCCTCAAAAGAAAGCAGGGCTAGCTATCCTCATATCAGATAAACTAAAATTTACCCCGAAGACTGTAGTGAGAGATAAAGAGGGACACTATATCATACTTAAGGGATCTATCCAACAAGAGGACTTAACAATCCTCCATATATATATGCCCCGAATGTGGGAGCTGCCAAATATATAAATCAATTAATAAACAAAGTGAAGAAATACTTAGATAATAATACACTTATACTTGGTGACTTCAATCTAGCTCTTTCTATACTCAATAGGTCTTCTAAGCACAACATCTCCAAAGAAACAAGAGCTTTAAACGATACACTGGACCACATGGATTTCACAGATATCTACAGAACTTTACATCCAAACTCAACTGAATACACATTCGTCTCAAGTGCACATGGAACTTTCTCCAAAATAGACTACATACTGGGTCACAAATTGGATCTGAACCGATACCAAAAGATTGGGATCATCTCCTGCATATCCTCAGACCATAATGCCTTGAAATTAGAACTAAATCACAACAAGAAGTTTGGAAGGACCTTAAACATGTGAAGGTTAAGGACCATCCTGCTAAAAGATGAAAGGGTCAACCAGGAAATTAAGGAAGAATTAAAAAGATTCATGGAAACTAATGAGAATGAAGATACAACTGTTCAAAATCTTTGGGATGCAGCAAAAACAGTCCTAAGGGGGAAATACATCGCAATACAAGCGTCCATTCAAAAACTGGAAAGAAATCAAATATAAAAGCTAACCTTACACACAAAGGAGCTGGAGAAAAAACAGCAAATAGATCCTACACCCAGCAGAAGAAGAGAGTTAATTAAGATTTGAGCAGAACTCAACGAAATCGAAACCAGAACTGTGGAACAGATCAACAGAACCAGGAGTTGGTTCTTTGAAAGAATTAATAAGATAGATAAACCATTAGCCAGCCTTATTAAAAAGAAGAGAGAGAAGACTCAAGTTAATAAAATCATGAATGAGAAAGGAGAGATCACTACCAACACCAAGGAAATCCAAACGATTTTAAAAACATATTATGAACAGCTATATGCCAATAAATTAGGCAATCTGGAAGAAATGGACACGTTCCTGGAAAGCCACAAACTACCAAAACTGGAACAGGAAGAAATAGAAAACCTGAACAGGCCAATAACCAGGGAGGAAATTGAAGCAATCATCAAAAACCTCCCAAGACACAAAAGTCCAGGGCCAGATGGCTTCCCAGGGGAATTCTATCAAACGTTTATAGAAGAAACCATACCTATTCTCCTAAAGCTGTTTGGAAAGATAGAAAGAGATGGAGTACTTCCAAATTTGTTCTATGAGGCCAGCATCACCTTAATTCCAAAACCAGACAAAGACCCCACCAAAAAGGAGAATTACAGACCAATATCCCTGATGAACATGGATGCAAAAATTCTCCATAAGATACTGGCCAATAGGAGCCAACAATACATTAAGAAAATTAATCACCATGACCAAGTAGGATTTATCCCCAGGACACAAGGCTGGTTCAACACCCGTAAAACAATCAATGTGATTCATTATATCAGCAAGAGAAAAACCAAGAACCATATGATCCTCTCATTAGATGCAGAGAAAGCATTTGACAAAATACAGCATCCATTCCTGATCAAAACTCTTCAGAGTGTAGGGATAGAGGGAACATTCCTGGACATCTTAAAAGCCATCTACGAAAAGCCCACAGCAAATATCATTCTCAATGGGGAAGCACTGGGAGCCTTTCCCCTAAGATCAGGAACAAGACAGGGATGTCCACTCTCACCACTGCTATTCAACATAGTACTGGAAGTCCTAGCCTCAGCAATCAGACAACAAAAAGACATTAAAGGCATTCAAATTGGCAAAGAAGTCAAACTCTCCCTCCTCGCCGATGACATGATACTCTACATAGAAAACCCAAAAGCCTCCACCCCAAGATTGCTAGAACTCATACAGCAATTTGGTAGCATGGCAGGACACAAAATCAATGCCCAGAAATCAGTGGCATTTCTATACACTAACAATGAGACTGAAGAAAGAGAAATTAAGGAGTCAATCCCATTTACAATTGCACCCAAAAGCATAAGAGACCTAGGAATAAACCTAACCAAAGATGTAAAGGATCTATACCGTCAAAACTATAGAACACTTCTGAAAGAAATTGAGGAAGACACAAAGAGTTGGAAAAATATTCCATGCTCATGGATTGGCAGAATTAATGTTGGGAAAATGTCAATGTTACCCAGGGCAATGTACATGTTTAATCCAATCCCTATCAAAATACCATGGACTTTCTTCAGAGAGTTAGAACAAACTATTTTAAGATTTGTGTGGAATCAGAAAAGACCCCGAATAGCCAGGGGAATTTTAAAAAAGAAAACCATATCTGGGGGTATCACAATGCCAGATTTCAGGTTGTACTACGAAGCTGTGGTCATCAAGACAGTGTGGTACTGGCACAAAAACAGACACATAGATCAATGGAACAGAATAGAGAACCCAGAAGTGGACCCTGAACTTTATGGTCAACTAATATTAGATAAAGGAGGAAAGACTATCCATTGGAAACAAGACAGTCTCTTCAATAAATGGTGCTGGGAAAATTGGACATCCACATGCAGAAGAATGAAACTGGACCACTCTCTTTCACCATACACAAAGATAAACTCAAAACAGATGAAAGATCTAAATGTGAGACAAGATTCCATCAAAATCCTAGGGGAGAACACAGGCAACACCCTTTTTGAACTCGACCACAGTAACTTCTTGCAAGATACATCCACGAAGGCAAAAGAAACAAAAGCAAAAATGAACTATTGGGACTTCATCAAGATAAGAAGCTTTTGCACAGCAAAGGATACAGTCAACAAAACTAAAAGACAACCTACAGAATGGGAGAAGATATTTGCAAATGATGTAGCAGATAAAGGGCTAGTTTCCAAGATCTATAAAGAACTTCTTAAACTCAACACCAAAGAAACAAACAATCCAATCATGAAATGGGCAAAAGACATGAAGAGAAATCTCACAGAGGAAGACATAGACATGGCCAACATGCACATGAGAAAATGCTCCACATCACTTGTCATCAGGGAAACACAAATCAAAACCACAGTGAGATACCACCTCACACCAGTGAGAATGGGGAACATTAACAAGGCAGGAAATGTTGGAGAGGATGCGGAGAAAAGGGAACTCTCTTGCACTGTTGGTGGGAATGTGAACTGGTGCAGCTACTCTGGAAAACTGTGTGGAAGTTCCTCAAAGAGTTAAAAATAGACCTGCCCTACGACCCAGCAATTGCACTGTTGGGGATTTACCCCAAAGATACAGATGCAATGAAATGCCGGGACACCTGCACCCCGATGTTTCTAGCAGCAATGTCCACAATAGCCAAACTGTGGAAGGAGCCTCGGTGTCCATCGAAAGATGAATGGATAAAGATGTGGTTTATGTATACAATGGAATATTACTCAGCCATTAGAAACGACAAATACCCACCATTTGCTTCAACGTGGATGGAACTGGAGGGTATTATGCTGAGTGAAGTAAGTCAATCGGAGAAGGACAAACATCATATGGTCTCATTCATTTGGGGAATATAAATAATAGTGAAAGGGAATATAAGGGAAGGGAGAAGAAATGTGTGGGAAATATCAGAAAGGGAGACAGAACATAAATACTCCTAACTCTGAGAAGTGCACTAGGGGTGGTGGAAGGGGAGGTGGGCGGGGGTGGGGGTGAATGGGTGACGTTCTGAGGGGTGCACTTGACGGGATGAGCACTGGGTGTTATTCCGTATGTTGGTAAATTAAACACCAATAAAAAATAAATTTATTAAAAATTTAAAAAAAAGAAAAGGAAAAAAAACTACTATAAAATAAATAAGTAAGTAAATAAATAAATAAATAAATAAAGTAAAGCAATATTAAGAGCTCCAGGCCCCCATATTTGCTAATCTAGAGACATGGACCAATTCCTTAGAAGGCACAGCTGTCAAAACATACACAGGAAGAAACAATCTGGATAGGCCTCTATCTCCTAAAGAAGTATAACCAAAAATTATCTCCTCTCTTGATATATTAACTTGAAGTGTTTTTTTTTTGTTTATAATATATAACTGTAGCTTATTACTGTCTGCATTCAAGAGATATTATGCCACTTCACATAGACTACAACAACCTTGAAATACCACATTTCCATCGTTTTCCTCTTGATCTTTGTCATCTGCTGTCAAACATCTTAAATTTATATGTTATTCATTGTACACTACATTTTTGTTGAAACACTCAATTACCTTTTTAAAATTAACCTAAGTATGTAGAACTCTTTATCCATATAATTGCCAATAGCACTTCTCTTATTTCATCTTTATAGATTCTAATTTCCCCCTGGTTTCATTTTTCTTCTGCCTAAAGAACTTACTTTAACATTTTGGTAGTGCAGATTTCCTGGTAAATGCTCTTTGCTTTTGGATGCTGAAAAAACCTGGATTTTACAATAGAGTAGAGATATTCTCACTTGGGTACAGAATTGTCTTTATCCAAATACTTTAAGACATTGCTCCATTGTGTTCTTGCTTGCACTGCTTCTGATAAAATCTGTTGTCATTTTTAAGTTTGTGTGTCCAAGGGCTGTCTGTTTTTCATTTTGAATACTTTTTATTGTTGTCTTTAAGTTATCTGCAATATCTAAACTGCCATTAATCTCATCTAGCCTATTTTGAATTTCAGATCCTATAGTCTTTACCTCTAGAATTTCAATGTCCCTCTATAAATATCTCTAGGTCTCTAAATTTCTAACACCTAAAATGCAGTTACAGTAACTATTTATAATCCTTTTCTGATAGTTCTGGCATCTTTTTCAGTTGTGGATTAGTTTACTATTCTCTAAATTTTTGGTAATGCATTCCTGCTTCTTTGCATGCCTGGTACTTTTTTACTGATGCCAGTTCTTGTTGATTTTATACTCTTGGGTTCTAGCTATTTTTATGTTCCTATAAATGTTCTTCAGCTTTGTTCTGGGATGCAGGTTAAATTACTTGGAAATGGTCTGATCCTTTTAACTTTATTTTATGGTTGATTAGTTCTGACCAGCATCTTGTTTAGACTAGGACTAATTATCACTCACTTCTGATGCAAGACCATGGAGCTATGCTACCCTATGTTTCAATAAACAATAAGGTATTCAGTTTAACTAATGGGAATGGACTATATACCCAGTCTTCTGTGAATTCCTAGTACTATCCTTTCCTATTCTTTTGGCTCCTTCTTTTCTAAGATGTGAGGTGTTCTTTGTTTTTTTATTTTTCCACAGACATATTCTGATCAGTACTCTATTGATTACTAAAGAGAAACCCTATGTGGATATGTGGAATTCTTGCTCTCTGCAGTTGTCTGCTCTTTGTTACTTTGTCTGTAAACTTTAGTTGTTATGGTTTCTCTGGATTCTAACATCAATCTCTCCAACCTATGTAATCTCTTCACTTGATCTTGGCTAAAAGGCCGAGAAACTATCCTATGTAAGCTCTTATGTTCCATATCCCTGTGTCATGCCATGGAAACTATCAATAGGCAATAAGCTACGAGAATGGTAGGTCTTAAATTGTCTCATATTTCTCAGAGATCATTGTTCTTCACTCTCTGATGTCCAACATCTTCTAAACTGTTAGTTAAATATTTTCTTTTTCCCACTTGGCAGGAAAAATTGAACCTCTTTATGTGCCAGAAACAGTATTCATACAAATGTCAAACTTCTGAAGTTACTCTTTGAAGACCTTTAAAGTTTATTAGTTTCTACCAGTCTTTTTTTTGCTCCTTTCTCTATATTCTTTTAAATATTTCAATGACTTAATTTTACACCTACAATTATCTTATTTACTCAAACTGTGAATTTTTTTCTTTTTTTTTAGTAATTGCTATAATGAAATGCTATGTAATAGAAATATAGTGTAACCCTGACAGAGAATTTAAATTTTTCTGGTATTTACATTAAAAACAGTGTAAGAAAGAGGTGAACTTAATTTTAGTATACTTTATGTAACTCAATCATACAAGATACAATCTTTTCAAATCATTTAAAATACCCTTTATTCATTTTAATACACGTGAAATTATTAATATTTTCCCATATTTCATTCTCAGTTGTTGAGATCAGTTGTCAATTTTATCCTTATTTCAAAAAAAAATTTTAAATTTTATCCTTATATCTATTTAAATACCAAAACATAGTTGGAAATATATGGTTTGTATTTCTATTTCATAAAATTTACAATAAAAAATGTAGATTAATAGAACCAAAATTTTCTAAATATATGTAAGGATTTTCCAATAACTAAATTAAATACAAAAAATTATTTCCCTTTAATACATCAATACAGATAAAACTAGTTTATCTAATTTTATAAGAATTGAATTGACTTTGAAGAAAAGCACTGAAGTTTGAAAATACACTTTTGCAAGTTAAGTAAATTTGCTAATGCTTATGTCAACTTAGTAAACATAATCAAGTAGTATTGCCTATATATATATATATATATAAGAAAAGCTATGAAGCAGAGAAGGCCATCAATAAAACAAAAAGGCAACCTACTGAATGGGAGAAAATATTCACAAATCATACATCTGATAAGGGGTTAGTATCCAAAATATATAAAGAATTTGTACAACTTAATAGCAAAAAAATAAACAAGTGATTAGAAAATGGGCAAAGGATCCGAATACATATTTTTCCAAAGAAGAATGGCCAAGACGTACATGAAAAGATGCTCAACATCATTAATCATCAGGGAAATGCAAATCAAAACCACAATGAATTATCACTTCACATCTGTTAGAATGGCTATGATCTAAAAACACAAGAAACAACAAGTGTTGGTGTAGATATGGAGAAAAGGGAACTCTTGTGCACTGTTGGTAGAAATGTAGGTTTTTATAGCCACTATGAAAAAAAAGAATAGAAAGTCCTCACAAACATCAAAAATAAAACTACCACATTACCCAATAATTATACTAGGTATTTATTTGAGGCAGATGAAAATACTAACTTGAAAAGATATATGTACCCCCATATTGTCTGCAGCATTATTTATAATAGCCAAGGTATGGAACAACCTAAGTATCCACTGATGGATAAATGGATAAGGAAAATGTAGTATATATACACAGTAAAGTATTTTTCATATATTAAAAAAATAAAATCTTGTCATTTGAAATAACATGGATGGACACTGAAAGCATAAGGTTAAATTAAATAAGTCATACAGGGAAAGATTAAACTACGTGTGATCTTACTTATACATGGAATCTCAAACAAACCAAAAACAAAAATATTGTGCTCAGAGATACAGAGAACAGAATGGTGGTTACCAGAGGTGGGGGGTGGCTGGAATGGATAAAGGGGGTTTAAGGGCACAAAACTATAAAATAAATAAGCCTTTGGGATTTAAAGAACAGCATAGTGACTATAGTTAATACTGTATTGCATAATTGAAACTTGCTAAGAGAGTAGATAATAAAAGATCTTATCACAAGGGAAAAATTTAAATATGCATGGTAACAGATTTTAGCTAGAATTATTATGGTTATCATTTCACAATATATGCAAATATTTAATCATTACATTTTAAACCTGAAACTAATATAATGCTATATATGTTACACCTCAATAAAAAACTATGAAATGCTGAATTTATCATGATGCAACACTTTTCAGCTTTTGTATATTTTGCACTATATGCACATGTGGGTATAACACTGAATTTCAACTAAAATCATCTGTATGTTTATTCATGTTGGAAAAAAATCTGTAAAAGTATAATACATTCTTATTTTGAAAAATTTCAATTTCAACATACATTTCATATCTGTCTATTTAGATAACAAATAAGTTTTCCTTTTCTTGAACTTCAAATTGAGCTCATTCATATGCAGTGTGATATCTGTGAAAAAAAACACACTGCCATTTTTTGTCTTTATTATTAAATATTTGGCAGACATTCCTTGGTTTCAAAAAAATCTGCAATTGGAATTAACAGTACAGTAAATCTTTAAAAAAAAATTCTTCCATGTTGAACCAGAGTCAATTGGCAAAGAATACAAGATTATTGAATTCATTGTCTTCTATTTCTTCTGCAAGTTCCATAAACTGTTAATGATTCATAGCATCTGTCATATGGACTGAACAATTTTCACAACTGTATCCATGACAATTTTAAGAGTCTGCTTCAGAAACTAAGCACAAATATTTTCAATATGTATTATACAGCGGAACAGAGCAATAAGGAAAACACTAGTCCCTTCTTTTAACATTCAAATTTTGACCTAATATAGTTGGAGCACCATCTGTCAAGATAAAACTAATTCTCTCATATCTAGCTCAAATTCTTTAACAGAAGTGAAATACTAAAAGATAATTCCATCACAAATTCATTTTTTCAGACTGAAGAATGATAACAATTCTTTTTGAAGTCTTTGATGCATAATTTACCCATAAGTATTAAATACACAGTGTCTATTACATTATCTAGCTCATATAAGGCTAAAGAGACTATTTATACTGTTTCAATTTTCAATCCAGTCATCTTTAGGTCTTTTTTAAAATCACTTTTTAAGTAAATATTTTAATTAATCAATTACTTAGAGTACTGCATTTTTTAGTTTTCCAAAAATGTTTGACAGTACTATATACAGTTACCTTGCTCTTAGCTTCTATTACATAGTTAAGTAAGAGTATCAAGTGCAGATATTTTGTGTATCTCTACTGCCATATTACACTATTAGTGGTCTAGTTCCTGCTAGAAGTAGAGCCATTATCATCTCCTAATCTAGTTATTTGGAGATCCAATTCCAGAAATCACAGGACCAATTTAAAAAGCTCATCCTTAACATTCTGTTCCTCTAGAAAACACTCAGAATATGAAAATATCTATTATTCAAGACATCTATCTTTCCATCCATCTATGGAATAAGGAAGTGGTTCATGTGATTATGGAGGCTAAGAAGTCCTAAGATCTATTGTCCAAAAGAGTGAGAACCAGGACAGCTAGCTTTTCTTTAAGATTTTTTTCTTCGGGTTTTTATGGTCCTTTTAAAATATTGGCATTTGTAGAACTTTCCCTGTGAATAGTATTATTTTTTCTCTGAATGCCTTTAAGTTCTGCTATTAGTCATGATTTTATATATTTTATTATTATATACCTATATATAGTTGTTTTTAAAAGACTTTATTCATGAGAGACACACAGAGAGGCAGACACATGGGCAGAGGGAGCCCAATGTGGAACTCGATCCCAGGATTCCAGGATCACGATCTGAGCTAAAGGCAGATGCTCAACCACTGAGCCATTCAGGGGTTATAGTTTTATTTTGTTTTGTTTTTTTAAAAAAACATCTCTTGTATAAACTGATATGTCATTTGATGCCTTTCATCTGTTTTGGAAATCTCTCTGCCATTATCTTCTTCCATTTTTCATATATTCTATTTTTCTCTATTCTCCTGAGACTTGAATTATGAGCATCTTAAACCACTTTATATTTTTCAGAAGACTATGGATGCCTTATCCTTTTTTAAACTAATTTCTTCTCTTTGAGCTCAATTTGATCATTAGTTATTGGCCTGTATTTAGTTTTCTATCGATTTCTCATATCAAGAGTTCTCTTTAGGATATTTTTGTTAGTTTTTACACTTACTGAAATGTCCTCTCTTTTCATTCACATTGCTTATACATCCTGTAGATCCCTTAACATTTTATGAGAATAATTATAAGATTTATAACTGATCATTCCAACTCCTGAAATATCTTCTTTGTACCTAATTCTATTGATCATTTATTTTCTCAAACATGTTTCACATTCTCTTGCTTTACCATGGATTTTTATTTTGTGTCATACATTTTTTTAAAAGCCCAATAGAGACTGAAGTGACTTAGATTTATCTCCAGAAAGAGACACATTCCAGTTCTTGTCACTTTCTTATTGGTGAACCTAGACTCCCTGGTGAATTTATTTTTTTCTTCTCAGCCTCCGGTTTTATGGTATAACCCCTAGCATCCCGCAGATGCTGGTGGACTAGCATTTTAAAGGTAGTACAGTTTTGTTCTGTGTGGAGGGGATTCTCTGACCCAAATCTGTCATATATGTTAATACATGGCAAATAAAACTTTTTGAAAATTAGGCTCATTGTCCTTATCCTAAGCTGCCACAAATACCTTATCTTCTGTTTCAGTCATGGATTACAGTACCCTTGGATTGTTTCTATTTTCATTCTCTGGAGCTTAGTTCATTTATTTCACTTCTATTTCTCTATGTTCTCCATGATTGGCAGAAAATAAGTATGTCATTGATCTGCCTTTTGTTGTTAGGACAAGAACAATATTTTTTTTACAACTTTCTATTCTGACCTAGAAGGATATACACTTAGTTTAAATGTCAACTCCTGTTTCTTAACTCTTACTTCTAAAAAGTACTATTTAATTGTGTTTAAAATACCCTTATTCATATTTAGTCTTTTTGTTGTTGTTATTCTTGCGTTATTTTGCTAACTCTAACAGTCTGAAATCTTAAGAGTCTAAATTGTGGATTATTTCTATAGAGATGATTTAGTTTTGCTCTCCATGAGGGACTCGAGGGCACTATTTACTCCCTTCAAATATTTTGGAATAGTTTCAATATTTGCAAATTCCTTGCCCTACCTTACAACTGGCACAAAGCTTAGGTTTTAAATTCTTTGACATTAATATTTCTACCCAGGACAACCCAAGTTTTCTTTTTGTTTATATCTCACACATCCATTTTAAATATTTTATTTATTTGGAAGAAAGAGCAAGCAGGGGGAGAAGCAGAGGGAGAGGGAGAATCTCAGGCAGACTCCACACTGGGCACAGAGCCCAATGCAGGGCTCAATCTCACTACCCTGAGATCGTGACTTGAACTGAAATCAAGAGTTGGATGCCCAACTGACTGAGCCACCAGGTGTTTCTTCACATGTCCATTTTAAACTAGCTGTTCTTTTGTTATGCTTTTTCTTTATTGTTACTTAGAAAAGTCCCCTAATCACCTGGGCATTCATGAATTCAATTCAATAAGTTTTATGATAGTTCCTCAGAAACTTGTTTATAGCATCCTATAATTAAAGGCTAGATAGTGTTATATTCATCCTTGACTCTACAGTATTTATCACTAAGTTTCATGACATAGAGAATGCATTCAAAAAAAGTGTTAATAGAACACAAAAGTTAAAATAAATATTAGGTCAAGCAGCATATCAATCCAAGAGGAAAGGTCATGAAGGATTAGATCTATTATAAACTCTTACATTAACTGTCACTAAATTAAATTTTAATAGAGCTTCATTTTTAGGTATATTTTATTGATGAGATAATAAGGAAGCAAAAATGAAATACTGAACAAGTAGTTTGGAAAAGTAGAACGAATCATGATTGATAGCAAAAATTCCTGGATCAATTAGTGCAAAATCAAATATGTGAGAGGTGTTGTTTTTTTTTCCTAAGGAAGTAGGTAGAGTAGCAATATCAAGTCCTTAAAAAATGTTCAAGTATTGAGGCCAAAATACAAAACAAAAGAAAAACAACAACAATAACAGCAAAACAAGTGCCAGGAAGGCCAGGGAAGCATGGTATCATAGAAGACAAGGAGAATTACTTAGAGCTGCCATATTTATAGTCTGGAAATGTCACTGACACTTATTTGAGTTGTTCTTCCATTTATAAGTTCAACCTTTCTCTTGAGTGAATTGTCTTCAACAAATTATTTAATGATATAATGTCAGTGGCCCCATTTTAGCTTTGTCTCAAATTATGGCAAAGCATGCAGAATTAATAGAATTTTAAAATTATGCATGGCCAAGTTCACGCACAATTTGGAATAGCTAAATTATAATGAATGGAAATGTAGATTGTTGATCAGCAATGACATTCTTAAATTATTGAACTGAGTATATTATATTCCATATGGAAAACATTTTAATATTTTCAACAGAAGTCTAGATTCTTGATATATACCAATGTACAAAACCTCAGAATTGAAAAGGTTTGCATTATATGCACAAAAATAGCAAATACAATGATCCCCTTTACAGAATAGCTCTTCCTTAGCTCTTAGAGTAAAACTAGCTTTACTTTAGGAGACTTGAAAGCATTCTTGAAACAGTATTCAACCCTCCTAATAGTATACATCCCACCTTGCCCTTTAGGACTTTCTCAGGGAATAATCTTGAGATGAAAATGTAGAGGAAATTTGTCTTTTTATTTTCTTTCCAATCTGTGCCACACTTGTGAAATGCAGTGGAAGTTTTAACTTTTTCCCTAATATGTATCAGACACCTTCCAGAGGGATTAGAAATTGAAAAAGTGAGGCAGCAGCCCTAGTAGATATGAATGAACAACAAAAGGCCTTTTTTTAAAAACAGAATTCAACAAGAGCTGATTTTTCATTTGGGGTTTGCAGCTCTAATATGCTGGTTCCCAAACTAATAGTGCAATTCAGTAGATCAATCTTAATGCAGATATGGTAAAAAATGTGGTCATTTATAATAGGCGATTTAGCTGCCCCAGCCATTTGGATATCAGAAGCAATAGTGCTCAGTGATTGAGGTGGAAAATGGAGGTCTCATCGAAAAGAAAATCAAGCAGTTCATTAATTTATGCCCTTTTAAACCCATAAATGCTTTGTAATTCCTAGATTTTAGGGAAGTTTTAAAAGTCTGGTCTAAAATGCCACAGGCACATTAGCAGAAACATTTAAAGCTGTTAGAGGCTTCCAGCAGATTGTATTATTTATTATGTTCAAGCTCTAGAGGCTAAGAGCAGCTGAAAGGATTGCAGTGCCAACAGCTGAAAATGAAGATTCTCTAAATAAAGGGCCGGTTGCCATTTAGCCTGATGTGCAAAGAACCAAATATACAGTGGAACTCCTATGAAAACAAAAATGAGTCCTACTACCCTTGTGTAACTGAAAGTAGAAATATTTGTATGTTATTTAATCAAAGGGTGTTATTAAAAATAGATGCTTCTTTCTCTTCATGAATGAAAAGACTATGATGAACAAATAAGAACCGATGAAATATGAGAGCACATTTTCAATTAAAGAGCATTTTGTGAAATGTATGTTTTTTATCTTTATTAATATGACATAAATAAAATAAATGCCATTCAGATTTATTTTGTGCAGATGCATTCTATAAATTCTTTGCAAGTTTCTAGACCGATTTCCTTTCAAAAATGGAGAACTGCTTTTAGTTTATAAGCCCTCACTTCACTGTTATGTACAAAGCACTAGATTGAGTTGACATTGTAGCACAAAAGGGTATCAAAAAAATGAAGAAAATACAGTTCCCAACTTTCAATTAGCTCAACACTCTCTGTCTAGGCTCACATTTAAAATTTGGGACATCTGAGTTGCTAACCTGCGCTGACACTTTTTTACTAATGAAATTGCATCTGCTAAGCCAGAGAGAAGAAAATTGAAGTAACTGAAAGGTTTATCATCCGTCCATCTTTGATGTCTCTGGACGATGGCCCCCAATAAACTTGTTCTTAGAGTTATACTGAAAAATAGGAGTTCACTGATAACCATGTCTAGATTTAGTATTTGATTATAGGAAAGACATACATGCTTCAATCCCCCACATTTCTAGATTAAAAGAAAGTCCATTCTAGCTCCATTATGTTTAGAAATTCTTATGGTCTCAAAGATGTGTGTGCCCTTGAGTATGCGTTGGGGGAGAGGTATCTGGGGAGGAAGAAGTAGACCCATCAGCTGGGCAGGAAGACAGGAAAGGACATTGGGGTCATTGGAAAGAGCAATCCTACTTATTCCAGATTTTTATGAGAGTGGGCCTCAGATGAATGCCATTTGGGCCTGGGAAATGCCACAGCTGTTGCTGTTGGAGGGAGTCAGTGTGGCAGCTGCTTCAAACCAAGTCTGGAGGGACAACTTCCTCATTGTTAAAGCCAGTTTACAGGGGATTCTGTGAGGGAGAACTATCACACCACCCTGTATAATGTAAAGTCAAGGGTGTTCTAGTACCATTAGGATCTGGGTTTTTTCATAGTTATGGACTTCTAATTCACTCTGCAGCTTTGTAATGGTAAAGAAGAGGGGACTTTTCATGAAGATAATAATGCTTAAGTTTCACAGTTGCTCCCCAGCACAGGTTTCTGGGTTTTGTGAGGCTTGTAGTTATTTATAATTTTTTAAATCATAATTGCTTTTCTTATTCTCATGAAATATTTATTTTCACACATACATTGTTTTGTGTTCCTTAAAAGGTGTTGCCAAATTGTCTTTAGAAAGGGAGAGAACTAAGACAAGAAAGACAAACTACTTTCTCTGAAGAATATGTCTGAATTCAAGTTACTGGGGCAAATTCTCTTATCCTGGGTGTTTCCTATCTCAGATACTGTGTAGACTCTGGTCTCAGCCATATATTGTATTCAAGGAGAAATTAAGGTTTTTCTTTATAGAGTAATAAGAACTCCATGCCAAATTGGCTTATTCTATGTTAATTGAGAAAGACGAAATAGAATAATGATCCATAACAGGACACGGCCAAATATAGAGGAAATAAAATGTGTGTCTGGTTTTAGAGACTAATTTCAGAACCTTACAAGAAATAATCCCTTGGTTCTAATAATGGCTATAATAGACATATAATCTAAGTGAGGAAAGCAGACATATATACATTAAAAATATGTTACCAGATACCAGATCAAAGCCATAAGATTATATGTGGGCTAATATAAGTTATTCTGGAAAGGTAAATTGATACGATATGATGGATTCCTCAAAAGAAATGAAAAGGGAGTGTCTGATTTGCTCTTTGAGTAACTTTATAGTGTGAATGAATTGATCATATCCAATATGCCAAGTATTTTTGAGAACATACTGGGACAATGATAAGCAAAATACACATGATCCATATTCTCATGGAGTGTGAGGTATGAACACACACACACGTGGCCAAATAATTACACAAATTCCTTATTATACAATAAGTAGCGTGGAGTAGCTTCTAAGTGTCAATTACTAAGGATAGGTTCTAGAGTATGGTAGTGAACAAGACAGACAATATCCTATCTTCATGGGACCTTCATTTTATTTATTCATGAGAGACACAGGGAGAGAGAGAGAGGCAGAGACACAGGCAGAGAGAGAAGCAGGCTCCATGCAGGGAGCCCGACGCAGGACTCGATCCCGGGGACCTTCATTTTAATGGGATAGATAAAAATAAGTAAGTGTGATGGAGAATAAATAAATACAATAATTGAAACAAAATTAGAGGGTAGAGACTGGTAGGTCACAGTACTCTTTTAGATATAGTAATGGAAAATAATGTAATTTTCTTCTTCTAGTTTAGAAAATTTTTGGTCTTAGTCTACTCATTGACCTTTTTAAGCACATTGCATTGTGAATAAATGAATCTTAACACTGAAGTGGGAGAAGAGTAAGAAATAGATTGAAATTGTTTTTTATTTAAAAATAATATTAATTTAATACTGATTTTTAAAATAATATAGTTTCATCCTCACAAAATGTCATTTATGGATATGTAGTATTGATAAACACTATAATGCTAATAGGGATAAGTTTCTGTTTTTTGTTTTTTTACAAAACTTTGAATCTAACATAATTTAAGTAGAGTCCAGCAGGTACTCAACAAAATGTAGAAGGTACTCAACAAAAATTTTCTAATAAACACGGACTAAGAATTAACATTTCCACAACATGGCAATTTTTAAATTGTTTTAAATGGACTTAGGCTACACAGAACTAGATTTTTCATAATCTTTACCAATATCACACTGTCATCATTTTTTTAAAGATTTTATTTATTTATTCATGGGCGACACAGAGAAAGAGAAAGAGAGGCAGAGACACAGGCAGAGGGACAAGCTGGCCCCATGCAGGGAACCTGATGTGGGACTCAATCCTAGGTCTCCAGGATTACACCCTGGGCTGAAGGTGGCACTAAACCGCTGAGCCACCCAGGGATCCTCTCACACTGTCATCATTAATCCAAATACAGTCCTCTTCTAGTCACTTTTATAATATGCCTAGCAAGCTGTAGTTTACAAAATCACATGCTCTTTTCAAAATAATTCTAAGAGAAACATTTATTATTTCTATTAAAAGATGTAATAATAGATTTCAATATACTACGTAACTGAGTAAAGCTGCCTAACTAGGAAATAACATATCACGCACTGCTTCTAATGCTTTTGCTCCTTCCACTACATTACAGTAGTCCACTCCCAGGTTTCAGTGAGGTCCTGGTAGATGGCTGAGGTGTATTTAATATTGCCATCAACGAGGTTTCCATCAATGTTTACACAGGTTGCCAGCAGAAATGATGAATTCAGAAAAGAAAAATGGTGACAGGTTGAAGACAACAAACAAGAGATGGGTTTAAGGACATATGGGGGAAGAATGTAGGAGTGGAAAGAGATGCAAAGATTAGAGAGAGACAATAGTGTAATGGGAGTGGAGTTCTCATCAGAATCTCTTATCTGTGGAGTTCTCATCAGCACTTCCAAGTTGAAAGCAGGCAGCTCTCCAACCCACTAAGAAGATGTGGTCAGCTAAGGGAAGTCAGAATTTAGTTAAAGTGAAGAGGTGGAAGGCAGAAGATAGCAAATGATGAGCACAAACAGGGTTAACATCTGCAGATTTTAAGATTTGTGATTTTGGCAAACATCTAAACTACTCCAAGATTTCAAAGCACTTTAAAAGAAAGCTGACTTTAAGTGGATGCTACCAAGATGAATGGTTTCTGTGCAAAATGAAATAAGACCAATCAATTAAAGGAAAAAAAACTCTAAGGATAAAGACTACAGAATCCGGTACCATAAACATAGGTACGCAGTAGAGGAGTACAAAAATGGAAATTGAACTGTTCCTTAGGTAGAGAAAAATTATAGTTGGTTAGATACCTAAGTGGAAGTAGGTATCAAATGAATCTGAAATGTCTTTCCTGACTATGCATACTGATTCCTTTTCATGAGAATATTTCCTGAATAGAAATGGTTACATATTGTAGTTTCTCCTCTATTTAGACTTCTTTCCTAAAGAAGAATTTCTTTCCTAAATTTTCTCATATGGTATATAAATACTGGAGTCAGAGAATATACACTCTTCTTTTCACATCTTTTCATCTCTTTTGCATGTCATATCTTCAGGGAGAAAAAGAATGGGAATTTTTCGTTCATTGGACAGTCTCTAGACATCAAGTGCTGTAGACATTATCTCATTCACTTATTATTTAAACCATTCAAAACCTAGTTTTCTCTACTATAAAATGTAGAAAATAAACTATACTTAATTCATATTATTGTGATGATCATGAGATAATGGTATAAACTGAGTAAACCAATATCTGGTCTTTATAACTATATGAACTTTTTAATGAAAAGTCATTTACTATTATACATTATAGCAAGTATTCTGGAAATTGGTTGCTTAAGTTCAAATCCTTGCTCTGTTACTTACTAGCTGAGTGATCTCAGTTGCCTTTCTAAGCCACTATAACTCAATCTTTTCATCTCTAAAGTGGAAATAAAATGAGAGTTGCCTTGATAAGACTGTTCAGTCCATTAAATGAGTTATTATACATAAAGCACTTAAACCGATGCTTGGTACAAATTAATAGTCAAGTAAGCATCAACTCTTATTGACATACTGTGAAGGAAGTAATGGTGATTGTAGACAAAAGCTGTGATTCTTAATTTTTTTTTTTTGTATGTTACAGAATGCCCTCTCCTAACTTGATGAATTTTAGGAACCCTTCCTCAGGAAAAATAAAAATAATAAGAATTATGTTTACAACTGAATTAACACAAAATTTTTCACGTGATTTAAGCATTTGTGAACTTTTGAAGCCCATCTGTGGATTTCAGGTTATGAACACCAACTCTGAGTAATAATTTGTATGAACTACTTTATAAAAGAATAAAAAGGACAGATGCATTTTTCATTATACTATATATCATAAAATATTGTGGAAAATATTTCAATTGTGTATTAAGACATTTATTTTTGGACAAAAATAATTAAAATAAGATAAGATGGAAAGGTTTGCAATTGATGTCATTTACAAAAACTCTCAAAAGTTCTCAGTTGATAACTTTCTGGAATTTAGTTTTCCTGAGGAAAAGAGCATGGCTTGGCATGACAAAAATAATACTTAAACTCTATTCCTCAAAACATTCAACGCTTGTCAAAGTAAGCAACACAAATATTGGGACTTTGCCAGCATTAAAGTATTTGAAATGGGGTACAAATCTCTGGGTCTCCCAGTACATAGCTAGTGGAATTTTTACATCACTATTATACTTAAGAACAAATTCTTCATATCCATTCTCAGAGAAATAAGAATTAAATTTATTTTTAATATTGTTATGATGTGAACAAGTAAAAGTCTCTTATTTCATTATTTAAAACCTCAAGATACTAGCATTTGATTATAGTTCAAAACACACATTACAATTTACACCTAAAATTGAACTATGTTTTTCGAAATAGTTTGAGTTCTGTAGAAGATAGTGAAATTTTCAATTAGCTTTTGATTTGACACTTCCTTATATAGCTTACACAGTAAATAGAAACTAGTCTTCCTTTGATAAGTGAGAAACCAAAATATTTTCTCTAAGAGAAAAATTGCGTAGCACCTGAGAGTGAAAATGATCTGTGAAATCAAGGTGAATGACGACTGTGGATTGGGTGAAGCCCACATTTGGCATACTAGGGCTTGAATTGAAATTCCTAATTAAAATTAAACTCTTGGGCCATTTTAAATGGTTCTAGACTCATGAAGTATGTGCTATTTGTTGTCTCCTGTTATCCACCTATCATTTCTGTTTCCCTTACCCTCCATTTGGAAGCCTTTCTCTATCAGAGATAAAATTCAATTCCCCAATTCAATTCCTCAAAGGAGCACTGCTTCTGGTCATGCATTGGCCGGGTACACCCCACCATCCCCAAATCATTCCTGAATTGACAAAATGCTCACTTTTCTTCAACACTCAGTTAAACTAATTCTCATTATGTTGGTAATAAATAATAGCATATTACCACCCTCTCTAGCTTACTAAAATGTGAACAATTGTGCTTATATAATATTGTATAGTATGTAGTATTAAACTACTTCCTGAGTTATTGTTGTAAATGAGTTACTATACTTACAACACTTATGAAAATGCCTGATATAGGAGAAACTCAATAGGTGCTAGATATTATTATTATTGTATATAACAGATTGCTGTGGAATAAAATAATGGAGGTTATAGTTTAAAAGTTCACTCCAATTAGAATGTAATTTAAGTTATAATTCAAAGTGGTTATTGCTCTCAATTATATTTTTTGATCTTCATTATATTCATACATACCACTTTAGATATATATGGCCATAAGAAATTAAATAGAGTAAGTGCTAATAGTCTAATGTACACTCTTTTTATGAAAGAAATATCGGAGAGAAAAAAATTGATTTAAGAAGGAACTGACATTTTAACAATTGGTGCTACCTAAAAGTAAAAGGCACCACCACTGCTTGTGATACAATAGGATCTTTGTAAAGACAGATAAGCAGAATATAGAAAATAGATTGCAAATGATACTTTATGGAAAACTAGCAAACAACATTAGATGACCTCTGGAGTACTACTCAGCTCTTCCCTGCTATTGTTTCTAACAAGTCTTTATATCTAAAAACACATTATATCATCAATAAAGAACAATACATACTTGTTGAGAGGCTCCTATGTGCCAAGTGCATTGAACAAGACAATGGGGGTAAAATGCTAAACCAAATGGCTTGTTCCTCTGTCTCATGTTGCATTATGTTATAAATAAATAATTAAATGTCTTATATGGTTGTAAATTTCTTAAATTCTTACAAGACTATAACATACTAAACTAGCTTTTGAGGATGCTATTTCAGAGAAGGCAGTCTATACAGTGGAAAGCAATAGCCTTTTGATGGGAAAAAGTATAGAATTTGAGACAGTCTTTAGACATTGGAAACTGCCCAAAGTTCTAGAGTAAGAAACCATAGATTTACTTAGAATTGAGAAGGGCTGTCTCTAGCAAAGCTGGAACTGCAAAGTTTGAGGAGGTTAATCCAAAAAGGCAGGCAATATGATCAGATTATGGAGAATTGTAGTGGCCTGTATTACCAATTTTCCAAAGAGATTCAAGGTTTTTTGTTTTTGTTTTGAGTGGAGAATGAACTTTCATTTTAGAATAGGTCTCTTAGCTAATAAAATATTAAAATATCCTCTCATGACAACTCAGGAACTCAGAAAACTGAAAAAAGTAGTATCATAAAATTAAAAAGAACCAAAACACTTAAAGGAGCTAAAAAGAGAGTGAAGTCAAGGAGAAAAGATGTACTATTTTGATGAAATAAATAGTACAATAATAAAAATGGTGATGGAGATTACTCAATTAAGTCTCTAGTTTTTCTGACAGGTCAAGAAAGGCTCATGTCTATTCTCCATAGCATCCTTATACTCTCTCTCTCTCTCTCACACACACACACACACACACACTCACACACACACACATACACACACATACGAAGACAAGTAGTGTAGAAAAGCTTTGGTAAACTTATCCCAAGGAACTAAAGTGAAAGCCTGAAAGAGTCAAAATCTTAAGATGATTTCTTGCACAATGACTGTGAAAGCTCTCACAGGATAACAATGAAACAGATTTATAACAAATGCTGTACATAACTAAATACCAAAACTGTGAAGATGAAGCATGAAGTTTTCATGTTAGAAATGAGTTGGAGATATGAGCCACATTTTAAGAACTATCCTTTCCTTTTGTCTCTTATTTTGAAGATTGTTATATTTGCCCCCAATTACATGCAGATGGAAAATGTGCCCAAACATTCAAATACTGGTTTTTTGTTTCTATCTATTTAATGGCTTTTGGTTTCTGTGCCAACACTGCTCAATAAACTTGAAATAAAAATCATCATAATTTCACAGATTTGCAATAATAGTAACATTTTAATCCAATCTTTCAAAGGACATTTAAAACATTAATTAAGCTTCAAGTCACCTGCCACACATTTCACAGATGGTTAAGCCTCATCACTGAGATGTTTAAGTGATACTACTTTCAAAAGTAGTCTGTAATAGAAAAAGTTGAATATAAAAATCCTGATGTGTGTTTGTACTAATCCCTAGACATCTCATAATCTGAAAAATGGCACATAAGCCAAAAATAATTTGCTTTTCTTCCGTTTCTTTATGGACTAGCTTAAGAATTTTATTGTTATGCCTAGGAGAGAAGTTGAGGACTAAGTTTAATATCATATCTTTGATCATAAAGTACATTTGGTAAAGCAACTACTTTACAAATATTAAAATAATATCTGCTCAGTTGGTGAAACAGATGATGGGGATTAAAGAGTTACTTATCATATTGAGCACTGAGTCATGTACAGAATTGTTGAATCACTATATTGTATACCTGAAACTTATGTAACACTGTATGTAAACCATTTCAGAATTAAAAATTTTTAAAGGGGAAAATTTTAAAAAATAGTATCTACTCATTGACAACTGAAAATATTACATAAAAATGGCAATAATTTATCTACCTTTTTGGTTCTAGTAGGAAGAGAATTATGTTGATTTCCCATAGCTCTTTCCAAATTGGTAAAATATAGCCTTTGATTTGTTGAACACTGGCCAAAAGTAAGTGTAAGAAGAGCAATTTCATAGAATTCTATATTTTGCAAAAGCACTATATGCCCTACACATGTAATATATTATTTCTATTAAGAATTTTGAACTCTTTGAAATCTGAAAACAGATTATGATTGTAAACCGAGTTGGAAGCTATTTAGCAAAAATGTTAAATATTCTAACAGAAAAAGAGTAAATGATATAGTGGACAAATCACCAAAGAAAAATACAAATAGCCAATATGCATGTGAAGAAAGATAATTCAAGCAAAAGTAAGATTAACTTCATTATTAACTTAATGAAATAAATGCATTATGTGTACATAGAAATTTTTAGGTAAAACACATTTTATTGATAATACTGAGTCTTTTTCAATATATGGATATGTAGGATAATTTATATACTCCTGGCAGAACTATGAGTTGATACCCCAACTCTTGAGAGTAATTTTCAGGATATTTTGAAAACCCTTAGAATTATCCTCAATTTGTGAGCTAGCATTTCTATGTCTAGATATGTATCCTAATAATATGAGTTTATATAAAGGAAAATATGAAAGAATATTTATTGTACCTCTTGCTAGAGTAAAACTAGAAACCTAACATTCAACAATAATTTCTTTAAAAGTGATTGTTTCCACACATTTCTCTTTTATATAAACATTTAAAATGATGCTATGCAAGAATATTTAATGATATGGTAAATACTCATGATAGAATATTTTAAAAAGGATATTAGAAAATAATATTTACTACAGGCATGAAAATAAAGGAAAATGTATATATTTCAATTTTAATAGCAGTTATCCTTGTGTGAAAACTAATCATGCTTTTTATATCTTTTGAGTTTTGCTTTCTGAATTTTCTTCCCCCGCATCCTCTTATGTTACTTTTTAAAAGTTTTTAATGAGCAATGTTTTTTTCTTTTACATGATTTTTCAGATATGAAGTACATTTTCAAGAAACTCTTAATTTCATTTTTTCTTCTTCATATATTTTTCGATTTTTTTTTAAAGATTTTATTTATTTATTCATGACAGACACCCAGAGAGAGAGAGAGAGGCAGAGACACAGGCAGAGGGAGAAGCAGGGTCCATGCAGGCAGCCCAACGTGGGACTCGATTCCAGGGTTTCCAGGATCAGGTCCTGGACTGGAGATGGCGCTAAACCACTGAGCCACCCGGCCTGCCCCATGTGGCCCTTTTTATAAAGATGCAAACCCCTTCTCCTAACACTTGCGAATTACTAATCAGTATCTATATATATATATTCTTTTGTTATTTCATAATTGTCATATAAATAAAATTACACATTATATATCCTTTTGAAATTGACATCTTTCACTCAATTACAAATTCCTTGATGTTCATCCGGGTTGTTTTATATATCAATATTTTATTATTTTCCATTGCTGAGTAATAGTCCATGGTATGGATACATCTCAGTTTTTTAACCATTCACTGTGGAAGAATAAGTGAGCAGGTTCCAGTTTAAGGCATTTACAAATAAACCTGCTTTGAACTTTTATGTATAAGTTTCTGTAGGAAAGTAAGTTTTTATTTCTCTGAGATAAATGTTAAAGGGCAAAATTGCTAGATCTCATGTCAAACAATTCTTGTACACATGATTATATCATTCAACATTTACACCGGCAAACTACAATCAAATTTCTCCAACTTTGGGGGCAACTGGGTGGCTCAGTGTTCAAACATCTGTCTTTGGCTCAGGTCATGATCCTGAGGACTGGGGATTGAATCCCACATCAGGATCCCTGCAGGGAGCCTGCTTCTCCCTCTACCTATGTCTCTGCCTCTCTCTGTGTCTCTCTCATGAATAAATAAAATCTTTAAAAAAAAAAAATTCTCCAACTTTGAAAAAGAACAACGTTGGAAAACTAACAATATCTTATTTCAAAACTTGCTGTAAAGACAGTGATCACAACAATATAGTTTCTATATATAGGATATATAATATAGGATAGATTATAGATAAATGGAAGAGAATTGAGAGTTCAGAAATTAACCCTTCCCCCCTTTTTTTTATCAATTGGTTTTCAACAAAGTTGCCAAAACATTAACTTAGTAATCGTCTTTTCATTAAGTAGTTCTGAAACAATTGAATGGCCAAAGTAAAAACAAGCAAAACATATACACACATTCTTTTCTCATACCACACACAAAAAGTAACTCCGATCATAAAGATAAATAAGAATTAAAACTATACAATTTTTGAATAAATAACAATAGGTGAAAATCTTTATGACCTTGGTTCAGGCAGAGTTCCTAGGTAGAAATTCTAAAACACTAGCCATTTTAAAAATAAAATCTTGGACCTTCTTAGAACTATAAACCCTTTATTTCAAAACACACAATTTAGAACAAAAAATGGGGGCACCTCAGTGGCTCAGTTGGTTAAGTATCTGCTCTTGGCTCAGGTCATGATCCCAGAGTGCTGGGATTGAGCCCCACATGGGGCTTCCTTAGTCAGGACCCTGCTTCTCCCTCTGCCTGGTGCATTGTCTCAGTCAAATAAATAAATAAAATATTTTTTAAAAAATGAAATGAAAAACAGTCTACAGGGGATATGTTTGCAAACAATGTATTTTTTCTACCCAAAATATTTAAAGAAAACTTACTACCAATAAGATAAACAATCAGAAAAAGAAAATGGACAAGAGACTTGAATAAACATTTCACCAAACAAGACCTATAATTAGCTGATAAGCACATGAAAAGGTGCTCTGCATCATTCAATGCAAATTAAACTACAATGAGATAATATTTAAGAAAATGTTTATAATCAAAAGACAGTAAATACCAAATACTGATAAGAATGTGAAGAAATTGGAGCCTTCATACATTGCTGGGGGAATGTCAAATTGTATAGTTACTTTAAAGAACATTTTGTTAGTTTTTTAAAAAGTTAATCCTAGAGCTACTATATGACCCAGCAATTCCACTCATAGGATTTCATCCAAAAGAAGTGAAAACATCTGTTCACCAAAACACTTGTATGTAAATATTCTTTGCAGCATCATTTATGACAGCCCAAATCTGAAAACAATCTAATGTCTATCAGCTGTTGAATGCACAAAGTGTTATATAAGATACAACTGGATACTCTTAAGCAACTAAAAGAATTAAGTGCTGAATCATACATTATTTTTTTTTTTTTTTTTTTTTTTTTATGATAGTCACACACAGAGAGAGAGAGAGGCAGAGACACAGGCAGAGGGAGAAGCAGGCTCCATGCACCGGGAGCCCGACGTGGGATTCGATCCCGGGTCTCCAGGATCGCGCCCTGGGCCAAAGGCAGGCGCTAAACCGCTGCGCCACCCAGGGATCCCTGAATCATACATTATGATACAGATAAACATCAAACTTGCTAGATTGAAAAATACTACATACATGATTCCAATTATATCAAGTGTCTAGGAAAGGCAGATTCTTTATATTATTTATAAAGACTGGAAAGCAGTTGAGGGTTGTCTGGGAGTGGGGTAGGATTAAGAAATAATTATAAATTGTGCTCTAAAGATTTGTTTAGAGTGGTAGAATTATTTTAAAAACTGAATTATTGTTATGAAAGCCCAACTTTAGTAAATTAGCAAATTGGATGGTTACATTGGCTGAATTTTATAGTATGTAAATTATACCTCATTAAAGATATCTCTTATTTAAAAATGTGTTATGTACTATTTCATACCTGGAACTATTATTGGGAGGAAATGAACACCGAAGTGGTTGGATAGGAGTTTAGAGAAAGAGGCAAGAGACAGGTTTGTAATGTCAAGGTAATTTTTTTTCTAAAATTCTAAAAGCTTTAGGAGATATGTAATAACTAAAGGACAGTGAATAACACAATCAGGTCTATGTTGTAGAAAACTCTCAGTGATATGGAGAACAGAGTAGGCTTGGTCTATGCAACCCAATGAGAAAATTATTGCAGAATCAGTTAAAAATAATGAGTCATAATTAAGGGGGAAATGCGGACACCTTCCAGAGAAAGCAACAGTCCTGGATGAGAAATTCAATACCAAAGAATGGAGAGAGTCATTACAAAAATTATCATTTGCTTAGGAAACCAAATGAGTGGTCATAATATTAGGGAGCTTTGAGGATAGAGTTATTATTTGGACAGCGATATTTAGAGAAAAATAGCACTAAATGCATGACCTCTAAATGGAAAAATTCTTCATATTATTGGATATGTAAATACGTCTGGTGTACCCTTGCAGTTGGGAGGGCAAGAGATTAAGGTACAATTTGTATGTGGAAGCTACATTACTCTAAGGAGACTCAGGAAAAAGAAGCGGAGTCAGAAGAACTGGGGTCCAAGGACAGAGTCGTCAGCTACAGAGATGTTTGAAAAGAAATGGCTGGAGAGGAAGAGAGTGATGTCTGGAAACCACCAGCTTTAGGTGCCATAGAGATTTTGAGTAATAGATTAGACATGGATCTTCAGGATAGATGACTACGTTAACATAGTCATTTCTGAAGCAATTTGCTTTTAAGTAATTTTTGGGATGTAGAGGGTCTTTATTGTATCTAGCATTTTCTCTAGAAAAATGAAATGAAATCTGAGGTCTGCAGATCAGATCTGAGGTCTGGAGGTCAGGGGCCCATAAGAATAGTTTTAAAGATACTTGGCTGAGATTCTCTGTCTCAATTTTATTTTGTCACAGAATCAACTATTTCCTGTTTTAAAGAAAACATCATTTATTTTTACTTAAACTAGTAATATAAATATACTCTATGGGAAAAAATTGCATATGAAACAAAAGATTTCTTGATACAGTCTCATTCTTTTCCCCTGGGATAAACACTATTGGAATGCCATTATGTAGTTTGTAGGCTTTCAAGCATGTATGATAAAAATATATAGTTTATGTGTGAGAGTTTTTCTGTATAGATGATATGAATTACCTATGACTCCACGACTGTTTTTTTTTTTTTTTGGTTGAAGTACTCTATGCATTAAAATTTTTCCATGTTCATATATTGAGAACTTTCCTATTTTTTTCACAGCCAAATACAGAGAATTCAGCTAACTTATTTTTAACTTATTTTAATACAGTAATTATCCTAAATATTGTGTGCATTGTTCAACTCTGTTAGCCTACTATTTTTTTTTATAATACTTGTGCTTTATCTGTTTTGAAAAGAAAAACATTTACTATTGAGACCACATTTGTAGCTCTTCTAGATCCCATTCTCTTCCACATATGTTCCCACTCTCCAAATTTGTTACTTAAATGGCAATGCATGCTTCTGTTCTATTACTATACAATAGATACTTAAGTATCTATACATGTATATGCACAATTTGTTATTCTATACACATAACTTATTCCTATTTACATACTTGGTATATGTGTTCTTATGCAAGAGATTTACTCAGAAACAGTTTTATGTTATTTTGTTTTTGGAATTTATTCATGTCAATGTTGAAGCTTTTGTTCCTGCATTTTAATGATAATATTTCAATTCAGATATGGCATAATTTGTTTTTCTATTGGTATATATCTAGGTTGATTTCAATTTTCCAGGATAACAAAAATGCTCTTATGAATCTTCTTTGTAACACTATTCTTAAGCACATTTGATTTTTATGTGAGTATAAAAGTGGAATTGCTGAATCAAAGAGGGCATCATTTGACATTTGCTATATAAAAAACCATAATAATTAGGTTGTTTGTTTTGTTAGGTTTTAAGAATTCATTGATATTTGGGATATGTCTTATATTGGTTATATGTTATACAAATATTTTCTCCTAGTCTACAGTTTGTGTTTTTATTCTTTTACCAGTTTTTTCTTCAGAGCAGATATTTTTAATTTTAATGAAATTCCACCAATCATTATTTTAATGGATTGTGTTTTTGGTGTTATCTAAAGAGTTATTACCACACCCCTGACCACTGAGATTTTCTCCTAGCCTACTCTAGAAACTTACATTTTATATTTAGGTCTATGTCCCATTTTTTTTTTTTGGAAAGGCGTAAGTTCTGTGTCTCAATTTACTTATACACATTTAGAAGTCCAATTCTGCACCAATTCTTGGGGGGAAAAAAAACATCCTTTTCTCCATTGAAATCCCTTTGCTACTTTGTCAAAAATCAATTGACTATATTTGTATTGGTCTGTTTCTGGGCTTCTTGTTTTGTTCTATTATCTGTATATTCTTCTGCCAATACCACAGTATCTTGATTAGCTTAGTTTTATAGTAGGTCTTGAAGTCAGGTAGTATCAGTCCTCCAATTTTGTTTTTCTTCATTACTAGGTTAGCAATTCTAGCTCTTTTGCCTATCTAAATTTTATAATTAGTTTTTTGGCATCCAAAAACATTTTTAATCAGACGACACAGAATCTATAAATAAAGTTGAGGAGAAATGGCATGTTAACAACATTGAATCTTCTTATCCATGAGCAAGGAATACTTCCCCAATTTATTTATATCATTTGTTCCCCCCCCCCCCACAGTTTTATAATATTCTTTGTATAGAATGTTATGCGTATTTGGTTAGATTTATACTGAAGTACTTTTTCTCTTGGGTGATAATGTAAATGGTATTATGTTTTTAATGTAAAATTTCAATTGTTCTTTGCTGTTCTAGAAAAAAAGCATTGACTTTTTATAATAATCTTTTATCCTGGAACCTTACTATAATCATTTATTAGTTCTAGAAGTGTATTTGTTGTTGATTCTTTCGGATTTTCTACATGGAAAACCATGTTATCTGCTAAAAAACATCATATATAACTCTATTTACTCTTCTTGTGTTATTTCATTAACTATTTTCAACAACGCACATATTCCAGTATGTTGTTGAAAATGAGTGATTAGGAGAGACATCTTTCCCTTTTCTCTAACCTTAGGAGGAAAGCATTTAGTTTCTTACCAGTAAATGTGATTTATGCAGGGGTTTTACAGATATGCTGTAACAAGTTGAGAAAGTTTTCCTCTATTCTAGTTTGATAGAAGTTTTTAATATGAATTGGTGTTGAATTCTGTCAAATGCTCTTTATGCATCTATTGATAGGTCTCTTCCAGCCTCTTGATATCATGAATTACGTCAATTGACTTTTTAACACTGAGCCAGCCTTGGTGGTGGTATATAAATGTTTTTATACATTATTAGATTTAATATTTTGTTGAGGATTTTTGTGTCTATTATGATCAATATTGGCCTGTGGTTCCTTTCTTGTAATATCTTTGTCTGGTTGTAGTACTAGCAGAATGCTGGCCTCATAAAATGAATTGGAAAGTATTGTCTCTGTTTCTATTTTATGAGAAAGATAATAGAGAATTGGTAGATCATCCTTAAAGGATTCTTCAGTGAAACAATCTTGGCCTGGTGCTTTCTGCTTTGGCAGGCTATTAATTGTTGATTAAGTTCTTATAATAGATATAGGTCAATCTGTGTGGCTTCTTTATGTGGGAGATTGGGCAGATTGTGACTTTCAAGGAATTGGTCTATTTTCCATAGGTTATCAAATTTATGGGCATGGAATTTTAATAATATTCATTTATTATTGCTTAATGTTTATAGAACCAGTAGTGATGTGCTCTCTCTCATTACCAGTTTTATTAATTTATTCCTTTTCTTTTTTCTTGTTTTTTAATGCAATCTATTTAATATTATGCATTTATTTCTAATTCCTATTTATCTCTATCTGCAGATTTTCTTTTTTAAAATTTTTAAAAATATATTTTTTATTCATTTAATCATGAGAGACACAGAGAGAGAGCCAGAGACATAGGCAGAGTAGGAAGCAGGCTCCCTGTGGGGAGTCTGATGCAGGACTTGATCCCCAGACCCAGGATCATGCTCTGAGCAGAAGGCAGACACTCAACCACTGAGCCACACAGGCTTCCCTGCAGATTTTCAGTACAGAATATAAGTTCTAAATACATTGGAATTTTACATGTAGCATTAATGGAGTTTTTTTTTTTTTTTTTACTTTTTAAGTTGTGAGGCAAAATACATTACAGAAAAGTGTACAAAATCAAAGTAATGTGCTAAATTATCACAACATGGATAAGATTATGTCACAAAATTTATAACAATTTGTAATTTATCTTATCTGTAGTTGAAGGCCTTTGGTATTGTTTCAAGTTTGGACTATTAGAAATAATGCTGTTTTTTAAATCTCAGGGATCAAGCTCCATGTCAGGCTCAGCATTTGTGCATAGAGCCTACTTAAGATTCTCTCTCACTCCTTCTCCCACTCCCTCTCCCCCTGCCTCTGTCTCTCTCTGAAAGAAAGAGAGAAGGAAGGAAGGAAGGAAGGAAGGAAGGAAGGAAGGAAGGAAGGAAGGAAGGAAGGAAGGAGGTAGAAAGCTGTCCTAAGCATTTTAATTCATGTCTCTTGATGCACACGTAGACATATTTCTATTTTGTGTACAAGTAGGAGTCAGATTTTTATAGATTTGTGTATAGTATAAGAGTCAAGTTTCTAATAGTAATATATGGATATCCAAAAGGCCTAGTACCTAATTGAAAATATTGTTGTTGTTTAAGTATCACCTTAGTCATAAATTAAGTAGCTGTATACATGTGACACATTTTTCTGGGCAGTCTTTTTTCTTTCTTCTCTTTTTCTATCATTATGCCATTACCATATTTTCTTTTATCATTGTGTATTTTCAGATTTAATAATTGGTGTAAATATTTCCATCTTGCTTTTTAATTGTATCTCAGATACTCTGTCCCTCCAGTTTTCTGTGTAAAGGATTAGTTTTTCAAATTCCACCAGAAACAAAACTATGTTTCTATTTAAATTATTTAAAATCTCTCAATGAATTTGAGGTAAATTGACGTCATCACAATGTTTTGTCTTCTAATTTATGAACATGTTTTATCCTTTCATTTTATTTAAATCACCTTTAACATACTACCATGGTGTTTTATATAGCACATTAGTTTTTAGGCTTATTCCTGTGTTTTAAACGTTTTTGAGACTATTTTAAATTTTTTAAAAAGGGGCTGTAACTGTTGTTGATCTAAAAAAATACAGCGAATTTTGTCTATTCCTTCCAAATGCTTACTTTATTGGTACTTTTTACAATATTCACTTAATATTTTTAGTGACCACAGGTTGTGCAGTGATTTTTTTAATTTGCACAGTTATCAATTTTATTAGTCTTCTTAAAGTATCAGTAATTTTCTATGTTGTATATTTTCTCTATTTTATGAACTTCTACATGTAGGTCTTTTTTATTTAAAAAAGATTTTATTTATTTATTCATAAGAGACACAGAGAAAGAGAGAGGCAGACACACAGGCAGAGGGAGAAGCAGGCTTCACGCAGGAAGCCTGATGTGGGACTCGATCCCAGGACTCCAGGATCACGCCCTGGGCTGAAAGCAGGCGTCAAACCTCTGAGCCACCCAGGGATTCCTTACATGTAGGTCTTTATGATTGAATTTCTTCCACTCTTTTTGAGTCCTATTAGTTGCCATTTTAAAATAACTTTTTGGGCTAAATGTCTTTATTTGTAATTTTCAGGTTATTTTTTTACTCACATATACATATACCTTTCCTACAAGCATAAGTTCAGCTTTATTTCAAAAGATTTGATATGTGACATTTAGTTACAAATTCAGTCCTAAATATTTTTTTTAATTTTATGTTGTGATCTCTTATTGACTTTTTAGTTATTTAAAATTATGCTTTCTAAGTTTTTAAACATATAAAGATTTTCTAATTACCTTCTTAAAATTTAGATTCCAGCTTTATGTCCCAGCATATGGTTCACTTTTGGAAATGTTCTAGATGTACTCGAAAGTGTGAAAATCCATCTATAGAATTAAGTGCAGTGTTCTCTGTCAAGAAGCTTAATTTAAGTAATCATAATGTTTATTGTTTATTTTATGGGAAAAAATAAAGCAACACAAAACCCAATACTGTGACTCTCCGGTTATATTTAACTTGTAGCTATTCCTTCTGTCCAGAATTATTCTATTCACATTCACCTAAATTCTCCTAGTCTTTAAAGGCCTACCTTATATGCCATCTTCTCTAAAAGGCTTTTTTGTTTCCCTAGTTGGAAGGAGTCTTTCGTTTTCTAAAATCTGTAGTGTTTAATTCTTATCTTAATTCAATCCTACAGACATGCATGTGTATATTTTATTCACCTATTGGTTTGTAGCTTCCTGAAGCTCTGGAGTGGGAAGAATTCCTGTTAATCCCAGAAATTCTTGCCTTGAGTTTGCCTCAAAAAGCTTTTTATAGTTGAGTGAATGAATAAAGTAACAAAGATTCAATGTCTAAAATGAAGATCAATAAGTCTACTTACAAGTTTAAGTCCATTTTTATAGTCTAATCTTCCTTTGTCCTTCTTATCTTGAATAATTATCATCTTTCTCATTTAAAAACTGGACTTAAATTCTTAGAATTTCTCTCTTGCCGTAATAAAATTATAGTTGTATAGCTCAAACCCTGAAGCTGCTGGATTCTTTCAAAACCACTGTATTTTAGTCATATGACAAAGAATTTCCAGCAAAAATGAACTAGAGAATTACTGAAAAGGTCACATAACTTTAGCACATAAACGTGTATAAGCTCTCAATGCTCCAGTATTTTGTTAGTGAATTTAAAGACCTAATGAGAAAAGAAAATGAAAACAAATGAACGTTTTACCATGATGAAGATTATGAGTGCAGTGGAGACCAATAGAGCAGAGAAATCAAACCTTAATACATAATTATAGGAGTTCATAACTGAGTTTTTGACCTAGGAAATATTTTAAATTAAAAAGCCTCCAATCTATAATTAGATAAAGTCTATGCTTGAAAAATAGGATACATTAGGTAAAAATGCTAACATTAAAACCTGCTCTTTTCAAACATTTTTGAATCATTGGGAAATACTAAATGAAAATTGTTCTGTATGCAAGTAAATTGCACATCAACTCAATAATTCATTCCATAATTAACTTAATGAAGTAGTTAGGAATATTTCAGTCTTTATTTTATTCCATTATTCTTTCCCAACCCCTAAAATTTGAATAGGTATAGTGAAATTTTGAATTCCATCCAACTTTTTGGCTACAAGTGGTATTTAGGATCCCAATTATGCTGTAGAACTTTTATAGTACTGCACACTGCATATTCTGTCATTAATTCTGTGGTATAAAAAGTACAACCTAATGTACTTCTTACCTGTAAAAAAAAGTGTACAAGAGCAGACACAGCTATAGCCAAACCATATTTAACCTCGCTTTACCAAAGCTCAGTTCTACTAGCATTCAACAAGGGAAACTTCGTCAAGATTGAGATGTTAAAATTTCAGTGTCCCCAGTCTGATAATCCAAATAAGAAAATCTGCAAAGGGAAGTTGATCAAATAAAAAACTAACAACAAGAAATTAATAGCTTAAGAAAGAAGAGCAGTATATGCGGACAGACTGCAACCCTGAGAAACACTTCAAATAGCAGTTTTCCAAAAAGACTTGAATTCACAAGCGGAGAAAAAGAAAATTTCATAAATTGAATCAACTGCACCAATTGTTGAGGTGTAAAAATAAAGCTGTGTATGTGTGTAACCATGTGTAAAAAATCATATTCTAGTATGTGCAAATTAAAATTGACTTGTTTTCCTATCTAGCTTATAATTTTTACTTCATGTTAACAGAGTATAAAATAAGAACATTACTATGTGTACTGAGCAATGGTGAATAAAATATCTCATTCATTTATTCAACCAGAAAATGCTGAAATTTGTTTAATACTTACTATGGATCAGACACTATTGTGTCTGTAACTAGATACAAAGAAGTCTAAAATGTAGTCTTTTGGTAACACAAAAGACCTATTTTGACTGAAAACTGTAACAATCTACTGTGTGCATGTTTTATTCTTTATTTTTAAACAACAACCACAACAAAAAAACAGATGGCCCTGAATATACATGCTTATCCATGTGTAATTCTTTTCTTAAATTGTGCACGGAGGTTGTGTTTTACATTAAGAATAGAATCTACAAGAAAGACATACTAAAATAATGATTATACCTTTTTTCAAAATATTTGCTTCCCAACTATTATTGGAATGTTCTTATCAGTATCTCTGTAAACAACGTCACAGAAGTTTATTTTATAATCAAGTATTACAAAGACATTTTCTTAATGATCATGTTCCTCTCTCTCACTTAAAGAGGAAACTAGTTCAGAGACTTAACCATCAAAATTAACATTATGCTGGACTTCTCTCCTTATCAGGGGAAAACATAAGGAAAACCTTATGTATTCCCCTTTATGTTAGTGATTTTCAAATTTTCTTTTCCTCTTTGAATCTGTTAAAATTAAATTAAATTAAAATTCACCTCAATTACTTTGTGACACTAGATAGGCATTTATTTAGAAAATACATAAATCACTGAAATACTATGTAAGTGCTATAATGGAGGTATGAAGGGGGTGCTGTGAGAGCCTGGAATAGTGACACCCTTTTTCCTCCCAGATCAAAAATATCTAGGAATGCCAATATATATTTAGGTAAGTGGGTAACTGGAGAAAAGCATTACGGGTAGAAATGGGAAAGGTTCTCAGAATGAATGTAATGAATCTAAGAAAAATCATGTAAAAGCAATGGTCTACCTCTGATAAGAGGTGAAAAATAACTTAGTAACAATTATTACATCTGGGAGGACATTTCAAATGCAAAAGCACAACAGATTTAGCCTGTAATTTCAGGCCTAGATCTAAAAAATGAAATAGTAAGTTATGAAAAACACCTAATATGCCTCCTTTCTTTTAGTAAATTGAGATTATATTTAATTTATAAAAATGTGATATTATAATATTTTTAGTAATAATAAAGTTTTAACAATTTACTATTTTACCCCATACCATAAAAAAATTGTCCATCTATATTTGTGTTCTGGATTATCCCATTTATCTATGGCAACCAAAGTTTATGGTAGTTTTTAGCTAATTAAAAATTGAATGACAAAATGAATAGTAGTTGATCTTACTAATCAACAAAGTAGCAACTGAATGTTTAAATGATGAGTAAATGATTTCTGCCTTGTATCAAAACCCAGCCAAATTCTGTTTGCTATAAATTTGAATTGGATGTAGCATTTATGATCTTTCCTTCCATACATGAATTTGTAATACATAATTAATGTGAGTGAGGGCTCTATTATTCAAAATCTATGCAGTCAGAAAATTCAAACCATTTAAAATATTGGCATATACAGTGGATCTAATAAATTCATATGACCTGTTAAGGCCATATTACTAAAGATAATTTCTTGGAAAGTTTCCACTCTAATCTGAAGATAGACATATACTGACATCCAAAGTGAGGACTGATGTTCACATTAATAAACTTGATCTCAAAGATCCTTCTGAATAATTACAGCAATCTAGAATTATTTTAAGATGATGCTGTATGGTAGAATGAATATGAACCTTTAATTCAGTGTTTGAGTGGAGTTTCTACAACTGGCTATATATCCTGGAATAACTGTTTATACTCATAAATCTCACTTTTCCATTTATTAAACCAGATTAACATATTAAAGACAATGTCAAATATTTGGCAAAGAACATTCCATTTTTACTTTTATTTAATATTATATTTTACACTAACTTTAATGGGTACACCAAATACAGTGAAAACCTATTAAAAATATGCTAAAACAATCCAGATGTATTCAAAACATATTACCTAATAAACAGTAGTTAATAGAACAAATGAATCTTCAAATAACAAGGCTTAATGAAATAGTTTATTTCTTGTTCACATAAATTTTGTGTGTTCATGATAAGCAGGTGACTTTCTTCTAAGGAAATACCCATGGATTCAGTATTCCTACATCTTAAGGCATTGCTACCCTTAAGGTCACTGGGATGAATAAATAGCAAAATGACCACAGAATGCCTGGAATCACAGAACTTCAGTTCAATTGCCTTTGAGTAGAACAAAGTATGTGACCCTACCTAACTGCAAGGAAGTCTGAAAAATTGGGAAAATTAATTTAGGTCAGGAAAAAGTATAATATTGTTCAGGAAAAATCTAGCAGATTCTGCTAAATTATTAAATACCTAATAAATATATTTTAGGCATTCGCTAACAAAGAAGATGTCAAGATAGATAAATTTGTTCTATGCTAAAGTTGGTTGGAAGAGAATGACATACAGATATTTCTCATTCCATGAGAGAAGTACTCATTGGTGTATAAATTTTGTCACATAACAGGAAATAATCACTCAGTCCAAGTAGTTATTGTTTCACTATGAATGAGGCAAGCATTAAAACTGACTTTTAAAGTTAAAAAAGAGACAGAGCTTCAAAAAATCCAAATATAAGGAAAAGTAGAACATTTCCAGAACATTTCCAGAAAATATCAGGTTCAAAATCTTTAGGTTCTTCAGGGTACAGCTTTGGATATAAAGTAACTTCCAAATTTGAAAGAGACCAAGGACAAAGGATAGATCCGCATAGTCCATGCTTGCTATAATTATGTTATTGTACTTTATACTGTGAATAATAGGGCTCTATTAATGAATTTTAGAAAGTAAACAGAAAATTTTCTTAAGAAGTATTGGTTTCATTGCAGGATTTTAAGTATCTATATGTTTTATATCACTAACTATTTCCCTACTGGCCAGCTGAATTTGCTATCTGATCACAAATGGATAAATACATAATTTCTTTGTAAGGTTTCAGTCTAATATTGCATTTTAAAAAATATTTTATTAATTTGTGAGAGAGAATTCACAGAGGGAAATGGAGCAGCAGACTCCCCACTGAGCAGGGAGCCTGATAAAGGCTCCATGCCTACATCAAAGACCATGACCTGAGTCAAGGCAGACACTTAACCAATCGAGCCACTCAAGCACCCCTGCTTTTTCTGAATTTATATTGTTACCGTGATGCTTTAGAATATTTCATACTATTTTTGTAATAATAAATTAGAGGCTAATAAAGGAGTTTAAATGCTGAAGAACCAGTTTCAGATAAAAGATCACCTATAAACACTACACATTATATATATATATATATATATATATATATATATATATATATAATGCTAATGGCTTAACTTTAAAATAGTTAAATTAATTGACTTGAAAGATAAAGAATATTTAAAAGTCAGAATATGGAGTTATACTCATCCAACAGCATGTCATCTCTGACCTAAGAGATACTAGGTTTTCTACCATCTAAAGCATGCTTTAGTCCTCAGGTGTTCACTGTACTGTTTTTCAAATGTCTCCTTTTTTTAAGTATTATTGAGAAATGCTATCTATTTATGACTGTTTCATATTGACAATATAGCTCTTCCTATCAGAATCTCTAAGGAATCATCTAGCTTCATTTTACCCATAAATTTCTAAACATAAATGACCATACCCCTCGATTAACCCAAGACACATAAAATACGCTCTGGGAAACATTAACCTAACAATCTACCAGTGCTTCATTTTTATAGAAAACTTGTTCTGATTCTTCTTGTGTCCTAATTCTGTTGCCTGACATTTCAGTGTGTGAAAACTTCTCCAAAAATTTATTGCAACTCTTCCCTTTACTCTCATCTTTTCTATTACTTTCCCAACACACATTGATTTAAGAGTTTATAGTTAGGGTTTCAAGGTAAAATTGTCTTCTTCACTCCCATCTGCTTTAAGTTTTCTATATACATTCACTTAGTCAAAAAAATAAAAGGTAATGGAGGAGAAGAAGAAAAGAAGAAGAGAGATGGAAAAGAAGGAGGAGAAGGATGTGAAAGTCTTCTAAGTACAGAGATTATAAAAAATAAATCTCTACATTTTAAGAAGAATGTAACCTGAAGGAAGAGACATAAAGTTAAGTGCTGTCTATACCAGATGTGGAGAGAGACACCAGAATATGGCAAAGGTAGAGGAAGAGCCTCACACATCGATGGTTTTTCATGTGATAAAGGAAAAAAGAAATAGTATATATATTTGAAAAGTGTGTAAAATGGTCACAAATGCTATGTCAAAATGGGGCACCTGGGTGGCTCAATTAATTGTATCCGACTCTTGATTTTGGCTGGGTCATGGGATTGAGGCCTGAGCTGAGCTCCACACTTAGCAGGGAGTCTGCTTGAGGATTCTCTCTCCCTCTTCCTCTGCCCCTCCACCCACTCACACATGCACACTCTCTCTCTCCTTCTCTAAAATAAATAAATAAATATTTACAAATGAAACAAAGCTAAACAAATGCTATGTCAATAAATAGATGCTATTGGATTTGACAATTGGATCCTTAGAGCATTGCTAAATATTTTTGGTGAGAACAGTTCCAGTAACAACAGGAATTCAAAAGTAGAATAATATAAAAAGAATTAAATAACATGATAAAGCAGGATTATATTTCAGGAATGTAAGTTTAGTTTAACAGCCAAATATCAATACACTATAAATATCAATACAGTAATACACTATAGCAATAGAAAAAAGAAAGAAAACACAATTATCTTAATAGATAAAAATAAGGCATTTGAGATACTTCAACACCTGTTTATGACTCAAAAAAGCAAAACAAAATGCAAAAAAAAAAAAAGTAGCAATAGAAGAGAACTTCCTCAACCTTATAAAGGGCATTTATGAAAACCTACATCTAACATAATACTTAGTAGTGAAAGACTGAATACTTTTTCCTTAAAATTAAGAGCAAGACCAGGATGTCTGCTACTGCTGTCTCTATACATCTTACCAGAGGTTCAATAAAAGAAGTTGGCAAGGAAATTAAAATCATGTAAATTACATGATCTTGCATATAGAAAATCCTAAAGAATGCACATATAAAAATTAGAATATACCACTTCAGAAGGTTACAGGACACAAATATAGTAGACATCTTTGTATATAGATATATAAAAGGCTCTCAAAACTCCACTGCAGAAAAACAAAACAACTCCATTAGAAAATGGGCAGAGACAGGAGGCTGGGAAGACAGCAGAAAAGGAGGACCATAAGCCTGCCTATCCTACAGACACAACTAGGTAACACATCAGCCTAAGTAACTAGAAAGTGACCTGAAGACCAGCAGAACAAATCTTACAACTAAAGGTAGAGAAGAGGTCTGTATAAGAAAGTAGGAAGGTAGAGATGTGGTTTGGGAATAAAGGAAACCATGGCTGTCCATGGTGGAGAGTGAGTTGCAAATGCATACTATCACATCAGGGAGACTGCATGGGGAAGATCAATTCCCTGAACATTTTTCTTTGAAAGTAAGAGGGGCTAAATTTTTGAGTTCTTACCACCAGTGGGACTTAAAACCTAGAGTATTAAAAATTAGTGGGCTGGGTTCTGGGAGAACCCAGAGGGCATTAGGAAGCTGAGTCCCCACTCAAAAACAGCACAAAACATAGCAAGTAGAAATACAATTTAGAAGCAGTAGTTTGAAAAATGCCTATGGCACACAGGAAAGAGTTATTTACATATCTCAGAGGTGGACCAGAGAGGCAGGGATCACAAAGAGACTCCAGGAACAAAAGAGCTACAGGGGCCATTTTCCTCCCTGCCCCCCAGAACAAACACAGAGCCACCTTTGAGAACCAGCTTGGCTGCCATACTTGCTACCTAACTTGCTTACACCAAGCCCCACATTCTTTGCCCTCCCTTTCTAAGCAAGTTTTCCTCAGTTCTGGGGCTACAGTTCTGGTGAGGGGAAGACCAGCCTAAACTCTGCCAACACCTTATGTCCCAATCACAGTCTCTGTTCTGGTGGGGGTGACAAAAGGTCTCATTTTGCAAGCAGACAAGTGCACCCATTGTTAAAATGCACCCCACCTGGCCTAGGACCAAACACTGCCCAAAACAGGCAAAGTGAGCCTATGCAGTTGACTGTATTGAAGAAAAAAAGTGGCCAGAACAAAACAGGAAGGCACCCACAGCACACATAGATGACATTCCCTGAGGTACCAGGTCCTAGGGATCAGGAGACACTGCACTGTACGGGACTTCAGGATGTCTTTTTAATAAGGCCATTACCTTCAAGAGCAGAAGACATAGCTAACTTGCCTAACACAGAAAAATAGGTACAGAGAGGTAGACAAAAGGAGACAGAGGAATATGTCCCAAATCAAAGAACAGGATAAAGCCACATCAAGAGACATAAGCAAAATGGGTATAAATAATATGCCTAGAAGAAATGGATATATTTCTAGCAATATATAAACTATCAAAACTGAAGAAATAGAAAATTTGAACAAACCAATTAACAGTAATGAAATTGAATCAGTAATCAAAAAACTCAGAACGAACCTAAATCCTAGACCAGATAGCTTCACAAGCTAATTCTACCAAACATTTAAAGAAGAGTTAACACTTCTTCTACCCAAACTGTTCCAATAGATAGAGGAGCAAGGAAAATATCCAAATTCATTCTACGGGGCCAGCATTACCCTGATACCAAATATAGATAAAGACATCACAAAAAAGAACTACAGGTCAATATCTCTGATGAACACAGATGTAAAAATCCTTAACAAAATACTAGCAAACCAAATCAAAAAATGCTTTAAAAAATCATTCACCACAATCAAGTGGGATTTATTCCTGGGAAACTAGTGTTTCAATATCTGCAAATCAATGTGACATATCACATTAATAAGAGAAAGGATAAGAACTGTATGATCATTTCAACAGATGCAGAAAAGCATTTGAAAAAGTACAACATCCATTCATGATAAAAAAACTTTCAACAAGGCATATCTAGAGGGCATTTACCTCAACATAATAAAGGTCATCTATGGAAATCCAGAGCAAACATCTTACTAACTGGGGAAAAACTGAGAGCTTTTCCCCTAAGGTCAGAAATAAGACAAAGATATCCACTTTTACCACTTTTATTCAACATAGTACTAGAAGTCCTAGCTACAGCAATCAGACAAGAAAAAATAATCAAAGGCATTCATATTGGTAAGGAAGAAGTAAACCTGTGACCATTTGCAGATGAAATGATACTCTATATGGAAAACCCAAAGGATGCCATCATAATACTACTAGAATTGATAAGTGAATTCAGTAAAGTTATAGGTTACAAAATCAATTTAAAAAAATTTGTTACATTTCTATATACTAATAATGAAACAATAGAAAGAGAAATTAAGAAAACAATCCCATATGCAATTTAACCAAAATTAAACAGAAACAAAACTAGGAATAAATTAACCAATTAGGTGAAAGACCTGTACTCTGAAAAGTGTAAAACTTTGATGAAAGAAACGGAAGATTACAAAAAGAAATTGAAAGACATTCCATGCTCATGGAATGGAAAAACAAATATTGTTAAAATGTCTATACTACTCAAAGCAATCTACACATTTAGTGTATTCCCCATGAAAATACTGACAGCGTTTATCACTGAATTGTAACTAATCCTAAAATCTGTATAGAACTACAAAAGACCCCAAATGGCCAAAATGATCTTAAAAAAGAAAAAAAAAAAAAAAAGCAGAAGGTATCACAATTGTATCTACATTACAAAGCCATAGATATCAAAATAGTATGGTACTAGCACAAAGATAGATACATAGGTCAATGGAACAGAATAGAAAGCCTAGAAATAAACCCACAATTACACAGTCAATTATTCTTTGACAAAGGAGAAAAGAATATCCAACGGGCAAAAGACAGTTTCTTCTACAAATGATGCCAGGAAAACTAGACACCACAAAAAAAGAACTACTGGCCAATATCTCTGATGCAAAAGAATTAAATTGTACCACTTTCATATACCATACACAAAGATAAACCAAAAATTAAATAAAGACCTAAATGTGATACCTAGAACCATAATAATCCTAGAAGAGAGCATTGGCAGTAACTTTTCTGAAATTAGTCTTAGCAACTTTTTTAAAAATATGTCTCCTGAGGCAAGGGAAACAAAAACAAAAATACACTATTGGGACTACATTAAAATAAAAAGCTTCCTACATCAAAGGAAGTAATCAAGAAAACTAAAAGCAACCTACTGAATGGGAGAAGATATCTGCAAATGATATATCTGAAAAAGAATAGTATTCAAAATATATACAGAACTCATAAAATTCAACACCCATATTATAAGTAACCCAACTGAAAAGTGGGCAGAACATGAAAGGCACTTCTCCAAAGAAGACATATGATGACCAAGAGACACATGAAAAGATGCACATCACTCATCAACCCAAATCAAGTCTACAATGAAATATTACCTCATGCCTATCAGAGTGGCTAAAATAAAGAACGCAAAAAACAATAAGTATTGGTGAGGGTATGGAGAAGGAAAATGCCCTTGCACTGGATTATTACTCATCTATTAAAAAAACAGTGAAATCTTACCATTTGCTGTGACATGGGTGGAGGAAGAGAGTATCATGCTAAGTGAAACAAGTCAGTAAGAGAAAGAAAAATTCCATACAATTCTATTCATATGGAATTTAATAAACAAAACAAAACAAAGGGGATAAAAAAGAGAGTCAGATACAAACCAAGAAACAGACTCTTAATTGTAGAGAACAAACTGATAGTTACTAGAGGAGAGATGGGGGAAAAAATGGAGCACACTTATCATGATGAGCACTGAGTAATGTGTAGTATTGTTGAACCACTATATTATACATCTGAAACTATTATGACACAACATTTCTACTTCTACATATATACCCTAAATAAGTGGAAACATATGTATATATAGAAATGTACACAAATTTTCATAGAAGTGTTGTTCTTAATAATGCAAAATGGAAACAACTCAATTACCCATTAAATGATGAAAGGATGAACAAAATGTAGTATATCCATACAATGTAATGTTATTTGGCCAGCCACACATAAAATGTTAAGAAGTACTGATAATATGCAACAACACAGTTGAATTTGGAAAGTACTAAACTGAACGGAAGAAGCCAAGCAGAAAGAACTCCATCTCATGCAATTACTTTTAAATGAAATATCTAGAATAGGAGAATCTATAGAGTCAGAAAATAGATTTGTGTTGCTTATCACAACAGATACTGTGTTGCTCATCCCCCCAACAAAGCATGGGTCACTTTAGGTTGATTGGTTGTGTGGAAATGACAAATGTTACCCACTATTAAGTATGGGGTTACTTTAAGAGGTAATGAAAATGTTCTGGAACTAGAGTAGTGATAGTTGAATAACTTAATATATTGTAAACTATTGAATTGTCCACCATAAATGAGTGGATTGTATGGTATGTGAATTATATTACAATATAAAGCTGTTAAATAATAGTTCCAGTAGATTAAAAGGCTGTGAAATGTACAATAAGATGAGGAGAAAGAATCCACTGAAGGCATCAAGCTCTGTCATATTTAACTGAAAATTACCTGACCATTTTTCTGTTCTTCAAATTCCACACATCCACACCAAGTGATAATGGCAGTGGTTATGAGTAATTTGCTAGGGCAAACAGTCCATACCATGTTCTCCATGGATTTGTTATGCTGGATACTCTGAAATTCTGCCAATATCTAGCACAAAAGTACTTGCAAACTTTAATTTTTAAATGTCTTTAGAAATGACTCACCTTTTCCTAAGTTTAACGTATTTGGGCCTTGATAAAATTACATACCCACAGTGCAGCTATTTTACATTTGAAAAACTCTCTAGCAGGTGTATCTTTCTGATTTTCAATTGTCTACTTAACTGTGCTCACAATGCAGTAAGTAGCACATTCAGCATACTTAGGAGGTTTTATTTTGCTGAGTAATTCACTTGTTTTATCTCCACTTGAGATACTCCTAGTGAGTTATGTATTGAACAAATGTCTATGAACCAAAATGTCTTTTTCAACTTATTTCCATGATATCTTTGGGATTGTGTTCCCACAGGAAATCTTCTGTAGCTGGTGTCTATCAACTTCTAGCTCACACTAAAAAGAGTTCTCTCTAGAATGATATGCCTGTTCCTCATGGTCAAGACATTCTACTGAGGGAGCCTGATTGCTGATCTTCTCAGTAGGCCAAAATGCACTAAGAATCTTCAAAAGGAGGGAGTATGTTTCACAATCTTAAAGTACATAGGATTTATAGTAAAAAATATCTGTGTTCAAATTTTAGTTCCAATGAAAAATAGAACTAGCATATGGTCCTGCAATTCTACTTCTGGGTATACATTTGAAGGAAATAAAAATACTATATCAAAGAGGTATCTGTATCCCCATGCTCATTGCAGCATTATTGATAATAGCCAAGACAAAGAAACAGCGTAAGTGGCCACTGACAGATGGATGAATAGTGTAGTATACACACGGACACATGCACGCATGCACACACAAAATGGAATAACATTCAACCATAAGAAATAAGGAAATTTTGCCATTTGCCACAACATGAATGGACATTAAGGGCATTATGCTAATGAAATAAATTAGACAGTGAAAGACAAAAACTATATGATCTCACTTACATGTAAAATCTAAAAAAAAACCAAAATCATTAAAAAAAATTGAAAGATCAGATTTGTGGGTACCAGAGGCAGGGATGGGATGTGAAAGAATTGAACAAAGGTGATCAAAAGTTACAAACTTCCAGTCTTAAGTACTCGGGTATAAGGTACAACATGATAGCCATAGTTAACACTAAAATGTTGTATTTGAAATACAGCAGACCTGGGTTCCAGTCTTAGCTTTTCCACTAATTATTATTTAGGGAAGATGATTACCCCGAACTTCAAGTTCATCTGTAAGAACAGAGATAATGACTTTCTCTCATTTATAACATTACTGAAAAGACTAAATGAGGTAAATTATGTAAAGTTCTGAGAAAAATACCTGACAGCATTCAATGATCATAGCTATATTTTTTAACAGTAGGTGACCTTTATTTTTTTTTAATTTTTATTTAGTTATGATAGTCACACACACAGAGGGAGAGAGGCAGAGACACAGGCAGAGGGAGAAGCAGGCTCCATGCACCGGGAGCCTGACGTGGGACTTGATCCTGGGTCTCCAGGATCGCGCCCTGGGCCAAAGGCAGGCGCCAAACCGCTGCGCCACCCAGGGATCCCGATCATAGCTATTTTTTACTACAGATACAGCTATGACAGCTCATTCACTGAGCCTTTTGTAGACCTACATCTAGGTTTATGAAGATGGAACTATATGTGTCCCATATACTAGAAAATACTGAGAATTTGGTTTGAGTGGAAGTGCATTTATCTAACTCACTTAGGATCATCATTTTTTTTCTTCTAAAACAATGAAAGGCACAAAACACATGCTTGCTTTTTCTTATCTGACATCTACTCCTTCTGGACCGGTCTCAATTTTTTTTTTTTTTTTTGTAGCATGCACATTAAGTGACACACTCTTTGCTCAGTATTTGAAAGCAGAATAAACTCTTCACAACTTGTTATCTGATACGAAAGTCTCCATTCTCCTCGAGACCAGGGCTACCATTCCATTCATATTAAAAAGGTACTCTCCACTTTTTCTTAGTGGAAAACAGAGATCCCAAGTAATGATAGCTTTCATATTATGGCCATTGTTTTTTCTCAGCAAATTTCTCACCTTGTACTCCAGATGGTATACGATCTATTGCAACATGTATGGTTTTCATATTTATTTGTACCCAATACTAAAACTTTGTAATATATTTTCTACTAAATGTAAGCCAGTCAGGATGCCTGATACAAGAATCCACTTCACATAGATCTGTCCACCAGCTCAATATGTCAACAGAATGTATCAGATCTAGCATGCCATCAAACATTTTAAATTCTTTTTCTGATCCAGCTATACTCCAGATGTTCCTAATGATCACCCCTAGGCTCAATCCTATCCAACTGTGAAGTGGATGATATTCTGAGTTCTCCATGCTAACAGGCAGTTCATGGTAATTTTCTAATTTATAACAGTACGTCATAAGTTTTCCAAACATAAATTTAAATAAACAAAGCCTAGGCATTATACTCTCTTAACCAACTCCTATATTGATCTTTCAGACGAGGCTATAGCCAGACCTTCAGTCTGTATCAAGAGTTCCTATATTTACTTATAGACCCTGGTCTCAATACCCACCAGCTCTATCTGTCTACCAATAAGGAATGAACCTGTAGCCCTTACTGTAAACGATTTTCCCTTTATCATTAGAAACATTTCAGATTGAAGATGCAGGTTTTAGGGTAAGCCTCTGATTTCTACTTGGTTGTCCTATGGACTTATTTATATCATTGTTATCAACTCTCCTTTCCCTCACCTAGAAAACATCATTATTGGTTTAGTAGTGTAATACAATTCCTTTAAGTACTTAATAAATTTTGTTGATATTAGATTCAGTCTTTGTCCTTTTATTACCATGTTTCTTGATATGTCAGAATTATTCTAAATGCTGTTAAAAGTACTTGAAAAATAGTTCAGTAAAGCCTTATAACTACGGAGATTATTAATATTCAGAGATGATGTTTCTTTTTCTTTGGTTCCTGGGATATTTTAAAGAGTGTTAATTTCTCATAATGGAACTATTATGTTTTTTTCGTACTGTCAAACTGCTATGATCCTCAGCATCTTAAAAAGACACTGCAATCTGGGAACAAATAGGCATTTTAGAAGAATACTTATTACACTGCCATGTGGCCACTGGGTGCTCATTAAATATTAGTTGATGTTCAAAAAGTTAAGTGGAATGTAATTACTTTCTGCATAAGGAGACTGCAAAATAGAAGTTTGGCCATGCTTGAAACTAAGGGAGGTGATTTTAAAATAAAGAATAAGGGCCTTCCTCATTATATTTAAATTGGTACCCTCACTGCCATAAAATGTCATAATAATTATGATTGTGGCATAATAATAATCAAAATATTTTCTACGGAAAGTGGGTGAAAATTAGAGGACTTGTTCAAAACCGGAAATTTTTAAAAACCCATCATCTTAACTTTGTGTTATTTGGGGAAAGAGAAAAATTACCAATATTTATTAATTCATAAAGATTCTATAAAATTCTGTGTTAGCAAACTTTTTTTTCAATTGAACCTTAGCTCCAGACAAAGTGTCTTGCTTCTATATAATAACTTATTTATCCCAAAATTTGGTCACTTAAATTCAATAACCATTGAGTCACTGTTCATGCCCTCATTTTTCTTCAGAATCATGGTAACTACCACAATATACACTGATTACATATAAAGCACAATTATATCTACTTATATACTATTGATACTTACATCTGTCAGTCTAATATAATGTATCTATAATGAGTATAAGGAACTTTTTAACATCCATCATTCTCAGTTTTTATTCAATAAGAAAGGAAGGCCTGGAATTGATGTGAAGTATTATCCTTAATCTATGTCCTCAGAAGAGGTAGGTTGCAGTTCTGAAAATGTTTCATGTCTTTGTGATGAACAGATATGTTGTTAGTTACATGTTCTAGATGTGCTACTCACATCATACCATTAGATGTGTTCACATCTCATATCTTTCCTAATTTTAGTGTGTGTTCAGACAAAACAGTGCTGTTGGTGGTACTTTGGGCATTTACTTTCCACTTTTCATCTCCTATTGATTTCTGCCCATCTTCCAAGCTTTGTTGTCCAGATAGTCTCCAAATTTTCTCTGTTGTTTACAACTGTGATTATTTCTATTGATTTCAAACGAGGATTTGTCTGATTTATACTTTGGAACCAAGAATACATTGTAGATGAGAGACTTGGAGTAAAATCAAAGAAATGTGAACTTGATTATCTGCTTTTACTGCTAAATGCAATGAAAATCCCATTATCATTTATGGATAGACATCTGGTTGCCTGTGACTTTCTGTTAAAAAGAGAAAATTAAATTACTCTCTATGATAGCCATGATTAAAAAGCTGATTGAAAGCAAGTTTGGGGGGTCCTTGCTGTTCTCATGTTAGGATTGTATGATGGGCAAAAATAACTCAAGAGACACTGCATAGGGTGGCTGTTTCTAAGGGAATGAAATAATTTAAAGGAAAAGAATAACAAGTTCAAAATCCTAAAATTTGTTTTTATATAGCCTGAAATAATGGATATTGCAAAACTTTAAAAACCTGTTATCTCTAGTAGTACCAGCAATACAGTGGCTAATAATTATTATTTCATAGGTTGCCAAATTGCAATGACAATTGAATTCACTGACTCTCCAGATCTGTTCTATGAAAGTCAGTACATGGATTTTAGAAATTTGGGCTTTACAAAGAGAAATATAGGCATTCAGGAAATTTCAAAACTCATGGTTCCCCCAAAGCCTCAGCCCTCCCTGAACCTCCTCTGTCAGCTCAAGCAGCCTCTTCTTCAGTTATTTGATAAAACTTTTTCTCTTTAACAGTTTATAGAATGCTCAAATGAGGCACTTGCTTTTCAAGATAAAGCCAATTTTTACACATTCAACTCCTTAGTGGTGAAATTATAATTAGAAGAATATTCCTCCTTGTACCATACATAAAACAGAAAGGAAAGCCTGGAAAGAGAGGCTAAAAAAAAAGGCACAACTTTGAAAATCACATCAATATAATAAGCATAAATATGTAGAACATGTAAGAAAATGGGTAATAAAAATGATTTTCTGAAGAAGGAAAATATTACATCGGGCTGATTATGCCAATAATCAGTATGTTAATACAGATCCACATATTCTGGATACAATGTGCCACTTTGAGCAGCTAGGATCAGTTCTAATACTTGTATATTTGAGTTTTTAAAAAACCCACTAGATTTTCTGGTGGGGTTTCTCTTTGAAATTAAAATGTAAAAATCTCATACAAATAATTTATTTCAAAAGATGGAAATTCAGATGTGGCTGTAACTAAGGACAACAAGATATCCAAGAATATTTTCCTTTCCACATGTCTTTATGATGCACATACAGGCAAGGAGCGTTAGCATCTCTGAAAAGTGCTTCTAAGACTGTTCACTTTGGGATAGTCATTTTGACAAGAGATACTACAGAAGAAATCAGGACAAGTGTATATTAGGTGCCCCCTTCCCAAAAAAAATGCATTTTAAGTCAGAGAAACAAGAACAAGGCAGGCTTAGTTAACACAACAGGGTGCAAAGTTATTTGATCCATGAGAAATAACTTATTTATTAGTTATTGTTTGATCATGGGATACCAGGACTAAATACAGATGCATCCCACTGATGTTCTATCCCCCATTTCTAATAACTGAATACATTCTTAGTTCTACGGCCCCTTGAACAAAGTAGAAATTGGATATACCAAAGAAAAACCACAACAGCGTCCATATATTCTGTATATTTTTATCCTAGCCTTTGCCAAAGATATATGCAACCATTTTTAAGGTTACTTAGGGATTTAGATTATTGGATGTTTGCTAAAGTTAACACTATAGTCTAGAGATTTATGTTTTTTCACTATTGTTTTTCAGTGTGCATGTGAGTTTATGGAGACTAGCGGTAATCAACTCACGTTAAAGCCCTAATATGAATCCATTTCACCATACCTCCTGTGGAACATCTAGATTATCCATTATTTATTGATTTTTAAGCATATACTATAATAGCAATAGTTAGCACCTGAGCATATCATTATATGAGTTATCTGATATGAAGGTCCATGTAGAAGTCTTTGGTATTTTCTCTCCTAACTCTTCCCTGGTACATCAAAAGCTAAAACATGACTAGTAGAGAATTTAAAAAATTAATGCCACTATCAAAGACAGAATGTACATAGTAAAGTAATGTTACCTGTCATTTCCCATTTTGCTCACCACCTTAGCTGATACCCAAAACATATGGTGTATAACTACTGACCTGGGAATATTTTTCCCCTGCTCCTAACAAATGGAAAACTCCATGATCTGTCTTGTTTATCTTAGCAGGATTTACAAGATATTTACCCTCTTGCTTCTAGAGTATGTCAGCTGTGTATCTTTATGCCATGAGGTAGACTGCAGGATACTTAACTATCTTACCATCCAGAGAACATCATGCTGGTCATCTATATTGACAAGTTAATGCTAAAAGAACCTAAAAGCTAAATACTGTACAGGCCTTGGTAAGACTTTTATATGCTGAAGTTAGAGAAATAAAGCTTCAGATATCAATGAGATATTTGAGCAACAAAAGAAATAATGATGATATATTATTCTCATAGAACAAAATAAGAATCCATGGATACAAATTAATATAAATAAATGATGGAGAACAAAAACTTCTTCCTTACAGTAGATTCTAAACTAATAAATATGGAAGAAATGATCAAACTAGAAAATTACCATTTGGCATTCATCTTATTATTAATTGTTTCAGACAAGAATCACCGTAACCTCAAAATCATGCGGTGAAACATGAGAACAAATACTTATAAGCTCTCTCTGTGAAATACTTATAAATCACCATGGAAAATGTAGTAGAGAAGATCAATAATCAGTGATCAAATTAATGACACAATTAATATAAAAAGCTGACATTAAGTGCCTCCTATGATGATTTCTACCAAAAATACACACCAAATTCTAATCAGATGAAAAGCAGGCAAACACAAATTAAGGAATAGTCTAGAAGATAAATAGCCAGAACTCTTCCAAAATATTTTAAAGTCATCAGAAAAACAAAGAGATTGGAGAATTAAACTTCTCATGTGATCCTGGATTGGATTCTGAGAAAAGAAGCTTTTTTTCCTAAAGAAAGATGATTAATGGGACAGTTGGAGTAATTTGTACCTACTCTGTAGTTTTGATAACAACATAAATTCCCTGATTTTGATAATCTTCCTTTGATTGTGTAAGAAAAAAATCACGTTTTGAGGCAATACACTCTTAAGTATTTAGAAGTATCATATCGGCAAATTTTCTCCAACTTTTGAAAGAAAAAAAAAAAAATATATATATATATATATATATACACACACACACACATACATACACACATATATAAAAACATATATATGTTTTTTGTGTATATATATAACACACATATACATATACATATGTGTATATATATAATGTGTACTCATGTGATCTCATAATGTATATATATGTGTGTGTGTCTATATGCATTTGAGAGGAAAAAAGAGGCAGGGAGAATAAAAGATTGTATGTGAAAAATGTCAGCATTTGCGGAATTGGGTAAAAGTTTAGGGAAATTTACTCTCCTACATTTGCATTTTTTTTTAATAATTTTCAAGTCATTTCAAAATCCAGAGGAAAAGAAAAGCCAGTTGGATTGCAATCTTATGAAAAGTTGAAGATCCAATGGTTCATTCTAAAAAGTTCACTCTTAAGAGAAAGACAATTTGCTGAACATTATCACTAACAAAGAAGCACATTTGTTTCTGATTGCTTGAAATTAAGAACACCAACTGATAGAGCAATCTAGAGAGAAAAGCTAAAGACTGGATGAGACTAGAAAGAGAGAAGCAATGAAAAAAAAACTACCAGTGGGATCCCTGGGTGGCACAGCGGTTTGGCGCCTGCCTTTGGCCCAGGGCGCGATCCGGGAGACCCTGGATTGAATCCCACGTCGGGCTCCCGGTGCATGGAGCCTCTGTGTGTGACTATCATAAATAAATAAAAATTTAAAAAAATATTAAAAAAAAAACTACCAGTAATGTCAAAACTGCAAAAATAATGGTCTCCTGGATATATCCTCTTTTTTGCAGTTAAGACAATGTCCATAGGTGACTATCAGTTACACGTCCCAGTATAATCTCAAATTGTTTATTACTATTCATATAATTCTGAAATCCCTTCATTCATTTGGTATTTATTAGACACATAATATATACCAATCATTGCTTTTGGTCAATGTATCCACAAGCAAAAGAGTCACACTTTCCACTCTATACAGTCTCATGGGGAATAACAATAAACAATTATAGAAATGTCACCATAGGTACTATGAAGTAGATGAAAAGCTAAGACAGTGAGAGTGTAGTAAAGGAAATTCCTATAGTTTTAGAAGACAGATTTTTGTGAGAAAGTGACTTTAGTTGGAAATTTGATAAAACCTAGTTTATCTATGGATCCATTATTCTGATACATTCTATTTGATTATCTTTTACACCAATACCACACTCACTTAGTTACTGAGCTTTAAAATAAATCTTGAAATCAAGTAATAAAAAAATCTTCAACTTTGTACTTTCAGAATGCCTAAATGAGTTTTGGATTTTACATTTCTACATAAGCTAAGATTTTCAATTCTTACCGTATACAATGTTTTTTGGAATTTGGGTTGGAATAGCATTTAGATTGCTTTGGGAGTGAAATTTTACAAATATTGAGCTTTCTAAAAGTATAGTTCATATACACTTCTCCATATACTTATGTATTATTTCATTTCCCTCCATAATGTTTTATTATTTTGAGTGTAAAGCTCTTTAACGTTTTGTTAAATCTCTCCATAAATCATGTTTTGAAACTATTATTAACATTGATGTTCTTTGATTTTTACCTTCCAATGGTTGGCTACTATTTAGAAACACAACTAATTAGAATTCCACTTCTTAAAATATAAAGAATGTCAAAAACACATCAATCCTAATTATAGTTTTAAAAAATATGATTAGCCTAAAAAGGCTATTAAAAAAGTTGAGGCTCCAAAGTAACCTGAAAAACTGAAATCCAAAGAGTTGGGAACCTCTTCTAAGGAGACGAGAGTACAAAATTTCACTCTTTGTAAGATAGCAGGGAAAAAAAAAAAAAAAAAAGAGGTCATCACCATAACAGGAAGTAACAAGAAAATATCTGAAACCTAAATGACTTTTTAAAACCTGGGCTACCATGACACTTCAGAATCCCAGGGAGCCCTAGATACAATGTGAGTCCACACTGTTCATCCAACTTTTTCTCTGAGCCTCCTCTGATTATTGGTATGACAGATTTGAGGATTGCAACACACCTAAAAGAGTCCCTCTGTGGTCCAGACATGAAGACTTATCTAAATTTAAAGGTGGTGCAGCATCTTCACTGTATAGACTATTTAGAATGCAAGGTATAGGTTGACTCCTGCTGGAAGATGGGCACAAAAACTGGCTGTGTCCTGGACACTTGTCAGGTACAAGGAAGGTACAAGGCCTATGATGGTCATGAAACAGAAAACCAATCTGCCCCAAACTGTGCACTGACATGAAGCAGAAGTTATCTACTGTGGGGGGAGGGATAGGAAATCCACCTATCCTGGATCCCACACAGACATGTAGCACGGCTCTATTGTCACTGCAAAGGAGTAGGAAACTCTCTCATGCTCAGGAGCCAGCATAAGGTGGTGCTCTCCCGCTACTGCTACTAGGGGAGAAACATGAAACCTACTTGTGTGTCCAGATCCTGTATTGCAGAGTGCAAAATTGTTTTACAAAGAAGAATGGGGATGCTGAGGGAGTGACACACCTAAGGATCAGGTATAGAAAGCCTGACTAATATGGAGGCAAGAGAAGTAAGGAATCCCACCATATGAGCTTTGTGAATATAGAGTGATAACAATAGCAGTCTACTACTAGGATAGGGGACTGAACCATAGAAGGAAACCTTTCTGTGGTGCAGATATGCAGGTCATGCCAAAATCCAATGAAGGATTTCAAATCTTGGGGAAAAACTCTTTAGTTCTCACACTAAACACAAGGCAGGTGCAGAACATCACTTAGGAAAATAGAATTGAGGCCAGCCCAGGTAGCTCAGTGGTTTAGTGCCACCTTCAGCCCAGGGCCTGATCCTGGAGACCCGGGATGGAGTCCTTCAGGCTCCCTGCATGGAACCTGTTTCTCCCTCTGCCTGTGTCTCTGCCTCTGTGTGTGTGTGTGTGTGTGTGTGTGTGTGTGTGTGTGATGAGTAAATAAATAAAATCTTAGAAAAAAGAAAAATAGAATTGAAACTTGCGATGCAACAAAGCTAAATAAAGCAAACAAACTCATATACAAATCATATTGACTCAACCCTCTCTAACAACACCATGAAAGAAGAGGCTTTCATATTTCTGGGTATAAATAATATTTTCTTTAGTTTCTAGAGCTTTGTTGCCAAAAAGTTTGGCATTCAATAAAAATTATAAAGCTCAGAAAACATCAAGCAATATCATATATTCCCAACAAATAAAATAGTCATCAGGGAAAAATTCAGATGTGGCAGAGAGATCAGAACTATCATATGGGAACTTTAAAATTATCAAATATAGACATTATATGGCTACTATGTTAAATTAAGTATGGGAAATATATACATGGGGAATTTCAACAGAGAGATAAAACTATAAAAAAAGAGCCCAAAAGAAATAATAGACATAAACAATGTGATATAGGAATTAATTCCATTAAAAGACCTAGCAGAACAGAGTCAACAGAGGAAAGGATCAGCTAAATAGAATGAAGTCCAATAGAAATTCACCAAACTGAAATACAAAAAACAAAAATCATGAAAAATTTTGGTAAAACATCTGAAATCTATGAGACACTATGAAATAATATGCATACAAATTGAATTTCTGATGAAGAAAAGAGTGGATAACAAATGTATTTTAATTAGTAAAAGTCAGAATTTACATCTATCTATATTTGGTCTACAAAATTTAGATAGATACAGATACAAAGATATAGTTTACAAACTATATGTATAGATATAGTTACAAACTATATCTATACATAAATACATAGATATAGTCTACAAACTATATAGAGACTATATATATATATATATATATATATATATAGTCTACAAATTATACACACACATATACACATCGCAAGAAAAACCCACCTAACTCAGAAGCCCAGAGAACCCCAATAAGAACAACAACAACAAAAAAATAGCTAAGAAAAGGTAACAAACAAGTGGTTGCTTCCCTGGGGCAAGATGCCAGATTCCATACAAACTGCCAATAAGAATTCAGGTAAATGTTTAACAAATTCCTGAAGGTTGACTCTGAACTAGTAAGAAAATACATAACCCTATGAGTCATGGACACACGGGACATTCTCAACCACTTGCAGGATCTTCTTCACAGATATAAGCCAAGGAAAGATGAGAAAGCTTCCCTGTGGTACAGGGTAGAAGAGTGGAACAGTAACTACTGCTGAAAAAAACAAAAAACAAAAACTTCACCCGAATCTGTCTGTCCTATCTCTCCAGAGAATAAAAGGCTGAAGCTTTTGGAGGAATAGTTTTTAAAAAATTCTATTTCCCCTGGAATACAAATGAAGACCCACAAATCCTGGTAATGCACTATGTCCCTCAAGTGGGTGATGGATAAACTGTGGTACAGGATTTCAACCACATACTTCTCAGCAATAAAAAGAAACAGGGTTTTAATACAGCAAGAACATAAATGTATCCAAAATGCATTATGCCAAGTGAAAAAAGCCCAACTTAAAAAGCACATACTGTATGACCCAATTTATAGGACATTATCAAAAAGGCAAAGCTATAGAATAGAAATAAATCCATGATTGCCAGGAATAGTGAGTGAAAGGACAGGGGACTGCAATTGGGCACAGGATAATTTGGGGGTTGATGGAATTGTTTGGATCTTGAATGTAGTGGTGGTTAGAGAACTATAAGCATTTGTCGAAATTCATAGAACTGTAAATAAATAGGTGAATTTTATTGTTATAAATAATGCCATATTAGAAGGGCTGAAAAAAGAAAATATTAAATTATGAAAGTGAAATAAGTGCACTTTTGATGGCAAAAATTTTTTTAAATCTCATTAATCTTCAATAAAAGAAGTGATAAAACAAGTTCTGTAGGTTAAAGAGATATATAACTGGTGTCTTGCTGTCTTTAATATTGACCAGAAGTCCTATAGCCTAGCTAAATCCATTTATTAATTCTAAAATTTTATTGTTGTAAATTGCTTATGATTTCCTATATAAATAATCATGCTCTAAGAATATGAAAAGAGCCTTTTGATTTTCTTAGGGATATTGGCATTTGGAATGAGTGCTAGCATCCACCAGGCTTTAGAAAAAAGAATTTCTTTGAAGAATTAAGAGAAATACAATCACTATTCCGAAGTGAATACACTGTCAGACTTCTCAAGTTGCAGTATGTTGTAATTCAAGTTACCATGATAATTTTTTCTGGTAGAAAAACATTTTTTAATGCCAATAAACAACCAAGAAATGGATACTTCTTTTCTATATCCTCTTCCAACTTTTGATGTATCATTTAAGTGTCTAGGCAAAGCATATTTTCAGGCTATTTGGCTGCACTAGGAAATTATCCATACAATCAAATAATATATCTCTTTCTTTGACATTTTCAGTATTCCCCAATCTCACCTAACTTGAAAATGCTTCAATAGCAATGGTATTGCTGGGATTTATCTGTTTTCTTCTGATATATCAAAAATGTCTATACATAAATCCCATTTTCAAATATGCAATGAAAAATAATTTGGAAATTCAACTGTCACTTTAAAGGTTAGTTTCTAATTTTGGTTCCAGACACTTAGGAAAACTAGATATGCCCGCTAATTAAAAAATCAGGATATCTCAAGGCTGGAAGTTTGTATTAATCTAATTCTCAGTTGAAGGCTTGCATCATTTATATAAAATATAATCACAGATCTGCCCAGTGACAATTCATCAATTGCTAATGCATTCCCATTTTTTTTTTTTTTTAGAATTTTAGGCATTCTGGCTCCAGTTTTTAAGAGAAATTCTGCAATACTAACCCAAATGAGTTTGTAAAAGGCTTTCTTCCATTAGATCTAGTTTCATCCTTCAGAACATGACCCTCAGTACTACCACAAAATAGGATAATTATAAATAGTAGCTTTTACTTAAATACTAATGAGAAAAGTACGTATTTTTGAACTTTGAAATATATGGAAAAGAGAGGTCAATATTAAACTAAACTGTCATTCTGCCAATCGCAGTGATATCCATTCAATATTTTAGTGCATTTAAAAATACTTATTTTTTATCCATTCATCTACTAATGGACACTTGAGTTTCTTCCACATCTTGGCTATCGTAAATAATGTTGCAGTAATCATAGGAGTGCATATATCTTTTCAAATTGGGTGTTTTAATTTGTTCTAGGTAAATACCCAGTAGTGGAATTTAGATGTATGGATAAAGAAGATGTGGTGTGTGTACATAATGGAATATTAACTATAGAAAGAATGAGATATTGCCATTTGTGGCAACATGGATGGACATAGAGGGTAAATGAAGTAGGCCAGACAGAAAAAGGCAAGTACCATATGATTTCATTGAAATGTGAAATCTAAAAAACAAAACTAACAAAGAAACAACAACAAAAAACCCAAACAGAAACAGACTCATAAATGCGGAGGTTGCCAGAAGAGAGGGTGTTCAAGGGATCGGTGAAATAGATCAAGGAGTCATGGTAAGCTGTTTTGAGAAAGTGATCCTTGAGGTGAGAAATAGAGCAAGAGGACCCAGCCATGCAAAGGGCCAGGGGAAGACTGGGTTAGTCCAAAGTCACTGAGGCAGCAAAGAGCTTGCATCAGCTGAACAGAAAAATTAGGCTCTAGGATTAGTGTTTAGTAAACTGTGGTAACGGTGGTAATAGAGTGGGAAAAGTGGGCAGGAAAAGCTAAGATGTTTAAGATCTTATACTGATAAATTTGAGTTTTATTCCAACCAAACTGGGAAGTCTGAATGTTTTATGCAAGGGTGTGATAGTTAATTTTAGGTATCAAATTGCCTAGGCTAAGGGATGCCCAGATAGCATGAAACATTATGGGTGTGTCTGGAAGAGATTAGCATTTGAGCTAGTGAATTAAGTAAAACTGATGGACTTCCCCAATGTGGATGAGCATTATCTAATACACTGAAGGCCTGAATACATCCAAAAGGGGCTGGGGGGAGAAGTATGAATTCATTCTCTTTCTTCTCTCTCTCTCTCTCAATCTCCCTCCTTGAACTGAGGCATCCATTTTCTCTTGCCCTCAGATATCATCACTCCTGGGTTTTGGGCTTCTGAACTCAAATCAGGATTTATACTATCAATCCCCCCAATACCCAAAGCCTCTTAATTCTTAGGGCCTCATACTTGAGTATGCAATTGAACTAAGTATTACAGAACTAAATTTCCTAGTTCTTTGGCTTACAGATGGTAGATCCTGGGACTTGTTGGTCTCCATCACTGTAGGAGTCACTCCTGATTAAAAAAAAAAAAAAAAAAATCTCTCTCTCTCTCTCATACATGTATGTATTTTTAGTATATATGTATGTATATACATATGTGTGTGTGTGTGTGTGTGTGTGTGTGTGTGTGTGTCCTGTTGGTTCTTTTCTCTGGAGAAACTTAATACAAGAGAGCACTGCACATTAAGATTTCATTTCATTGGCCGCTATAGAAAATAGTAAGATTTCATTTCATTGGCCGCTATAGAAAATAGCTCTTAGATCCATCTCTAAACTAACACAAGATTTATTCTCCTAACTGCAATTTCTTTTGGCATGTGGGAGTTCCCCCTATCTGCAGTGTTGTTTTCCATGGCTTCAGCTACCCATAATCAACTATGACCCAGAAGCAGATAATCTTTCTTCTGAAGGTCAAATAGTAGCCTAATGCTATGTCACAATACCTCTGTTATTCGCCTCACTTTTTTTCTTCTCAACACAACCATTTTATCATCTGACATCATCACGAGAGGTGAGTATAGTACAAGAACATATTTTGAGAGAAACCATATTCACATAATTTGTATTATACTAAATTGTTATAATTGTTATATTTCATTATTAGTTATTTTCATTCTCTTATTATATGCCTAGTTTATTTTATAAATTATCACAGTTATGCATGTATAGGAAAAAAACGTGTATAGAGGATTTGGTACTATTAGTAGTTTCAGCCATCAAATGGGGGATCTTGGAACATATCCTCCCACGGATAAAGGTGATGATTAGATCATTCAACTTGATCTTGAACTTTCCAATATCAGAGACATTTTCAAAAACTTTTTATGATCCCTCTTTGCTTCTCTGATACATTCTTCCTGCCAGTAATGCTGCTGTGACAGAGAACAGTAAATTAAGCATAGATTCCCTGTTATTTTAGGAATGCCATTCTAACCGCCCCCCTCAAAAAAAAAGGAATGCCATTCTAGTCATACTCTTGTCATCCACATACTCTAGTAATACTTATTGAATGTGTAACATGTCCTAGATCTTTTACTAGGTAGGCCATGGAGAATAAAAAGACATCAATTCTATTCTATGAAGTTTACAGTCTGTTTAGGGAGAAAAAACGTCTAAGACAACATACACACACAAGCACATGCACACACACACGCACACACAAACACCCTTCAGAATCTTAAATTTGAGAAAAAGAACACAGTGCATAAGAGAATAACAAGAGAAAACACATTTCATTGGTGGGGGGGTAAGAAATTCATATCTTTGAGAAATTATAATTTAAGCTAAAAATTAAGCAGATGCAGAGCCTGGAGAAAGAACATTCTAGTTAAAGGGAACAGCATGTAAAGGATCCTAAAGCATTTGAGGAACTCAAAGAAGGCTCATGATTTTAGCACATAACAAACAATAGCAGTATTACAGGCCTTTAGGGAAGAAGCAGAAGCCATATTTGTCCTCGACCTTCTAAGGCCATTTGAGGATTTGTAAATTTTTTTATTTAAAAAAACCCAATATTGAATTCTAAATGCAATATTTTAACAGCAATAGCAAGATACTAAGGGATTTTTAAGGACAATGGAATTCCTCAACTTTAGCACAAGCCACCCTCACCTTAAGTACCAGAACTGGTTTTACTGATCTGCTTTCCTGACAGCCACATGCAAATTTACTTTAAATGTGCAATCAGTGTCATGATAATTTCAAATTTATACCAAAACTAATGAAGAGAGAAAAAAAAGACATATTCCTGGGCAAGAGAAGAATAAATAACAGGTAAATATTAGCAAAAGAAAGTTTATTTTTATTTCTGTGTTTTCCCTAAACTCTAGGATAGTATCTTCTTTAATCATCATAAAAAGTTAATACAAAAGCAACTGTTTCATAAGTCCATACTGTGTCCTCTTTTATCTGTTCTACAACTATATAAGGAATATAATATTATCCCAATTTTCTAAGTGAGGACCCTAAGCTTTATAGGCAGCAAAGATAAAAGTGATGGAGGCAAGCGGTGAGAGCTTCCTAACAGATTTAAAGCGCTTAGATCAATTTATGAAGAAATACTTTTTTTTTTATTTTGCTCTTTCCAACTCTGAGAAAACTTAGAACTTCCACCCAATTTTAGTTAAAATCCTAAAAGTCCTAGCCTTCCCTGAGTCTACAAAGTTTCATCTAATTCCTCTTTTCTCAGAGTTTGAGGATGTTCACCTCAACATTTCTCTTACTCTTCCAGTGAGGATTCCTGCCATTAATTTTCTCAACCATGAAAGTTTTCAGGTTCAAGGTATCATGTGTTAGACCAGAACACTATTTGGAAGTCTCCGGGAATAATCCTAAATGGTAGTGGTGGCAGTGTCCATTGAGGATAAAAGAGTCATCTGTGGTTTCCCGAGCCACTAATGAAACTGTCCACTTAAAATCACCTTCTCTCACATCTACTTCATATACCATTCTCCCCAGCAAATGCCATGGTCTCCATTGTTTCCTGGTTCACCTTGAACATGTACCTGTCACTAAACATATTAACAGAAGTACTAACTGAACAAAGAAAGGATGTTGCCCACAAGGACAAGTGACTTTATTTATTTATTTATTTAGCCATAGGTATTTCCCACTGGGACTTAGATTTGTGGAGATGAGGAATTCTGGGTATCAATTCCAGCTTTTCTCCAACATTTTATCTTTCATAGAGTCCCTGATTGTTATTTATATCTTTACTTAGTAAGCCTTGGAATCAAGGACAGATTCACATTTTTCCACTCTCAATAACTTGATTCTAAAGCCAGTCATCCACCATAAATGTGTCACCTCAGCTTTATGTCTCTTGTGTCTCACACAATTGAAAATGTTACATTCTTAATGTTAATGAGGCCAAATTATCTGAATGGAAAAATGATGACATTCAAAGCAGGTCTGGGTTGGGAAACATGGGAGTTTCCACCAATTCACATAGATTTCTGTCTCCAAGGCCATCAAAAATCTCAAACATGGCCCCAGACACCTTCTTCACCATCTTCTTACTTGCCTCATGGACTGGTTTTGCTGACTCAGGACTGACAAAGATCTTGCACACCATAGGTTACCTTAAACATGGTACTTTGTGAATGAACTCACCACACCAACATCAGTATAAATAATCAACAGGAAAAATAAATAAATAAATAATAACAGGAAAAAAAATCTAAGAGGAGGGATGGAGAGATGGCAAAGCAGAATTAATTCTCTAGAGTCATGAGCATGAATCCCCACTGGTATGACTTAGAGACCCTAGTTCCTACATGTTCTTTCTTCTGCCACTGAGCCTTTGGAGAAGCATCCTTAAGAGGGCACCTAAGCTCTGTTGCCCTTATTTTTGCTTTAAATTTCCATTAAGATTTTTAGCTGACTGACAATTTCTAAATAGTCTCAATGTCTCCATGGTGTCTTAGTGTCTTACTACTACTTTATTACTTGCATTTCTCTCCCAGATGATGTGCAAAAATCCCACAGGTAAGATTTTTAATATTTCATAGCCCATATGAGACTTTGGACTGTACTTAGTAGCATTCACTATATCAGGACATCTGTTATAAGAAGTAAGTCTTGAGGAAATTCTATAAACTTTTACCAGGGCCTCTTTTCTTTTTATTGAAGCATAAAAATTAAAACAATAAAAACTATAACTACCTTTTTTTGCCATGGTTTCACCTCTCCTCAGAGTATACATAAAACAAGAAGCTAAGCTGCTCCTTTAGCCCTCTTCTCATGAACAGGACTAGCTTGGGAACTCCAAGTCCCCAGATGAACCAATATCTTCATAGGGAGTCAAATATGTTATGTTAGCAATCTTATAAACTTTTCACCTTTTTAGCAATCTTATAAACTTTTCACCTTTTTCTCTTCACTTCAAAAAAGAAGATCCAGGGGCAGCCCAGGTGACTCAGCCGTTTAGTGCTGCCTTCAGCCCAGGGCGTGATCCTAGAGACCTGGAATCGAGTCCCACATCAGGCTACCTGCATGGAGCCTGCTTCTCCCTCTGCCTGTGTCTCTACCTCTCTGTCTCTGTCTCTGTCTCTCTCTCTCATAAATAAATAAAATCTTAAAAAAAAAAAAAGAAGATCCAGGAACTGGACCTAGACAATAGTCTCTTCCAGATGTCTTCTGTAGCACTCTTTCCTCTAAAGCAGGGATGGCAAGCTAGGTCTATAGGCCAAATCCAGCCATCACTCTCTTTTACAAACAAAATTTTATGAGAACATTGCCATACTCATTCATGTACAAACTGTCGGTGGCTTTCTCACTACATGAATAGAACTTTATAATAGTCATGATAATGACCAAATGGTCTGTAAACCTAGAATATTTACTATCTGGCCTTTGAAAGAAAATGTTGATTGATCCTGCTCTGGAGGCTTTCTGAAGAGTTTTAAATCTTTTTTCTCATCACATTGACCTTCTGACAATCTAGTACTCCTTGCTGCCCAAGCCAAGAAAACTTCCACTCATGAATTCCTCTCGAGCTCCAGCAAACTTGTGTTTTTTGACCTCTAGAATCCAATTAGTCACCATGAACAAGGACTTCTCATGTTCTAATAAAATGGCATTATTAAAGGAATCTCCAATGATTCTCCAATCCTCAATCGTTCTATGACATTCCTCAAAGCTCTTAAATCTCTGGTTTCCTCATATTCCTGAGTGTCTGCTTAGAAATACTAGGAGTTGAGGCCTTAATTCAGATTTCTCTGGCATATTTTGAATATTACACTTTTCAAAATAGGTTTGTTGAGATATAATTCACATGCCAAAAAATTCACCCATTTAAAGCTGACAATTCTAGCAATTAACATATTCCTAGATTTGTGCAATTACCATTGCAATCTAATTTTACAACATTTTAATCATCCCAGAAAGAAATCCTGCACCCATTAGCAGTTGCTCCCAAACACCTTATAGCACCTTAAGGTGGTATAGCACCTTAAGCACACTAATCTATTTTCTGTTTTATAGACTGCATTTATATGGAAGGTCCAGAATAGGCAATCACACTTAGAGTCTTTTGTAACTAGTTTTGTTAACTTAGCATAATATTTTCAAAGTTCATCCATGTTGTTGCACATACCCGTACTTTATTCCTTTTTTTAATTTTTTTTTTTTTACTTTATTCCTTTTTATGTATGGCTGACTAATGTTCCATTGTAAGGATATATCACATTTTTTAATACATTCATCAGTTGGTGGACATTTGAGTTGTTTCCTCTTATGAATAATGGGGGCTATGAACATTCATGCTCATGGGGGCTATGAGCTTTCATGTGGACATATATTTTTATTCCTCTGAAGTATGTACCCAGAAGGAGAATTTCTAGGTCATGTAATAACCCTGTATTTAACTTTTTGAGGAACTGCCAATTATTTTCCAAAGTCACTGCATCCTTTTATATCCCTATCAAACAATGCAGGAGGGTTCCAACTTTTTTTGCATCCTCACCAACATTTACTGTCTTTTCCATTGTAGTCATTTTAGTGAGTATAAAGTAGATCTCATTGTGGTTTTGATTTGCATTTTCTTAGTGACTAATAGGGTTGTACATTTTTACCTGTACTTCTCTAAAGAAAAAATAAAAATGGTCAATACCTATTAAGTCATGTGTTCATTTTTTATTTGGGTGATTTCCTTTTTCCTTTTATTATGGAGTTCTTTTTTTTTAATTTTTATTTATTTATGATAGTCACACAGGGAGAGAGAGAGAGAGAGAGAGAGGCAGAGACACAGGCAGAGGGAGAAGCAGGCTCCATGCACCGGGAGCCCGATGTGGGATTTGATCTCAGGTCTCCAGGATCACGCCCTGGGCCAAAGGCAGGCGCCAAACCCCTGCCCCACCCAGGGATCCTTTATAATGGAGTTCTAAGAGTTCTTTTTATGTTAAGGACTTAAGTCTATTATCAGATATATAATTTGCAAATATTTTCTCTCATTCAGTGAGTTGTCTTTCCACTTTCTTGATGGTGTCAAGTACAAAAGTTTTCAAATTTTGATAAGGTCAATTGATCTATTTTTCTTTGGTTGCTCATGCTTTAGTATCATATCTAGGGAATCACTGCCTAGCCCAAGGTGGTAAAGATCGACTTCTATTTTTCTTTTAAGATTTTAATAGTTTTAACACTTGTATTTAGGGCTTTGATCAATTGGGGAGTAATTTTTGTGTATGGTAGGAGTCAAATAAGTTCCAAATTCATTCTTTTGCATGTGGATATTAATTTATGTTAGTGCCATTTATTAGGACCATTCCTTCTCAACTGAATTCTCTTGGCATCCTTGTTCAAAGTAAGTTGACCAGAAATGTGAAGGTTTATTTCTGGACATTCAGTTCTATTCCACTGATCCATAGTGTGTCTGATATGGAGGATGTGAATCCTCCAACTCTGTTGTATTTTTTCCCCCTAATAGTGTTTTGGCTATTGTGCATCCCTTCCATTTTCAAATGAATTTTTGGATAATCTTGTCAATAAGCAAAAGAGTCAGCTTGGATTTGATATGTATAGCTAAAAAAATGTTTTATATGTGCTCTCTGTGAAACTAAGATAACCTGCTAACACCATAAATATGTTAGAGTGGATAATGAATTGGGATCAGCTAAAGCAGGTAGAAAATAAAAGGAAGGAATATCTAGAAAGGGAAATGGGAAGACCTCTAAGTACCATAGAAAGATTATTTCTGCCTAGACTGCTAGGGGATCTAACTCTGGCATGACTCTATTATTCTAGGAAAAACTCATTTCAACCTAATCCATTTCTTTTTTTAAAATATTTATTTATTCATGAGAGTCACAGAGAGAGAGAGGCAGATACATAGGCAGAGAGAGAAGCAGGCTCTATGCAGGAAGCCCAATGTGGGACTCGATCCCATGACTCCAAGATCACACCCTGGGCTGAAGGCAGATGCTCAACTGCTAAGCCACCCAGGCATCCCTCAACCTAATCAATTTCTCTTAAGGAGTTCCTCTTCGCTCTCCCTATCATCTCTCATTGTTACTTCACTACATTCAAGTATAAACAACAGCATTAGCTACCAAATGCATAGCACTCATTGTTCAAAAGACAGTGTTTATATAACATTTAATGCTTACAATAACCTTAAAAAGTAAATAATGTTAGTTTTATTACACAGATGAATGTATAGAGAGCCAGTGGATAAGAGCTTTGTATATTTAGGAAGAATGTTTTAGAAATGAGATTTGGAACTCAAATGGATGTAAATTTAAACTCTCAATCAGTATTTAAACTTCCTCCTATGAAGTATCCAATTAACAAATATCTTTGGAATCAATTAACTCATCAAAATTAAATCAAGTGTCAGCAGCAGTAATAATTTGTAGTGCCTTTCTAAACAATCTGAGTGGCCATGAACCAGAAATTCTAAGTCCGCAACTTTCATATAGCTAGGGACCTAAACAAGCCTGCTTATCATTTTATAAGAGCACTAGAAGGTTTAACCACAGTAAAATTATATCATGTCTTAGATGTGCTTCCAAATAGTCCATGGGAATGGAAAAGGGGAAGGAATTTGATCAAACAAGTTTTTGAAAATTGTTCAAGACAGAGATTGATATATTGGGTTCATTATACTACTTTATTTGCTTTTGAAAATCCTCATGCCCATAGTACAAATTTATTTTTTTAAGCAGCAGTTTTGAAAGTTTTTATCTCAAATGCATTTGGTTAAATAAGTCTCTTTTACAGAATTAGTAACACTGGGGAACAGGATGATTAAATATAACTCAAAGTTAACTACATACATAAACATAATTAGCAACTAAATTATTTGAAAAATATTTAAATTGGTAGTCCTAGCATTCCATGTTATTTTAAGGGTTCCAGTTTTCAGCCTTCTCCTTGTCCAGCCTATGGCTGCTCCTGGGCTATTTGATCAGTGCAAATGTGCTTCAGTCATGTCCTAGACCCTGAATAATTTGTCTCTCCTGTTCTGACAAGCTGTTCATCAATCTGTCTGATGTAATCACTTTATCGATCAGTCTGAACTTGTGGGGCTCAAGCTTCAGTTTTTTCCCCAACACTTCCTTTACCCATACTCTATAAACTCCTCTGTACTTTCTTTCAACTGCTGAGGTGGCCATGAGAGTATTTCTTATAGACCATCAGCTACAGGGAATGCAATAGACTAAATGCTATACTCTGAAATCCATTATCTTGATTCTGAGGCCACACTTTGCACAGGTTGCTACCAACAAATAAATGAATACAGCAAGGACACTAATGCAAGTCCATTTCTGTGAGACACAGAATTCCTCTGATAGACAACTTTGCCTGATGACTCCAACACCTTGCTGAAGCTTCCCTAGACTGCTAAGCTGATCATGAGATTTCCACCCAACCTTCCTGCCCTCTTTTTCCTTCACCTGGAGTCATCCTGCACTGTCATCTGATGACTAAGTCTCCCAGATCTTCTAGGCTTCCCCTTTATCTTCTCTGACAGATGCTTCCTTTAATAAAAACCCTTCCCTGACAACCTTGGCACCAGCCTCTTGGAGGTCTGCTAATAGAGTGATTACATATCGGACAGATTCTCTAACTTCTAGTCACTTTTAAGGTCTTTGGAATTATTTTAATGTTCAGTCTCTCATGGCACTTAACTTTTATCTCTCTTCTTCCCCCCAGACTTCTGCCAAGAAGCCTGGGAAATGAAGGGTGATAGCTCTTTATTCTGTGCCTGCTTTTAGAGCCCCTTTTGGCTCCTGTTCTTTCTCTCATCAAATAGTGACTATGTGTAGCTCAACACTCAGCTTTTTGGAAATGTGGATTAGGTATATGCAGGTTTCTTGAGGGACTTTGGCAGAGACCTCTTCCACCCTGCTGCACAGTTTTCTAAAGCTTATTCCAGCTTTATTTCATTCTACTCTTTACTGCAACTTCAATCTCTGTTGGGAGAATCATTTATACAGAAAACAACCTTCTTGGGTGGGGTGCTTACAAGCACAGCTCAAACTCACATTCTTCCCAGTGTCAGTTCAACAGGGTAGGAAGCTGATTGCTACCTGGCTGCCCTCCCTTTCCTCCCCAGGCCCTTGATCCACCTTGTCCTTTTTTCCCCCAATTACCCTATTGCTCTATTCAAAAAGGCAGATTTCAGATCAGCAAATCACTTTGTAAGAAAACTTTCAAAAGGGAAATGAAATACCAGTATTTTCTTTTTTAGACTTCCCTCATCTCTACAAAATTATTCTCTCAAAACGACATTCACTTAGCTGGTGGGTGGCAGACACACACCTTCTCTTCAACAGAAAGGGTAGGACAAGCCACACCACTCATTTCTAGGCTCTTATATAGGACTTCAAAGGAATTCTTTGAAATATTTAACCTTCCTGTGGTGGTTTTATATAAATGGAATAGAGGAAAGGGGATGGACAGTTTGAGTAGCAGAGCTTATTTGACCATGACTAAGTCCTGGGAAGATGTCAGATCTCATTATTTAGGGATTTCTTTAGAATATGGTGAGTATATTAAACTCTGTCATCAGTTTAAAGCCCCATCAATCATAAGTAAGTTTCAGGAGATATTCTGTGATATTAATTTGCTCCCTAGGTTCAACCTTCTTGGTACTGTGTTCCCTTTTTCATACTGCTAACACTTAACACTATCCCTGACTTTTAATTGTACCTAGATGCAGTTCACTGGTGTCCTCTTTAATGTTGTATTTTTCGGATCTGCCACTTCTCTTATTTAACCCATGAAATGCATGAAGAAAACATAGACATTAGCCTGCATAAACACACTCCTTTCATTGTTTTTTTTTTTAATGAGATTTGAGTGACTATTATACCTCATCATCTATCCATCTTATTTGCCTTGCATTTTATTAAAATTTGACACAGAATGATTTCCAGGTTCAGACATCTTAGCCTTATGACATTCATAAGATAGTTAAAAACATCAGCTCCAGTACTATAACTAATGGTTTTTCTGTTCTGAGTTATTCTGGGTGCCCTGGATACTAATTTGGAATTTTTTTCTTTGTGAAGATGAAGTCTGTTGAGGGGCAGGATTCTAAGGGAAAGGGGGCTTTGCTCCTACTTTCTTAAGCATTATTTCTCTATTATCAGCATGTCCTAAAAGATCGCTGTGCCTGCTTTATCTGGGATGTTTGCTGCAAGGACCCAACCCACACAACAGATGAGGCAGCAGGGCTAGCTGCACCTCACTGCTTATTAAGACTCACCATCTAAGTTTCCAAGAGTTACTAATTTCCTTTACACTCCATGTGCTCTCAAATATATTCCCCAGATCCCTCGTCTTCCACAAATCAGTAATTGTTTCTCTTTTGTAGGAGTATTTAGAAATACTAGAATTCAAGAACTTACAAGTTTACTTTGTCAGACATGGTTTCCTAACATGTATAAAAAATATTACAGGAAAATTTCAAGTTTTCAGGAGGAAATGGGGAGACAGTCTTTGCACTACTGTTAGGGAGCACCATTCTTGCTACTTGTCAGTCACTGTATTTCTGTCATCCTTCACATTTCACACAATTTTCTTCCAACTGAACCTTTAAGTAAGCACTCCCACATAACCTCAACTTAAGATATGAAGACTAATGGAGTTATGTTCACAAGTAGAAAGACAGCAATATTCACAACTCAAAAGAAGAGATTTTACAGTGGCAGATTTAATAATGATGCTTTGTGGTTTATGAACATTTTAAAATAGAAATGTTTGTCCCTTAGTCCAAAATTTTGTCTCAATAGAAATCTAAGGATAATTTTCAGTAACCAGATTTAGTCCTCAAATGATCATTTTTTTTTCTTTCTAATTCAATCTTGACAGGTAGTATTTGGAATCTTATTCATGGTGGATTCTAAAATTTCCACTGAGAGAAAACCTACTAATAGAAATTTCCAACTGAGCAAATATTTTTTTTACCACAGTCTGTGTTCTTTTTACTCATTCTCTGGCATGTCTTGTGAGGTCCTATTGGCTGCCCCAACACTTCACCCCTGTGACACAACTCACTCCAGATCTAATGTGTTTCTTTCAGGCACATTCTAGGTAAAGGACCAGAAGGAGTCAACTTTAGAGCTGTAGTAGTCCTTAGTCACCAACATTTCTCCATGTCCATTTCTCTCCATTTCTCTATCCCTTTCTCTCCAACAGCATGAGAGAGACTTTATTAAATTTTCCATAATTTATATACTCCCAAAGCTCCATTTTCATCATTTAAAAAAATGCCAGAGTGGGGTGAACTAAAAACATGAAATTATCTTTAAAAACAATAAACAAAAAAGCTTTAGCAAAGGAAGAGAGTGAGAGGAGAGAGAGAGAGCTAAGAGAAAGTTTAAGGACACAGAAATAGTGACAGTCACGCTGACGAAGAGAACTGCAAGACAGACCAGCAAATGACAGCTCCCCCATATGAGCAGAAAAATACTGTCCCCCTCCTTGCTCCCACTTGTAATACATCATAGTGCTGCTTCCTGCCCACGAGCCTCCTGTTGGTGACTGTACCTCTGCCATTAACTTCTTGAGTGTCATCACTCTCTCTTCCTGTCAACAACCATGTTTCTGTGCACTGGGTGCGAAGGTGGAGGGTATCAGCTCAATATTCCCAGAATAAGCTAGATGCCACTTACTATAAGGAAGTTTGCCCTTTCCACAGGTGTCAAATATACGGACTATAATTTCTATTTGCCTAATTGGCTCAACTTCAAATATAGTAGTTATTGTATTTTCTCTAACATATTTTAGGAATCATGTACACTCAATACAGTGCAGTACAATTTCCTTAATATTTTGTTTCTGACAAGAGAGCTTAATTTTCAATGGAGAGCCTCTTACTCTTGGAAATAGTTTATGGGTTTCCTATTTCAATCACTCCCGAGGGATTCCTCTTTAATCCCCCCAGGGTCTCTGTTCTCTTTGTGAAAGATAATGAGTCCATGCTGAATGCCAGGCACTGTAAGCAATTGACAAGCATCATCTCATTTAGTCTGCAAAGTGATTTTATGAAAGAAGTAATATTCACTCTATTTTAGAGATTGCAAAACTAAGGCCCAACAGTTATTTAATAATATTACTATGCAACTGTAATTTTTTAGAATTTAGAAAATTTTCCCAGTTTTCCCTTAATTATCCCTTTTTTAGTACATAAACTTATTCCTAAGAAGTATTTCCCTGAATTTGTCTTTTATTTTTTTTAAAATTTTATTTATTTATTCATGAGAGACACAGAGAGGCAGAGACGTAGGCAGAGGGAGAGGCATACTCCCTGTGGGGAGCCCGATGTGGGACTCGATCCCAGGACCTGGGATCACAACCTGAGCCAAAGGCAGATGCTCAACCACTGAGCTACCCAGGTGCCTTGTCTTTCCTTTCTTTAGAAGACTTCAAAAAGTTCAGGTAACCTTAAATATGTTTCTCAACTCTCTATTCTACTTCACATCTATCAGTCTACTTTTGTTTTTATGTTAGCAAAGAAATTCTTAGTGAAATGCATAAGTACATTATCATATCTGTAATTTGATGATTTCACTTGAAACCTTGTTACCTAAATGAAGTCCCCATCCTCAGACCTCAAAACCCCTAAAAGCCATAACACAGCACCAAACATCAGTATAGACAATGAAGAAGGCCACCTGTCCACTGGGAAAATAGAGCAGAGGACAAAGAGCAGTCTTCCTTTCCAGTAAGGGAAGTCTCTGGTCACCTAGACCACAGAGGAAATGAAATCTGGATATTCCCTCTGCCCTTTCTTCCTCTCTGCTATCACTACAAACCCTGGCATTCCTGGTTAATCCCACTTGACAACAACATGCACACATTTTTACCATGATTATACAGCCAGTTGGAATTACCATATTAACTATCATTAGCTGAACAAGAAAAGTTATCATAAATCTGGGAAAATATAAGGGCAAAAGAGAGAAATAGATACATAAAAGATATGAATATTGAGAATGGCTCTTTTAACAGGAAAAATCAGAAATATGATCTTATTTCTGAAGTCTTATTTCTTAAACTTATTTCTGAAATACTTTCCTGTTCCTTGGAGGAAGAAACACATAGGGGTGGGAATTGCATTGTAGTTGCACCAGAAATAAACAATTTTCTATTTACTATCAGAAAATGTATTCCTACTGACAACTTTCCCCCACTCCCACTAAAGTTTCTACACAGCTAAGATTCTCCTACATCTTACTATTTCTTATTAGGTATATATTCTCTTAGAGGATGTCTATTAGGGAAGTCCATTAATATTTTATAACACATTGGGAAAGTTTACATTCATCATTCAATATATTGTGACACCTTGAAGTGGGTAGAAAAATGCAGTCACACATAGGCTCTCCTATCTTTGCCTGCATTGCAAAGTAAACATTATCTAACAAGTCTGGGACACACAGTTCTAGCAGGAGGCAAAACTACCTTCCTCTGCCTTGTTAAATGGATCTGCATATCTGTATGATGTACTGTGGGTGGGTTTCCTGGTTCCCATACTTACAGGTGTTTGTTCTCTTTTCACAATGTTTCTCGAATGCATAGGGTTCATAACTGCTATTAATATTTGCTGGGAGGAAAAAAATATTTGCTGGGAGGATTTGAAGATTGAATGCTCAGAAATTTTTTTTTTCTCCAACAAAACTGGGACAAATTTATCTGGAATGTTTATCTGGAATAAAGCTCCTTAATAAAATATATCTTAATACTAAAATGCAGATCTTAAGACCAAAAAATGGATCCAACAGTCTTATGTAGAAAATAATGGACTTGAAGAAAATATCTCAAGGGGGCAAAGGAGAGGCTACATATTGTACATTACAAAAAAATTCTGGCATGTGGGTCTCTAGGAAATACCATTCTGCTAACTCCCCCAGACACCAGCTTCCTTCCTGCATTCCTAATCCTCAGATTATTTTTTTGAAATATTACCGGTGACTAGTAGACAATGGAAAATTTGAGTAGGAAGACAAAATATTGAAACATACTAGTTCAAAGTGAACAAGATTAGAAAATAATATACAGAGAGATTAATAGAGAATCTCTATTGCTATGGTATTGCTACCATAGCCTCTCCTTGGGATCTCTTGCTTTGAAAAGTAGATTCTACAGAGTATTCCTACTATAACATAACCCACTTATAGAGATTTCATGAAGATTTTGCATGATTTTGAAAGACTACTTCCCTTTTCTGTAAGTTCATGCCAGGCCATTATATGTAATATTTCTGGAAAAGTCACCACAGCTGACTTTAGTCACCACAGCTAAAATGAATGAACGAACCAGATTTTATGTGTGTCATGATATTAAGACACACTCAGACATACTTGGGGGTTGAAGACTTCCTAACTGCCTTACCCATTAGGGTTCTCCAGAGAAAGTGTGTGTGTGTGTGTGTGTGTGTGTGTGCATGAGCGCTTATGTGTGGTGTGGCAGTGGGAAGAGCAATGAGACATACATACATAGATTATGTTGGATGTCAGCTCAAGCCTTCTTTGCTTAGCATGTGCAAAATTATGAAGTCTCTTCCCTCAACTATTTGCTAGTATCAAAACCTCTCTGTACCTTTTCTGATTTGCTATTTTCCAGATTCTTTAAATGGACACTTAGATCATCAATTTTGAAAACTGTCTTTTTCTAATATATACATTTTAGACATGTATTTCTCTCTAAAGAATTGGCATATGTCATATTTTCAAAAATTCATTACTTAATTTGAAATACTTTTTGTATTTCCTTGGCACAGTGGTTATCTAAGAAATATGTTGTTTCTCTTCCAAATATGTGGGGATTTTTCAGGATATTGTAATGGTACTGATTTTTAAATTAATTCATTATGATCAGAAAGCATACTCTATGATTTTAGTTCTTTGCCATTCTGAGACATCTTATGACCCATATATTATCTATCTTAAAGAACATTCTGTTTGTATTTAAAAGGATATGTATTCTGATATTGCCAGGCTTAGAGTTCCAAACTATCTGCTAGATCATGTAGGTGGACACTGTATCTGAACTTTCAATATTCTTACTAATATTTTTGTATAATCTTTCAGTTTTTGGGAAGGAATGTTAAAATCTCCAAATATAATTGTAATTATGGCTATTTCTTCTCCTGTACCCATTAAATTTTGCTTCATGTATTTAAAATTTCTGTTATTACAAGGTATATACACCTTTAGGATTATACTTTTTTTATCTTCCTACTTTCTGCCTATATATCCTTATACATTTAACAAGAATTTGCCAGTGGTTTTGTATCCAATCTTGTTTATCATGTCTGATGATCTATTTTTTAACATGATTAGATGATTTTCATATAATTATACTATTAATACTGTCAAGCTTATATCAGCCATCTTCCTAATTGATTTCTATTTGTCCTATCTCTTCTTTGTTTCTTTCTCCTTCCTTGCCTGCTTTCTTTTGCACTGAATTGTTATTTTTTTTCTCCTTCATTGCCTTTTGAGCTGTATCTGTAAATATTTAGTGGTCACTATATGAATTAACACATTCCTTTTGAACTAATGACAGTCTATTCTGAAACAATTATACCACTTTACATAAATGTGATAAAACTCAAAAATGACGTATTTCAACAGATTGCTGTGCTATTCTTTGTGTTGTTGTCATAGTCTTTGCTTGTACAGTTTTTACAAACTTTACAATGTATTATTTTTAAGTCATTTTAAGTCATTTTAAGTCATTTTTAACAGAATTATTCAAGGGAAAAATAATTATAATTGCACAAATTTTATATTTTCCCATACTCCATATTTTTGCCATTAAGATTCTAGGGTTTTTTTTTTTAGATTTAATTTACTTATTCATGAGAGACAGAGAGAGAGAGGCACAGACACAGGCAGAGGGAGAAGAAGGCTCCACTTCATGCAAGGAGCCAGACGTGGGACTCAATCCCAGGTCTCCAGGACCACAACCTGGGCTGAAGGCAGCACTAAACTGCTGAGCCACCTGGGCTGCCCAAGATTCTAGTTTTTGCTACTTTTTTGCTTTCTCAAGAATTTCTTTTAGCATTTCATGTAGTGTAAGTCAGCTAGATACAAATTCCCTTAGGCCTCATTTATATAAAATATCTTATTTCCTTTCATTTATGAAAAATATTTCCACTGGATAAAGACTCCTAAGTTGACATTTGTTTCCACTCAGCATTTTAAGATATCCCTTTATTGCTTTCTGTCTTGCCTAGTTTCTGATGAGAAGTGACTTGTATTTCTTATTGTTGTTCATCTGTATGTCTCTTGCAGTCATTGGTATTTTTGTTTGTTTCGTTTTTGTATTCTATCTTGACTCTTGGTTTTCAACAGTTTGATTATGCTGGCCATTTCACCTGTTTGGTGTGTGTCAAGTTCTTGAATCAATAGACTGATGATTTTCCTTAAAATTGAAGAAGAAAATTTTTTTTAAAAACTTATACTGGGATATCTGGGTAGCTCAGTCGGTTAAGTGTAAGACTCTTGGTTTTGGCTTAGGTCATGATACTTCAAGATCCTCTGTGCATAGTGGAGAGTCTGTTGTCCCTCTCCTTCACCTCTGCCCCTTCCCTTGCTAACTCTTTTTAAATAAATAAATAAATAAATAAATGCACTCTATTCTCTCTCACACCTCTAATTCTGAGACTGCATTAGCATTTATGTTAGGCTGCTTGCAATTATCCCACAAATCACTGACACCCTGTTGATTTTTTTCATATTCTTTCCTCCTTTTTCTTTCCTTTTCTATTTTCTTCTCTTCTTTTTCTTTTCATTTTTTTCTTTCTTTTTCTTTTCCTATTTTTTCCCCAACCTACTTTTTTCTCTCTCTTCTGAAGTTTTAAAAATTTCTATTGACTAGCCTTCAAGTTCAATTATCTTTCCTTCTTTGGTCACCAAATTGTTCTTAAACCCATCCTATGCATTTTTGCTATCAGAGATTGTCTTATTCAGTTATAGAATCTGTACTTCATTCTATTTTAGTTTTCATTTCTTTACATGATATTCATGATTTTTTACTTAAATTTTTCCCTAATTTTTAAAACATAGTTGAAATATTTCTTTTAAAGGTACTTGTATATTAGATCCAATAACTGATTATCAACATATACTTCTTAATAATTGTGTCTTCTCTTGATTTGGGGTCATAGTTTCCTATTTATTTACTTTTTAAAGATTATTCTATACGTTGTTTAAAATGGTAGAGAAAGAAGTATAATAATATTATGTTATTTTATTACAGGACATAACCATGCCCTTTCCTCTTGAGACAGGGTGAGAGGCTGATTGTTCAGCTTCTTCCTTCCATCAAATTGAGTGAGGTCTGAATCAGCATTAATTAGACTGAGTTCAGGGACACCTGGGTGGCTCAGCGGTCCAGCATCTGGCTTCAGCTCAGGGCTTGATCCCAGGGTCCTAGAACTTGATCCTGGGATCAAGTCCTGCATTGGGCTCCTCACAGGGAGTCTGCTTCTCCCTATGCCTATGTCTCTGCCTCTATCTGTGTGTCTTTCATGAATAAATAAATAAAATCTTTTAAAAATAGTAGGCTGAGTTCATCTGTAATTAATTCAATCCAAAATTTCCTGTGTTTTGTGTTGGACTTGGCATTATTTTAACTAGGAGCAATTGAGGCTATAATTTCATGTAATTTTAACTGGATATGCTTTGATAACATGCTTTAACTTACACATGGCCCCAGAATCCGAGTATCATAAGAAAGCTTTAGAACATATTATTTCTCTCCATTCTCTAACTCCTTCCATTCCTGCTTTGCACAAGTAGAAGTGAAAGATGTATGAAAACTTTTAATCCTAGTGATTTACTTTTGCATTTAGGGATCTTCAGGGTTATATACTATCCATCTAACTTATGTCATACAATACTCAAGTATACTGTCTTTTCCCTCTCAATTCTCTGCCTCTGGCAACCCATTCCTCCCTCTGCTCATTTCCAGAAACAATACTGCGAATTCTATGCCATCTTATGAAGGGTTTTGCTTTATCTGGAATTCAGTTCATCAAAGCTTCCTTAAGTCACTGTTCTTCATTAGACACACAGAAAAATTCATTTTGTTCCCGTTTTTTTTTTCTTGTTTTTACCAAGGGCATCAGAGTACTGTTAGCCCTTTAACAACATAAACTAAAGCAGAAGTTGTCTGTTCACAGCCATTCAAAATTTAAGCATTTCTTACTCTTCTGTTCATTTTAGCTTCTTCATCCATTTAACCACCAAAGTTTTCTGATACTTAAAAATACATGGAACTACTATATAATCCCAATAAACAGATTTAATTACAATGTTTCAAGCTCTGAATAAGAATTTCTCTTATTTTATTATCATAAATTTAAAACCTTTTTTTCCCCATTATTTCATATATTTTAACTAGTCTCAGCTGTCTCTCAAATTCCCTGGTTTCCTTGAGTTAGTAATGCCTTCAACTTCTATTCACATGTATGAAGAAATTCTAGCCAGTTTAATGGACACTCAATCAAATCTTGATAGTTTTCTTTACAAATATATATTCTTTCTGAAATGTACTTTTGAGAGACTAGCCTTCCAATCTATGGCTAGGATATTCCATGCATAGAAGCAAGGTGTTGGTCTAAATAAGACTATTTGATGGTACTGAAACTCCTACTGTGTGTTTTTCTGGTAAAAGTATTCATGTGATCCCTATTCACTGAAGCCAGTAATCCAGTTATTAAGGCCATAAGGAATATCTTTCTAACGACTCCACAAATACCCCCTTTTTGCCCTCAGTTACACTCAATGAAAGATCTTCCTGATAAAGTCTTCCTGGTGATACTAACAGTTGGGTACAAAATGTGTCTGAACTATGCATGTCTGTATGAAGAAAAAAAAAAAAGCAAGCAACAAGAAGAATGAGATGAAAGGAAAATAACAGCAATACAATTTCAAGTTAATTCTTTATAATCTACTTTTATGAAACTTTCACTATCCTACTGAACAAACACCAAATGCCACAGACACTCTATGGGCATTTACAAACCACAGGCTTTTCCTCCTGACTTAGTTTGTCTGCTTTGGGCATTTCATTCAAAAATATAAGAGCACTCCTTGGAGTTTTTTTATTAGCAGAGAAAATTTTCAAAAACTCCAGCTGGGATGTTGATGATTCCTAAGTCTAAAGGGTGCTTTTAACTCACTTCTCATGCCTCTTGCCTTTGTTCTGTGGCAGGTCACACATCCCAGAACATTCAGCATGACTGGCACGTGTTGGCAGTGATGCCTCTACTCAGAATACTCACTTCCCCATGATTCTCATATTTCAATTAAGTTGTTAAAAACCATCCTGTCTGTTCCTCTTTGCTAGGTTATGAGTTGCTCACTATTCAGATTTGGGCAGTTGTTATTTCTCTGGATAGTCTGGAGTTCCTAAAGGCATCTCTTGGCTATTTTTTTAAAGATTTTATTTATTTATTCATGAGAGAGAGAGAGACAGAGAGACAGAGAGAGACAGAGACAGAGAGAGGCAGAGACACAGGTAGAGGGAGAAGCAGGCTCCACACAGGGAGCCCGATGTGGGACTTGATCCCAGGTCCCCAGGATCAGGCCCTGGGCTGAAGACTAAACACTAAACAGCAGTAAACCACTGAGCCACCCAGGCTGCCCATCTCAGCCATACCCCCTGGGTGTCCAGAAGGAAAAAGTTCATGGGTTTTCTCTGTATGCTCCCTATGTCCAATTTTATAGTTCCCTAGAATCTTTTCAAATCTTTCTCCCCATTGCAATGGAATTTTTTCATTTTACAAATGTTTACTAAGCGCCTACTTTTTTCAATATATTTTTTAGTTGTGGGGAATGCAGCCTTGAATGAAACAGGACTGATGTTCAATTAGGAGGAGGGAGTATTATTTTTTCACTTCAAAATAATGAAGTAAAACATACATTATCCTATGTGGTGGTGTCGGGGAAAACTAAAGCAGAAAAGGGCTATAGGAGTATATGGATGTGTGGATAGATTATAATTTCAAATAGAATGGTTGGAGAAGACCTTATTAAAGGAAATATTTTAACAAACTGTTGATGGAGATGACAAAGTGAGCCATGAGCTAAGGAAAAATTATTATTCTGGGCATAGAGAAAGACATTTTCATTCTCATCAGATCTTTAAATATCTATACCTTTTTACCTTAAGTCAAAGAAGTTTGTTTCTAAAATACTAAATTGGGACACCTGGGTGGCTCAGCCAGTTAAGCATCTGCCTTTGGCTCAGGTTATGATCCCAGGATCCTGGGATCAAGCTCTGCATAGGCTCCCTGCTCATCAGGGAGTATGCTTTTCTCTCTCCCTCTGCCCTTTCCCCCACCTCTCTCTCTCTCTCTCTCTCTCTCTCTCTCTCATTCTGTCTCAAATAAATAAATAAATAAATAAATAAATAAATAAAATCTTTAATAAAAATAAAATACTAAATAAAATATATTAAATATTCTATAATATATGAGAAATGACAGTCACTGGAACAATAAGCTTAATTACCTGAGGGTTTTATCTATTGCACTTTGAAAAATACAGTATTTGAAAAAAGTATTCCACTTATATTTAAAATATGTTTCCCAAACTCCAAACTACTGATATTGGAGGAGGATAGAGTTTCTGTGCATTTGTAATATGTTCAGCAGCATCCCTGACCTCTACCTATTAGATGCCAGTAGCACCAATACACACATTTATGACAACAAAAAGTGTCTCTAGATATTGCCTAATGATACCTGGGGAGCAACATCACTGGTTTTATTTTGCCAAATGATACCTGGGGAGAACTACTGGCTTATTTTTTTCCCACAATTTTATTTATTTGAGAGAGAGAGAGCAAGCGAGTGCAGGAGCAGTGGGGAGGGGCAGAGGGACATCCCACTTAGCAGGGAGCCAGGTGTGGGACTCAATCCCAGGACCCTGGGGCCATGACCTGAGCCAAAGGCAATGCTTAATTGACTGAACTACCCAGGCACCCAAGAACTACTGGTTTAAAAGCATGAGGGCCAATAGCCTTTACAATTTCTGTTGTTGAGAATTCAGTACATTGCAATAAGGGACAAGTTTTACCCTTAAAGGAAAATGCATAAACAAGCATAATCAATAAGCTCTATGATTTAGAATGGCTTGAAAAATCATTAAGGGAAGCTTCCTTCAAATCAGTGCTGCTGTTTGCACGTTATCCTCTTGTCACCAGGAGGATTTTACAACTCAGGCAATGCAATATTGTAAGATTTGGGTTAGGTAAGGCAGGGCGAGGGTTGTCCCCTTATGGTTTAAAGTACAAAAAGGGCTAGTGTGAATTCAGGAAAGTTCTAAGGGAGTTTTATAAAACACTATAATGAAAGTGAAGAATCTGGAAATCGATTCCTTTCAAACAATCCATGTTGCATATCCCATTTGTATTCTCTGACTTTCCAATAGCTTTATTTTCCTCCACAGGCCTTCCTCAGTCATTTCAAAACTCTCTTCCTATCTCCGTATCATCCCCACAAACTAACCCTTGATTCAGACTGGACCATAAAAGCTTTCTTATGGTTTGGATTCATTACATCTCACAGAATTCTTACACATGTTACCTGGATCCTAAACCGTCTTCAACTGCATGCTATCCTCAGACAACTTCCAATTAGAATTTCTCAAAAGTATTCCTTCCTAAATTCATAGTTCATTTAAAAGAGTTCATTTATTCAGCCTGTATCAAATATTTTTCAAATATGTGATCTTTCTTAATTTTATAAAGACTTACAAATTTGTTCTCCTTCCATCAGATCTTAGAATTCAGTTTTGGTCATCCATTTCCATTCAGCAACCTTTAACCTTCCAAAAAGATATCCAGCCTAAGGTAGGATAATAGACTGGACAAATACTCCATTGTGTAGAACATGCTAGTATTGGAGAATCGAATGTGCCTCCCCCTAAGTGGCTGAGGAACTATCTCTAGCCCTTCTTTACCAGTAGGACCCATTCTACTAGTGACAAACACTTGTGATTTCATTAAAAATTTATACTTAGTAAAAAATAAAAGTAAACATATAAAGGCAAGAAAATGAAAAGTAGTATAGGACTGGGAGGTAGGGGAGAGAAGGAGTAGGAGAGAGAGCAACTAAAAATTATGAACCTCAAATGAAGAATAGTCAAATGAGTCATAGAGTGAACCAAAGGCCTCTGTTTATAGTTCCATGTATCTGTATCAGCATTTCCACAAACAACACTCCACTGGACACTGTCCAAATGTAACTTATTCTTTAAAGTCCTTGTCTTTCTGCTTCAAACCAAGAGATGCATCTATGAAAGTGGGGTTTAGGTCAGGTCGCTTACAGCTAATCCTCCTCTGCCAATCCCCCAAAACTATTCTTGTTTCACAGCCTGAAAACATCCTCTATGACATTTTCCTTTCTCCTCATAATTTTTCCTTCAAACAAACCATGTCACACAATTTTCGAACTTTATTATCTGTATCTAAACTTACAGTTTCTATTATTCCTCAAATTACTCCATTCATGTTCTTCAAAGATTTGAAGAAGTCCATTTTATCTCCCAAATGACCATGTTGTTGAATTTTTATACAAATTTGCCTTATGCTTTCCTTGTCTCAGTAAGAACTTATATTCTGATCTGTTTGTCTCTGTCCATCTCTACTTCCTGACTGCATTTCCTATGCTGTATTTCCCTTTACTCTGGATCTAAGGACTGTATTTCTACATATTTGAGTCTGCCCTGGGAAATGGCACAATTCTGCATCTCTAGTACTGACCTGGAGACCCTGCCCTAGTTCCTGGCTGATTTTGATGATATGCTTTCTGCCCATCCCCAGAAAATCCAAAGCCCTAACAAAACTCCTGGTCAGACAGACACAGGCCCTTTAAGCATAGCCTCTTGTTAAACTGCAGCTGTATAGACTAGAATGCAGAATTTTACATGGGTTATCACCCAGCATTTTATTCTCTTATTACTTTTCAATCATCAGGTAAGCTAGAGAAGTTACCAATTTCTCTCTCTGATGGCACCTATGCTGTCTTGATATTCTTAACTTTGTTAACTCTTCAAAGTCTCAAAATTTGGCCAGAAACACTAAAACCCTTCTTTACTTCCATTTAATCACTGGGCTCATTCACTGATTTATGATTTACCTCTCATGGGTTTTTCTCCCCCTCATGTACATGATTTTCTATTTATTTTCTTCAAAGGTAAATTCTAAACATTCTGGAAGGAACCACTACCCTTTTAAAATCTTTTCAACTAAAAAATAGGCCTTTGTTAAACTTAAGTTTGTTGTTTGTTTTTCAACAAGTTCTGCATGAATACTAGGTATGCTATGCATGACACATGGATGTCAAAGACAGAGATTCTCTCCCCACCAGCAGAGTGTGCTGCTTTTTGGTGCCCTATGAGTGTACGAAATTGGCTATTAATCTTGATATAGGCATGAAAATTCAAAACAGCCATCCTTTGCAGTGAAATTCTTTTATGTTACCCATGTTTTCTATGAAATCCTGGGGTTTAAGAAGTGATTTATTTGTATTTCTTTACTTCTGAGGTCAAAGATTGTAGGTATTGGTATACATTGGGATTCTTTACCTCTACTGTCTTTCCTGTTATTATACTCTTCCCACAGCACAAGCAGGCTAAATAATTGATGGGGCCATATGATTGAGTACAAAAGATTGGTTTTAGACAACAAATCGAGGAAAGATAAGAGGTTAGGCCTAGTACAACAGACAGGTTTCTAGTGAACAAGGTCTTTAAAAAACAGGATAATACATGATGCCATAAACAATCAAAGAATAAAACATCTCATTCTGTCATAGGTCAGAGAGATAGTTATAGAAGATATTCTAAGAGAAAAATATCATTTTGGTTAAATCCTGAAAGACAAAGAAAACATTAGGTAGGTAGATGAAGAAAAGCATTCAAAACCAAGGGTATGTAAAATATAAAAAGACAAATTTGAGTAACCACAGATAAAGCCAGCCAGTGTGTATAGTGCTGTCTTAGCAAATGCTTAAATATATAATATCATTAACTATAGGCACTATGCTGTATAGTAGATCTAAGACTTATTTATCTTGTAGAATTGAAACTTTTTACCTCCTCACTAACAACCCCCACCTTCCCCCTTCTCCTGGCAACCACCATTATACTTCCTGCTTCTGTGACTATTTTAGATTGCTCATATAAGTGGTATCATTAGTGCATCTACTATGGAAAACAGTATGGTAGTTTCTCAAAAACTTAAAAATAGAAATACTACATGAACCAACAATTCCACTTCTGGGTATAAAGCCAAATAAATTGATACCAGGATCTTGAAAACATAGCTGCATCTCCATGTTAATTGCAGCATTCATTGTAATAGCCAAGATGTGGAAACAACCCAAGTGTCCAATGAATCAATAAAGACATTTGTACACGGACAATAAAATATTATTCAACCTTTAAAAAGAAGGAAATCCTACCAAGGGTGACAACATGGATGGACTCAGATAACAGGATACTAAGTGAAATGAGTGTGACACAGAAGAAGAAATTTCTGTATGGCTTTAAATTATAAATATCAGAGCTGAAATTCAAAGTTATAGCTAATTTATTTTTAGTTTTACGGTTTTTAAAAATTTATTTATTTGAGACAGAGTGAGTGAGTGGGGGAGGGAGAAGGACTTCCTCAAGAGAAGAACTAAAGACAGAAAGAAAACTGGGGAGCAGGGAGGAGAGGTGAAATAATTTTAAAAGACTGGAGAATTCTACTTGCCATTTCCTTTCATGAGCTATGACTTAGAAACACTGCGAGATGAAAGATATGAATCCATTTTTCTTTCCACTGGGTTTCAGCATCCTCATGTCAATTTCATCATAGGTACTTAGCTCCTCTGAGTGTGATTTTAATGTCTGGCGCATATTTTTCATACTTCATGGTTCTTAAATTTAATTCAAGCACTTCTTTGGTGCTTCTGAAGGAAAACAGGAATCTTCTCCAACACTGGAGGAAAACCTGGCTGTCCTGGATTTATGAGAATGGCACTCTCCTCTTCTACTTAGGTAAGAGTTCTAATTGATGTCAGTCAGATATTTTATGGTCAATAGGGCCATTGAAAGTAGTCATTATCACTAAATTCTTTGAGCATCACTGTATGGCAGCCATGATGCTAAGTGCTTTATTTACATTATCCCATTTAAATTTCACGGCCATCGTAGGAGGTGCTGGTATGACCCAGTGCTACAGATAAAGTTACCTGCTGGAAATCAAAGAATCTGAGATTCAGAGATACTAACCGATTTGTTCAAGTTTATATAATTACTAAGTAGTTGGCTCATAACAAGCACATAATTAACTTTCTCTGATAGTTAAGAATAAAAGTTGAAGTAAGAAAAACAATCATTGGCTTTCAGATAACATTGTTTTCTGCTATTGTAATTTTGTTGTATTTCATCTTATAATAATTAGGGAGATACTAGTTGATTTAATGTCATCCCAAAACTAGGGAGCTAAAGGGAGAAATGTATTCTGATGTTATTGTTATCATTGCCTTAAACCCAGTATTTCATGGGCTGTTATACAATAATATGCTTAACCTGTCCATCATTATAAATATCAATTCTGGGGGGCAAAAGATGTCCAAAAATAGGCATTAGAAAGACAAACAGAAAGTTTTTGTGTGAGTGTTTATGTCTGCAGATATATGTGTTTAAATATGTTGACATTTAAAATATTATTAGGTGATTGCTACAGACTCCCAAGTATTTTCCATTATAAAACAAAATTTTACATGGAGTTCAACATAAAAAGACATTTTCTTTTCTTAGGTTGTTTCTACAAGTAGCCAACATATTGACCAATTTTTGGCAGGCTTTTTTTTTCCTTTTAGGTGACTCAAATGGCACAATCAATCAAATTGATTATACAACGATCCAGAATAGCCATTAAGAAACAACTTTGAGGTGAAATGCTTTGACCTTTATAAAACTTTAAAGATTGGCTTCCCCAAGGATCAATTCCTGACCCTAGACTTTACCTTTGGAAGTTGACACCCTAAGGCACTCTATCAATGTAAAATCTCATTGAAGTCTTTTACTTTCATAAGTGTTGTATGCAATTCCATTTATCATTTTCTTTCAGAGGAAAAACATCTCACTCCAAATACCCTTGAAATCTATAAGAATTAATTCCATGATAGCTTTTTTTCTTTTTATTTTGGGTAAAAAAATAAACATTTGTAGATTTTTTTTTAACATAAAGAGCTAATGGCAGCTCTCCCTTAGCTAATATATTTTATATATATAATTCCTATTTCAGGCAAAAAGAAATTATATTAGAATTGAAAAGTAACAGTAGGCCACAAACAAATGTATGATAGTTATGTGTAACTGGAGCAAACTGGTACTCAATCTTCTCTGGAAGTGTAGTAAATACATGATATCTGCTATATAAAGGGCAAATTCTATATGCTATGTTAGGAATACTAGCAGATGATTTTGGTTACAAAGAACAGAAATTGATCCTGCCAACAGAAAGTTATTGAAAGGACCCTAGTAGAATAAAGAATTCAGAGGAAATCTAGAAAATCAGGTTGTGTTGAGATCCAAATAGAGCTAGTCACAATCAATCTGCTAGCAGAAAGTAATCCCACTGTGCTGCTACTGCTGGCACCATCACCATCACCACCAGCAGCTCCTGACAACATGTCAGATACTACATATTCTCAGTACTCTTCATTGCACATGTGGACTCTATCCAGCTATAGCCATAGTTAAAATCACAATCTGACTCGGGCCTTTTGTTCCACCTCTTTCAAAACCAAAGAACAGGATATAAGTATCTAATTCACCATGTTTGGATCACGTATCAGGTGCTAAACGAAAGAGGGAAGAAAGGAAATGCATAAGATATCCCCTTGTATCCTACAGTAGAAAGGGCTACCAAGGTTATTAGGGTTTACGAAAGCCAAAATTGGGATTAGTTTATGGTAAAGTATATCCTATTACTGATATTTCCAAAATAGAATGAAGTAAGAGGAGTGGCATAGGGAAAAAACATTTTCCACAGGCCCCAAACAATTCTATTTGGAGATGATAAAAGGATATGTTAGATGCTATTAAATATAAGGTTTGAAGTAGTATAAGTCAAACATTTAATTTAAAATACCAGTTTTAGGGGATCCCTGGGTGGCTTAGTGGTTTAACACCTGCCTTCAGCCCAGGATGTGGTCCTGGATGTGATCCTGGAGACCCGGGATCGAGTCCCACATTGGGCTCCCTGCATGGAGCCTGCTTTTCCCTCTGCCTGTGTCTCTGCCTCTCTCTCTCTCTGTGTCTCTCATGAATAAATACAATCTTTGAAACTAAAATAAAATAAAATACCGGTTTTAAATATTTTCAGGAAATAGAGATCACTATTCAATCTGTTCTGTCAGACAAGTATAAGACTCTTATTAAAATATTATGAAGACATTAAAAGAAAAAAATTAGAGACTAATATCTCTTTTGAGTATAAACATAAAAATAAAATATTTACAAATTTAACCAAATAATAGATAAAAATATATTACACCATTATCAGTTGTATCCCATCTCGAGAATACAAGTTAGTTTAACATATGAAAAGCAAACAAAATAATTGATGGCATTAGCTGAGTAAAAAAAAAAAAAAAAAAAAAATACCTCAACAGATACATAAAAAGCTCTTGAAATTTCAATGCTCATTCATGGTTTTAAAGAAAATATTCTCAGCACACTCAGATATAAGATAATCTCCTCAATCGATGTATGTCAGCAACAAAACACTAATAAGTAATATTCACTTAATGCTGAAACACTACATATTTTCCCAAGGTCGAAAACAAGTGAAGAATATCAGTTACTTAATTCTATTTAACATTATGCTAGAAGATACTTAAAAGAAAGGCATAAATATTAGAAAGGAAAAAGTAGCACTGTTTTTATCTGCAGAAGATGTTGTGCAAAACATCTTACTCAATCTATAAAAAATATGCTAGAAATAATTAGGTTGACATGCAGAAAAAATCATTTTTTTCTATATATTGGCTGAAACTAATGGAAATGAAATAGAAGCAGTATCACTTATAAAATTATAAAATAATATCTAATAACTAGAAATGAGTACAAAATCTTAATATGAGAAATTCTTTTAAAACTTATTTTTTTTAAAGATCTTATTTATTTATTCACGAGAGACACAGAAAGAGAGAGAGGCAGAGACAAAGGCAGAGGGAGAAGCAGGCTCTATGCAGGAAGCCCGACATGGGACTGGATCCCTGGACCCCAAGATCACGCCCTGGGCTGAAGGTGGCGCTAAACCGCTGAGCCACCGGGGTTGCCCTTTTTTAAAAACTTAAGAAAAAGATCTAACACAATCATGTGTTGGAAGATCAGAAATTATTAAAATATCCATTCTCCCCAAATTTGGTTATACTAGATTCAACGTAATTCCAGTCAAAATCACATCAGAATACTTTAAAGAAATTGAAAAGCTGATACTAAATTTTAAATAGGAACACAAAAATCTCAAGTAAATCTTGATAAACAAGAGCTATGATAGAGGCCTTGAACCACGTGATTTCAACGCACATTTAACTAATTTTCAACTAAGTAACAAGTTAATTTTGTGGGCAAAGGAAACTATTTTGGCACGACAAAAAATAGATATTCATAGGGAGAAGAAAAAGAATGTCAACCAGTCACTCCATACACAAATGTTAAGTTGGTGTAGATCACAGACCTAAACATTAAATCTTGACTAACAATTCCAGAAGACGATATAAGGCAATATATTTGCAATACTGAGGTCAAATCATCTTCAGTGAGTTAAGAATTTATTATGAGCATCAGTGGGGATTTGAAAGGTATATACTAAAGGAATATATTTCCATATATCCATAAATGATACATATTCATCAATTATGATAAACATTGTGAATTACCTCACTATGTGTTGCTTGCATGTAATATAGCAGTGAAGAATGCAGACAAGATTCCTGTTCTCATTGAATTGGAAGGAAGGGAGAAAGAAAGGGATGGGAATGGAAAGGAATGGGTGAGGGGGAGGTAGGAGAGAGAGAGAAAGAAATGAGGAAGAATTATAGATAAAGAGGCCTCAATTTTCATAGGCTTTTTTTTAAATTATGATGATTCTCTCTAGAAACAGTATAGGAGCTGAAATAAAAAAGGAAAGATGATAGGATAGTGGTATCACCAAAACAGTGGTGCAGAAGACCTCAGTCTGTCTTCCCCAGAGATCAACAATTAGACAGCTATCCACAAACAAAAATAGCTCTGGGAGAGCTCTGAAGTATACAAGAAATTTCAACAACAAATGGAACAAAAAAAAAAATCTGAGCATAACTTCATAAAAAGGGAAACAGCTTCATTTTACCTATCATTCCATCCCCCAAGCCAGCATTGAGCTGTGCCAAAGGAACTCCCCAACTAGAGAAGTTCCTTTGCTGGGAAAGAAAGAGCAGAGTGAGCAACCAGCTTCCCCAGGCTTTGGGGGCATCATGAGAGTCTCATTTCACTTTTATCTCTCCCATACCAGCAAACCCAAGACATACAGAGATGGCTAGGGGGAGAAAAAAAAAAAAAAAAAGGAAGAAAAGCAGGTACTATCAATGGCATCCATGCAGCAGGAGCCACTGCAATTCACAGTAACCTGCTCTGCAGACAATACAGCAGCTTTCACCACTGAATAAACTAAAGGTCAGCACTTCCGCAAGTCCTGAAAATTTCACCAGTTTTTACTTTTTACTTCACATGTATTCATGTTCATTGATGTTACCCGCCGGAGTCTTCCCAGCTCTTTGGGCCCACAAAGGACCAGAGCCCCTGAAGAGAATTTGAAGTCAGCCTAAGCCTCTGCAGCCACACAGTGCAAGATGACCTGATCCCCATGAGTCAACCCCAACTCCATGCCTATGCTTGAGGCTAGCCCCTCCAGCTATGTACTTGCACATTACCAGTCTGATGCCTTTCACTGGCCTCCAGTACTGTGTATATGCCTGAGGGAGACTGTGCAGCCATCAGAGAGCATGCTGACAGGGCCCCCACTGCTGCCTGTGGAACCAGATCAGGCCCTGTTTTCTGTTACTGGCCTGCACCAGTACACTCACCTGCAGCTAGCTCCTCTGGCTGTGCACTGCATGCTTCTGCAGCTGCCAATGTACCTGTAGTTGGTGCCAGCCCTTTCCACCTACCTAATCTCGCCACTATGCATGTGTCTATAATTGACTCCTGCCACTACAGATAACTGCAGCTGACTTCTACAGCTGAGCATGTGCACACCAAGGACTCTGGCCACTGATGTTTTCTGCCCCTGTCCCTAGCCAGTGTCCCTGCTGAAACCCAACAGCCCTTGTATCCAATGTGGACACCCCCATAGTGCTCTCCAAGGATCACACAGTGGCCAATGCTGTGAACCCCAGGAACCTGAACCAAAGAGACATAATGCATCCCTAAATCTGGAACCACTACCTATCCATGCATTTGGCATCTGGTACCACTAAACACTACAGTAAAAGAGGTCAATATCCCTTATGAATATAAATGCAAAAACGCAACAAAATATTAGCAAACTGAATTTACTAACCTATTGACAAGATTATATTCCTGGAATTTATTCCTAGGATACAAGGATGATTCAACATATGCCAATTGAATATGACATGCCATAATAGAAAAGGCAAAAATCATGTAATAAACAATAAATGTAGAAAAGCATTTAACAAAATTCAACATCCTTTCATGATAAGAATTCGCAACAGATTAGGTATAGAAGGAATCAATATCAACATAATAAAGGCCATATAGGACTAGCCCATCACTAACATCATACTCAATGGTGAAAGGTTGAAAGCTTTTCCTTTAAAATCAGGAAAAAGACTGGTGTGCCCACTCTTACCACTCCTATTCAACATAATACTAGAAGTTATAGCTATAGCAATCAAGCAAGAAAAAATTACAAGGCGTCCACATTGGAAGAAGTAAAATTGTCTTTTTTTCAGAATACATAAACTTATACCTAGAAAATCTTAAAAATTTCACTAAAAATTTAAGAACTGATAAACTAATTCAGTAAAGTTGCAGGATACAAAACCAATAGACAAAATTAGTTGTGTTTCTATACAGTGAAAAACATCTAAAAAAGAAATAAACAGCCCCATTTACAATGGTGTTAAAATAATACTTAGGAATAAAGTTAACCAAGGAGATGAAACATCTGTACACTAAAAACTGGATAATTTGAGGAAAGAAATTGAAGATGACATAAGTAAATTCCAAGATTTCTCATGTTCATGGATAAGAAGAATATTTTCAAAATGTGCATGCTACCCAAAGTGATCCATAGATTCAGTGCAACCTCTATCAAAATCCAGTGGCATTTTTTCCACAGAAATAGAAAAAACAGTCCTAAGACTGGTATGAAAATGCAAGGATCCTGGTTAGCCAAAGCAATCATAAGAAGGAAAAATAATGCTGGGGGATCGCACTTCCTCATTTCAAGCTACAAAGTTACAGTAATCAAAATAGTATGGTACTAGCATAAAAAGCAGACACAGGCAAATGGGAGAGAATCAATAGCTCAGAAATAAAATATCACATATACAGTCAAATAATATTTGACCAGAGAGCCAAGAATACTCAGTGGGGAAAGGGCACTCTTCAATAAACAATGTTGGGAAAACTACAGAAAAATGAAATTAGATCCTTATCTTTCACCCTCACATAAATTAATTCAAAATGAATTTGAGACATAAACATAAAACCTGAATCCATGAAACTCTTAAAAGAAAGCAGGGAAAAAGCTCCTTGACATTGATCTTGGCAATGATTTTTTTTTTTTTTTTTAGATAGGACACCAAAGTACAAGCAACAAAAGCAAATATCAACCTGTGGGATTGCGAATCAACAAAATGAAAAAGCAACCTATGAATGGAAGAAAATATTTGCAAAACATTTATTTGATACTCAAAATATATAAAGAACTTATACAACTGAAACAAAACAACAAAGCAACAACAAATTTAAAAATTGGCAGGGAATTTTTCCAAAGAAGATATACAGATGGTCAACAAGTACTTGAAAAGATGTTCAATGTCCCTAATCATCAGAAAAATGCAAATCAAAACCAATGAGATATCATCTCACAACTGTTAAAATGGCTATGCTCAAGAAGACAAGAGATAATGTGGACAAGGGGGAAAAGAGAACCCTTATAGATTATCACAAGGAATGTAAACTGGTACAGCCCCAATAGGAAATAGTATGGAATTTCTTTTAAAAATTAAAATAAAACTACTATATGACCCTGCTATCCCACTTCTAGGTGTATATCCAAAGGAAGTGAAAAGAGGGTATAAAATAAATATCTGCATCCATGTTCTTTGAAGCATTAATGACAATAGCCAGGATATGGAAACAATCTGTGTCTGTCAATGGAAGTATAGTTTAAGATGTATAATATGTATATGTGGTACACACACACACACACACACAACACGCACACTGGAATATTACTCAGCCACAAAATAGGAAGAAAATCCTGCCATTTGGGACAACATGGATGAATCTTGAGGGCACACTAAGTAAAGTCATACGGTAAAAGACTGTAGGAGATCATTTATAGGTGGAATCTTAAAGAATCTGAACTTATAAAAATAGCAGAATAGTGGTTAACAGGGGATTTGAGGGTTGAGGAAATGAGGAGATGCTGGTCAAAGGGTAAAAACTTCCATTAGTAAGATAAAAAGTTCTGGAGATCTAATGTACAGCATAGTGATTATACTTAATAACACTACATTATATACCGGAAATCTTAAAAGATTAGATCTAAGATGTTTTCCCTAGTACAAAAAAAAATGGTAATTATGAGATGTGATAGAGGGATTAGCTTATGCTAAACTATGGTAGTAATCCTTATTTTTTTAGATTTAATTATTTGAGAGAGGGGGCAGGAGGGGCAGAGGAAGAAAGAGAGAGAGAAATCCGAGCAGACTGCCCACCAAGCTTGGAGTGCCACACAGGGCTGAATCTTGCTTACCCAAAGATCATGATCTGAGCCAAAATCAAAACTTAGATGCTTAACTGACTGAGCCACCCACACGGCATGGTAGTAATCATTTTGCCATTTATAATTGTATCTAATCAACACATTGTATATCTTAAACTTACTATTATATGTCAATTACATCTCAATAAAGCTGGGGAAAAAAAGTATAGATTAACTCAGAAAATTTAATTGATTCTAATCATTTGGGAGTAAACGTTCTACATCTTTCTAATGTTATTACTCCTAAAATCACAACGACTAAGGAGATCAGATCATCCCTAATTCCAAAACATTTACCTTTTTGATTGGCTCTTTGGATCTCGTTTCTATTTTATTACTCAGTCTATTCAAATCGCAAAATTCTTGAAGGCAAACTGGAAACTAAAAATAGTAGTCTTATTTTTTGCAATACATGTTTTATAGATTGTCCTAAAAACCACTGTTTGTGAACCAGTATATATCATATTTTTTGAATTATAAATAAAGATGCTACCTTTAAAAATTAATGTTACATGTATGATTTTGTATTATTTATATTATGGATGTGTGAGTGAACCATTGAACCCTTAAAATAATTATGGCAACAAAGCGCTAAATAAAATGAACTCCATTTATGACTCTGCAAAGGACTAGATTGCAATTTTACAATTTTTATCTACCAAAAAAATTTACATTTTTGACTATGATTCTCTGAGCTATCAAAGCTCCCTGAAGTTATCTTTCTTTCCCAAGCTGATTCAGTGTATGATTTTGTATTCATTGTCACCTTTGTTAAATAGGTAAAAACATTCCAGCCAGCTCTTTCATCTCTGACATCTTTCACTGTATCAATTGCCACTAATGCAGGGTACATCTTCCCTATCCTCAAATGCAATTGTTCTGAGTTTATATCTACCTATATCTTTCCATTCTTAACATAAATCCCAGCAAGTTGAATTCCATGTGATTTGAGAAGGAAGCTTATCATCTGTGTTTCAAGTCAAAACACAATATTTAAAACTATCATTTATATAGTATTCATCATTTATGGTATTTTTCCCTAACCAGGGCATTGCAGCCCAGAATCATGCCTGTAATGGGTAAAAGAAACCTCTGCATTCTAAGAGCTTCCAGTTGGGGGAGGCAAGCCATTTCCCCATAGGGGAGTCTGGAATGCTTTATACAAGAGCGTATTTGTAGAGGTGTTGGAAATGTTAATTAGCTTGACTGTGGTGATCCTTTCACAATGTATACAAATATAACATTAAATTGTACACCTTAAATACATACAATTTTTATATGTCAAAGATATTTAAATGTTCAAAAATAGCTTTATTGAGATATGTGAACCACCTATTTTTACTAGGTTGAAATATTTTCAGTCTCTTGACCAACACAGTGCCTGATTTTGCTGGGGTGTAGAGTAAGATGGACCTAGAGTAAGTGAATTGTCCTATATTTCTACAATTTGTCCCAGTTTACACGAAAGTGACTAGGCAAGTATCCACCAAGAGGCTGCAGGACCTTCAAAGCTCAGGTCTGGCAGAATGGAACCTCTCTGACATGAGGTAAGGTCAATCAAGAAGGTAATATAACCAAGCTACAGCTCCCATTCTTGGAAAGTGCGTCAAAGAGGAGTCTCAGAGGCACACAATAATGTGCCCCATGAAAGAGACAACATTTGCCCATCTGTACCCAGAGGGAGTAGAAATGACCAGAGAAGGTTTAACAGTTAATTTGAGAAGATGCAAAATTTCCCTACCAGATACAGAGATAACATTTTTTTCCCCTCCCAACCTTGGCTGTTACAACCCCAGGGAAGGTTTCTCCACGAAGCTACAATTAAGTCAAGCAATTCTGGAAAGATGGCAAGAAAAGAGCTTTAAATCAAAATATAATGTTGAAGTTACACATGAACAGGATTGATAATCATTAAGAACTAATTAATGAAAAATCATGGGATCAACTGGGTATATAATTAAACATCCGTTTGTTCAGTGAGCAATAGGAGTTCAAAATAGCCTGGCTAAGTACAATTATTAGAAAAAAATTAAAGCATAAATGAGCTAAAATTCACCAATAAATAAATTGTATTTCCTACATGCTAGCATAATTTGAAATGACAATGCAGCATATTAGAAAGAATACAGGATTTGGGATTCAAATCCTAGTTTTGCCACTAATTAGGCATGACTAAATAGTGCACTTAATCTCCCCAAATCTGTTTCTTAAAAAGGATATAAAAAAAAACTTACTTTTTTAACTCACAGGATTATTTGAGGTTAAGATAATGAACCAAAAAAAAAAACACTTTATAAACTGCAATATTATTTAATACAACTAATAGTAATAGAGGAGAGATTTAGAAACTATGTAATGTGTGTCTAATTCCACAGCATAAATGTTTGCTTTGCTTTGATGCATTTCACCTCTGTTTTACAACACTTGAAAAACATCAGACATATAAAGATCTTAATATGCACTTTGTTTCACAGTGTATTTAATAAGGAGACAAAATAGTGGGATAAATCTACAAGTCAAGGCTGAATGATGAAGACCAAGATCATCCTATGTTTGCTGTTCACATTTATTCATCTATTTTACCCATTTTTAGTCAACATCTGATATGTATCAGTCAGTAATCTAGGTTTTCCTATCTCAACAGAATTTCTTAAAGGAGAAAATAAAATCAGAGTTGCAGACAGAAAAGCAAGATACACACATATATAGAAATAGAACACATGTATAATGTACATATAAACATAACATGTTATATATATAATATACACACATATATAACATGTCTGTGTTCATATTTCTGAAAGTTTAGGAAATCTTGAGTTTTATGAGTTCTATTTTGAGTTCTATTTCTTCTAATAGAAAAAGCATAGAGAATGGACAGATGGTAAGGTTCAATTTGGCTCTTATCGATAACATGGCTAAGAAAATGGCCTCTGAGGAAGAGATATGTAAGCACACAACTAAATGAGGTGAAAATCCCTGTAACTAACTGTTCTGAGAGCTTTCCAGTCTGAGTATTACAACAGCAAAGGAAATATCTCTGGGATTCACTGGCAATGTTTGAGGAATGGTCAGATAAGAGATTGACTCTGAGGGAAAAAAATAAAAATAAAAAGGTCTGAGAAGCAGGTGGGGGCCAGATTGTGAAGTATGGTTGGAAGCTAACAGATTTTGAAAAGGAACTTTCACTGTTCAAAGATAACTCTGGTAGGTTTATGGAGAAACGGACTCCTATGAAATGTTTTAAGATCCTATTGTGCTAGTCTTGAAAGACAAAGTTGATTGAGGTGTTGACTGGAATGGTAGAGGTAGAGAGAGGGAATATTTATAATCAGGACTCATTTTGTATATACTACAAGATTTGTGTATGGGTGGTGAAATGGATAAATAAAGGGTAGGTCCAAGATTGTTATAAAGAGACAGATAAGAAAAAGAAGATATATAGCCATTGTGTTACCCAAGATTGGTGAGTGCGTGTCTTCCACATAGTCTGTTTCCACCTTATCCTAAATTTGTAAGCTTACCCTATGATTCTCTCTAGATTATCAGTATTGATTTAATAAACCAAATATCTAAAGCATTTTAATTCAGTCTTTGAGCATTTCTGTTGTTAGTAGTGACCCATTAAGGGGGGAAATTATGATGCAAGTAAGAAAAACTTATACCATGCAAAAACCTGCACACAAATATATACAGCAGCATTACTCCTAGTAACCCCAAACTAGAAGCAACCTAAATGTCTTTCAATGAGTGAATGGTTAAACAAAACGTGTTACACGTATACCTTTGAATATTACTTAGCAAGAAAGGTAACAGATACATCCAACAAACTGTATCAAGGGAATTTTGGTCACTAAAAAAAAGCCAATCCCAAAAGATAATATACTATTTGATTCCATTTATATAACATTCTGGACATGATAAAATAAATAACAGGGAAGACAGATTAGTGTTTCTCAGGGGTTAGGGATGAAGGAAAGGAGACCGCTGTTTCCATAAAAGGTAGGATGAGGGCTGATGGAACTGTTCTGTGTCTTCACTGTGGTTGTGGCTGCATGAACATACACATGTGATAAAATTGTATAGAACTAAATACACACACAGACACACACACAAATGAGTGCATGTAAAAACTGATGAAATCTGAATAAGATCAGTAGATTGTATCACTGTTAATTTCTTGTTTATAATACTGGAATACAGTTATATATTATCATTGGGGGAAATTGAGTGGGGGTAACTGGGATCTTTATTATTTCTTCCAACCTCTTGTGACTCTCCACTTATTTCAAATGAAATAATTTTTAAAGTTATATACTGAAAGCCAAGAAGAAATGGAAAATGGAAATAGAATCCTAGGTCTATTTGAAAATACTGAATCAGTAAATGAAAACTTTTCCACAAAGAAAGCTCAAAACCTGAATGACTTCAGACAATTTTCCCAGCCACCCAAGAAATAAAGAACACCAATTTTAGATCTTCTCCTCCAGAGAATAAAAAGGGAAAACTTTGCTGATACACATGCTAAAATATTTATTGGTAATGTGTACTGATGATTCCAACTTAATTCAAAATGCCTCAAATAAAAGATAAATGAGAGATTAACAGAGATAGATAATGGAAACAATAACAATAAAAGACTAATTGTAGAATCTATATTGTGGGTCTACTTGATTTCCCTGTGCAATTCTTTCAAATTCTCTTTGTGCTAAGGACTTCCTATAGAAAATGTTGGAAAACAGGAAGGCAAAAATGAGAGACCATGAATTTAGACAACACCTTCAAGGAATTTTGCCACAAAGAAGTCAATTAGGTGAGAAAGCAGAGTTTCAAAGACTGGCTTTAGATGATAGCATAGACAGTTTATGTATGATATGCCGTATGAAACAGGGCATAACAAGCAATCAATGCAATTCAAAACATTGCAATGAGAAAATCATAATTACTTTATTAATGTAGAAAATAGCTTGATAAAATTGAATGATCTTTCATGATTAAAACTCTCAGCAAACTAGAAAGGGAACTGGCTCAACCTTATTCCTAACAAATAGATCTATAGAATACTGATGCCAACAATCTACTTTATGAGTCAGTGTTTTTTCCTGAGATTGGGAACAAGGTAAGGATGATCCATTACCATTTTTCCTATTTTGTACTGAAAGGCCCAGCTAGTACATTAGGGTATATGTTTTATGATTCAGCCACTTTTTTTTAATAAAAACAGTAACTATTTAGTTTATTATAGATCTAATCATATACAAATAGATCAACTTACACTGAGTACCTTTCAAAATTAAAAAAAACAACTTTAATAGAATTCATTTACATTTAAGCAGTGTAAAAATATGATTCACATTTGCAGTATGTAAGACCTTATGTCACATTGCTAGATATCTAGATCTGGATATAGATCATCAGTTTTGTAAGAAATTGTAGCCACCTACAAGCCAGCACAAAGGAAATGCTATGAATAGTTAACAACCTTCCTCATTATTAGAAAGCTTAAAACCACCCCCCTGATTTCTTCTATCTTTCCACATAAATCCAGTCGTCAAAAAGCCAATCACAAAAGGCAGCTTCACCTCCATGAGGCTACACAGATTAAGGTCAAGTTAACTTAGAGTGCAATTCTTATTGCACTAAGGGTGCACTAGGGTAATATCTAACCATCCCATGGATATGAGCTATAGAAACTTGACATATAGCAATTATAAGGGAGCCTCCTAAAATGTAGGCAGGTATACTACAGCCTGGAAGTGATGTTTATTTTATTTTATTTTATTTTATTTTTTTTTAATTTTTATTTATTTATGATAGTCATAGAGAGAGAGAGAGAGAGAGAGAGAGGCAGAGACACAGGCAGAGGGAGAAGCAGGCTCCATGCACCGGGAGCCCGACGTGGGATTCGATCCCGGGTCTCCAGGATCGCGCCCTGGGCCAAAGGCAGGCGCCAAACTGCTGCGCCACCCAGGGATCCCTGTTTATTTTATATATATATATATATATATATATATATACACACACACACACACACACACACACACACACACACACACACACGTGGACAATCCCAAGGGCTCATTGTCGGTAGGAGATACTAGCAATTGAGTTGTAGTCCAGAACCCAGGCAATGGAAGCACATAACATATAAAGACCTGATGAAAAAAAAAAAAAAAAAAGACCTGATGAAAACAATATAATAGTTTTATGGTATTATTGACACTTAGAAAAGGTCCCAGAAATCAGCTACTTTTTTTTAAAAAAAACACATGGAATCCAAGATGGAGTGAATCTGTCATTGAAGGTCAAAAAACTGAGGGGATAGTGGAGATATGAGGCAAGAATCGGGTTTTGTCATGTCCAATTCAAGGTTCTGCCTTCAGGAAGATAGTGCCCGGAAACTCCATGGAGAAATCCATATGTAGGTGCATATAACCATCTTAGGAAGGATTTGGCATCTGCTAGTGGTAGTTATTCTGGCTTTATTCATGAGTTTTCTGTCCCATAAAATATTGAAGAGGGACCAGGTGCTGCATTCAGATGAAAGATTTGAGCAATACATTGCAGTAGAATCATATCATCACAGATCATCCAACCTGGAAGGCAGTGAAGTAGTAAACGAGTGGTATCTTTGAGTAAGTAACTGACTGATGAAGCAGGGTCCTGTGGAATGGCAATTTTCTCTTGAATGCAGCAAACAATGTTTTGACCTCCAATTGAAACATGCTAGAATATATTCACATTATAGATCTCACTTCAGCTTGAAAGCAGTTAGTACCCAATCAGTGAATGATTGATAAATTGGCTAAAATTTTTGGAATGTCCAGAATCTAAAAAACATTATGCCATTACACAAAATATTGTTTTTCTATCCTCTCTTCCATTGTTTATAGATCAAAGTGATCAGGAAAACATCATGACTTTCATGGATCCTAGGCACTTCTGCCTTTGTAAGACTCCTTCCTCGATAAAAACATAATTTTAATATTTTAAAGTACAATGGCATAAAACAAGTATATTAATTACATAAAACAGTTTCTTTCAATAAAACTTATTTTTCCTAACACATTTTTTAAGTTTAAAACATTTTAATGAGCCCCTAAAATTACAGTCAGACTGAGGACTATGTGAAGCTGTGAAGCTGTGAAGCTGTGAAGACAGCTTCTCAGAAGACAGACATCTTTCCATAATTTCTGTGGAACTCTCTTGGATGTTACAAATCACCAAAGTCAGGAATGCCAAACTTGCTTAGATATCTTCAACTTGTCATAAGTAGGAACATTTGACTTATGTTAAAGGCCATTTTTAAGGCAAAGAGGGGTTCTTGATCACCTCAACATATCCAGAATTTAGCAATGACTAAAGAAAAATAGAGGAACCAGTTTTGTAGATATTAGTTCCTTGTCTAGGAGTGAAACACCCGTGCATTAGCTTGTGGGATAAGGGTTTCACTGTTGTTCTCAACAAAGTCACGCTTTATTCTGAGCATGAGAAACATTTAAACATTATCATTCCTACAACAGGGCCACTTTATTTACTGCATGGTACTCATGATGGTAGGAAAGGAAAATGCTCTACATGTGAGGATTTAAACTAATTTTGCACCACGAGTCCATCCATCAAGCATGTACTTCCAGCAATTGTTTTGGTTCTATCAAAACTAACTGGACCAGAATTAAGTTATCAGTAAAATAAAACAAAGGAGAAATATAGAAAAGAATGATTTTATTTCTTTATAGTCTGTAATTGTTGATGTGTGATATTAGTTATTGAGGATCCTATTATGTTCACTTATGTGAGGTTTTTTTTTTTTTTTAATTACTGCAACAACAACAAAACTTACTTCCAAAATTTTTAAATACCAAACTCATTGGGTGAAGACCTTCAAGACACTAACAGGTATTCATGTGGAAGTATAGATAAAACTATTTAAACCGCTTTTCTTTTGCTTTTAGATTTATATACGTTTAAATATATTCATACAACCAAAAGGGAGTACATTAGTCAAAGTCCACTTTTTTCTATTTGAAGTTATTTTATATATTAACATACTTTTATAGTTTTTGATAGCATTTTTCATTGTACAGAGTTGCATGCTGCTGCATAAAATAATCTCTGGAGGTATTTGGCTTCTACTCTTATAGTAGCAGCTTCAAATTTCCCCAGTTGTGTGTCTCATAAAAAATTTAAATGGAATCAGGTGCAGTAATAAGTTGAACTTCTGGTTGAATGACACATAGTGATTTAATCCAGAACCCAATCATATTCAATTCATTAAATTGAAGAATGCTTTTCAATCTTTCAGATAAAGTCCATAATATAAATCCAGAGGATATGTACTCTAAATTTAGATGTTTATTTGACCTCATCTTGTTTGTCTATTTTAAGACTTAATCTGGATTGGGTCATATGGGTCATAATCTCTCATTTTGGCCAGATACTAAGAGGAAATCAATCAGTGGGAAAAGGATGAAATTGAAGTAGGAAACTATAGAATGGAATAAATAAAAGCAATATACTAGCTGGCATTTCTTCAATGAGATACATCAGATCAAGAACTTGTACTTTGTTTTCCCCTCCTTAGGCCTATGTTACTAGTATCATCACTATGTAGTTCTATTAAGAAATCTTAACCACTGTCTAGATATTTCCTTGAATTCTTAGAGGAATTAGGAAACTTATGAACTCCATGCTCATAAGCTCTCCCATGTTGGAGAAAGTACCAGAAATGAGTACATTTTGCTACAATTCAAGGACCAGGCAAAACAATCAGGGAGAGTCTCCTAAGGATGGTGCCCATGGAAGAAATTCAGGATGCTTTCCCAGAACAAAAATAATGGTACTAAACTGTTTCCATCATTATTCTGAATTAGCCACAAGTTACCAAAACACAAAACACATCTAAACTCAGAAGAGTAAGATTCTTAAAGAATTGCTATGTTGTTTATAGAAGAGAAAGATATCAAACACTAAAAGATTTAGGAGTATACATTACAGAAGAAAGATCAACATAATGAGTTGTATTTATGGCCTAGAATGTTTATTTCAGATATTTGCAAGCAAACAGAGAATAATAGGCCATGAATAATTAGGGGCAATTCTCATGGACTTCAGCTAGATTTGCCTGTCATGAATCCTGATAGTCTTCATCCCTGGGGCATCAGTCTATTCTACTCTTCACTGAGCACTTAGATACCACAGCCTCTCCCTTTGTAAGGCTGAGCAATCCTAGAAATATAGAAAAATAGGATCATATTCCTGTCATCTATTCTTGTGCACAACACCGGCAATTCTTTCAACAACATATTGGGAAAACGGCAATCCAGCTTTCAGTTAACACTTGAGTGATGGGCAGCTCACACCTAACAAGACAAAGGAGTCTATCAATGGATACTTCTAATTTTCTAAGCCTTGATGTTAGACTGAAGCATACTTCACATTAATTCCGTATGTTAGAACTTTAGGATCTAGGCTTAATAACCATTCAAACGTCAAAAAGCAGCTATCAGTTTTCCATGTATCTGTTTTCTCTTCCGATTCTTTCAGCAACTCTAGACCAGTAGTTTCTGGTATTCCTTCACTATGTTTTTTTATATTTTCCTCTAAATCTGCTCTCTTTAGTAACTTGGTTACAAAATATAGCCTCCTGCAAGTACCGAAACATTTCACAATCTAGTAGTGGGCAGCTAATTCTTGGGTTGTCCAAGGGCAGATATTCGGGGCCTAAAATCAAAGAAATGAATTCTTATTTTGTCTCTGACATTCACATTACACATGACTTTAGGAAAACTCCAAATTATCCCAAGGAAGCTAAGGAATTACTAAATTTATGATAAGGTATTATAGTAAATCTCTTTGACATTCAGGGATAAATCATGTCAAATAGTTACAAAGTAATGGTAGTAAGGTAATGATTACTATTCAGCTTCTGAAAAGAGAATTTAAAACGGTGTCAGCAAGTAGGTATCGGTGCTCCTTTCAAGTACTACAGAAATTGTAGCCAAAATTCTAGAAGCTCTGCTTTTTGAATTCCATGTCTAGGAGCCTAGCATATATTGAAATTCTGAATGATACTTTCATTGATTGCTGCTTTAAATGTTAATTTCACTGGCTTTGCATTTCACATTTCTACCTCTTTTTGCTACTCCACGGCAAGTATTAACACAGAACTCATTTACAATTTATCGTTAACTTAAAATTTCATGAAATGACAGTATAGTTGGTTAAGCCATGGAGAAAATTAGTTTGGTGGAGTTTCACATTTACTGATCAAGTGAAATAACTCTAGAAATTTCTTTGTGCTAAACAGACTTAATAAGTAAATACAACGCATGCTTATGTTGCTTTAACTAATAATATATGTCTTGTACAGCAATATCCAAGGACAATCTCATATGAGCTCTAATCTCACTGAAATAGGAAAATACTATGAAAAGCTGACAAAAATTAATACAAATCATTCCTATTCCACAAGTCACACATCCTTTACACTGCAGTTAAAGTATTTCTTTAACTATAATTCTGGTTATATAAGTCTTTTGTAGAAAACTCTAAAGAAAAATGTTGAGAGTCATGTCTATGGATATTTCACCTTCAGAAATGAAAAAGAATAGATGATAGCCTGTATATGGAAAATTTCAGTAAAATTACTTTTCCCTAGCTAAAGACAAAAGAAATGTAAAAATCATACTGTTTTTTTCATTTTGAATTATAATAAATTCTGTGCTACACAAGAATGTTTTCAATTTTGATATTAATATCCACCCCAAGCAAAGTAGAACAGATGAATCCCTTGGAATCAGCACCTACTTTTCTAAATGAATCTTCAGAGTAAATGAACTAGTGAGAATTAAGGAACCCCAGGCTTTTCAATACAACAGTCTAATGGAAGACAGACCACCATTGGACCTTGCTTATTTGAAAAGAGGCAGTAAAAATTAGACACCATTTAACATATGGCTGTGCACATCTGCATGTTTGAAATTTTTGAAAGAATTCCAATTCTAAAGCAGCAACAAAAATTGGGACACAGCAAAATGTCAGACAAAGTCCACAAGAGCATTTATTTAAAGAACATCCATGATCTTTCACACCAATCTAGAGCAAAAATAATTCCATTACTAAATTATTGTATGTTGAGTCCAGCCTTGGGGCCAAGATTGGAAGACTTTGGGAATAGGCAAATTATACTACTATATACAATTGCAAAACAGGTTTTACTTAAATGCCTAATGTTACATGTACTCAATTTCAACCTTCAATTATTTTAGCTGTCTTAGAAGTCATCTGCAATAAATATAGAAGCATTATTTGTAGGTAAGAGATTTCCATGTCCTAATTCCTAGAATCTACAATTATACTATGTTCCATGACAAAGCATTATTGCAGGTGTAATTGAGTTAACAATCTTGAAAGGATAAGGTTATCCTGGTCCTTGTTAGTAAAAAAGGGAGGAGGGGTCAAAGTCACTGAAATGTCTGAAAATGCACTATTTTCTTTGAAAATGGAGGGAGAAGTTACTTGTGAAGGAATGCAGGCCATCTCTAGAAGTTGGAATAAACAGAGGGACAGATTTTCCCTTATAGTTACCTTAAAAACCACTTACATATAGCCCTACAGAGATCTTAATCACGGAAAAAAAATCAGTGCAACTCATTTCAGGGTTCTGACTTCCACAATTGGAAGATAATAAATTTGTGTTATCTTAAGCCATTAAGTTTATGATAATTTGTTACACTAGCAATTTAAAAGTTATCATAATTGTATGACATCACTGGCAAGATAAAACACAAGTTCACTCTAAGTCTCTCCAGGCTCCCATCTTACCAATTTCTCTTTTTTAAATATGTTATTTATTCATGAGACACACACACACACAGAGAAGCAGAGATATAGGCAGAGGGAGAAGCAGGCTCCCTGCAGGGAGCCTGATGTGGGACTTGATCTCAGAACCCTGGGATCATCACCCGAGCCAAAGGCAGACACTCAACCAACTGAGCCACTCAGGTGTCCCAAACTTCTTTATTCACATCTCCAAATACCCTCAAATAAGCATTTACTCTCTAATATTAAACTATTTGTACTTCTTAGTTTTTTTAAATTAAACTTTATATTTTGAATTGTAGGATCACGTATGGTTGTAAGAAATAATACAAAGATTCCTCATAATTAGTCATAATTCCTTATCACCAATTTCCTCAAAATGTAACATCTTGCAGAATTACTATTACAATATAAAAATTAAGATACTTGACATTAACACAGTCTAAGGACAAAAATTCTTATTGAAGATAGTAAAGCAGGAAGCTAGAATTTGGGCACTTGATGACCTCATAAGCTTCTGAACTACCCTGGAATTACCATCTTACTTCTAGGCTATTTCCAGAATGAAGTAATAAGTGTCCTTATTATTAAAGCTATTTTGAATGTTGGGTTTTCTGTTATTTGCAACCAAGCATCCTAATTATTTCAAGTTACAGCACTGTTTTAACCTATCCCTCTAGTGCCACTGTGTGAATAGACAATGGAAAAACAAATTTTAAAAACAGTGCTGTTTAATGTTTGTCAGAAAAAAAAAATGTTTGTCAGACATCTCAGCATTACCAAATGTTGGCAGCTGCCAATCCACACTACCAAGTAAAATTCAGAACAAACTAGAAAATTAATAATTCTTCTAAAATCCATAAGAGAAGTGAGGTCAGGACAGACTATTGCCCCCCCCCCCAAATTTGAAAGACCAACAAGTAAATACAGAGGATCATAACTTACCAGAGCAGAAACACACACTTTTGTGGGGTTTGTCTCTTAGATTAATACTAGGTTCTCACAGTAAACTGGAGAAAGAAAAAATGTCCTCCTGCATACATTTTGAAATACATCAGACCATTATATTCTTAAAAAGGCATCACCCCAGGAGAAACTATTTAACCAGAACCTAACCTGCAGGTGTCTTATCAGAGTTTAACTGACCTAGGGGAAGGGAAATATCCAACCTCACCTGGCTCTAGTCATTTAGCCTTACATGACTTACATGAGGAGAAGGAAAATACCTACCCCAGTCCAATCTAGCCATCCTGCACCACCTAAGGTACTGGTGGGAGACTGAAAAGCACTGGTGAAGTTTACAGCCAGAGGGACAGGCTTAGTGAAAGACTGAAACCTAGTCATCGGACTATAGAATGCTTCACCTGTCCTGACACTCTGCCACCACATTACTCAAGGTCTATTTACAACAGTTTGTTTTACTCAGCATGGCATGTCCAACTATCAAGAAAAAGTTATAAGACATACTAGAAGGCAAAAAACACAATTTGAAGAGACAGAGCAAACATTAGAGCCACATTCAGATATAACAATTTTGGATTTATCAGATTGGGAATTTAAAATAACTATGAATACAATGTTAACAGCTCTAATGGATAATAAGGTAGACAACATACAAGAATAGATGGGCAATGTGAGCACAGAGGTGGAAATTCTAAGAAAATACCAAAAGGAAATGCTAGAGGTCAAAAACACTATCACAGAAATAAGGAATGCTTCATTTGGGGTTACTAAATGGGACACAGCTGACGAGAACTACTGAGCTTGACAATATCTCAATAAAAAACTTCCAAAAGTAAAAGGTAAACAGAAAAAAATGACTAAAAAACCCCAGAATACCAAAGAGCTGTGGGACAACTACAAAGGTGTAATGTATATATAAGGGAAATATCAGAGGAAAGAGAAAAGGGAAGAGAAGCAATATTTGAAACAATTAGAACTGAGAATTTCTCCCAAATTGATGTCAGATGCCAAATCACAAAACCAGGAAAACTAGAGAACCTAAGCAGGAAAAACACCAAAAAATACATATTGGCATATCATTTTTAAACCACGGAAATTCAAAGATTAAAAAAAAATCCTGAAATCAGAGGGAAACATACACCTTATCTATAAGAAGCAAAGAAAAACTTTTATGATCTTCTCCTCAGAAAGCATGTAAAGAAGAAAAGAGTTTAGTAAAATATTTGAAGTAGGGGCACCTAGTTGACTCAGTGGTTGAGTGTCTGCCTCTGGCTTAGGCATGATCCCAGGGTCCTGGGATCGAGTCCCACATCAGACTCCCTGCAGGGAGCCTGCTTCTCCCTCTGCCTATGTCTCTGCCTCTGTGTGTGTGTGTCTTATGAATAAATAAATAAAATCTTTAAAAAAAAAAGAAATGAGAACTCAGTAAATAAGATTGGAAAAAGGCTTGATTTGATGAACAAGAGGCTGGAAGAAACAAAGAAAGTATTTAGTGATATGGAGGACAAAATAACAGAAAATAATGAAGCTGAACAAAAGAAAGAACTATGGAACATGATAATAGACTTGGGGAACTAAGTGACCCATCAAAGTTATTATCATTTGTATCATAGAAGTCTCAGAAGAAGAGAGAGAAAAGGGGACAGAAAACTTATCTGAGGAAGTAATAGCTGGAAAAATTCCCTAATCTGGGGAAGAAAACAGATATCCAGATCCAGAAGGCACAGAGAAGTCTCATCAAAATCAACAAAACCAGGCCAACACCAAGGCATAATATAATTAAATTTGCAAAATATAGTGGTAAAGAAAAAATCTTAAAAGCAGCAAAAAAAGGAAGTCCTTAACTTACATAGGAAGACTTGTAATAGAAAACAATAGAAATTTGGCAAGCCAGAAGAGAGTGGCATGGTATATTCGAAGTGGTAATTGAGAAAAATTTGTAGCTAAGAATACTCTCTCAAGTAAGGCTGAATAGAAGGAGAGAGAAAGAATTTCCCAGACAAACAAAAACTAACAGAATTCCTCATGACTTAAACAGTTTTACAAGAAATATTAAAGAGGACTCTGAGTAGAAAGAAAAGACCAAAGTGACAAAGACAAGCAAGGATCAGAGAAAATCTCCAGAAACAATGACAAAACCAGTAATAAAATGACACTAGATACATATCTATCAATAATTACCCTGAATGTAAATGGATTAAATGTTCCAGTCAAAGGACATAGGGTGTCAGAATGGATTAAAAAAAACAAGATCCATCAATATTCTGCCTACAAGAGAATTATCTTATACCTGAACACTCCTATAGATTGAAAATGAGGGGGTTGAGAAACATTTATCATACAATGGACATCAAAATAAAGCTAGAATAGCAATACTTTTATCAGACAAACTAGACTTTTAACCAAAGACTATACATAAGGTGAAGAAGGGTCCTATATAATAATAAAGTGGACAATCCAACAAGAAAATCTGATAATTATAATTATTTATGAACTGAACATAGGAGCACCCAAATATATAAAACAATAACAAACATTATGTAAATATTTGATAACAATAAAATAATAATAGGGAACTTTAGCAATGCACTTACTTCAATGGTCATATCATATAAACAAAAAATCAACAAGGAAATATGGCAGGCCAGCATTACCCTGATACCAAAACCAGATAAAGACTCCACTATTAAAGAGAACTACAAGCCAATATCCCTGATGAACATGGGTGCAAAAATTCTTAATAAAATACTAGCAAACCAAATCCAACAACACATTTAAAAAAATCATTCAACAAGATAAAGTGGGATTTGTTCCTAGGTTGCAAGTGTGAGTCAATATTAACAAATCAATCAACGTGATACATCACGTTAATTAAAGAAGGGATATGAACCATGTGATCATTTCAAAAGATGCAGAAAAATCATTTGACAAAGGATACATCCACTTGCTATAAAAATGCTCAACAAAGTAGATTTGAAGGGACATACGTAAGCATAATAAAGGCCACCTATGGAACACTCACAGCTAATAGCACACATATTGGAGAAAAACTGAGAGCTTTTTATATATAGTTAGGAATAAGATAGGAATGTGCACTCTCACCACTACTATATAACAGTAATAGAAATCCTAGCTTCAGCAGTCAGATAACAAAAAGAAATAAAAGCCATCCAAATCAGTAAGGAAGAAGTAAAACTTCCACTATTTGCAGATGGCATTATAGTCTATATAGAAAACCTGGAAAAATTTAAAAAACGAAAAGAAAGCCTGAAAAACTCCACCCAAAATGTGTTAAAACTAACGCATGAAATCAAGAGTCTCAGAATACAAAATCAATGTACAGAAATCTGTTGCATCTCTATTCATCAATAATAAAGCACCAAAAAGAGAAATTAAGGAATCAATCTCATTTACAATTGCACCTGAAAGAATAAAATACCTAGAAATAAACCTAACCAAAGTGGTGAAAGGCCTGTTTTCATACTCTGAAAAATATAAAACATTGATTAAAGAAATTGAAGAGGAAGCAAAAAAGTGGGAAGGCATTCCATGCTTATGGATTGGAAGAACAAATATTGTTAAAATGTCTATACTACCTTAAGCGATCTACACATTTAATGAAATTCCTATCAAAATACCAACAGCATTTTTCACAGAGCTGGAACAAACAATGCTAAAATTTTATGAAATCATTAAAGACTCCAAATAGCTAAAGAAATCCTAAAAAAGAAAAGCAAAGCTGGAGGTATCACAATTGTGTACAGAATTACACAATTTCTGTAATGTAACTTCAAGTTATATTACAAAGCTGTAGAATCAAAAGAGAATGGTATTGGCCCATAGATCACAGAATGGAATAGAAAACTCAGAAATAATACTAAAACTATGAAGTCAATTAATCTTTAACAAAGCAGGAAAGAATATCCAATGGGGAAAAGTCTCTTCAAAAAATGATGTTGGGAACTCTGGAGGGCAACATGTAAAAGAATGAAACTAGACCACTTTCCTATACTATACACAAAAATAATTCAAAGTGAATTAGAGACCTAAATGTGAGACCTGATACCATAAAAATCTGAGAGAAGAACACAGGCAGATACTTCTTCGACATTGGCCATAGCAACTTCTTTCTAGATAGGTCTCCTGAGGCAAGGGAAACAAAAGCAGAAATAAACTATTGGGACTTCATCAAAATAAAAATCTCCAGCACAGCAAAGGAAACAATCAACAAAACTAAAAGACAGCCACCAGAATGGGAGAAGATATTTGCAAATGACATATCTGATAAAGGATTAGTATCCAAAATCTATAAAGAATGTATGCAACTCAACACCAAAAAAAAAAAAAAAAAAAAGCAAATAATCCAATCCAAAACTGGGTAGAAGGCATGAGCAAACATTTTTCCAAAGAAGACATACAGATGCCAACAAACACATTAAGAGATGCTCAAATCAACATCACTGATCATCAGGGAAATGCAAATCAAAATGACAATGAGCTATCACCTCAAACCAGTCAGAATGGCTAAAATAAACAGTACAAGAAACAATAGGTGCTACTGAAGATGTGAACAAAGAGAAATCCTCTTGTACTGTTGATAGGAATGCAAACTGGTACAACCACTCTGGAAAAAGGTATGGAGATTCCTCAAAGAGTTAAAAGTAGAACTACCCTAAGATCCAGCAATCACACAAATAGGTATTTACCCAAAGAATACAAAAACACTAATTCAAAGGGATACAAGCACCCAAATGTTTAGAGTAGCATTATCTACAATACCCAATTATGGAAACAGCCCAAGTGACAAATGCCATATGAATTCCCTCATACATGAAATTTAAGAAACAAAACAGAACATAGGGGAAGGGACAAAAAAGAGAGGGAAGCAAACCGTAAGAGACTCTTAATTATAGAGAACAAACTGAGGGTTGTGGAGAGGAAGTAGGTGGGGGATGAGCTAAATGGGTGATGGGGATTTAAGGAGGGCACTTATGTTGAGCACTGGGTGTTATATGTAAGTGATGGATCATTAAACTCTACTCCTGAAACCAATATTACACTATATGTTAACTAATTAGAATTTAAATTAAAAAATTGAAAAAAAGGACAATAGCCAAACTGTGGAAGGAGCCTCGGTGTCCAACGAAAGATGAATGGATAAAGAAGATGTGGTTTATGTATACATTGGAATATTACTCAGCCATTAGAAACGACAAATACCCACCATTTGCTTCAACGTGGATGGAACTGGAGGGTATTATGCTGAGTGAAGTAAGTCAATCGGAGAAGGACAAACATTATATGGTCTCAATCATTTGGGGAATATAAATAATAGTGAAAGGGAATAGAAGGGAAGGGAGAAGAAATGGGTAGGAAATATCAGAAAGGGAGACAGAACATGAAGACTCCTAACTCTGGGAAATGAACTAGGGGTGGTGGAAGGGGAGGCGGGTGGGGGGTGGGGGTGAATGGGTGACGGGAACTGAAGGGGGCACTTGACAGGATGAGCACTGGGTGTTATTCTGTATGTTGGCAAATTGAACACCAATAAAAAATAAATTTATTATTTAAAAAAATTGAAAAAAGGAAACAAAAAAAAAAACAACCAAACCCAAAACCCAAAATGTAATAGCAACAACCAAAAACAGCTATCAAGTCATGAAAATATATGGAGGAGACTTAAATGCATATAACCAAATGAAAGAAGGCAATCTGAAAAGGCTGCACACTGTATGATTCCAACTATATGGTATTTTGGTAAAGTAAATCTATGGAGAAAATAAAATGATCAGTCATTGCCAGAAGTTGGAGGGAGGGATGGGTAAATAGGTATAGTCCCAAGGATTTTTATGGCACTGAAACTAGACTGCATTATACTATAATGGCCCAGCTACGTGGCATTATAAATTTGTCCAAACTTATAGAATGTTTAACATCAAGAGTGAAGCCTAGTGTGCACCCTGGGTGATCTGGGTGATGATGATGTGTCAATGTAGGTTTATTAATTATAACAAATGTACCACTCTCATGGAAGATGTTTATAATGGGAAATGTTCCACTCTGGTGGAAGATATTTATAATGGGAAAGGCCATACATGTGTAGGAGCCAAGAGTAAATAGGAAATCTCTCTACCTTCTCAATTGTGCTATGAACCTAAAAGTGCTCTAAAAATATAAAAGTCTATTTTATAAAAATAGAGAAAGAAAAAATAAAACTGCCAAACTGCTTTTCCAGGATGGCTTTATCATTTTACATTTCTACCAGCAATGTTTAAGTGATCCAGTTTTCTAAACAACCTCATCAATACTTGATGTTGTTATGAGTTTTCATTTTAACTATTATAAGTGTGTAGTGATATTCATTGGGGTTTAATTTACATTTCCCTAATTGCTAATGATGTTGAAAATCTCTTCGTGGGTGTATTTGCCTTCTGTATGATCTCTTTAGTGATGTTTCTTCATGTCTTTTGCTCATTTATAATTACATTGTTTTTTTACTCTAGAGCTTTGAAATTTCTTTATATACTCTACATACTAGTCCTCGTTTGGATAAGTAGATTGCAAATATTTCTCCTCTATCCATAGATCATCTTCATTCTCTTAACAGAATTTTTTGCTAAGCCAATGGCTATAATTTTGATAAAATAAAATTGATATTTTCTTTTTTTTTAAAATTGATATTTTCTTATTTTGGATTAAGCTTTTGGTGTCAAGTCTTTTTTGCCAAGATCCCAAAGATCTTTTGTTTTTAACTAAAAGTTTTAGTTTCACATTTTGCACTTAAGTCCATGAATCATTTCAGTTTTTGTATAAGGTATAAGACATAGGTCAAGATTTATTTTTTTCTTATTGTTTTAGATGTCCTCTTTCTTCAGGACAATATGCAAAAGTCTATCCTTTCTCCAATGAATTACTATTGCACCTTTTTAAAAAATTAATTGGGCATATTTGTTTAAGCTTATTCCTGGGTTTCTGTTCTGTATCATTGATGTGTCAATTCCTCCACATTACCACACAGTCTTGGTGAAAGTAGCTATATAAAAAGTCTTAAAATTGGTTACAAGTTTATTTCTCTTTTTCAAAATACATTTATCTATTATATTTCCTTTCCTTTTGCATAAAAACTGTGCAATGACCTTGCCTATATTAACAACAAATATTGACGGGATTTTGATGGAAATTTTATTTAACCTGTGTATCGGTTTGGAGAGAACTGACTGACATCTTTTCTGTGTTGAACTTTCCAATCCATGATCATGGTATCACACTCCACTTATGTAGATCTTTGATTTATTTCATCAGTATTTTGTAGTTTTAAGCATGCAGATTCTATATGTGTTGTTCCATTTATACCTAACCTAAGTATTTCATTTTATTTTGAGCAACTGTACTTTTTTTTCCCATTTTGACTTCTACCTATTGTTTTTTTTTTTTTTTTTAATTTTTATTTATTCATGATAGGCACACAGTGAGAGAGAGAGAGGCAGAGACACAGGCAGAGGGAGAAGCAGGCTCCATGCACCGGGAGCCTGACGTGGGATTCGATCCCGGATCTCCAGGATTGCGCCCTGGGCCAAAGGCAGGCGCCAAACCGCTGCGCCACCCAGGGATCCCGACTTCTACCTATTGTTATGCTATTGGTTCCTCTATGGTGATTTGTATCTTGCAATCATACTCAACTTGCTTATTAGTTACAAAATTTTTGTAGGTTTTTTTGAGGTTTTCTGTAAATCATTTTTTTCTACAAATAGGTAAAATTTTATTTATTTCTAATCAATATACTGTTATTTCCTTTCCTTGCCTTATTGTACTGACAACAGCTTCCAGTAGTTGTTGGATGAAAGTATCAAGAGTGGACATATCTGTCCTGTTCTTGCTGTTAGGTGAAAAGTATTCAGCCTTTCTCAATTAAGGTTTTTATTAGCTGTAGGTTTTTGGTAGATACTCTTTATAAAACAGAGAAAGTCCCTCCCTCCACCCCATTCCTAGTTGGCTGTGAGTTTTTATCATTGATAGGTGCTATATATTGTCAAATATTGTTTCTGAATTAGTTGATAGGATCGTTTGATTTTTTCATACTTAGTCTATTGGTATAGTGGATTGCATTAATTGATATTTGAATGTTGAACCAGACTTCCATATGCAAAATAAATTTCATTTGAGTATGGTCTGTGATTATTTTTATTCACTGCTGGATTAAACTTACTAATATTTTGTTGAGGGTTTTTACATCTAAGTTCACCATGTATAGAATTCATGGTTGACATGTCTTTTAGTGCTTGAAAAATGTGCCAGCTTCTTCTGGACACTATGATTTCAGATGAGAAATCTGATTCAGTCAATCCAAATGTTGCTCCCCTATATGTAATACATCACTTATAGCCATTATAGAAATTAGATGGAAACCCAACCCAAAATTTAGAGTTGACGACTGATGGTGCCAAATATGCACTAAGAAAGTAAGAAAAGTTTTACTCCTCTCATAATGATATTTTCTGGGAAGATAATAATAGATTCCTAAGCAAATCCAAATATCACTTGAGGTAGCAGGAAATGGAGATGACTTGAGTTTTTTGGGGGTCAACTTAGGTGCCAGTTCTTGCACCTGGGCCAGACCATGCTGGTTTCAATTTCCCATTGTACCAAAGCAGGTAATATCAGACTTTCTTGTCACATGACTTGCATATATATAGGGCAGAAGGACAAGAGGAGTGGTGAGGTTGAAAGTTGTCAGCATTCAAACATCAAAACTTGAGTCAGACTAGAAGTACCTGGGTGGCTCTGTTGGTTAAGTTTCTGACTCTTTATTTCAGCTCAGGTCATGATCTCTAGGTTGTGAAAGTGAGCCATGTGTCCAGATCCCCACTGGCATAGAGCTTGCTTAATATTCTCTCTCCCCTTCTCCCTCTGCCTCTCCCATCTCCAAAAAGAAATAAAACCAAAACTTGAGTCAGACTCTTCACTGCAATGTTGTTTCTCTCTGGTTGCTTTCACAATTTTTTCTTTACTTTTAGTTTTCAGATGTTTAATTGTGTTGTTTATTGGTGTGATTTATTTGGATTTATCCTAAGATTTACCTATCTTCTTGAATCTGTAAGTTATGTTGTTGTTTTCATCAAATTTAGGAAGCCATTATTTTTAAAACAATTTTCAGTCCCAATTTCTCTTTCCTCTCCTCTGGGGCTCCAATGAAATTAATGCTGGGTTGTTGACTATTGTCCCACAGGTCTCTGAAGCTCGCTCTCTCTCTTTCTCTCTCTCTCCCTTTTTCTTCTTCAATCATTGTCTATTTTTTTTTTCTAAATTCTACTGGCCCAGCGGTCTACTAATTCTATCCTTTTTTTTTTTTTTTAATTTATTTATGATAGTAACAGAGAGAGAGAGAGAGGCAGAGACACAGGCAGAGGGAGAAGCAGGCTCCATGCACCGGGAGCCCGACATGGGATTCGATCCCGGGTCTCCAGGATCACACCCTGGGCCAAAGGCAGGCGCCAAACCGCTGCGCCACCCAGGGATCCCTACTAATTCTATCCTATAGGTCATTGACTCCAGTTGCCTTGTTGCTGCCAAGGGGCATGTAAACTCTGCTCCAACTTTGGGTCCTGCTGCCACCAAGGAGGAAAGAAGCAGAGGACTGACTCATACTGCTTTGTTGATGTAGGAGGGGAGTGGAAACTCAGCTTCTGGATGGTTCTCCACTCTCATATACGCACATATACCATGGTTAAGAAAGAAAAGCAGAGTGCCAAACTAGCCTCACTTTGACATATTGTCTCATTTTATTGGTGGCAAGAAGATATGCTCAGTGGGCCCCACTCAGAGGTTGGGAGGAGATAGCAGGAAGCAGAATACTATACCTCATGCCCTAGATTGCTTATGTCAAGCTGTTTCCTAGGTCAGAAATCTCTTTCCTATTATAATCACCTGAACAACTTTAGTTATTTCCAACAATAAGTGTTGTTTTGAATTTTCAAGTTGAGAAAGTTAGCATCTTGGGAGTCTCATAGCATTTGTAGCTCAAGATATAATTTTTTCACTTTATATGCTTGTTATTTAATAAACTATAAATTCCTCAAGGCCATAAATTCCTCAACTTCCTCTAGCCAAACCCCATTTTAAGTGCTTGTGATTGAACTGAACTGAGTGGTTGTCTTAGGTTGTAAACATTATGTAAAATTTGATATTTCTTTTTATAGTTGTAGTAAAATACTCATTGTTTTATGTGAATTAGAAAAACTAAAAAGTAGGATAAAAATAGGTTAATAAAACCATTCACCTTAATTCGTTTATTCTTGAGCATGGCCAAGTTATCACTAAGTGAGAAAATTCTTGTTTCTCCCTTTCTTAAAAAGGAGGTTCAAAATAACACAATTTGGAGCAGGTTATGAATGCTATTTTAGAGCACACTTTAGAGGAGAAGGAAGTGATAAGAATAATAATGAAGGAGGTATTTTTTGGTATCTGGATCTAGGAATGGAAAGCTACATTTTTATTATAAATCTTTTATAAAAATAATTTTCTAAAAAAATAATTTCCTCAGTTAAATTTTTTTCTTGTATTACTCCTCAATTCACTCCTCTGCAACTATTTTTATTTCTAACAAAAAAAAAAATAAAAAAGTCTTATGTGACTAAAAGAATTTGGTGTCAACCCATCGACAAAGTCAGATCATTACAATTCTTTTACACTGAGGAATTCATGCTGCTGCCAGTTTCTTGGATCTGTGATTCAAAGGCAGAAATATAAAACTGCTGCTGCATTTGACTGGATTACAAAATAAGCAGCACAGTTAGCCTGGATGTCAGAAAGAAAATTTAAAGTGCTGGAAGAAAAAAAGGCATTCTTTTAGGGGTTGCTCCAGGAATTTAGTCTGGGATCTGCCAAGCATCTGCAACAAAAAGAATTTGTGCTTTTCAGTTAGAGGGGTATTATAGGGAAAGTTTCAAATTCTAACTCCACTGCTTACTGGTGTGAAGCTGATTAGGATATTTAAATTCTAAGCCTCAATGTCCTTATCTGTGAATGAAAATAATACAAATTTATCAGGGTTATTCTAAGTTAATGTGAATTAATATGAACAAGATGCTTTGTCCCAAACTTAGCATATGGGAAAGTTCCAAGAATACTAGTTAATATCCTCTTTCCACAACACCTCCAAGAACCAGACAAGAGGGAGCATTGGATTCCTCCCTAGAAAATGAAAGTGATATATGAGAGCAATGACAAGCCTCATTCCAGTGTATGGTAACCCCATCTCCCCAAGAAACAAAGTAAATAATTTTATTTTTTTAAAGATTTATTTATTTATTTATGAGAGAGAGAGAGAGAGAAGAAAGAGAGAGGGAGGCAGAGGGAGAAGCAGGCTCCATGCAGGACACCCGATGTGGGACTTGATCCCGGGTCTCCAGGATCACGCCTTGGGCAGAAGGCAGGCGCTAACCGCTGAGCCAGTTGGGCTGCCCAAAGTAAATAATTTTAAAGACAAGAGAAAATTATGTAAAAAGCTTCAGTTTTATGAAACTTTTGCCGAGATCAAAATGAGAAAATTGCAAAGCAGAAGCCCCTAATAGTGATCAAGCATATACTAAAGGTAATTAGCATTATGCCAAAGAGTATTTTCAGTGAGAACATTAGAGCTTGGAAAATGGGGCTATCCAAAGTTGCAGGATTCCTTTATAGTCATATCTTTTAAACCTTTGAGGGTGATAGAGGTGAAATCACAGCCAACTAGAGCAGCAACAATGTAGCCAATGGAATTCTGAGAAATCCTGTTATATTCTCTTTGCTCCTATTAGGGTCATAAAATGTCTATAACACCAAAATACGTCTCAGATATGACTACTTGTCACCATATACACACCTACTACGCTATTCCAAGCCACTGCCATCTCTCCTGGACCCGAGTCATAGCTTCCTAACTGGTTTGCCTGCTCTAACCCTTGTTCCATTCTTCACAAAGCAGCAACAGTGGTACTTAATTTAGGTCAGCTCCTGACACCTCCTGCTCAAATTCAGAAAGACTCATACCACATAAAATAAAACACAAACTCCTCACCACAGCCTGTGGAGATGTAGGTAAACCAGCTGCTTCCTTTTTTTTTCTAAAGTTATCTTCAAAAAAATAAAGTTATCTTCACACCCATCTACCTCCCTCATTCACTTCTAACCACACTGTTCTTAACATCCCTCAAACATGCCTCAAACACACTCCTTCGAACATCTCTCATGGCATTCACAGCTTGGCTGTCCAGAACACCATTGTCCCAGGACTTCCCTTTATTACTTCGTTTGTGTCTCTGGTCAAATATTTGCTTTTCAGAGAGCCCTTCCTAGCTACTTTATTTAAAATAGCCATTTTCTACCACCTGTCACATTCTATCTACTTTGACAGTTATAGTTATCTTCAAAGCCCCTATAGCTACATATTGTTTATGTCATATATTTATTGCTCTCTTTGTTTTTCATTTTCTATAACCCCTACTGTTATACAATCTGTGGGAATAAGACTTTGCTTCTCTTATTTGCCAGGTGTGTCTCATACACAGAATGACATAAAAGTAGTGGCCACCTCTCCATGTCTTGGTTTGATGTAGTCTTATTTCTTGGCCCCTTTTTTTCTGGAAGCAGCCCTCATGTTGGCTTTGCTGATGGAAAGGGCTTGGCTTTAGACCCACATATCTGTATGCGTGTGTGTAAACTTGGGCAAACAAGTTGAACTCACTGAGTCTCAGGTCTCTTACGGGGTAAATTAAGGAAAAATAATATTTATATCAAATAGTTGTTGCAAACAGTAAAGTAACATACCCTTAAACCCTCTAGCTCAGTTCTGAGCTTATGGTATGTAGTCAGTAAAACTGCATCACCTTCCCCATCACCTTTTACCTCTACAGTGAACTGTGTCGGTTCCAATCTCCTAGCTGGGCTCTGCCCTTCCTGCCTCCAGAATTTCTCTCATCATCTGAGGATACTTAACCTCATATTTCATGCCCATGTTACAACTCCATGTTTTATTCTTGATTCTTCTGGCCAGACCAATGGATAAATATATATTTACATATTCTTTTATATCTTAGTTCTCTTTATGAAATTGTTTATCTCTAAATCTGTTTAACAACATGGTAAATTCTATGTCTACAAAACATGATGACTTTATTTGATTAATTATAATAATGTTGGTTTCTTGATTTCTTGGTTGTTTACTTCAGATAAATAGATGAAAACTAATAGATGTTCAATTTCTTAAGATCAGTAGCTTATACTGTCATTTGTAACAATTAAACACACTTGAAAATAAATTCTGAAAGCAAATTTGGAATTAGAGTCTAAACAAACTATTCTTTTCAATTTAATATGCCAACCATTTTAATTTTATGAGTTAACCAAGTATACTAGATATAATTTTTATACTTTCAGGACACCTGGGTGGCTTAGCAGTTGAGCTTCTGCCTTGGGCTCAGGGCATGATCCTGGGTCCAGGCTCAGGTTCCCTGTGAGGAGCCTGCTTCTCCTCTGCCTGTGTCTCTGCCTCTCTCTCTGTGTCTCTCATGAATAAATAAATACAATTTTAAAATAATAATTTTTATACTTTGAATCTAATAAAATGACTAGATATATAAAGTAAATTAAGATATATATTTTTTTCCATTCCTATGCAGTTATTTTAAAATTTAATTTCTCCACAAATTCAGGATTTTCAGACATTCAAAAATTTTCAAACAAAGGTCAAGGAAGAACTGAAAAGAAATACAGATATTATGAGTTATTACTATTAACAGAAACTGCAACCTCTGTTCTGACCATTCCTTGTAGATAAGACTTCAAAAGTCAAATCTGAAATGTATTAATTATCTATCTATTGATCTTTTTTTTCTTAAATATCCTGCACCAGAGGTTAAATTTTGAAGTGAGCCTTGTAGTTGGAGAGGCTGACTAACCAATGTGTTGTACTGATCAATATGGGACACTGGTTTTAGACGATACCACAGACACAGGCTTGGGAAGGTAGATTGCCACTTTTTCTGAGTGCCTATCCTATAGCTACTATCTATGGGGCATGACTTAAATATTGTTTAATCAAATTATTTGTGTTCATTTATGCATTATGAATATATACTATTTAGTGATGTACATTTTTGTTTTGTGGAATTGCTTTAATTATTGGGGAGGTATAACCCCTAGAAATTATGAAGAAATAGATGCTAAATATGCTTCTTGGCTCCTCCCTACTTAGTAATATATCAATATAGATGAGTAATACAATACATATTAAAACTTATGGTACTTAAATGATAACTGAGAGTAGAATAATATAAGATAATAGTGGTTAGGCTATTTATGGTTTAGGAAAGGTTTTTGTAGAATAAATTTTAAACTGAGGTTCACAGAATAAAGATTTTTTTTTCAGACAAAAACAACACTATAAGCCATGCATTGAGATGAGAAAGGAACTAACAAAAATGAGAAACTGAAAGAAGGCCAAGGTGACCAGAACACCCAAGGAAGAAAGAGGAGAAAGAAATATTTTAAAAGGGGGTGTTGCCTGTGTAGCTCAGTCAGTTGGGTGTCAGACTCTTGATTTCAGCTCAGGTTGTTATCTGTGGGGCATGAGATCGAGCCATTTCAGGCTTCACGCTCAGTGGGGAGTCTGCTTGAGACTTTCTCTCCCTCTGCCCCTCCTCTCTGTGCTCTTCTGTCAAATGAATAAATAATAAATAAATCTTTTTTTTTTTTAAGGGTACAGGGGCCAGATTGTATACAATTTAATAGACCATGATAAGGAATTTGTATTTGCAATTGGATGACATCATGCAATTGGAAGGTGTTAAAGTTTTGTTTGTTTGTTTGTTTGTTTGTTTGTTTTTAAAGGAGAATAACATTATCTAATTCATAATCTGAAGTGATAACTCTGATTGCTATGTTTTAAAAAGGATTTAGATGAGGGTGAGATTTAAAGAGGAGACTGATTAGGAGGAAATTTCTAAGATATAATTTAAGTAGTTTGAATTCAAATAGTTATAGAGTAAATAAAGAAAAATGAATGAGTATGAGATATATTTAGAAGACAGAAACAATAGGAACTGTAACTTGAATGTCTTGAGAGAATACAGAAGTCACTAAAGTTTCCAATTTGAGCATCTTGGTGTGTAGTTTAACAATTACTGAAACGAGGAAATCCCAGAAGAGGATCAGGTTTGTCGGATGAAATCAGGGGTTCTTTTTGGAAAATATTGTTTGATATTTCTATGAAGCACCCATTTAGAAATGTCAAGTAGTCCAGTAACTATGTGAGTCTAAAGGTCAAGAGAATTGGGCAGAAACAAAGATATTATGAGTTATTACTATCAACAGAAACTGCAATCTCTGTTCTGACCATTCCTTATAGAGAAGACTTCAAAAGTCAAAACTGAAATGTGTTAATTATTCATCTGCTGATTGAGGAAGAGTCAGAAGGAATTATGAGTACCACTCCCCAAGAAAACCACAATGGATTCCCCTGTGGTATTACTTTCTCCATAAACGCTCGAGTTAAAAGTTGAGTCCTACTAATTCAATGCTCTCTGAAGTAACACTTGAATCCATAGAAGAAAATAAGTCATAGGAAATCCAAAGAAACTAGAACAATTCTGATAGACATTTCTATTAATTAGCTACATTGACTTTAAAATAATTTGAAAGCACACACAATACTAAATTTAATATAAGCCCAATTCTTAGGTCAATATTTAACTATTCGATTTAGTCACCAACTACCAGGTGATAGTACATATTAACAGGAAAGATTACTTTTACCTTTAAGCTATCTTACCCCATGACTAAAAGTGAGACCCTGCTTCACATGAAACAGTTTTAATATGTTTGAAATATCTGACTTCTTACTATCATTGTTTTGATAATGATGTTGTTAGTCATCATTCTCCTTCCAGCAACATGTATGGTACCTGACACATAGTATACATCATTGTTGAATGAATGAAAGGTACCCTAAATTCATGAGTAGTAAAACTCACAAGATCTAAAAACTAGTAAATTAAATCTAGAAACTTTGTATTTTTTTTTTTTCGTATTGTATAAATTTGCTTCTCCTGTTCTTTGCTGTTTCTTAAACTGAATGAAAGCTCTCAGGAGTTTTGCTTTTGTTTGTTTTCACAAAAGCACATTCCAAAAAAACAAAACAAAAACAAAAACAAAAACAAAAACAAAACAAAAAAACCACTACTTTCTATAGAAATTATAGAAAAACCAGTAAGTGTCAGACCTTACTCTAATTAATTACTTTACCTGTATTAACTCATAAAGTTAGTCCATACTCCTTCAAGGTAGTTGTCATGATTATCTGCATCTTACTGAGCATAGGTCACATAGGAGTAAATCTGAAGAGGTAGGATGTCAATATCTCCTGTTTCTTTTCTATAGGATTTTACAGGGTTTTTAGTCATAATTTTAAGTCTTGTTTCTTGGGGGTCACCGCTGTATCTCCATGGGTTAATGGTCAGCCAATGATTTTTGCAGATATTGTATTCAAACTCTTGAACTTCTTTCTGATGATCAATCTGTGTGGTTTGGTGAGCTCTAAAGATCAGGCAGTTCTGAAAAGTTTTATATTCACTTTCAACTTGTTTCTATCATGATCATACTTTACTAGAAAGCCAGAGATTCATAGAGAGTTTATCCAGAGACTATTTTACCTCTTGGTAAAATTCTAGCTGGTCTACCAGTCAATCCAACCAGAATCACCACCTCGGGCTATCAGGAATGTTGTTTTTTCTTCATTGGTTTCTTACTATGCTCACCACATTTATTGGCAAAGTCTTGTGTTTTCCATTCTACAAAAAATTGAGTCCATGCTCTATGGCAGCATAGTGGCAAGTTTGTGCAGCCGGCCCCAAGATGAGAAATTAACAATTCTCACCAACTAAAGGTGGTAGGAGATGGAGAATAGAGACAGCAACACCAGGCAAAAAGGCTGAAGACTCAGATTTTTCTTATCTGAAGTTGTAGCAATTTTCAAGAATTAATGATTTTCAATTTCTCTGATAATTCCCTTGATATTTTAACCACTTTCCCATAGTTCACATTTTTTTCAAGATCTGTCTAGTGTTACACCATGTATGTGTGTATATGTATGTCTGTGTGTGTTATATAGAGGATCACCAACCTATTCATAGATGCTGGTCTTACTTCAGCAGTTATTATATTAAAATTTTACCTGGAAGATCCACATAGTATCTTCATATAAAGCATTCAGTGTATTTCCTCTCAAAGTGAGGAGTCATGTATCAGCATTTTTTTTTTCAAATCTCACTTCAATGGAGTAAAAATTCTCCCAAGGGCAAAATACTGTATGTTTTGATTAAGTTAGCAAAAAACAAAACAGATTTGTCATGTTAAACCATATTTTCAGTTATCTTTCTAGTCAGTGCTATTAAATATAACTACTAAGTTATTATCTATCCTGACAGTTTTCCATAGCTGTACAATATTATGCATTCTCTCAGACAATGGGATTTGAATGGAATAAATTTATTCTTATAAAAAAGGTTATAATTTGACAATTTTGAATTACATTCAAACATCATTAATTGTAATTGCACTAGTTCTGTGTTTATGACCAAGTTAAGGCTATGTAGCTATAAAAATGGATAATCAACAAAGAGCATTTTTAATCAGGAGGGAAATATATTAAAAAAACACAAATTATTTGAGTCTGTGAATTCCTTAAAAATATCTAATTACATATACTTCATATACTGATTATAAATAATCTTTAATGATTCATTAAAGCTGGTCTTTAGTCATTTAATGTGCTACACATTGTTGCCTGAACATCTTACTCTTTGGAGCTCAACAAGGAAGCTTTTATAATAGACTATACCTACATAAAAAGAACTTAGGGCATTCATTGTGAATATTTACAGAGTATCCATAATAGAGACAATCACTGAGTTGTCAAAACACTATGCCAACTCTTAGTCAATTGGTGTTCAAAATGAACTATCTAGGCATTAAGGCTAAGTTTGGTATACATTCTCTATTTTCCAAGGATTCCTATGCCTGCATCTCATAAGTCATCATATCCAATGCATAAGAGTACCAAACACCTAGAAAGCATTCAATAAATGTTGAAAGAATGAATAAAATTCTCTAGGGCAGCCCAGGTGGCTCAGTGGTTTAGCGCCAACTTCAGCCTAGGGCGTGATCCTAAAGACCTGGGATCGAGTCCCATGTCAGGCTCCCTGCATGGAGCCTGCTTCTCACCCTGCCTGTGTCTCTGTCTCTCTCTGTATCATGAATAAATAAATAAAATCTTTAAAAAAAAATTCTCTACACTTTTCTTATTCATCTTCAAAATGTACTTAAACTCAGTCTGAATAATCAATGCACTTACTCTGAGTATCTTGGTGTTGGAAGTAAATTTAATGTGTCCTTTCTATTCACCTTGGGCTCTATTTTTCTTTTTCTAGTTCCCTTAGCTGTAGGTTTTGATTGTTCAATTGTGCTTTTTCTTGTTTCTTGAATTAGGCCTGTATCACTATGTATTTACTTCTTAGAACTGTTTTCCTTGCATCCCAAAGATTTTGGACCATTGTGTTTTCATTTTCATTTGTCTCCATGTATTTTTTTAAAATTTCTTCTTTGATTGTTTCATTGACCTATTATTGCTTGTTTAGTATCACGTTTGGCCTCCACATATTTGTGTTTTTTCCAATTTTTTTCTTCTGATTGAATTCTAGATTCATATCACTGTTGTTAGAAAAGATACATGTTATGGCTTCAATTTTCTTAAAATTATTGAGGTTTGTTTTGTGTCTTAACATATGGTCTCTTATGGAGAATGTTTCATTTGCACTTGGAAAGGATATGTATTCTGTTGTTTTGGGGTAGAATGCACTGTATATATCTGTTATGTCCATCAGGTCTAATTTGCTGTATGATCCAATAATTTGAAGATATATGCACCCCTATGTTTATTGAAATATTATTTACAATATTAAAGATATAGAAGCAACCTAAATGTCCCACTGATAGATAAAAGGATAAGGAAGATGTGGGGGCGGTGTGTGTGTGTATAAAAAATATATAATAGAATATTGTGCAGTCATGAAAAGGGTGAGATTGTGCCATTTGTGACACCACAGATGGACCTAGAAGGTATTATGCTGAGTAAACTAAGTCAGACTGAGAAAGACAGATACCATATGAGTTCACTCACATGTGGAATCTTAAATAAAAGTGAATAAACAAATAAACAAAAAGTAGAACTGGATCTGTAAATACAGAGAACAAACTGATGGTTACCAGAAGGAAAGAGGTAGGAGGATGAGCAAAATGGGTGAAGGGGAGAGGGAGATATAGGGTTCCAGCTATGGAATGAATAAGTAATGGGAATAAAAAGCACAGCATAGTCAAAGATATTGTAATAGCGCTGTGTGGTAACCGATGGTAGCTACACTTGTGGTGAGCATAGTATAACATATAGAGAAGATGAATCACTATGCTATACACCTAAAACTAATGTAAATTGTGTATCAATTATACTGACATAAAAAAAGTAAGAAATTTAAAGTGACATACATATACTGTGGACTAGGCCCTGGACTGGATGCTTTACATAAATTCTCATTAAATCTTAATAATAATCTTGTACACCATTTACTATTAGCCCTCTTATATAGTGAAAGTGTAGATATTTCTTGAACATGGAGCTAATGCATACCAAAGGCAGATATTTTAATCAATTTGCTAGATTCCAAAGCCTGTGAACTTGTACAATGCGTCCACTCTAGAAAATTGCATGACAAATCACTTTAGAAAAGCCAAACACAAGAAACAAAAGCAAAAATGAACTATTGGGACTTCATCAAGATAAGAAGCTTTTGCACAGCAAAGGATACAGTCAACAAAACTAAAAGACAACCTACAGAATGGGAGAAGATATTTGCAAATGATGTATCAGATAAAGGGCTAGTTTCCAAGATCTATAAAGAACTTCTTAAACTCAACACCAAAGAAACAAACAATCCAATCATGAAATGGGCAAAAGACATGAGGAGAAATCTCACAGAGGAAGACATAGACATGGCCAACAAGCACATGAGGAAATGCTCTGCATCACTTGCCATCAGGGAAATACAAATCAAAACCACAATGAGATACCACCTCACACCAGTGAGAATGGGGAAAATTAACAAGGCAGGAAACTGTTGGACAAATGTTGGAGAGGATGCGGAGAAAAGGGAACCCTCTTACACTGTTGGTGGGAATGTGCACTGGTGCAGCCACTCTGGAAAACTGTGTGGAGGTTCCTCAAAGAGTTAAAAATAGACCTGCCCTACGACCCAGCAATTGCACTGTTGGGGATTTACCCCAAAGATTCAGATGCAATGAAACGCCGGGACACCTGCACCCCGATGTTTAGAGCAGCAATGTCCACAATAGCCAAACTGTGGAAGGAGCCTCGGTGTCCATCGAAAGATGAATGGATGAAGAAGATGTGGTTTATGTATACAATGGAATATTACTCAGCCATTAGAAATGACAAGTACCCACCATTTGCTTCAACGTGGATGGAACTGGAAGGTATTATGCTGAGTGAAGTAAGTCAATCGGAGAAGGACAAACATTATATGTTCTCATTCATTTGGGGAATATAAATAATAGTGAAAGGGAATATAAGAGAAGGGAGAAAAAATGTGTGGGAAATATCAGAAAGGGAGACAGAACATAAAGACTCCTAACTCTGGGAAACAAACTAGGGGTGGTAGAAGGGGAGGGGGGCGGGGAGTGGGAGTGAATGGGTGACGGGCACTGGGGGTTATTCTTATGTTGGTAAATTGAACACCAATAAAAAATAAATTAAAAAAAAAAGCCAAACATCATATAAATATAAATTACTACTACTTGACAAGAATCATGAATCCTAAGAAACCCATGCAGATTTACCCAAAATGAGTTTGCTCTACAATTATTATTTCCTCCTTTGACAATTTGTCACTAGTTTGACAAAAGAGTTGGGCACTTTAATAAAATGTTCACATATGTTAATAAGTTGCTTTCAAAGTGTGAATTGGGAAATATTGTTAGGGGAATTAACAAATGCCTTAGTAAACATAATAGGGTTAAGTAAGACATCAACTTCAACCTTGGGACAAATTTCCAGTGGAACACCACAAAGTTGTGGCCTTGTCCTCACCTATCTATCATTTTTATTCCATGCATTAGATGAGAACATACAAGGATACTTAGCATATTTTCAGGAAACAACAAAGTAGGTAGAGATCAAATAATACAGTGACAAAATCAAGATTCAATATTAGAGTGAGAAACTGAAATGTGAAGATAAGAAAATGTAGACTTATACTTTTAAGCTCAAAAATAACTAACATAACATAAGTCTATGGAGGAAGAAAAAGTACTTGGCATGAGTTAATGTGAAAATTATCTGTGGCTGCAAATCTCCTAATGAGCTAAGGTGTGAGATGGCTGCTTACAATAGCTAGCCAAACTTAAAGTTTAAATAAAAGAATAATGTCCCTACAGTGAAACAGGCAGACCAACTTTGTGCTACACAATCAAACCTGGAGTATTTTGTACAATTCAACATGATTTAAATATACTGATAAGCCAGAGCAAATTAAGAGGAAGAAGAAGTAAGAGATAAAGTTAGTGAGAGACCTCAAAATACCTCAAATATGAGCTAAGGGTAGAAATTTCCATGTAGTTTACAAAAGAGCTGAATAAAAGAGGAGCCATGCAAGTTATTTTTCAAATATCTAAAGGATTTTTTTTGTCTGTTTTTTTTGAAAAATAGGTTAGTCTTACTCTGTCTTCTAAGAGCAGAAGTAGAGCCAGAAGTAGAAACAAGGGAAGCAGATTTTGAATTAACATAAGAAGAATAAGAGGAAAGTTAGGGCTGCATAAGAATAGTGTTTTGCCTTTAAAGACAAGGGCCTCCTCATCCATCATCAAAGCTATTGCAGCAGAAACAATGTATGTGGTATGTTAATGCAGGTATGAATTACCAAACAAAATTTCTTGGGTTATTATTTATTTATTTATTTGAGAGAGAGAGAGAAAAAAAGAGTTAGAGACAGAGGGCACACACATGTGAGGGGAGCTGGGAGGAGCAGAGGGAGAGAGAGAAAAATCTTAAGCAGGCATGATGCCTAGCAAAGAGCCCAATGAAGAGCTCCATCTCATAATCCTGAGATCATGACATGAGCTGAAATCAAGAGTTGGACACTTAACTGAGCCACCCATGTGCCCTCTCAGATTTTTTTAAATGGTAGATATGAAAGAAATAAATTTAAATTTATAAGGATAAATAACAAAAACCTCAATGATAATGGGTTATACTTTGTTGTATTTAGAACTATTCTGGTTTTCTAGTTTTTGAAATCCATGCAAAAGATTTCTGTAAGTTTATAATCAGTAGTATGTGAATAGCATGTCCCAGTCTCTTCTGTATAATGTAAGCCCCTTCTAGATATTGCAACCAACTCTTGATATCATTCTGGTTAGGTTTTGGTTTTTTTTGTTTTGTTTTGTTTTTTCTTTTTCTTTTTTTGTCAGTCAAGCTTTTTGAAAGTAGTTTATTCTCACTGACTCTGGACATCTTCCATTTACTCCTCACTCTCCTGGCTTCTGGCTTCTATCTCTATCACTACATTGAAATTACTCAAGAAAAGATCACCATAATTTCTATATGATTGCATTTGAGCTCTAGTCTTATGACTTTGAAACTACTAACCACTTACTACCTAAAGTTCCCTATCCCCTTGAATGCTCTGAGCATTCAAGGTATCTCTTACCATCAAAACTCCTGCTGGCTAAACTCAGAAACCAAATAGACTCAGAGGGTGAAGGACATTTTTTTTTCTGATTTTATCTATAATTCTCAGATTCCTTCATTTTTTCATGTATTATTCTACCTCTCTTTCTGTTTTCCATGTCCCAATCTCCAGGATTTTCTCTTGCTCTATTGTTACTTTCAAGACTTTACCTATTTTCATGGTTTTAAATACCACGCATATTCTTAGTATTGGCCCTTCCACTGAGCTTCTGTTTTACAAGTACAATTCACTGCTCACCTGACCCCCAGGGACTTCAAACTCAGGTTATCCAAAATTGAACACATCTCTCTCTCTCTCTCCTTCAAATCTATTATTGTGTGTTCTATCTTAATTATGGGTTTGATCATCAATCTAAACACCAATCCACAAAACTAATTGTAATCATAGCGTCCTCTCTTTTCCTCACACCCAGAAAATGACTGAATTATGCTAAATTTAAGCAAGTTCTAGTTAGGCTTCACATTAATGATTACAACCTTGTAAATGTTCTACCTATTTCTTGCTCTCCTTCTGGTCTTTCCACAAATCCAGCCTCATCTTCCCCCAATTAAACATATCATGCCAGAAATTAAAATGCATTAATAGTCCTCCTCATGTATAGATAACCAACATCAAGAGTAGAGTTAGAAAAGTCAAATGTCTAATTGGGTGGGATAGGAATAAAGTTAGTAAATATATATGTAAACTTTGTGTGAGGAATGACCACAGTGGCACAACAGAGAACATATGCCCTGAGTAGAAGCCTTCTCATCTCAGGAGATTACTGCCATGAGGAAATGAAGAACCTGTGCTGCTATAAAAGCACTGGCATCGGCCTCTAATACAAAACCTCAAATTTTTAATATTTATTTAATGTGGCCCCCCCCCCCCAAAGAGATTATCTGTAGAGCTTGCTCTTTGACACTCAATCTACAGAATCTCCTTTCTATCAAATCTCCTTATCTTCACATAGAAGATCTTTTATATATCCTAACACCTACCAACTTTAATTCCTGTCTCCAAATTCTCACAAAAACTTCTTTAATTTCTTTATACATAGCATGCTGGTTCATGCATTTGCAACTTTGCTCATGCTGCCACCACTCCCTAGAAACTTGCCAACTTTCTACACTTTGTTCACTCCATAAATTCTGTATAAACAAAATTTATTTTTTTATATCCCAAGGAAAGTTTTATAAAGTCTTCAAATTGGGATAAATCTTCTCCTCTGTTTCCTATGTCATAGTGTTCTTATTTCCAGTAGAGAACATAAAATGTGATTTTACCTGAGTATCTGCCTCACAATACTGGTGACACCCTTGAAGAAAAGGATCAGTTCCTAATCACGTTACAACCATCACCTGAAATGATGACGATGATAATGATGATGATTGATGATGATGATACAAAGGGTAGGGACACAACAAATATTTGTCAAATTCTTGAGCTGATTTGGATCTTTGATCTGTCCAAATTCCAACTGATTTTCATAGTTTCTATAGAAAGAAAATTCTGGTATCTTATATTTGCCTTTTCTTTGTCATAGTAAAATTCCATTCGGATTAGAAGGTTGTGTGTGCTGAAATAGCTTCAAAAATTCAAGTCAAATTCATTCCACTTGTCATCTCAAGGAAATGGAATTGATTCACCATTTGGCCCAGTAATACATCTTTTTTCTCATCTCTTCATCCTTTCCTTCCCTCTTCCTCACTTTAAAAAAATATATATTTTTGGATTCCTGGGTATGTTTTTGGTTTTGTTTGTGTTTTATTTATTTATTTATTTACTTACTTACTTACTTACTTATTTATTCATTTTTGAGAGAAAGAGAGAGAGAGAGAGAATTAGTGGGGGTTGGAGGGGCAGAGGGAGACAGAAAATCTCAAGCAGACTCCCCACTGAGCATAGGGCTGGATGCAGGCTCAATCTCATGACCCTGAGATCATGACCTGAACTGAAATTAAGAGTTAGCCACTTAAACAACTGAGCCACCCAGGTGCCCTGTTTATTTGTGTTTTATTTCCTCTCTGGCTTCTCTGACCAGTTAACCTCCTCCATTTTCAAATGACTTCTCGAGGTTCAATTCTTATAGTAATTCTTTGAATCATCTCTGGATTTCTCCAAAGGCAAATGTTTGTGCTGCTGTCTGTTTAGACTTCTGCAGAGCTTCTGCTCTATATGCTTGCATAAATCCAAATTTAACTTGTATGATAATAGGAAAAATTAACCTAACTCATTTAAGAATAGCATGTAGCATGTCACTATTCTACAGGGAATTTTAAAACTGTATTATGTACTTGAACTTTCCAGAAGGAAGGAGAAACACATATATTTTTTATTTACAAAGCCCAATCACTTGTGATTATTATGGCATGTTTTTGTTGTTTGAACTTGTATGCATTTCTATACTGAAACTACAATGAAAAGCTACTAGAATAGTTTTCTGACCTTTCCCGGGCAATTTGATTTTTACTCTATGATTATAGTTATCATTATTCTTAAAATAGTTCAACTGAATTTTAAGCCAAAGTGTGTGCTGAATACTGTGTGTACTATCCCAATATATGTTTCAAAGTTGTTTTGGTAAGTCATTTGAATAGGAGAGTAGGAGATCGAGATAACTTCCTTATTTTTTACTGTTTTCAAGATAAAACAGTACTCTGCATCCTTATTTAATTGCATACTAATGCTGAAAAATTGACATTAATTCATTTTACACATGAATAAAAACATGCTGAGAATAATTAGTAATTCACCCAAGGTTATACATCTAGGAAATGGTCAAACCAGGATTCTAAAATCAGTGCTATTACTATTACACTTGTATATCCAGCACCTATGAAGTATAGACCAAGGTGCAGAAGCACCTGAGGAAGACGAATAAACACAAAAGAAAAAAGAGAAGAGATATATATATTCTGGAAGCAATTAACAAAAAATGATGTCAAATATACCTCAAATGAACACTACTTCTCTCAGCTTTTTGTGTAAACATGTGCTTATTGAGTAGTAGTTGAGCCAGGATTCTGGAATAGAACTTGCTATAGAACAAAGGAGATATACAATGAAGGATTCATCCTAAAAACCCTGGAGAGTGGAAAGAATCAATAACTGAGAAAACAAATCATACTCAATTTCCAACCTCTATGATTAATAGAGTGCTTCTGATTGGGGTAGTGTCTCTCCTTTAGCAGTATCCTAACTTTCTCCCTTCGTACCAAGCACACTGTATGCTAATTTATTTGTTTACAAATAATCTTTCCCCTTTATACTGTGAGAATATCAAGAGTAAAGATAGTCTCCAAATATATATTCTCAGGGCTTAGCTGATAACTTATTATATATCATGAATGAATATATAAATAAAAGAAGGGCAGATTTATTCAGTTAGTTTTATTATCAGTCTTCTCTACTTTGAAAGTCACTAAGAAACTCAAGTATCTCTATAACAAGAATTCAGAATTTAGTCATTGTTCACTGAAGTAAGATTAATTTTGAACTTTAAAACAGAAGCACAAAATAGATAAGGGTCTATCCAAACAATATGGTAGTCTTGTTAATGCCACGGGGATGAGTGAGTAAAGAACTATGAGGCAGATCTAATAATAAAATGATATTAAAGACTGTTTTAAAAGTATAAACATCCATAATTTCATTGTCTGAATATTGTTGACATTTCAGTAATAAAGGAGGACAAGCTCTTACCGTCATTATTAGTATTTCTTGATATTACTACTGATAACCCTTGATTGATTCTGTATAGTTAACAGAAACCATAAAACAAAATGTAGAAATTAAAATTAAAAGAAAATTTTCAAAAGGACATAAGCTATGGAAATAGTGAGAGTTTCTGATGTTGTTGAGAAACAATGGTATCCAATAAGTCACTGAGAGGGAAATCCAGCAAGAGGGTGTGATAAGAAGTTCTTAGCAGTAAGTGAGCTCCATAAAGGAATACCAAGAACCAAGCAATATAGATAAGACATGGAAGCAGAAACAACACACCAAAAGGCACCACTGCACACAGACAGACAACAGAAGGGAGATGACTTTGACATTTTGGGAGTGATGGTAAATACATAAAGATGCCCTACTTTCTTGAGAAACACAAGTGTGGGGCAGACTGTCAAGGTAAAACAGTATATAGCATATAGAACAGGAATGCCAAACAATGGCTCCACAAGTTGGTGAAGGCCCATTGCAAGAAACATACAACCACAAGCTCTATGCAGGACAACTGACAAGGTATCTGCCACACCTAAGATAATGTAAGGTATTTAAACCTTTCCCCCAAACAGACCTCCAGCCCTTGGCAATAAAAAGAGGCATCACTCCCAGGCCTAGGGCAGAGATTAGATTTGGTGATTAAGTAAACTGAAGTGTGAGAGTTGGGGGAAAAAAAACTGGAAAAGGAAATAGAGCAAATTATTTCTGTGAGGCCTGCTTCCTCTCAAGAAAATTCTGGAGAAATCTGATCATACCTATCTGTACACACCAGTTTGACTACTTCTGATTAGTGAACCACAACATATTAATTTAATCAGAGATATAGTATGACTTTTTTTTCTGAAAACTTTTTCAGAAAAACTATCAAAATAGATTGTATGTTGTATTTGGAGACTGAGGACGTCAAGAAATATACTATTAAAGTCCTTTGAGGGCACCCCGACTGGCTCAGCGGTTTAGCGCCGCCTTCAGCCCAGGGACTGATCCTGGAGACCCAGGATCCAGTCCCATGTAGGGCTCCCTGCGTGGAGCCTGCTTCTCCCTCTGCCTGTGTCTCTGCCGCATGTGCTCTCTCTCTCTTTCTCTCTCTCTCTGTGTCTCTCATGAATAAATAAATAAAATCTTAAAAATAAAAAATAAAGTACTTTGAATTTTTATATTCTTTAAATTAGTGTATTAAAACAATATAAAAATTAGCACTTCCATTGTCTTTTTATTTTGAAATGTCATTTTTAAATCAATTTTATCAACTTTTTTCATAAAATTATATTTGGTAATAGACTTCTATCTTTAGGGACCTGAAAATATTAATGGAATGTAGAGTGACTCATTTCTGGGAAGAAATCCACTCCCCAAAGGATGTGGCTTATTACTTTACAGCAATCAAAGAAGTTAGCAAATGATAGATAAGAGATGTGTCCTTTGACCATTTCACTTATTTTTAGCAGGTCCCACTATCCCAAGAAGTTTTGAAGCAAATGCTGAACAAAACTAATATTTTTTTATTCTTCCAAATGCTTACATCCAGAAGAAAACTGATATTTGCCAGCGGACAGTATGGTTTCCTGAAATGATTACTAGAATGTATTTAAATTAACATTCACGATCTGAAACTTAGTATAAATTTCTAAATGGCATCTGTTTTAACTGCTGAGAAAGAAAAAAGGGTCATGGGAAAGAGAGTATCAGGGAATAAGGCCTGTCCTCTTAATTTTTAAAAAAAGTTTTCATAACTTTCTTAATATAAATGTTTTGAAAATGGCATGATTTGCTTACTCTTTTACATGTGAATGATCCAAATGACTTGATCTTTTCATATGCTGAAAATTTTAAATATATTTAAAATTATCAAAGTAATATGTCCTCTTGAATAGTGGACCAATATATATATATAAATAACCTCTCTTCCAACCCCTATATATTAATAACCAACTTCCAACCAAGTTTATAAAAACTTGGTACAAATCCACATGCATAAACATATCTGCATTTATTTTGGATAAAGATTGGATGTGTTGTTTGCTTTTACAAAGATTAGATTATACTATTTACAAATATACACTCTTATTTTTCCTACTTAACACCTAACAGGATTAACAATGTATCATGGAGTCTTTTTCTTTCTAAACTTGCTCTTTATTCTAGAAGTATTCATATAAAATGGTAGACATAAAAACAAAATTTATCTACTTTTCTGAAAATCTACTGAAATAGAAGAAAACATATCCTAAGAAATGTAGCCTCCTCATTGCCTCCACAAGTGATTTCAAGGAAAAAAAATATAAACTTCAAAAAAAAAAAAAATCCAGGATTAAAGCACTATCTAGATGAATAACCTTTGCTATTATAATTTTTATTAATATTATTATTAAAATTCATTTTTACAAAGTGTTTTCAATAATCCTATTCCTGTACTTACTACTTGTATGTATAATCTCATTTAGTAGTGCTTATAACATTTCTAATATTTAATAACTATTTTAATGTCCATTTTGGGGACAGATTAGCAATTTACCCACATGTTCCCAAAACTAGAATACAGGAAAGACCCATATCAAATGCAAAAATATGCATCCCTGCACCTCAAATATCCCAGTAAGAAATGGTAAAAGCTTAAATAAAAACTGTAGAAAAAGGAGAAAAGAGGAAAATCCATAATTAAAAAATTTTTTTTATCATTCTTCTATAGTATTATGTTCATTTGTCAATAAACATTATTTACAGCATTTTCACATCCTGGTGTATTTAGAAACTCTGTCACTCTAACACATTTTCTAGATTATTATGCCATAACCATACTTCTTTTCAGAAGCCCATGAAATTCATCTGTGAAACAATAAAAGATCTTTTCATTGACCTCTACTTAACCAATTGACCAGTATAATTGACAGTACTGACCCTTAATATACTGAATGTGCATTATGTAAATAAACCACTTTCAGGTAGTGGCATCTTACTTTATTAAGTTAAAGGCTATGTAAACTGATAAAATATGGATGGGGTCATCCTCCAAACATATGCCCTGGCTCTCCAAATATATTGATATTGGTAGGCATATGCACATATATTTAAGTTAAACTGAAAGAAATGATTGTCTCTTATTTCACCAATTTTATGTTTCTTTTTTTTTTTAACATTTTATTTATTTATTCATGAGAGACACAGGGAGAGAGAGAGGGGGGCAGAAACACAGGTAGAGGGAGAAGCAGGCTCCATGCAGGGAGCTGGACGCAGGACTCGATCCTGGGTCTCCAGGATCAGGCCCTGGGCTAAAGGCGGTGCTAAACCGCTGAGCCACCAGAGCTGCCCCCAATTTTCTGTTTCAATTGACTTTTTGATTAGCCAGTCATCTATTAACCCAGATTGCATCAAATATGAAGGCTTCTAAAGAAATATATTTAACCCTCACAAGAAATACATAGTCAAAGTAGGTGGCTTTCAATGTGGTACTACAAAGTACCTGACTTTTCATGTCTTAAAAGTAATTTCATTTCTTTAACAGAAATGACAAATATATATATACAAGAATACTGAAGAGAGGAATTAATAGACCTAGAGATCCTGAGAATTAATGCCTGCTATCAACTTTTTTTTTAATTTTTTCTTGCCTACAGAAGAAGAGTATCTCTTTCAAAAGTCCCAGAGTACTTCTGGCTCTCTCACCATATCCTGAGTTGGGAATTGGGCGACATAAGTTGCACATTTGCTTCCTTGGCTCATTGATGACACTTGACCAAAACAACCAATTCCATGGGCCTTCTAATTAACATTATTTCAATAACACTCAAATGTCAGAAATATGGCATAGTCTATCTTCTTACACCTGGATCCCATTTTGATTCATTCCAGAGAAAATTCTTAGTAATTGTGATGTAAAAACATGCCAGAGGAGCACTTAGGTGGCGCACGTGGCTAAGCGTGACTCTTGGTTTTGGCTCAGGCCATGATCTTGGGGTCCTGTGATCGAGCCCCCTATCAGGCTCCATACCCAGTAGGGAGTCTGTTTGAGATTCTCTCTTTCTCTCCTCTGCCCCTCCCCCTGCCTCCAAAAAGTACATGAATCTTTAAAATAAAATACATATATGCCAGAGGTTATATCACCCAGGACTAGCAATGGAAGTATTGTGATCATTTGGCTAGTGAGTTGTCTAATTACACAAAATCATCCTTAGGACACATTTACTAGGAATATTTCTGCTTTTGTGGGGTTTTCAAATAAGCTGGTCCTGAGAAAGGTATTCAAGTACAGTTGGTTTATTTGGAATGTAATTCCAGGAAATATAGACAAGATAGGGGAAATGAGATGAAGGAGAAAACAGCCAAAAAGGAAAAAAAAGTGCATAAATCAAGTTACCACTTAGGGAAACAGTAGCTCAGTTAGCTCGTTTGCTAACTGGTCCCCATAACACAGAGGGCAAAGAGAGACTGAACAGAGAGGTAGACCACTCCAGATTAGTAAGTGGACATTGTAGTAGGACAGGAATTTACTTACAAAGTATGTCTTGGGTGGCCACAAAATGAGCAGATCTCCACACCAGGTCACCAAAAGTTTATACAGAGGCCTTAACTGGGTTCACTCATGTATACCATCCAAATGATCTCAACACATTATTCTCTCAAGGCTATGTCCCTGAAAATGACTCTCACTGTGGGAAGGGTGAGGAGAAAATTCCAAGGATAGAGGAGAAGGTGAAAACATTAAGGATAGGAAAGGGTGAAGAAAACATTCCAAGGATAGAGGAGAAGGTGGGGAGGCTCCCATTGCCCAGCTTGTGGGTCAACATGCCGTCTCCATGACCTCCCCCAACAACTGGGGAATTCTGGGAATCACTATCCAGCATTTGCTTCAGAGTGATGTCATTAGGAAGGAGAGAAAGCTGGGATATTTTTATATACCAATTGCCATTAGCTGAGGACCCCAGGAAGGAGAAGAGGCATTAACCTTCTGACACTGCCAATGACCAGGTAAGCTAAGAAGGCTCTGAGAGCCAAACTCTTTAGGAAAAAAAGAAAAACAAGCACTGGGAGTTGGAAATCAGGCTTCTGTGCACTCATATGGAAAGGGCACTAATAAAATCTGCTCTACTGTGCTTTATCTCCTGGTTATCTCCTGGCAGATGTTAACTAGGCAGTTTTTCCCATCAGCTGCTTCAATTTATAGGTTTTCCTTCTCAAAGATACATATTCTAAACCCTCTAATCTTCATCTTAAATATTAGTGCTGCTTAATATCATGAACCATAAATTCAGCAGCAGCAAAATGAGCATCCTGCTCATTGGCTTTACATATGTTTTATAGGAAATATGTTTTTATTTTTAATTATGCTCTTCTATGAAGTGTTTCATGTAATTTAGCATGAATTTTGATTACATGATGTCTCATGGGACAGACAAAAAGAAATATAGAGAGAAAAGCATACATTACAATTAGAGCACTTCATTAGCAAGTTAAATGTGAAAGAAGATGAAATGCAGGAACTGCATTACCAACAAAAAAATAATAACACTGGTACTATACATGAGTCAAACATTGTCTTTGGACTCTAGCTCACATTTAAAACAAAAATGCTATCAATTAAGAAGCAATAGTTGAGTTGAATGTCATTAATATAATTGAAAAAGTAATTAAAATCTTCTTACAAATAAAATACTAAACAAGATCATTTTATCTATGTGATCTAAGAACAAATATATTCAAACTTATATACAATTTTCCAGAATATTTAAAAGGAGGAAAAACACTCCAATATATTTTATGATGCTGCTATCCTAACCTTAAAAAAATAGAAGCAGATGGAGAAAGATGAGGAAAAAAATAGTCCAGTGTATCTGCAAAACATACACTTATGACTGTAGATGAAAGAAAAATTAAAGATATTAGAAAACAACATATATCACAAAATTATCCCAAAATATACCAGATAATATTTGGCTAAAATATGGCCTTTAGGCAACATTCTTAACAAACTATCAATGTAAGGGAATACTTTAATCTGAAAAAAGGAATTGATATAAAACCCACAGCAGTCATCACACTAAATGTGAAAAGTTTATATTCCCTTTAAGACCAAAGTAAGACAAAGATAATTTCACTGATACTTTTAAACACTGTACTGAAAGTCCTGGTTAGGGAATAAAGATAGGGAAAGAAAACAAAAGGTATAAGGAAGAGAAATGGGGAAAAATCAGTATTTGCAAAGGAAATTATTGCCTACATAGAAAATTGAAAAGGATCTATAGATAAGTATTAGGACTCATAAGATAATTTACCAAGTTTTTATTTTCAATAAGTATTTTAAATTATTTCATTTCTATGCATCAGCAAAGAATATGTAATATACGTAATTAAAATAGAAGAAGCCATCTAAAATTACAACAAAACTTTAAATACACAGAAATAAATATAATTGAAGAAATGCATAAAATTTGTGGAAAAACAAGCTATATTGAAAGACACTTAAAATATATAGAAAACACTTAAATATATAGAAAATATACCATGTTCATAAAAATGTTAATATTGTTTGGATACCAATAATCTGTATAGTATGCAGTAATTACAATAAAATTCTGATCAAAATGCTGGAACAGTTATATTTGTTTTAGACTTAATGGTTTTAAGTTTTTTTTAAAATTTTCATACAAAAGAATAAGAGCAAGGAAGAGTCAGAACATGTCCAAAGAATAAAAAGACACACCTTCCAATGACATAAAAAGTTTTATTTTAAATCTACTGTAAGTAAATAAAACAATTAGATATAAGGAAAGTGGAAATAGATAAATAAAACAATAAAACAATGTATGGAAACTTGACACCTTAACAAAAATTCCAAAATATTTGAAAAGCAAAATATAATAAGAAATGTTTACAAATTTTTAGAAGACAAAATAGGAGAATATCCGTATGACCTTCAAATAAGAAAGGAACTTTTTCAGATTGTTCGAAGTATAATTGACAAAAAAAATAATACATTTAATGTGTACAACTTGATAATTTGAAATATTTCACAATGACTTCATTAAACCATCTATCCCTATATATTTATTTTATTTTTTTAGTGAAAACCCTTGAAGTATGTCTTCCTAACAAATTTCAATTATACATTCCAATAATATCACCTATAATCATATATTAACTCCTTAGATCTTAACCATTTATAACTAGAAGTTTCTATCCTTTACCAACCTTTCGCTATTTCCTCCAATCCTCAGCCTCTGACAACCATAATTCTACTGTGTTTCCATGAGTTTGACTTTTGGGGAGGTGATTGGAGATTCCACTTATGTGATTCATGCAGTATTTGTTTTTCACTGTCTGGTTTTTTTCACTTAGCATAATGCCTTCCAGGTTTATTCATACCACAAATAACAGGATTTCTTCTTTCTTTTTTTTTAATTTAATTTAATTTAATTTTATTTTATTTTATTTATTTATGATAGGCACACAGTGAGAGAGAGAGAGAGAGAGAGAGAGAGACATAGGCAGAGGGAGAAGCAGGCTCCATGCACCGGGAGCCCGAAGTGGGATTCGATCCCGGGTCTCCAGGATCGCGCCCTGGGCCAAAGGCAGGCGCTAAACCGCTGCGCCACCCAGGGATCCCTAATGATTATATTTTTATTGGATATTTACCCAGAAGTGGCATTTTTGGATGATATAGTAGTTCTATCTTTAATTTCTTGAGGAACCTCCATACTGTTTTTCATAATGGCTGTACCGACTTACATGAGCTTGGAAATATTCCCCCTTCTTCAATATTTTGGGAGAGTTTGGGAAGCAATGACATTAATTCTTTGAACATATGTAGAATTCAGTGAAGCCATCTCGTCCTGGACTTTTCTTTTTTAGGAAACTTTTGACTATTGATTTTCTACTCATTATTGATCTGTTTAAATTCTCTATTTCGTCATGATTTGCTCTTGCTAGGTTGTGCGTTGCTAGAAATTTATTCATTTATTCTAGTTTATCTAATTTTTTAGTATATAATTGCTCCTGGTAGTTTTTTATAATCGTTATAATTTCTGTGTTATTAGTTGTAAATCTCCTCCTTATTTCTGATTTTACTTATTTGAGCCTCTTTTTTCTTAGTTAATCTAGCTCAAGATTTATCAGTTTTACCTTCCAAAAAAATAGCTTTTTGTTTCATTGTTCTTTTTTTATTGTCCTTCTAGTTTCTAGTCTATTAGCTTCTGTTCTGATCTTTATTATTTCCTTTCTTCTACTAACTTTGACCTTAGCTTGCTCTTTTTTTTATTTTCTTGATGTATAAAATTAGGTTGCTTATTTGACATCTTTCTTTTTTTCTTAATGCAGCTGGTTTTCACTATAAACTTCCCTCTGGCACACCGTCTCTGGGCTGATCCCTGTGGACAGTCTGAGAGCAGCCCACCCGCAGCCTGCGCGCCCCGCACCACCTCCCGGGGAAGCCTGAGCCCGCCGTGCAGCTTTCTCCCTTTGTCTCATAACCATGTCCACCAGCGAGAATGCTAATTCCCCAGCTGCCCGCCTTAACAGATTCAAGAACAAGGGGAAAGACAGTACGGAAATGAGGCGGCGCCGAATAGAAGTTAATGTGGAGCTGAGGAAAGCGAAGGAGGACCAGATGCTGAAAAGGAGAAATATAAGCTCATTTCCTGATGATGCTACCTCTCCACGGCAGGAGAACCGCCAACAACCAGGGCACTGTAGATTGGTCTGTTGATGACATGGTCAAAGGCATAAATAGCAACAATTTGGAAAGCCAGCTCCAGGCTACTCAAGCTGCTAGGAAACTACTTTCTAGGGGAAAACAGCCCCCCATAGACAACGTAATCCGGGCTGGTTTGATTCCAAAAATTTTGTCCTTCTTGGGCAGAACTGATTGTAGTCCTATTCAGTTCGAATCTGCTTGGGACCTCTCTAACATTGCTTCTGGAACATCAGAACAGACCAAGGCTGTGGTTGATGGAGGTGCTATCCCAGCATTCATTTCTCTGTTGGCATCTTCCCACGCCCACATCAGTGAACAAGCTGTATGGGCTCTAGGAAACACTGCAAGTGATGGTTCAGTTTTTCGAGACTTGGTTATCAAGTATGGTGCAGCTGACCCACTGTTGGCTCTCCTTGCAGTTCCTGATAAGTCATCTTTAGCATGTGGTTATTTATGTAACCTTACTTGGGCACTCTCAAACCTTTGTCACAACAAGAATCCAGCACCCCCATTAGATGCTGTTGAGCAGATTCTTCCTACCTTAGTTCGTCTCCTACATCATGATGATCCAGATGTATTAGCAGATACATGCTGGGCCATTCCCTACCTTATGAATGGATTGAAATGGTTGTGAAAACAGGAGTTGTGCCCCAACTTGTGAAACTTCTAGGACCTACTGAATTACCCATTGCGACTCCTACGCTAAGAGCCATAGGAAATATTGTCACTGGGACAGATGAACAGACTCAGGTTATAATAGATGCCGGAGCACTTGCTGTCTTTCCCAGCCTGCTAACGAACCCCAAAACTAATATTCAGAAGGAAGCTATATGGACAATGTCAAACATCACAGCTGGTCGCCAGGACCAGATACAGCAAGTTGTGAATCACGGATTAGTCCCATTCCTCGTTGGTGTTCTCTCTAAGGCAGACTTTAAGACACAATGGAAGCTGTATGGGCTGTGACCAACTATACAAGTGGTGGAACAATTGAACAGATTGCATACCTCGTTCATTGTGGCATAATAGAACCATTGATGAACCTCTTAACTGCAAAAGATACCAAAATTATTCTGGTTATTCTGGATGCCATTTCAAACATCTTTCAGGCTGCTGAGAAACTAGGTGAAACTGAGAAACTTAGTATAATGATTGAAGATTGTGGGGGTTTGGACAAAATTGAAGCTCTACAAAACCATGAAAATGAGTCTGTGTACAAAGCTTCATTAAACTTGATTGAGAAGTATTCTCTGTAGAGGAAGAGGAAGACCAGAATGTTGTGCCTGAAACTACCTCTGAAGGCTATACATTTCAAGTTCAGGATGGCACTCCAGGGACCTTTAACTTTTAGACTGTACAGCTGAGACAAAGTTGTTTGTTGAGTACTGCTTGGTAGTTATTTGTCTTACTTTCTCTACTAACAACTCTTTTTAAATGTGCTTTGTTATTGTAGCACTTTTTACAACGAAACTATACTTGACCAGTTCTGAACTGTACAAACTGTATGAAGCTCCTCTCAGCGGGTTGTTGATTTCTATGTGGGATCTTCTATCTTACAGTGTCCTGTAAATAAAGATTAAATTCCACCCTTTTCTTTACAAATAAATAAATAAACTTCCCTCTAATAACTATTTTTGCTGTATCTCATAAGTTTTCCTATTTATTTTTTTTATTTTTTCAGGATATTTTTTTATCTTTTTTTATTTCTTCTTTAACTCATTAGTTGTTTATCAGTGTGCTAACTAGCCTCCACATATTTGTGATTTTCTAATTTTCCTCTTGTAATTGATTTCTGGCTTTCATACATTGTTGTTGGAAAACATGCTTCATGTGATTTCAATCTTAAGTTTCTTATCATTTGGTTTGCAGCCTAACATATTATCTAGTCTGGAGAATGTCCCGTGTGTATTCTAATGCTATTGGTTGCAATGTTCTGTATAATATGCCTGTTAGGTTCATCTGGTCTAATGTGTATTTGAGTCCAGTGTTTTCTTATTGATTTTCCATCTGAATGATTGATCCATTGTTTAAAATGGGATATTGAAGTCCCTGTATACAAGTCATGGACCAGGATAAAATATTTGCAACTCATTAACTGAGATTAACATACTACACAGAACATTTTTAAAAATTAAATTTTTTTTAAAATTAAAAGGTAAACAACCAAGTTAGAAAACTGGGGAAAAATATCAACAAGTCCATACGAACACAAATACACAAATAACATTGAGGGATGCTCAATGACATTATTAGAGAAATAGAAATGAAAACCACAATGACACACGATTTTAAACCCACTAAATTGGCATAGATTAAACTACATCAGTTGCTGATGTAGGTGTACAGGATTTGGAATTACTTTGTATTGCCGATAGAAGTGTAAATTGGTTACTACCACTTGGTTAAAAAGTTTTGTACTTTCTCATAAAGCTAAAAAAATGCTTGCCCAGTGTCCCCATCATTCTACATCTGGACATATATCCTAGATAAACTATTGTACATATAAATCAGACATACTTCTGGATAAATATATTCTTACATAAGTACATCAAGAATGCTCATGAGCATGTAATGTCTTTCCATTTCTTTTGTCATCTTCAATTTCTTTCATCAAAGTTTTATATTATTTAGAGTAAATCTTTCACCTCTTTGGTTGGGTTTATTCCTAAGTATCTTATTGTTTTCAGTGCAATTGTAAATGGAACTATTTCCTTAATTTCTCTTTCTGCTGCTTGATTATTGATGTATAGAAATGCAACAGATTTTTGTACAGTGATTTTGTATCCTTTGACTTTAATGAATTCAGTTATCAATTCTAGCAGCTTTTTGGTGGAATTGTTCAGGTTTTCTATATAGCATATCATGTCATCTGCAAATAGTGAAAGTTTGACTTTTTCTTTACCAATTTGCATGCCTTTCATTTCTTTTTGTTGTCTGATTGCTGTAGCCAGGACGTCCAGGACTATGGTAAGTACCAGTGGTGAGAGTGGACATCCTTGTCTTATTCCTGACCATAGAGGAAAAGTTCTCCACTATGAGTTTTTTTCATAGATGGCTTTATTATGTTCAGATATATTCCCTCTAAACCTACTTTATTGAGGGTTTTTATGGATGTGGAGTGTTGTATGTTGTCAAATAATTTTTCTGAATCTATTGAAATGATCACATGGTTCTTATCCTTTGTTTTATTAATTTGGTGTATCATGTTGATTGATTTGCAAATTTTGAACCACCCTTGCAACCCTAAATAAATTTCACTGATTGTGGTGAATGATTTTCTTAATGTATTTTTGCATTCTAATAATAGCAATATTTGCTAGTATTTTATTAAGAAGATTTGCTTCCATGTTCGTCAGGGATTTTGGTCCATAATTTGCTTTTTTAGTGGAGTTCTTATCTGGTTTCGCTATCAGGATAATGGAGCCTCATAGAATGAATGTGGAAGTTTTCCTTCTATTTTTTTTTAATAGTTTGAGAAGCATAGGTTTTAACTCTTCCTTAAATATTTGATAGAATTTACCTGTGAAGCCATCTAGCCCTGAACTTTTGTTTGTTGGTTGTTTTTTGGTTACTGATTCAGTTTCTTTGCTGGTTATTGGTCTGTTCAAGTTTTCCATTTCTTCCTGTTCCAGTTTTGGTAGCTTATATGTTTCTAGGAATTCATCCATTTCTTCCACATTGTCCAATTTATTGGCACATAGTTTTTCATAATATTCTCTTATAATTATTTGTACTTTATGGTCATGGATTGAAAGAAACAAACATTGTTAAAATGTCTATACTGCCTTAAGCAATCTACGCATTTAATCCAATCTCTATCAAAACACTAACAGCATTTTTCACAGAGCTGGAACAAACAATCCTAAAATTTGTATGAAACCATTAAAGACTCCAAATAGCCAAAGCAATCCTGAAAAAGAAAAGAAAAGCTGGAGGCATCACAATTCTGGACTTCAAGTTATAATACAAAGCTGTAGGGATCAAAACAGTATGGTATTGGCACAATAATAGACACATAGATCATAGAATGGAATAAAAACCCAGAAATAAACCTATGCAGTCAATTAACCTTTAACAAAGCAGGAAAGAATATCCAATGGGAAAAAGAAAATCTCTTCAACAAATGGTGTTGGGAACGCTGGATGGCAAAATGTAAAAGAATGAAACTAGACCACCTTCTTATACTACACTCAAAAATAATTCAAAATGAATTAGAGACCTAAATGTGAGACCTGATACCATAAAAATCTGAGAGAATAACACAGGCAGGTACTTCTTTGACAGTCATAGGAACTTCTTTCTAGATAGGTCTCCTGAGGCAAGGGAAACAAAAGCAGAAATAAACTATTGGGACTTCATCAAAATAAAAGCCTCCAGCACAGCAAAGGAAACAATCAACAAAACTAAAAGACAGCCACCAGAATGGGAGAAGATATTTGCAAATGACATAGCTGATAAAGGGTTAATATCCAAAATCTATTAAGAACTTACACAATTCAACACCAAAAATCAAATAATTGAATCCAAAAATGGGTGGAAGACATGAATAGACATTTTCCCAGAGAAGACATACAGATGGCCAACAAACAATGAAAAGATGCTCAACATCACTGATCAGAGAAATGCAAATCAAAATGACAATGACAGTGAGATATCATCTCAAATCTGTTATAATGGCTACAATCAACAATACAAGAAACAACAGATGCTGGTGAGGATGTGAAGAAAGGGGAACCCTCTTGTACTGTTGGTAGGAATGCAAACTGGTGCAGCCATCTGAAAAAGGTATGGAGATTCCTCAAAGAATTAAAAGTAGAACTACCCTAAGATCCAGCAGTTGCACACATAGGTATTTACCCAAAGCATATAAAAACACTAATTCCAAATGATACATGTGGGGATGCCTAGGTGGCTCAGGGTTTGGGTGCCTGCCTTCGGCTCAGGTCGTGATCCTGGGATCCCAGGATCAAGTCTCGCATAAAGCTCCCTGCAAGCAGCCTCCTTCTCCCTCTGCCTGTGTCTCTGCCCCTCTCTCTCAGTCTGTGTATCTCATGGATAAATAAATAAATCTTTTTTTTAAAAAAATGATACATGTGCCTTGATGTTTATAGCAGCATTATTTACCATAGCCAAATTATGGAAATAGCCCAAGTGTCAATTGACGGACAACTCAGCCATAAAACAGAATGAAATCTTGCCATTTGCAACAACATGGATGGAGCTAGAGAATAGTATGCTAAGTGAAAAAGGTCAATCAGAGAAAGACAAATACCATATGATTTCCCTTATATGTGAAATTTGTGAAACAAAACAGGTGAGCAAAGGAAATAAAAGAGAGAGAGGCAAACCAAGAAACAGACTCAATGGAACAAACAGTTGGATACCAGTGGGGAGGTGGGTGGGGGAATGGGTGAAAATGGTAATGGGGATTAAGGAGTACACATTTTGTGATGAGTATCAGTTATTGTGTGGAAGTGTTGAATCACCATATTTTATACCCGAAACTAATATTATGTTAACCAACTGGAATCTAAATAAAAACTTAAAGAAAAAGAATGCTCACAAAAACACAATAGGAAAAATTAAAAACATCAAATTCATATCTATAGAATAGTGGATAAATAAAATGGACTATATTTATAAATTGAAATACTTTATGATATATTAATGAATCAACATGGATGAATCTCAGAAATATAATCTTTATAAAAAAGAGAGAAAGTCTAGAAGAATATACAAACGTGGATCCATTAATACATGTTTAAACACCTGAAAAAACTAAACAGCATATTGATGAAGGTATAATCATATTAAACAATTTTTTAAATACGAATAAATGCAAAATTCACAATAGTGGTCTATTCTCTAAGGATGGGGGTTGTGATGGACTTCACAAAGATTATCTCAAAAGGCTTCAACGGAACTGGTAAGTCTGTTTCTTAAAATTGGTATACCAATGTTCCTTTGTTTTCTGTTACCTTACATGTATGTTATAAATTTTATTTCAATATTTATTAAAAGATTAAAAATATAGCCAAGGTAATTGCAGTATTTCTTCCTTCACTATAAGAACAAATATAATTTGTCTTACCTTTAAAAACAAACATTTTAGAATACTCTTAAGTGCCATGAAATCAATGTTATGGCAGCATAGAGCCTTTCAAGAATTATTTCTTTTAAATGTTATAACAGGTTTGCCTACCCACAGAAAAAGCAAAAGAGACTACCAAATAATATTTTGAGTTCAGTAATTCTCTGTAGTAATATCTGGAAGCTAGAGGTATCTACGATTTTCGTCTACTATAATAATATTGATCTCTAGCCATTAAATGAGGGAAAGTAGTATATTAAGTGACCTAAAATAGGTAGTCTTAAGTGTAGTTATCTCTAGTGCAGTGATATATTGGAAACAAAGACACAGTTAACGTTACCATAATAAAATGTTCCTTGGCAGTAAAATCTTAAAAGCATTGTAGAACTGTAGACAAAAATAATGTTGCTTTCTAAAGAAATGAAGGACAGCCAAGAATAGAAAGAACTTTGAGAGGTCAAGCAAACCTATAGCCTAATACCACCAAAACATTTAGCTTCAATTCTCTTCAGCATTATTAGATATAGACAATACCTTATTTAATTTGATGTCCTAGAATTTTATACTTTATAGCCAAAGGTCATCTTTTAAAATTTTTATTACAGAAAATTTTAAACTTACATAATAGTGAAAGGAAATAGCATTTTGAATCCACATATACTCATCACCCGAGTTTAACAATTATCAAGGCATGACCAGTTCTTATTTTCTCCATAATGTCACACATTCACACACCATCCTGTTATTTTGAAACTAATGTCAGACAACATTACCTCATCCATAGCATTTTAGTATATATGTATAAAACACAATAATTACCCTTTACAACACAACTTTTGCACATAGAAAAAAAGCTCTCCTTTGTCTTTAAAAGATGAAGAGCCAGTCAAAGCGTTTTTTCTCTGCCCATCTGATTGCTCAGATTCCAATCTGAGACGTATTTCCTGTTAATAAGGATAATTCACTATCCGTAGTACTATGGTTAAAATATTCTGACACAAGTAATTCAGAGGGATGAGGGTTTCTCATCTCTTTCTTCACAGCTCAGTCACTCATCAGGAAATGCATCTTTATGGATTTGGAAAGAACTGAGAGACATTATTACCAATGGTCCTATTATTATGTGAAGGATTCTTCCCTGAGATTCTTCCCCTGTTTCAACTGACACTGAAACACTGTGAACTCTTCGGAAGACAAATGTCAAGGAAATAAATGTTATGCATTGCTAATTAAAAAAAATATATATCTTCATCACACCCTCCTCCGTAATTAAAAAAATAATTCCTAATATCACCAAATACATAGGCAATATACACATTTAATTGATCATCCTATAATTCTTTTAATCTTTATACCATATTTGATAAAATTGAAATCTAAACAAGAGGTACACATCTGGATTGGTTGATTTATTTCTTAAGTCTTCTGTAATTTACAGTTATCGGTATTTTTTTCTTCTTACAATTTATTTTGAAAAAAAAATCAAAGTTTTATTTTATTTTGTTTTTTGGCTTTTAGTATTCCATACATGCCCCACAACCTGGATGTACTGTTTGCACTCCCATGACATCATTCAACATGTTCATCTCTCTCCTATATTTATCATAAGTTCATAATTAGATCTAGTATTTGCAAGACTATTTCACAGGAGGTACATTGTACTTCCTTTAGGAGGTACCAAATATCAGTTTCCCCCTATGATGTCAGTGGTGATTAGCCTTTGGTATTAGATCCCTATTTTATTAGGGATCATAAAATGTTAACATTTTAAATTATTCCTTCTTTGTGTATAAGATGGAATGTTTCTTTAAAGATTCACCTCTCCTCATCTATTATTTTGTTTTCCTCAAGGTATTGATTTTATAATAAAGGCAGAATAAATGCTTATTTCTTTTTAAAGTACATTTGATGCGCTTCTGCTTTATTGCTATTTTTATTTCTATAGATGTTCAAATTGTCCCATCTCTTACCAGCAGGAGATTCTTTAAGTTGATAGCCTGAAATTTGTTATGATGAGAGCATTTACACCAGAGAAATCAGCCAACACAAATCAGCTTTTCTTCCCAGAAACCAGCTATCAACATTTATCACCTTTTTATTAGCATCAAATTGCATACTGTCTCTTTTATTATTATCATTAAATTTTAGGTTTGTAGGTGAAAACATTTAATGGCCACTTCTAGAGGTTCTATGACTATATATATATATGTTAAATACATATGTATATACATACATATTTTTAGTAATTTTGATTGTTGTGTCAAGAGCATTCTCTATACAATCCAACTGGAAAATGCTAATGAAAAAAGTACACCCTGAATTCATTTCTGTTCATGATAGTTTGTCTATGTTCATGATAGTCTTGCCTTATATTTGAAAATTAAATTTGCTGGATATAAAATCCTTCTGTGACATTCTGTTTCTTTGAATATCTTAAACAGGACTCATTGTTTTCTGGACTCACAGGTTAATCATGTGGTTTCCACTGTTATTGGGGGTTGAGATATTCCTCACTGCTGACAGAGAGAAATTCTGCTCACTACTTGACCATCTCTGAAACCAACTAGTAGGTTTAGGAGCTTGGGTAGGTTCCAGCATGATGAGGTGAAGGTCTGGATTTCACATTTCATCTTGGTTGGTGTTAGTATGTGGAGATGGAGTCATATATTTTTCTGTGGTGTTTGGCTCAATTGGGTAGATATTTAGGAGTTTTTTGTCTTACTAGGCTGTCCTTTTCCTAATCTGTTTGCTAAGGAGAGCAGGCATTTGTTGGGGCTTTCTTGTCTGCATCTATTGCCATTTCTAGGTCACTGGATTCTTTAGCTCCAAGTCAGGGATATTTTCAGCAAAAAAATAAAATTTAAATTTAAAAAAACCCTCTGGGAACCCACCACAATGTTATTCTTTGGCTCCTAAGGTCCCAGACCGTCTGCCTTTTTCTCTTCACTTTTCAAAGTCTTCTTATGTTCATTTTACATAATATCCAGGGGATTTAGTTGTACTTAACAGAAGGAATATGGAGGAGTTAGATCTTCATCTTCTGAAAATTATACCTTAATTCACTTTAACTTCATTATTTTTCAAAAGAGTTTATGTTCCATGTTTGAGAATGTTTACCAATGCCTGTGGTGTTTGAAAGAAAATTATGTTACCCTGTTATCCTTATGTCAGCTTCTAGTTGCCTTGTTTGTTTCTTTTTGTTTTGTTTTTTTTTGGGGGGGGGTTTATTTAATTTTATTTATCTTATTTATTTATTTATTTTTTGCCTTGTTTGTTTCTTAATCTGTTCAGTCTTTTGGTCTGTGCTCACACGTATTGATAAATATTATCTTTTGACTCACCTTCTTTTTAGTAAGTCAAGTTTCATCAGTGTCTGTTCATTTCTCTGACATTTTTTAAAATTTAACAATGTTTACTTGATCCTCAGTTGTTTTGTTTGGTTTTAAGGTGTACAATTTTTCTCTCATGTTGTTTGTATTTGTTTCCCCTCTCTCCTCTAACAAATTCCCACAAGTTTAGTGGCTTAAAAAGATGCAGATTTCTTACAGCTCTGTAGGTTAGTTTAAATGGTCAACGAGGCTATCTTCATTCTGGAGACAATAGCGGGGAATGTTTGCCTGAAATTTTCTACCTATGCAGGCCACCCGCCTCCCTTTGCCTTGGTACCTTTCACCATCCTCAAAGACAGTGGCATAGCATCTCTAAATCCTCCTAGTCCTCTGACTCTGACTCTTCTTTCTCCCTCCTACTTTCCTCCTTCCCTTGTAATGACCTTCGTGATGACATTGGACCCACTCAAATAATCCAGGATAGCTTCCCTTTCTCAAACTCCTTAATTTGAAGCATACCTACGAGATTTCTCTGGGCATGTAAGGTAATACATTCTCAAAATCCATCAATTAGGACATGGACATCATTCAGAGACCATTATTCTGTCTCTCACATCACATAACTGTGTTAGCTCCTTATTTCTGAGCCCTCTTTTAACAGATTTCACATTTCTATTCATTTACATATCATTAACTGGCTGGGGACATTTTCTCTCTAGATTGAGTGATTTGCTTCTGTATGAAAATATTGGTCATCCCATAGTGTTGTCCTTTTTTTCCCTCTGGATGATACTGCTGCTTTATTTTTTTACAAAGCATAGCTGTCTATCCATATACAATTTGCCTGTTCTCTTCTTACCTGGATTTTGTTTTTTTTGTTATTGTTCACAGACACGGTTTGAGAGAGCTAGATGATTTCTGCTCTATCTGCTATTCTATAACTCAGGGAATTGTGAGGGAAGAAATAGCACTAAAATGAGCTTGCAGTTTGAAAATCAGGCGTCCTGCGATTTTGCTAAATGTCCTTATCCGCACTCATTACGTTAACAGGAGAAACCCCATTCTCAGAATGAGATACACTCCTGGTTCCTAATTTACTGTCTGTTTTTGGAAGCTTTATTCCCACCAAAGAACCTCAGCTCCAGGTTCATTTCCCCTTTTCACACTTTTTCTCCCAGCAGCTGTCGTCTTTACTACTCCTTCAGGAAAGAAAACAATAAAAGATCTACTCAATTTTTCTCTCTCAGTGACAACTTGCAGGGTTTTATTGACTTTTCATTTTAAGTACTATGGGGAAGGAGGAGCCACAATCAATCTGTGCAGCACCTTCCTCTGTTTCAGATTCTTAATTTTTGCTTTAATACAAGAGCAACAGTTTTTATAGTTAATGGCATTAAATTATGATACGTTGTGTTGCCACTCTTTTGGTTGTTTTGGAGTATTTTTTTTTTTTAATTGTCATTGCTGTTTTTTAAGTTACTCTGACCATTTTAGGAGTGCCTGAGTGGCTTAGTCCATTAAGCTTCTGACTCTTGATTTTGGCTCAGATCATGATCTCAGGGTCCTGCAATCAAGACCAATGTTGGGCTCTGTGCTCACTGCAGCAGCTTGATCTTCTTTTTCTCCCTCTCCCTCTGCTCCTTCCTCTGGTCTCACTCTCTGTCTTTCTATCTAAAATAAATAAATAAATAAAATCTTTAAGTTACTTTGACCATTTTGTTATGGTTCACAAAAAGGAAACTCTACGATGCTATTTCAATCAATTTACTCCCAATTGAAAAAAATCTCCATGAGTCTTATTTTAAATATGAATAGGAAGACAAGTTCAGGATTCATTTACTGATGAATATAAGTCATGAGCTTGCAAGAGGTCAGTAACATATTCTTCAACCTCCAATATTGTTTCCTGTTTTCAGGAATTATAGTTTAGTTTTAATGATCTCACTAGAGCACACTGCTAATAGAGGCTAAATTATATTTCCCACAGCTTTCACAATTATAAATCAAATGACAATTTAGTATAAATCACTTCCTTTTTAAAAGTTTTAGTTGAATTTAAGATGAGTAGGTATGATAACTTGTTATTTCTTCAAGGTGAGATGAGTCTTTTATAAAATTACCAGCATTCAGGGATCCCTGGGTGGCGCAGCGGTTTGGCGCCTGCCTTTGGCCCAGGGCGCGATCCTGGAGACCCGGGATCAAATCCCACATCGGGCTCCCTGCATGGAGCCTGCTTCTCCCTCTGCCTGTGTCTCTGCCTCTCTCTCTCTCTCTCTCTCTCTCTCTCTCTCTGTGACTATCATAAATAAATAAAAATTAAAAAAAATAAAATAAAATTACCAGCATTCATAATTTGAAGACATTCTAAAAGGCATAGTATAATCCAGTCATCTTTGAGAACATAGAATACTCTGTAGAAATTTTACCAAATGGCCACCCAAATGTGGTTTAGATACCTCACTGCCACCTGGGGCAGACCATACCATTTTTTGTCTGATTTTTGTGCAAGTCTTATATATTCATCTGAACTCTTTCTCATACCCCCCAAACTTTGAAATTCCCCCACTAGGGACTTTTTATGACTCTTCTTTGTGATAACACTATCAGTATTTGAGGGAAATGCACTTGTCTTCCTCAAACGGGGCACTAATTTATATCAAAAGTTTTTGACTACCATCTTCATTCTAATGTCAATGAATAGAACACATTTGGCAGGAATAAACCCTGTTGAAGTGGAGTCTTAATTAATACAATATTTAAACATCCCTTCACCTAAAAAATATCATAGTAGCACTCCTGATGAAAGTGTGAGATTTTGTCCTTAATTTTCCCTTAATCATTGCAGTCTCAGGGTGTTTAGCACTTTTAGTGGTCATTTCGGATTGTTGACAAAAATTATAGCCACTGCTTACTAAAACACTGCTGCTGAGAACCTTCTACTCTCTTCTTAAATTTTATGCATTTGGCAACATGTTCCAGTTTGCTTTCACACATTCAATACTGTTAAATTTCATTTTTAGCAGATACAATCCACCAGGACAGATTTGGAGCCCTATTATGTCATCTAGTGCATTTTTTTATTCCTCCAAGCTTTATGTTACACTATATTTGAAGCATCTTTAATCATATATCAGTCAAGTCCCTTATAACAAGAGGAGATATAAATAAGGAAGAAAAGAAAAACATGGAAAGAGCAAAAGCAAGTAAGGAGAAAGGAGAAAAAAAGAAAAAGAAAGGAAAATAGCTAGCATGTTAGGCGTAAGAGGATTATATACTTCATTCTTTTTTAATATAACCAAATTAATGAGATTTAGCAAACTCAAAACAGAGAAAGGTGCAACCTAATTAGAATGATTATAATCCCACCTCCTCACATTCATTTTGGAGGAAGCTATAAAGTATAAATAAACAAATACATAAGTATACTGTTGCCTCTGTATTTACTTTGCATATTTCCTCAAATTACTAAGGTGCTTATCATGCATCTTATTAATTGTCCTCGCACATACATGTATACTTGAAGGAAGAAACAATTTCTATATAGTTTGCTTTCTTTTACTTTTCTTTCCTTACTTTTTTTGTTTGTTTGTTTTGTTTTTAAGTCGGCTCCATAGCCAGTGTGGAGCCCAACACAGGGCTTGAACTCATGATCCCGAGATTAAGACCTGAGTTGAGATCAAGAGTCAGATGCTTAATCAACTGAGCCACCCAGGTGCCCCTAGGATGGAAAGATGATAGGGGTTATAAGTAATTAAAATACTATATAAAACTCTGCTCACCATAGGGCTACCTAGAGGTGGGCAAAAGAGAGTGAGAAAGGCTAGAGTCAAATTTGAACAAGTAGGATTGCTGACACAAGCATGGTACTTGAATTTTTGAAATTCTTTCAGAAACATAATTAAAGTGAGAAGACATCTTCAAGAACCCCAAAATATATTTTCAAAGGTACAAACTTGGAATTAGTAGATAAATATGTCCTGGAGAACTAATACACAGCACAGAGATTGTCATCAACAATATTGTGTTATGAACTTCAAAGCTGCTAAGAGACTAGATCTAATTATTCCCATCATAAAAATGAAATGATAATTATGTAATGCGATGGAGGTGTTCATTAATGCTATAGTGGTAACCCTATTGCAATTTATAAATATATCAAATCAACCTGTTGTATACCCCTTAAACTTACACAATATTACATGTCAATTATATTTCAATTTAAAAAAAGCAAAATAAAAATAGGTGAAGACAAATTAGCAGCAACTAAATTACCTGCTCAATATCCAAAACCATCCTAGAGAAAGTAGAGGGAAAGTAAAGGGCCTTCTGAATGAGCTTAGACATAGAAAATTCTAAATCATTATCATGTATTCACTGCAAAGCTTCTCAGTCCATCCTCTGAAACAGCAGCAAAAGCTGGAAGGGCACACGGAAACAACCAATATGGGAGGTGAGAGTTTAAGGAACCTTGGGAATGTCTGAAAGTGGTTAAGTTATCCTGGAGTCTGGGATCTATGAAATCTGGAAATCAACAAAATAAAGCACCCTTTCAGGTCAGTGTTCAGTATTGAGGAGATATTGCTTGGATGGACTCCAACTTGAGCAGATGAATAGGAGCAAAACAAAGTGAAGATTCAGATAAGGGCTAGAGAAGGCTGAGGTGGGTGGGGAAATGTGGAGGAAGTTCTCAGAAAGTGGAGACCCTACTTTTTATTTGTTAGTGAAACAACAGAAGAGGGGGATCTAGGGTGGTGAAACTAATAAATATCCTTGCTCATCCCTCACTCCTAAAAATACAATGTGGTTATTTTGCTTATAAATGTGTAACAGATAAAGTTTGAAGCAGACTCTCACACAATATTGTTATAATAGAAAAGAAAACAGGGAAAAAGAACATCCTTATATATAATGAAAGCATATCATTAACATTTAGCAGATGAAAATTTTAAGAATATTACAAAATAAGGTAAGAAATAAAAAATTGTTTACTGGAAAAAATAATAAAATAAATCAGCAAAGTAAAAGAAAAAATTTAAGTGATAGACATTTAACATAATAACAAATCAGAGGGATGCCTGGGTGGCTCAGTGTTTCAGAGTCTGCCTTCAGCTCAGGTCATGATACCGGGGTCCTGGGATTGGGTCCTGCATCAGGCTCCCCGCAGGGAATCTGCTTCTCCCTCTGCCTATGTCTCTGCCTCTCTCTCTGTCTCTTATGAGTAAACAAATAAAATATTTAAAAAAATTACACATCAGAAACAGAACTTTTAAAAATGGAATAATTGGTGAAGAATAATATCTGAAAGTATAATACTTTTAGAACCCGAAGTATAAACTAAATATCCATGAGTTCATACTGACATATATGGATGATTTAATAAATAAATAAAGCAAATAAACAAATATCCTAGGCAGAATTTTGAATGATTTATGGAGATAATCAGCCTTAACAGAAGTTCAAAGTAGCTCCCCACTCTCTGAACTCTGAATAGTGATTTCCTTCCAAAGCTTACAGTAAGGAAATGGGGGAGGAGGGGTGTATAGTAACATTATCTGAGAAAATGGGCAAATGCTATCTCAGCTAGCTGATCAAGGTTGACATCTATAATGATGTCATGTTTAGTATATATACTCTTGTTATGAAGAAAATGGCACTAAATTTTTGTAATCTTCCCCTCCCCTAAAATTTATAATCCTGTCTAATAAGAAGAAAAATATAAGACAAATGCTGAAGGAGGGATACTCTACAAAATACCTGAACAGTACCTCTGAAAATCATCTAGCTCACCCCCCAAAAAGGAAAGTCTGAGAAACATGATGATTAAATGTAATCCCAGAAGGGATCCTGAAACAGAAAAAGGACATTAGACAAGGCAGCAAACATAAAATGTTCCAACAAGCCATACGAACATGCTTGAAACAAATGAAAAACTGGACAGTCTCAGTAAAGAAATACAAAGTTTCAGGAAGGAAATACAAGGAGTAAAGAAGAAACAAATGGAAATTATAGGCCTTTAAATACAAAAGCTGGGGGGAAAAAAAACAAGGACCCTCAGTTGATGGACTAAACACCAGAATGGAGGGGACAAAGAACAAATCAATTAACTAGAACAAAGAACAATTAAAAAAAAAATACAACAACAGGGAAAAGAAAGACTGATTAACAAGAAATAACAGAGCCTCGGGGAGCTGTGGGACAATAACAGAAGATTGAAAATTCATGTTATCAGAGGCTCAGAGGGAGGAGAAAGAGAATAGAGCTTAGAAAGTATTCAAAGAAATAATTGCTGAAAACTTCCCAAATTTGCAAAAAACATACACCTACTTATTTAAAAAAAACTGAAGAGCCCCAAGCAGTGGGGTAAAATTGTATGGAACTTGACACATTCACACAGACACACACACACATGCATGCATGTGTGCCCATAAGTGAGTACAGGGTAAATTTGGGACATTTGCAGAATATCGGTGGACTATATTAGTATGAATAACCTGGCTATTGTATTATACTATAGTTCTGTAAAATGTCACCTCTGAGGGGAACTGGGAAAAGTGTACAAACTATTTCTCTGCATTATATTCACAACTATATGTAAATCTACAAGTATCTCAATAGAAATTTCAACTAAAAATGGTTTTGCAATTTATTCTCAATTTAGCTGTGCTCTCCTCTGTTATTATCTTGTAATCTAAAGAACCTATAGTCCAAGTCCCTGCTCCACTGTGTCGGGTACACTTGGACCCAAGCTCGAGCTTGTAAATAAACCCTCCTGTGTTTGCATCGGTGTCGGCTCCTTGGTGGTTTCTCAGATTTGCAATCTCGGGCACAACATTTGGGGGCTCGTCCGGGATCCAAGAAACCTCCAGGACCCCATCCGGAGGGTTTCAACTCAACTTTTTCCACCTTTTGTGCGCATATTTCTGAGAGCTCTAACCTGAAGGAATTCCAATCTGTATTATTAGGTTGGCATTGGCTTAGGCGGACGCGCCAGCAGGCCGACGACTGGGGGTCTTGAGGAGATGTCCCTTGCCCCCACCGGGAGGACGGGGTCCTCATCTGTAAGGAGGATGGAGGTCCTCACCTGTAAGGAGGACGGAGGTCCTCACCTGTAGGAGGACAGGAGTCCTCACCTGTAAGGAGGACGGAGGTCCTCACCTGTAGGAGGACAGGAGTCCTCATCTGTAAGGAGGATGGAGGTCCTCACCTGTAAGGAGGATGGAGGTCCTCACCTGTAGGAGGACAGGAGTCCTCACCTGTAAGGAGGATGGAGGTCCTCACCTGTAGGAGGACAGGAGTCCTCATCTGTAAGGAGGATGGAGGTCCTCACCTGTAAGGAGGATGGAGGTCCTCACCTGTAGGAGGACAGGAGTCCTCACCTGTAAGGAGGGCCGGCTTCCAGGCCTTCGGGTTGCTTTCTGTTTTGTCTCTGCGGCCACACTGGAATGTTTGTCTGTGTTACTATGTCCTTGTTAACTATTTGTGCATTTGTCTGTGTTACTGTGTCTTTGTTAACTGCCATAACTGTTTACATAAGGAGACGGAGATTTCAAATCTATTGCATATCAGAATGGCCAACCTTTGGCGTGGGATGGCCCCAAGAAGGAACTTTCCACCTACCTATTATCTTACAGGTTAAGGCCGTGATCTTCAGGGACAAACCGGATGGCCACCCTGACCAGGTGCCCAACATCCTGGCCTGGCAGGACATGACCGAAAATCCCCCTCCTAGGCTAAAGCCATTTTTACCCCCCAAAGCAGGACCCACCGAGATTCTAGCCCTGCGGAAAGCTGAGAAGGAGACCGACTCTATGCCCCAAGTGCCCCTTTATCCAGTCTTCCAGGATTCCTCCCCAGAGGACCTGATTCTCCTGCCACCCTACCGGGCACCCCCTCCCCCTTCCGCCCCTCCATCGGAGACACCGGGGGCTGCAGAAGGGGCACCACCCCTCCCTGACAAGGGAGTCTCTGTACACGGGCCAGCAGCAGGGACACGAGGTCGGACCCACCGGACGGCCCCACCTCCGAATGCGGGGCCAGCCGACTCCACCGCCCTTCCTCTCCGCACCATGGTCCCCCGATGAGACTGGCGAACAGCTAATGTTATATTGGCCATTCTCCACCAGTGATTTATGTAATTGGAAAACCCAAAATGCAAAGTTCTCTGATAATCCGAGAGATCTAATCGGGCTTTTGGATACTGTTCTCTTTACCCACCAGCCTACTTGGGATGATGCCGACAGCTCTTGCAGGTTCTCTTCACCACCGAGGAGAGAGAACGAATTCAGGTGGAAGCCTGGAAGTCTGTCCTGGGAGAGGAGGACAGACAGCCGACTCAAAACCCAGACCTCATAAATGCGGCCTTCCCTTCATCCCGCCCCACCTGGGGCTACAACTCAGCTGAAGGTAAGGAGAGACCCCGGGTCCACCGCCAGGCTCTAGGGGCAGGTCTCCAGGCTGCCGCGCAAGCCTCCCAATCTGGCCAAGGTCTATGATGTGAGGCAGGGTAAGGATGAGAGTCCAGCAGCCTTCTTAGAGAGAGTCATAGAGGCTTTTAGGCAGTGCACCCCTATGAACCCAGAAGCCCCGGAAACAAAGGCCGCAATTATCATGGCTTTTGTTAACCAGGCCGCTCCAGACATTAAAAATAAATTGCAAAGAGTAGAGAGACTGGGAGAGAAGAGCTTGCAGGACTTAGTGATAGTGGCAGAACGAGTCTATAATAATAGAGAAAGTCTGGAAGAACAACAAACCAAACTAAGTGACCGGCAGACCCAAAACCTGGCCAAGATCCTGCTGGCCACAACCATGGACGACCCACAGGAAAGACGGAGGCACCTCAAGAAGCTGGCTTCAGGGACCGGTAAGGAGGATGGCCCTGGTGCCCCTTGGGAGTGCCCTAAGATGAACAAAAACCAATGCGCCTATTGCAAAGAGGGCCATTGGGTAAAAAGCTGCCCTAACAAAAGATCTAAGGGCCCTGCCAAGATCTTGGAAATGGAGGACCTGGACAATTAGGGGAGTCCGGGTTCAGCACCCCTCCCCGAGCCCAGGGTAACTCTTAAAGTGGAGGGGCAACCTGTTGAATTCCTAATGGACACTGGGGCACAATATTCGGTTTTATTACAACCCCAAGGGAAATTGGCAAACAAAACTTCATGGGTGCAAGGGGCCACCAGGCACCAGCAAAATTTTGAATGGACAGAGGCTGAACAGAGCCTTTAATGACCGTAAACAGGACTTACTGTCTGCCCTGGCTCTTGGGTTGCCCGATCTAGCCAAGCCCTTCTACCTGTATGTAGACGAGAAAGACGGGGTGGCAAAAGGGGTCCTTGTCCAGCACTTAGGTCCCTGGAAGAGACCCATAGACTATCTCTCCAAAAAGTTGGACCCGGTGGCTGCTGGGTGGCCCCCATGCTTAAAAATTATTGATGCGGGGGCCACTATGGTCAAGGATGCAGACAAACTGGCCATGGGGCAAGAACTGCATGTTAGCACCCCACATGCTATTGAGGGGTCCTCAAACAGCCCCCAGACCACTGGATCAGCAATGCCCGTCTGACCCATTACCAGAGCCTGCTGCTAAACCCCACCAGAATTTCATTTAAGCCACCAACACCCTGAATCCGGCAACGCTACTCCCTAACCCAGACTGGGACCCCCCGTCTGCACGACTGTCAAGAAATTGTGGCACAGGGGCACGGAGTCAGAGCTGATCTCCAGGGCCAGCCACTGCCGAATGGGACGCCACCTGGGACACGGCCGGCAGCAGTTTTGTCCGAGAAGGAGTCAGATACGCGGTGGGGGGGGGGGGGGGCAGCTGTAACCACGGAGACGGCGGCCGTCTGGGCGGGGCCACGGGCAGCCGGACCTCGGCTCAGGGCAGAACTGACGCACTGGCCAAGGCGCTGACCATGGGGGAAGGTCGACGAATCAGCATCTACGGCGACAGCAGGTCCGCCCTGGCCACCGCTCACGTCCGCGGAGCCCTTTACAGGGAGGGCGGGAGGGCTCCTGACAGCGGAGGGAAGGACTGTTCAAACCAAACGGAGATCCTTGAACCCCTGAGGGCCGTCCGGCTGCCCAAGGCCCGGGCCGACACCCACTGTCCGGGGCACCAAAAGGCAGACACGCCAGTAGCGGGGGAAACCTGCGAGCCCATTTAAAGCAAAGGAGGCGGCCCTTCTGGTGACCGAGGTCTTAGCAACCACGCGACCTGATCCGGGGGCACCGACCCTGCCGGACACCCCCAACTATACCGATGTGGACTTACACTGGATCAAACGCTTGCCTGTGACCCAGCGCTTGCGTGGCTGGGGGAGGGCCGCAGACTCCAGCATCATCCTGCCGGAGGAACTGGGACGGCGAGGCCTATCCCAAATGCATCGAAGTCCTCACCTGGGGACGAGGAAGACGGAAGACCTCATACGACATGCAGAGATCACTCTTAAAGACTCTCGAGCAAAGATCGAGCAGATCGCGGCGAGCTGCCACGCAGGCCAGTTAACTAATGCCTCCGCCCATGGATCTAACCCGGCACCCGGCTCCGGGGGGACCGCCCAGGAGCCTACTGGGAAGTGGACTTCACTGAGGTGAAACCTGGAAAATACGGATACAGGTATTTACTGGTGTTTGTAGATACTTTTTCAGGATGGACAGAGGCATTTCCCACCAAACATGAAACGGCACAGACCGTGACCAAGAAACTGCTGGAAGACATTGCACCGAGGTATGGTTTTCCTGTTAAAATTGGGTCAGACAATGGCCCAGGATTCCTCTCTAAGGTAACACGGGGAGTAGCCCTAGTACTTGGGGCAGATTGGAAATTACATTGTGCACATAGGCCCCAGAGCTCAGGACAGGTAGAGAGGATGAACAGAACATTAAAGGAGACCTTAACCAAGTTAGCCCTGGAGACTGGCGGGGACTGGGTGACTCTCCTCCCCTTCGCCCTATATAGGGTGAGGAACTCTCCATATAAGATGGGACTGACTCCCTACGAGATCATGTTCCGTTTTCCTCCACCTGTTATCCCCAATTTAAAACCTGAGGTGCTTGCTGAATTTGATGATCACCAGCTCCTTTTCTCCCTCCAAATGTTACAACGAACCCATGAGCAGGTGTGGCCTAAGCTGAGGGCCCTCTGTGAGACTGGGCCACCCCCGGACACCCATCGATATCGGCCAGGTGACTGGGTGTACGTGCGGAGATACCAACACCAGACACTTCAACCTCGCTGGAAGGGACCCTACATCGTGATCCTGACCACTCCCACTGCTCTCAAGGTCATGGGATTACTCCCTGGGTCCACTACAGCCACGTCCTTCCTCCGGCCAGCTGACCTACAAGCTGTTCTCAAGGACTTTGTTCCAGAATGGAAAAGCCAACCGGACAAGGACAATCCCCTAAAGCTAAGACTGCGCTGTTCTCACTTATTTCCCACCTCCAAGACTCCCTAGTCTGAGGTTGTCTTTCAAAATAGAAGGGGATTAGACTTAGTCTTCTTACAACAAAGGGTGGGGTAGGGTGGGTTATGTGATGCCTTAAACGTAAGATGTTGCTTCTTTCTTGGAATGTAAATGGGAGCGAGAATAGCAACAAGGTTGGTTAGAATCCTGTTTTAATCATTCCCCCTGGCTCAATCTGAGAGCAACCTGGACCCATGATTGGGTCCTTCCTTAGGTTCCTCTGAGAGAGGGAAATGTGGAGGCCAAGAAAATGAAGGCCATTCCACTTTAAGTTCAGGGTTATCACAAGTACAGCCATCCCAGGCTCCTGTGAATAAGAGCTGAACTTTACCTTACTTCAGTTATAGGAAGAAAACAGCTTGCAGCTTAACGTCCTAGAAAGCCCCTATTAGAATGAGAACAAAGCCCAAGCCAAGGGCAGGAAGCCCCTATTAGAATAAGAACAGAGCTCAACGCCCTTGAAGGCCCCATATCAAAATGTAAACAGAACTTGAGAAATTCCTCCACCCCTTCTGGAGGTCCCCTAGACCACCTATAAAAACTAAGCTGAAACCCACCTTGGGGTCCAAGTCCCTGCTCCGCTGTGTCGGGTACACTTGGACCCAAGCTCGAGCTTGTAAATAAACCCTCGTGTGTTTGAAAAAAAAAAAAAAAAAAAAGAACCTATAAGGAAGATGGGAGGAGGAGTACTTAATGTTTCTTATATTCTTGAAATGACATTATGATAGAAATGGAGAGTAGATTATGTTACCAGAAGTTAAAAGAGAGGTGGGGTAGGAGGAAGGTTGTCAAGGCTCTCTAGATGGCAGCGTGAGGTATCCTTATGGTGGCGGAGATTTGCTATATCTTGACTGTATCAATACCCGGATTGTGATAGCATTCTATAGTCCTATAAGATGTTACCATCGGGGGAAATTGGGTAAAGGAAATATGGGATTACTCTGTATTATATCTTGAAACTGTATGTGGGGTAGCCCTGGTGGCGCAGCGGTTTAGCACCGCCTGCAGCCCAGGGTGTAATCCTGGAGACCCGGGATCGAGTCCCACATCGGGCTTCCTGCATGGAGCCTGCTTCTCCCTCTGCCTGTGTCTCTGCCTCTCTCTTGCTCTCTCTGAATGAATAAATAAAAATAAATCTTTAAAAAAAAAACTGTATGTGAATCCACAATTATCTCAAAATTTAAAATTCAATTAAAACTGGAATTCAGTCCATTAAAATAAATGTTTAGGAATTATATGAATGACCAGTGATGAGTACCGAATCTATTAAAAGTAGAACATACTAAGTAACTATGAGAACTGTGATTTCAGATTATTAACTGCCATAATGTGAAAATAGGAACAACAAAAATTTGGAAGTAATAGATTGGCAATAAGAGGGGTTTTTAAAAGGTAAGGCCACCATCTTTCACAGGAAAGAGATAATTTATAAATTGTCACTGATTAAAATTCAATGATGCCGTTTAAAATGCGTCATTAGCAGATGGTAGCTACACTTGTAGTGAGCATAACATATAGAGTCATCAAATCACTATGTTGTATACCTGACACTAATGTAACCTTGTGTGTCAGCTTAGTTCAATTTAAAATAAAGTATGTCACTATGATGTTAATAGTTTTTATTGTATTTTAACATTATAGATATTCTCAGGGAGACTATTTCTTCCAGAGAAATTATTTGAATTTCAAAAGTTTCGTTTTAGATTTCTGTTGCATTACAATTAAATTTATTAAATGTAACAGTGCCTAACAGTACAACGCCTAATAATGTCTCTGGACCTATAAAGGAAATGTCAGGAGGTAAAATGGTACAGAGGAAGAGTTCCTATAGTCTTTGGGACTATAAAGGTTGATTGGAATCTTTGATTATGTGTTTATTAGCTGAGAGTCCTAGAGCAGGTATTGATTTTATCTGAAATTCAGTTTCATTTTCTCTAAATTGGGTTAACACTGTTTATCCTACAGGACTACTTCAGGCTTAGGACACAATGCTCAGCACAGACTCTGCTCCCTGCCTGGACGTTAAAAGTGTATTAATTTTTCGGTATCTGTTAATTACTTCCTTCCCTCCCTTATTACATTTCATTATATTCAATATATTTTGATTGAAGACACAGGGAATCGCACGGTATATTTAGAATGACTTCTATTTAAAGTGGCTAAGTGTTAAGGGAAGAATCCTATTTCATCAGCATCTTCTAACATCTAGAGATCTCTGAGACCCTCAAGTACGCAGACTTGACCAGATATAAATTACCATATTTTCTTATTGAGAATTTTGTGAAGCTGCTTGGGGTTACCAGGGACATTATTTCTTGTTGAAAAACACTGAAAATCCCTGAGATGGATATACAAAAAGTAGAGCTGGAAACAAAAGTGTCAGTACCGACACAATGTAACAATTTGCTTTTCACTAGTGGACATTAGGTTGTTGGCAAGGATGAACCAAACAGTTTATATATTTTTTACTTCCAGTCAGGCAGCATCTGGTTTTCAATGGAAGACTGAACATTTGTCTGCCTTTCTCTACCCCCAGCTGTCCTCCCCATATGTACTCACAGAAGTAAAGAAAACTAAATCAAATTAATAAAATGACAGACCATTAGGCAAAATGTGGTACATTTTCCTCTCATTTTTCAGGGGTTAAAGAGTAAACAAATCTGTTTCCAGCACAACTGATGATACGGGCAACGCAGCAGTCATACAGGTTTCCTGACTGCCTTCACACCTTCACACCTTCACACCTTCACACCTTCACATAACTGGTTCACCGTTCTACTTTGCCACTCACTGAGAGTGAATTAGTGAACTTGCTCTGCATCCAGTGACTTGTTTTCTCAGCAAGGGGATCCTCCTGAAACTACCTTCAGAAGCCATTAGGAAAATCACCTGATCCAGAGTACACTAAATGATGAACAGGTAGTCACAGTACTACAAAGTACCACATAGGACCCACCTGTCTTCTTAGGGAAAACGACCTCGAGAGTCAATACTTCTCTCTTAGCAACTAGGTATATACAACAGCTAGCAGGTAGCAACTAACCTATACAACAGTTGATTAGTTGGCACCACAGGTGGCACATCATCTCCTAATTACAACTCAGGTGTGTGTTTTCACGAGCGCAGACTCTTGAAAACGAAAGGAAAATTTGGTTAGCCTATTACTTGAGATAGGATTTTTTAAAATCAGGGGGTATTTAGGCAATTTAAACACTACCAATTACATTGATCTAATTGATCTTTATGGAACACTATGCTCAACAACTGCAACAAATACATTCTTTCCAAGGGCACATAGGATGCTAACAACATAGACCATAATGAGGGGCCAGCAAATCATTCTCAAAAACCTTCAAAATTCTTAAATCCAACAGTGTATACTTTCTGAAGATAGCAAAATCAAATGAGAAATCCATAAAGTCCTACACAAAGGTCAAAGAACAAATCTCAAGAGAATATACAAAACAACTGAAAATGAATGATAATGAAAATATAGCATGTCATGCTGCTTAAACACTGATTACAGAGAAATTTATAGCATTAAATGCTTAGGTAAGATGAAAGTGTTAATTATCTACCTTTCTACCTCAAGAAGATAGTAAAAGAAGAGCAAAATAAACTCAAAGTATATGGAAGAAAACAAAAAAGAAATCAAGCAGCAAAGAGAAAAACAATAGAAAAAAACCAAAAGGGAAAAATTGATTCTTTAAGAAGAATGAAAATTGATAAATCCTTAAGTCTGAGGAAGATACAAATTAATACTATCAAGGATAAAAGAAATATTGCAGATCCTGTGAAATTTAAAAAGAATAATGAGGTAAAATTTAAATAATTCATGGCCAACCAATCCAACAAATTAGATAAAATGGACAAATTTCTTGAAAATCACAATTTACCAAAATGGACACCCAGATAAATAGAAAATCTTTAAAGGAATTAAACACGTAATCAACAAATTTCTCACAAAGAAAATCTCAGTACAAAATTGTTTCATAGAAGAAATAATCCCAACTATATATAAATTCTTTTAGAAAATACGAAAGGAAGGATCACACAACTCATTTTATGGGGCCAGCAGAGCTCTGAAAACAAGACATAAAAAGAAATCGCATGAAAATTTATAGGTAGATATCCCCCAGGACCATAAACAAATATATTTTTAATAAATATTAGCAATAGAATATCACTATTTATAAATCAAGTAATGTGTTCTAATAAAGTGGAGCAATGCAGGAGTAAAACGATGAGTGAACATTTGAAAATCAACCAAAGCCATCCACTCTCTTAACATATTAAATGAAAAAGTAGGGACGCCTAGGTGGCTCAGCAGTTGAGCATCTTCCTTTGGCCCAGGGTGTGATCCTGAGGTCCCAGTATTGAGTCCCACATCAGGCTCCCTGCATGGAGCCTGCTTCTCTCTCTCTGCCTGTGTCTCGTGTGTGTGTGTGTGTGTGTGTGTGTGTGTGTGTGTGTGTCATGAATAAATAAATAAAATCTTAAAAAAATAAATGAGAAAGTAAAGGAGAAAAAACATGAAAAAAAATGGACAATACCCATTCATGATAATAATTTCCACAGGGCATCTATATACAGCCTACAGCTAACAGCATTCATTCCTTGTGGTTAAAAAGCACATGTCCATTAAGCACATGAAAAGCTTCAGCATTAGTCAACAGGAAAATGGTAATTATTATCACAATGAGATATGACTCCACATTCACAGAAAAGGCTAAACTTAAAATGACTAAAAAAACAAAAGACGTGGAGCCACTGAAATGTTCACACATTGCTATTGAGAGCATGAAATGTTCAACAACTTTGAAAACCTGAAAGTTCTGTAGAAAGTTAAACACCACTTACTGTTATGACTGCTGGAGGAAGTTACCAAGAGAATATGATGGCCAGTTGACCTGGAAGATTTAGCCACTGGTTACCTGCTAAAACATAACTTTTCCAGAAGAGCTGCTGCCATCCTGTTGTCACTGCATCCTTGTGCCCACTGCAATGTCTGGCAGGTGGTAGGCAGACATTTAAAACTGATAAATGAAGAAATGTGCCCTTCAACCTGCAGGGGGATGGTAGTTCCACTCAGACCTCTAGGATGGGGCTTTGGTAGTACCACCAGGTGGAACAAGTTAAATCTTACCCACAGGCTGAGAGTATATTCATTCCTTTAGTTCCCCAAGCTTGGATTGTGAACCCATTAAATAAGCCTGATTTTCAAAATCCATCTTTGCCTTTGGGGAAAAACTAGCTTCCTAGTAATACTCTCACAAAGAACAGGAATTGTAGTAGTCATAAAAAGCATAAGTCTAAAAAATACTGTCGAACTGTGTTGTTTGTAATTCCAGCTCTGTCACATGTTAAACGAGTACCACTCGTGCAAGGTACGAAATATATCTCCCTGTCATTCTCATTTGTAAAATGGAAAAATCATTTTAGCATCAGCTTCCCAGGATTATTGTAAGAAGAAATGTTAAGAACTTAGCCTAGTGCCCAGGACACATTAGGTATTCTGCATACATTATCTATACATATTATGTCACTTTACCCTCTGCAGAATGCCTACGTGTGATTTCACATGTTTGCAAAGACACAATTCTCACAAGCACAAAGTGAACTCTACCCTTTCCTCCATTCTTTCTGTATATCCAGGTTAAATTACTGTTTAGGTTTTCATTACTCCCAAGTGCTCTTGATGATATCTAGGTACTAGAAATACCACCAATGCCTGTTAATGTGTGCACCAAGACTGCCAATGCCCGGTGTCTGCTTATGCAAATATTAGGGGTACTAATGACCTTTATTTATGAAGCCTAAACCTTCAACTCATTGGACAAAGGTCTAGCATAGTTCCCTTTCACAGAAGCCATAAGCATCCAAGTTATTATTATATTACATTAGTTTTCTCCCAAGAAAATTAAAATATAGGACATTTGATGCTCTCATTCTCCTTTTCAGTCCTTCATCTGAGAGTTCAAACAGAATTGCATGGTTCTGGATCAGAGGATTTTTGAAAAAGAGATATTATTCTATGCTTATAGTTATCCCATTGGTGGTATATCATCCACTGATATTAATCAAATTTAAGTTTTAGTTCTTTCTTCCCCTAGGAAGTGTGCCCCAACCCCCAGATCCCCCAGAGTTTTGCTCAATAACTTACATAAATAACCATTTTGAAGACCCCACAACCATCTCCAGTTCTCCAGGTGTAGTAAAATGTATCATAACTCTGGGGTAGGCTCAGATTAGTCTCAATAATGGATCAAAACAGGATAAGTCATTGCCATAGAATAGCTGAAGGGGGGCAGGGACTGAAGATAGGGTGGAGAGAGAAGGAAGAAGCCTGGAAAAACTCACAAATGCTTATTAGAAAGGAGTCCTATCAGTGCCTATAAGATCAAGAGAAGTGTGAAAATAATAATAAGGATTTATTTTCCCTGGATGGCTGGTACTACTTACTATTCTGTTCTGAGAATAGACCCAAGGTTTATGACCCATAAATTACTAGCATTTCAGAGAAAAGAGTGGTTATCACCCAAGTGGTGAGGTGACATTGAAGTCTTAGGAAGACTATGTGTTCTAAGCTATGTCTTGACCCATAAATTCCCACACCAACTGTTAACCAGACAGATGTGTAGATTTCTAAAAGACAAGTGTAAATGACCCATAAAAAATAGGCTTTGTGCCAATGACCTAGACTGTCCATCTCTATTGACTTTTCCAACTATCTCATGAAGGTCATATGTGGGTAGGCAAGCTTTGCACAAAGAAATAAAGTTTGACAAATCTTTCCATACTTCTATATATCCAAATAAAAGATCCATTCCTGGATAAAGCAACTAGAATTTATACGCAAATATAACTTCTAGAAAATTACTTTGGCTTATATATGGATATGAATTTATTCTGTTGAGTAATCTTTATCTGCTCTCATCTTTAAAAGTGGTCATGATACTGCATGTCAGTGGTGTAAATTATAAAACAGTTAAAAAGCATTAATATTTATTTCCCATGATACTGCTAGGGAAATTTTGTAATAATCCTGTTGAGGTTGTTTTCATACCTAGAGTTTATTTATTTCTTTGACTCTTAAACTGATACACTTAAAAAGGTCAGGCTTACAATTGAACAAAAACCCATAGAAAAATGTGGCACCAATGACAGCAGCATATGGAACAATTTAAGATTTTTAAATAATCACTCAGCTAAGAGGTTCATTTATAAGCAACAGAAAACCCACCTCAAAGTCACTTAAAAAATAAAAGGCATTAATTGGCTTTAATATGTAGAAACAAAAAGAGACCAACCTTTAGACTTGATTGCAGGGCAACACAATGTCATTAAGACAGCTTTTCCTCATTCTTCTACTTCACCTTCAGCAGTATTAACTTCATCCCAAAACTGCCACTCCTTTCAGTGACAACTTCAAGGGCTATGTTACACGTCTTTTTCATCAATGGAAGAAGAGAGACTCAGAAAAATTTCTGATGAGACAGAAGAAACTAATTTCCCATCAGACTATAACAAAACTTTTTACCCAGTCTTCTTAGAACTAAGTGAGCCAGGGATGACAAGCTTTCTTTCATATTTTCAGATTACTATCAGACTGAAAATATTTTATAAACTATTATGGTATATTTCCATTTTAACATCTTCATGTAAGAATTTCACAGTGCCAGAAAATTATGACCTTTAAATAGGAAGACAGTATTTTGATTATAGGGCAGAACATTTTTGCTATCACCTTAAAAATGTTGCCACATTCATTAACTTCTTGGGTTATAAAAAGCACATAGAATCCATTTCTTATCCTTCAGTACATTTTTATATCCACAATGCAGTAATCAGATACTGAAGAATGTAATAATTTGTGGGGAATTTAAAGATTAAAACTTTTCAGGCAGCACAATGACTTAAAATCAACCAGGAAAAAACTCCCTCAAAATATTGTTTTATGTAATTTTCTGCCCATTACCATAATAGCAAAGTAAAAATAGTTCAACTTTATAAAGAAACTAAAGGAAAATGTCTCCTTTTTGCTGTTCCCTTGAAAACACCATTATTAGTGATCAACTAAAGAGGGCAAAATTTTAATCTAGGGGAGGAGAGTGGACTCCTTTTTAAGCAAAAACCAACTTTATCTCAGTTTGCAATAAATTATTGAAGACATTACTTTGATTCAAAGTATTATAAAATATTTCACTGTTACAAAAAAAGTAAAATGAAGTTAAAAATATTTGCAAATTGAACCAACATAAATAACTCATTAGTGTACTTTAATCTTTTTAACAAATCCATAATTCTAGAAAAATAGGTTAGGAAAGCTGCCCTTTTCCCTCAGATTGGCCAGATTAGCTTTGAATCACTAGGCAAACCATACAACTCTCTGAGTCTTTGGATCTTCATCTATAAAATGAGAGAACTAAACTAAATGTACTCAAACATCCCTCCCAACCTACAAATTTATATAGCATTGTTATCTCAAGTAATCCTTTAAGGAATAAGGGGTTGTTAACCTCAAAGTGTCTTCTAAATATATAAAGCTCCCCTTTAAATTGCAAAGCTTTATTTTGTGTATTTACAGTAAGTGCATTATGTTTCCCTGTCACCCTAAAAAAAATGAGCTATGACTGAGAACACAATCTCCTAACTTCCTAGTCCTGTCTCTCAAACTTGCCAGCTGCTGGACTAGATCAATACAGACTTTTGTACCTTAGCTCCCATTCTCTGCAAACATGGAAAGAAGTCTGAGTCTCAAAATGAGGATACTTGAAACTTCCCTTTCTCTCTCTCATTGTTTTGGACACCAAAAGGAATACCAAGTAATAAAGTGTGTGTATATATATAGTATATGCATATAAATATGCATACATTTACCACATATAAAGTATATCTAATGTAAACATTTTTGTCATGAACAATTTTTACTTTTTTCTAATGAAAATGCTTGGATATTATAAAATGTTTCATTTTAGAGGTCTAGCTTTGTGGTTAAAATCCTTCAATTAATTGACAATTTTGCAGTCATCTTGTTTCACTTCTAATTTGCTACTTTATTGTCTATTACATAGGACCTAATACTTTGTTTCTCCCAGAGTTTCATTTTTAAATATTTTTATTTATTTATGATAGTCACAGAGAGAGAGAGAGGCAGAGACACAGGCAGAGGGAGAAGCAGGCTCCATGCCAGGAGCCTGACGTGGGATTCAATCCCGGGTCTCCAGGATCGCGCCCTGGGCCAAAGGCAGGCGCTAAACCGCTGCGCCACCCAGGGATCCCTCTCCCAGAATTTCAAAACTTGACCTTTTAACAGATGAAAAAGAAAACGTACAGCTCTCTCTGTTACTTTAGCAAATTTACTATCACCATTCACTTTAAAACAGTGGTTCCCTAAACCACTTGTTTTTGTTTTTGTTTTGTGTTTGTTTGTTTGTTTGTTTGTTTGAGATCCCTAGGCTCCAGCCCTACAGAATCTAGTTCAATATGTCTGGGGTAGGCTACAGGAAAGCTGTTTCTCAATATTCCCCCAGGTAATTCTGAAATCAGCTAGTTTGGGAACTATTATTTTGCCCTCAATTTTAGCAGCTTCTTCTTTTATTTTATGACAAATATAAAATTTTCCTCTAATATGAATCACAAGCACATTCAGAGAAAATTCATATCTATAGAGAACTAGATGTAGCAATCTTTTGCAAGAAAATTTTAAAATACTATATTAACAGTCGAGCTAAGACAATGCAAGTAGGTGCTGATAAGTGACTGGTTGTACTTTCATGAGGCAATTGTTTTCTGTAGTGTTTATAGTCATTCACTGGTAAACAGAGACTGGCTAATAACTGTTGTCATTACTAAATAAAATATGGAAGAGCTTTAAGTAACAAAAAGGTGGCTAAGTAGTTAATTAGCATTATTGAGAAAATGTTTCTAGCACACCTAAATGAAAAGCATAACATAAGTTGCACAATTTCCCATAGAAATTTGAAGATTTCTTTGCCTCTGGAGCTTACCAAAAGTAGGACAAGAAATTTAAACAAAACTACTGTTGCTGAAAACTAACCTAAATTAAGTGCAACGATGTAAGTGTAAAATAGGTACCACTTCATCTTTTAGGATGTTTGAAGCACAGATAGATTTTACAGTCTATTCTTATCCAGAGTAATTTAAGTATTAAAATGGATATAAAATGTTTGGTAATGCATATAATTGTTGAATCACTATGTTGTACACTTGAATATATTATGTCAACTGCAATTTAAAATTATAAAAATTAAAATAAAATAAAATAGAAAAGAACTAAGAAAAAAATATTTGGTACCAAGAATGAACTCCACTCCTAAACTTAATACAGAAAACACATTTGGTTTTTCCAGTGTCCTTGATGTCTGTATGCACTGCAGAATATTTTTTTGTTTTCTTGGCACACCCCTGTCGTGAGCCTCAAGGTTGGTGTCGTCATGCTTCCAGGCAGTTGTGTTATACACCGGGAAGTCTTATATAGGTAAATATAAGTGTCCCATCACATTCTAAGAGATATAGCTTTAATCTTCCTTGAAATAGTGTACAAGATGTTATATAGGCAATCTATAAACATAATCAGCCAGAGTACTTTTCCAGATATCAATACTGGAGGCCAGGGTGTGTGGTTAAATAGAGTTAGTTGTAGAGTCACTTTTCCTCAGAGGAGCACCATGTCCACAATCGCTCACAGGTTTCATGACATGAACTTGAAAAGAAGAGTAAACTACCTTTGTCAGTATGGAGTTTCATGAATTCTTGAAAAGTTCAAACCCCACATGACACAGATGGATAATACATAAACCTTTTGTATCAGGTGTTCTGGTGATCTTACATTTAGTTCAAATTCTATTTCAGGAGAGGTAATGTAATAGTAGTTTCAAAATCACTTCAATAATTTCATCTACCTTGCAACTTGGATTAAAACCTCCATTTTGAAGAGCTGGAATTATTTTGCTTTTGCCACTAGACAATAAAGAGTAGCAAATCGAATAACATTCTAAATGAAATCCAACAAATATCCAAAAAGTACTGAACATTGTGGCTGGTTGCAGGGATCTTCCTGAAGCTCTCCTTGTATTTAATCACACTCTGAGCCATGGTTATTTCCTCGTGTCTCTTCTAGATCCTTATATCCTTCACTGTAAAAAACATGTACAATGTTTGCATCTTCAGCATTTTCAACTTTAAAAACCAAGCAATTCCTGGGGCACCTGTTGGCTCAGTCAGTTAAGCTCAGACTCTTGATTTCGGCTCAGGTTATGGTCTCAGTGTCATGCGATTGAGCCCCACACTGGGCTCCCCACTCTGCAGAAAGTCTCCTTCAGATTCTTTCCCTCTCTCCTGCTGTCTCCCCCATTGCCCCTCCCCCTACTTGTGATCTCTCTCTGTCAAATAAATAAATAAATCTTTAAAACATACACACACAAAAAAACCAAGCAATTCCTGATAATTTGATATACTAGCTTTATAAAATTGAGCTGATGGTGTTCTCAGATTATCTGAAAGGAGACATTCCTGTAAGTACAGCTGCCCATCTCTCTGGCAACCCTCACATAAGAAATGAGAATGAGGTCTTCTCACCCTTCATAGATATGAAGGTAAGAAGAGTTGAAGTACACATGTAAGTGCAGGGGTCCTGGCACTACTTTGGGTAGAGGGCCAGAAGGCGGAGTCCTAGCTGCCAAGGCCATTGCTGGGGACTGAGTGATGCCAAGCAAGCAGCTGGGCCGGGCCTCTGAGATCCCTGTAGCTGCCATGCAAACCTAGTGTTGAAACCTGCCCTAGGAGCCCAGGGCCACATGTTTTGTCACTGCCCATCTTTGAACCAATAAAGTGTCTAGAAGATGAGCTTATGCTGAAATATTTTGGCCTGAGCAATATGCCTTATTTTTAGAGTCAGGGAAGGAGTTATGTCCACCCAGAACATGAATTCTTAGCAGAGAGAAAAAGAAAATCAGAGCTATTACCACAAGTCAAGGGGATAAATGAGAGGATAAAATAATTCATGTCAAAAATAGGGAACTGGTTTATGATTGGGCTTAATCAGGTAGGGTATAATCAGAAATAGTTTTATTTTTCTACCACTATCGCCTGAGAATGCACCCTGTACTACCTAGGTGACTTACCTCTAGGGAGCATCTTGATCAGATCTCCTGCTACTACGTGAGGGAATCCAGGATACTCTAAGCCTAAAATTCCACCTCTAATCTGAGTTTGTGCTCTCCCCCTTTTGCACTGCTCAGGCCTCCCTGATAGTTGATAGACTTGCCTGGGGGAAGTCTTGATTCAATTAACTTTTCTATTCCTTCTTTCACCCCTCTTTTGCTTCTGACAGGTTTAGGTTGGGAGCATGGGAGAAGGGCAAAGTGTTCTGTCTCTAGTGCTTTTCTTTGCTTATTTTATTTTTATTTTTATTTTTTAAAGACAAAATTTTTTAAAGATTTATTTATTTATTTATTTATTTATTTATTTATTTATTTATTTATGACAGACACAGAGAGAGAGAGAGAGAGAGGCAGAGACACAGGAGGAGGGAGAAGCAGGCTCCCATGCCGGGAGCCCGAGGCAGGACTCGACCCCGGGACTCCAGGATCGCGCCCTGGGCCAAAGGCAGGCATTAAACCGCTGAGATACCCAGGGATCCCCAATTTGTGTTTTTTTTTTTAATTTTTAATTCTGGTATAATTAATATACAGTGTTATATTAGTTTCATATGTACTGTTTAGTGATTTAACAATTCTATATATTATTCAGTGCTTATTATGATTAGTGTATTCTTATTCCCCATCACCTATTTCACCCCCACCACCCATAACCTCCAGATTTTTCTCTATATCTAAGGGTCTGGGGGTTTTTTGGTCTCACTCTCTCTTTTTTTAAAGATTTTATTTATTTATTCATGAGAGACACAGAAAGAGAGGCAGAGATACAGGCAGAGGGAGGAGAAGCAGGCTCGATGAAAGGAGCCTGATGCAGGACTCGATCCCAAGAATCTGGGATCACGCCCTGAGCCAAAGGCAGATGCTCAACCACTGAACCACCCAGGCATCCCTTTTTGGTCTCTTTTTTTTCTTGGTTCATTTGCTTTGTTTCTTAAATTCCAAGAAATGCAAATCAAAACTAATGTGATATCACTTCATACTTAAAAATGCAAGAATCAACAAGTGTTGGCAAGGGTGTGGAGAAAAAGGAACCCTTGTGAACTGTTGGTGGGAATGCAAACTGGTGCAGCTGCTCTAGAAAACAGTATGGAGATTGTTAGGGTGGTTCTTGGTACCCTCCATCATATACACCATCCAAAACTTGGCTTTCCATTTATGTGTTCTTTGGAATGAATGTCCTCCTTCTCTGTGCCCGTGAGGGAACTTTGCACTGTCCTCCTTTGATGCATCCTCTCTTCCATCCCTTGATGTTAATAGACAACTTCTAGAATCTTTCTGCTGAAGTCTCTCCTCACTGGCCAGCATCTTGGGTGAGTTACTTAGATTTCTGGGGCTCCAGATAATACTTAGTCCTTTCTAACTTTTCTTGCCTTATTCTGCCAAAATCAGATAATTCCAGCCAATCTTCTGCCTTCAAAATTACAAAACAGATAGCCACCAACTTCTTGGATGGCTTAAAAATCAAATTCCTAGAGATTAGGAATTCTCTTGCATTAATCTCCAGTAGCAGCATGATAAGGACTAGGATTTGTGGCTCAAGAGGCATCCAGTCCAGAAATAGGATTGTACCGTTAATAGCCTAATAGCCTCTTCTTGCAGGTAGCCCACTTTTGTGAAGGGATTATCTTGGGTTTCCTTCACTCAGCTTTAGATGGGGGAAGAGAGAGAGAAGCTTTCCCCTTCCCTACCTGGAAGGAAGGGAAAATCCCACAGCTTCTTACTCTGATGAGTTTCTTCCATGGAAATTTTCCTCAGCGAACTTCAGTCTACTCTAAATTTTGTTTGGAAGTAAGTAGTGATAGTGCCTAAACAGGTTGCAGCAGGATTTATAATGCAGATGTTCGGGAAACCTAGATGGCTCAGTCGCCTAAGCATCTGATTGCTTGATTTCAGCTCAAGTCATCGTCTCAGGGTCATGGGATCAAGCCCTGTATCAAGTCCTACATTGGCTTCTGCACTTACCATAGACTCTGCCTATCCTTCTCCCTCTGCTCCTCCTCCACTCTCTCAGTCTCTCTCTCTCTCTCTCTTTCTCAAATAAATTTTTAAAAAATCTTTAAAAAAAGAATACAGACATTCATGCTATACTCTCAGTTTAAGAGTTTCAGGCTAAATTCTGAAACAGTTGGACTTTAAGTAAGACATAAAAGTGGAATTAGCAATCATTTTTTTTTTTCTGATTCATTCTGTTGCTCACTTAGTAGTACATCAGCCAAGCCAGAGATCTTAATATTCTTTTTCCTATTTTGCCCATTTTCTCTTGGCAGAGAAAAAAATGTGGCTAGAGGAGAGAGGAAGACTAAAAGGAATGGGGTACTAAATGTATAACTGTTTCTATTATCCTACCTCCTGAGATCCAAGACTCCTGGTTTATGAAAGGTTAACCACATTCTGTGATGGCATTCTAGAGCATGTATGAGTCCCTTTTATCTAAAAATAGTGCTTTCTGAAGAATATAGAATTACATTCTTATTTTAATATTTAAGCCTGTGCTCAGTGAGATTCTAAAAGCCTGAAAACTTTTTCATCACAGGAAATAAATCAAGAGCCTATATTTAATATCGCACGAAGCAGAAATAATCCTACACATACACACACACACACAAAAGAAAAGAAAGGAGAAAAAGCACTCTTACAGATGTAGTATATTAAACAGATACTCATGGCTTTTACTTTAATGAGAGCCATTGACCAGGTGGGAACCATGATTTAATAAGCTTTGTTTTAAATCCACATCAGATAGAAAACACTGAAAGCAAATGTGAACTCTTACCAAATACAGCAACTGAATTTGAGCTTATCCACTCAATACTAGAGCACCAAAACTCATAGATTATATATAATTCCATTTTGATTATATGCACAGATAAAACCAATGCAAAATTGTTTTCCATTTATACAGATAAAACAGACTTTCTCTTAGTGGAACTCATTCCAAATGTTGAAATAATGGGGAAAAAAAAGACCAAAATATGTAAAATACTATTTTGTCTGAATAGAGGAACTAAATGCAACTTAACAAATTATTATTAATAAGAAACTGACAATTAAAATAGAAATTTAGTCATCTTAAATTTTTCAAACCAAAAAAATTTTTTTTTCAAACCAAATATGCTTTTTAGATATTAGCTACTTTTAAAATAGTGTGTGTCTCTTGGGAATGGTGCATTCAGAAATTTTAATATTCAGTTATTTTTTTTAAATAATTGACTTATGACAAGAAAAACAATATGATTAATACTACAATGTTTAAGGAAATTAAAAATATAATGATTACTGGAAAACATACTTTCTTTTTATGGAGAAATTCATTATTACTCAAGACATCTGAAAAGCAAAGAAAAAAATCAACAAAGCTTTTTATTTTTAATTAATTAAATTGAAATTTGAGATTACTTGTTCAGTGTGTAGGATTAAATATCCCCAGAAATAGAAAAAAATAGTTGAATTATCAAATAATCATAAAAACAAGCTCCAAAAGGAGATTGTACAGTTAATAGCCTAATCATTTTGACAAAGAGCACTCTTAATTCTTAACCACCTTCCTATAGTGATGACAACTAATAGAAAAGCAATTGCAGTGTTAGAATTATTCTTACACCTGCTGAGTCTGACCCTTTATGTTTCCATAAGGAATCCAATAGGGTTCATGATGAATTGAGGTGGGATATTACACTAACTTTCTTTGAAACTAATTGTGTTGCCACATTTACCAGCATCTAGCCCAATAATTATCTGACCAAGCATTCTTTGTTTTGAGCAACATGTACAAAATGTGGGCAATCAATAATAACTAGAAAATTGAGCTGGCAAAAAGAAATCATTATACATGAGTTGGGCTTACACTCAATTGCATAGCAAAGGATTATTCTACAAAAAGACTTGTGTTAGCATAAAACTCTATACAAAATATGTTGTACTGTAGTGATAATATTTCAGAATATCAAAAGAAAATGTATCCCTCTTGGTTAATGTTAAATAATAAAGCAACTCTCCACATGTAACAATATGAGCCCTCCAACACATGTAGAATCAATTTCTCCTTAACATTATATAGTACTTTTTTTGAATAGTAACTCTTCCTGAAGATGTCCTCATAAGACAGAAAGTCAAAAAATCAAATGATCATATATTTTGAAGAAAAAAACTCACTCTCCTGCTCTCTCCTTTTTCTGCATCTACAGGGGATTTGAATGGAGATAGGAGTACTTATCTATTGAAAATGAAGAGGGTTTTTTTTTTCCATAACCTGCTTCACTCATGTTATAATAACAGATGCAAGTTTTTGTAAAAAAATTTAAAATAGGTAGTATAAAGTGATATTTTGTTAGCATAAGAATGCACAAACCATGGCAGCAAATGTCATCAAACAGTATGAAAGTCTCATTGTTTGGACAATATTTGACATTATCACCAAACTGGTCTTCTATCATCCTTTTCCATTCATGGAGATTCTAAACTTTACTGGGAAACATTTAAAAATAATAAATGAAACAAAACAAGCATCTAAGATAACATAAATAATTGACAGTCTCAAAAGCCTGAGAGAGTTAGAGGCAGATTCCACATCAAGATGACTCATCTGGGCATCCAGGGCAATCTGGAAAGAAAGAAATAATTGGAAAGAGGGTGATTTGAGGGGTGGCCCCAACAATGGTGAATGTAAATCTGCCAGGCCTACTAAGGAACAGCTGGGGTGAGAAATAATACAAATTTTTCCATATTTTCTACCCAAAATTGACTCTTTTTAAACTGCACAAAGCAATTTGAAACTGAAATAGTGAATAGTCGATATATACTGAATAACAAACTAGGATAATATATTTTTCCAGAATCTGTGTGTGAAAGATACATTAGATGATTACCTATGATTGGGAACATAATTTATTCTTCTTCTTTCCTTACAAAAGTAACTCAAGGTTGTCCTTGCTGAGACTCTTAGGATCAATATGTGGTGTGTGCACGTGTGTGTGCATGGTATATGTGTGTGTGTGTGTGTGTGTGTACAGAGACAGGAAGCCATCAACTATTGTTAATTCACTACACATGAATTATGTATGTCCATTCTCTCCTAAATCCACTGGCTTGAAACTTTGCACAGCCTTTATTTTCACCCCTAAAGGTGTGATGGAAGTCACATTGCAGATTACTCAGGAAAGTCTCCCTCCAGGATCTGAACCAAAACCTAGTGAAGCATCTGGGGATTGAAATAGTGGATAAACTTCTCATTTTCTAGTTCAGAACATTTTCAATGATTCCATTTGGCCAGCTCCAAATGTCACATCAGATTCTATACTTTTGTTCTTACTTTACCTTAAAACCATTTTTTTGCCCATCACTAGTCCATCAGCTCCTTGTGAAATTGTTGGATTAATGTTCTGATTACTACATATATAATCCATTGACATTTTCTGAATGGAGAAGAGAAAAAATCCTACTTGACAAAGGTTATAATATTTTGAGGGTTTTGTTTTGTTTTGTTTTTAGTAGTTAATTTTCACATTGCAGAAGTTAACTATCATCATTCTCAAGTTAAACAAAAGAAGTGCTTTTGTTTGTTTTGGAGTCTCATTCTTTCATTAAGATTTTTTAAACTCTCAAAATTAATACATAATGCATAATGAATCTATCATGAGGGAGTACTGAACAGTCTCAGAATATAAGACACGGCTAGCTGGTCAGTTGAAAAATCAGTTACATGTGGTTACTTTAAGTACTCCAAGTACTTTGGAGTCAAGTAAAACTGGACTCAGACGAAAGCTTTACCATTAACTTAAAGTATAATGTTGAGTAAATTCTAAATTTTTTTTCAGTTCTAAAATGGGAATGCTACATCAAATTCATAAGGATGGTATAAATATAAAATAAAGTCTTTCAAATAACTACTCTGATAACACTCACAGGATCAAATGCTCTCATTGCTCCTGATGCTTAGCTCAAAACACTGTAAATAGTAAATGCTCTCTATAACAGTGTCCAGAAAGGGAAAGAAATTTAGTGCCTGAACTTGAGAAGCTGCTGCTTCAATTTTCATATCTGTTTGTATTAGCAGATATTTGAATAACTTTTCTTCATTAAGACAGTTTCATTTCTAGTATGTTTTAATAATTCCCTTAGAATTCGTAATCCATGCTAGGCATTCTTTGCTACTACTTACCACTTTTCCAGATTTATTGTTTTTTGCCTCTATTTCCCTTAATTTTTATAGAAATTTGGGATGAAGGAAGGAGATAATTAGGTGATGTTACTCTATCATGGTGACCTAACAGTCTCAATGTGTATTCTTTTTTAAATTTATTTTTTAATTTATTTTTTCAAATTTTTATTAAATTCTAGTTAGTTGGGGGTGCCTGGGTGACTCAGTTGTTGAGTCACTGACTCTTGACTTTGGCTCAAGTCATGATTTCAGGGTCATTGGGTCTAGCCCTGCATTGCGCTCCAAGCTTAGCATGGAGTCTGCTTGTCCCTCTCCCTCTGCTCCTCTCTGTACTCACACACTGTATCTCTTTCTCCCTTTTTTTCCTCTCAAATAAATAAATAATAAATAATAAATAAATAAGTAAGTAAATAAATAAATAAAACCTTTTAAATAAATAAATTCTAGTTATTTGACATATGGTGTAATATTGGTTTCAGGAGTAGAATTTAGTGATACATCACTTGCATATAACACCCAGTATACTCTAATTCAGGTGACATGTATCTGTCTGGTTTCTTGGGTTGGGGAGTATAGCTGTAAATTCAATTATTTCAGCCTTTGAAAGAGAAGGCCTTTCAGAGTTGGCAAACAAGATGACAATATTCACAGAGAAGACCCTCTGTGGTGGATCACTAAATTTTAAGAAATTTACTCATCCTTCCAGAGACAAACTGTGGGATTTTTTTTTTTTCAAAAACAGAATGCATGTATAGGGATATACTCTAGCAGTTAAACCTCCAAAAGATAAAATATAAATATTTGATCATTGAGTTAAATGGTGGACATGAATGCCAAGGGAGGGTTTACTAGGCAGAAAACAGTTCTTTAATAAGGAGGCTTAATAATTTCATCTTTTAGTACTAAAATACTATTCTTTCAAATTCTGGTACATAGTCAACATAATGACGGTCCAAATTAGTTCGAATGTACATAAATCTATTTAATGTCTCATATGTCCAAGCCATTGCACTAGACAATATGAGGAACAGAAAGAAGAAAAGAAATAGCTTTTGTGTGTATGGAGTTTACAGTCAGAGTCAGAAAGCTGAATTTACAAATTTTTTAATTAATAAATACTAAATGTATATTTATTTCCAAAGCTGGTGTTCTCTATTTTATTGAAGTGAAATTCGGAGAAGTCAAAGATTCATGGGAAACGATCCAAAAGCAAAAGGCAGAGATGCAAGACACAGAAGTGGGTAGAGAAATAGGTTGAATGAGGATATCAAGGCAGAAATCTGAAGAACATTATAGAATGGAGGGACACCTGGTGACTGTAGGTCAGTCAGGTTGATCTTTTGGGTGTTTCTAACTTAAAACTTTCTTCCCCATGAAAGAGAATGTGCACAATTTAGAAGGTTAAATGTTACGCCTTGAGTATACATATATGTAGCATTTGAGCACTAGGAATTATACCCTAGTGTGCCATTTTATGCTGTTATTGCAATAGATGTTTTGAACTTAACTCAGAGGTGAAAAGGCTCTCCAGAGAAGCTTTTAAATGTTCAAATTCAGAACATGGTTTTTCTATCTCCAGAAGTGAATAAAATCCCAAAGGAGAAAAACCAAAATAAATAAATCAATAGGAGGGTGGGAAAAATAGTGGACCAGCTACTAGAATGGTGTTAGGAACTTGGCAATTTGATAAATTCAATTTGCTGAGCATACACAATACAGAGTCAGAACAAATGGGGCAGGTCAAGAGAGCAAACTTCAACAACTCTTATACAAAAGGTATCAGCAGAGAAGAAATTATTATAAAGCTAATGGAGCTTAATTTTAAAGCTACTTCATTTCTACTGTCCCCTCCCAGGGCTCTGGGATGGGCTGTAACAATGCATTCATAGAATTTTACGACTTGAAAAATTTGCAAAACTAAGTTATTTTAACCAAAGTTAGTATCACTGTCTCTTTCCTCTCCATCTTTCACTGTCACAGGGTTCTTTCCTGTCAAGTGTTTGGAGCTTTGGAGTAGCCTCATTATTGGGACCTAGCTAGAGGGAGGTTGAGTTGCAGATGTTTTATTTTAGAAAGATAGTATCCATAATTCTCAGTTACTTCTTTGTAATTAGGTAATTTATTTCTAGCCATGGTGTAGCAATTTGAAAAATCCAATTACATCCAGTATATTCAACCATCTATTGTATCAACTCAGTTTTGTGTTCAATTTTTGTTTTTATTTTATTTTACTTAATGAGACTCCTCAGAATTGTATAAACTTCATGAACCACAAAACCCTGGATGAAACATAATTTCTGAAATGGAGAAGTTGATAACTGACTCAGAGGGATAGACTAGATCCCAAGAAATCAACATGATATAAAAACCAATACAACATGAGAGTACTAATATCTCTGGGTTGGGACTGAGGAGACCCAATTTCTTGTCTCAGAAGTGTAGGCATAATAATTTAACATAATTGGTATAATTTCATCTCTTTGGGCTTCAGTTGGGTTATTTGTAAAAATGAACAGTTTAATCCAATTTATGATTGCCAAACACTGGGCCTTGAATTGATCTTCATTCATAACAAGTTTTTTTAAGGACAATTCATTCATTCACACATAACTGGAATGTTCACTGAATATCAACTATATGTCTGAGGTTGCTAGGTACTAGGGATGCAGGGACTCTGTTTCCCTGCAGCTGAAAGCCTTGTGTTTTAGGAGAGTGGGGTGGGGGTAGAAACATTAAATAATCACAGAAATGCATACAAAATTACAAACTGTGTTTAAGTACTATGAAGATAAAGTACAAAGAACCACAGGAGAGTACAATAATTAACTTTTCTGAAGGAAATCAGATAAAGCTTCTCTAAGAAAGTGTCATTTAAGCTGAGATATGGATGAACAGGAGGTAAGTAATGATAATGAAAGATTAAAGGAGGAGGCTGAGAGCCTTTCAGGCAAGTGGCAAAGCATGAATGACATCCTGAAGTGGCAGGGAGCACAGCTCATGAAAGCAGTGGTCTCCCAATTTTATTTTGATTATGTACAAAAACAGTTAAAAAATGTGACCACACTATTTGTTTGTTTCTTTACCCATGAGTAGTATACACATGCTATTGTATCTACATCGTGTGTATAAGACAAAAATAACAAAAATATAAATGTTTCAATATTACATGAATGGTACAAAAACCTTTCCATTCTAACAACAACAACAAAAAATATATCACTGTTGTGAATGAATCCTACATTTTTATTTTTGAAAATCTTGGTTTAGTACTTTGTGATACAGTGATTAAAAGTCTTTCTATGGCCGGTTTATTTTGATGACTAATTTTAATGGCTATTAAAGCTTTAAAACATAGTAGTCCACAGAGGAGCATATCTAAATAGGAAAATTACATGATTAACTAAACTTACAAAACTATAACTTGGTTTTACAATCCATTTGCCCAGTTGCACAAGTTTTTTATTAAAAATTGACTAGCAAATTATGATTTACTGGGATCAGTCAGTTGTCTGGCAACTTCAGAGAGTATTGAATTTTTATTTTTAACAAATCTAAAATCCATGGAAATTATGTATTTAAAAAATTCTAAGAGATTAAAAAGCTTTGCTTCCTAACACAAAGTATGCAGAGATGAGAACATTTATAGGTGGTGCAATCACATAACTTTCAGCATCTATATAATAATGATGGTAACACTTCCAAACATCTGTCTTCAAGAGCTCTATCCATAACAAGAGTTTCCTTAAAAGAGTATTATTAACTGTTTCACTCATTAAAACATCAAAGCTACCTCAAATAGGCTAGGCAATTTTAGTTTTAAAAAATGATTAGTAAGTTTGAAATTGAAAAGAACCATTTGACAGAAATGAGCACATCTTTTTGTAAAGGAAAACTTAAGAATTCATCTTTATGTACATTAACTCTTCTAAGAGTTTCGCCATGTGTTAACTAGCCAACTTTAGCATCACAGATTTTGATAGTGCCCATCTTATCTCCAAAGATCTATAGACATTCTATTATATAAGGCATTTTTAAAAAAAAAAAACAACCTCAGTAAAATCTTAGTAAAAGAGTAAAAAAAATTTTTTAAAAGAAAGTTTGTGTTGCACGAACTGTAGTGCTTTAAAATATTCTGGAAATTGACAGAAGAGTGAAGCCTTCTAAGAGTCCAGGTTTGCAAGCACCTGCTCTTCCGCCAGAGAACTCCATTCTGATGATGCACCCTCTGGCTGAGGTACCAAGGCAGTAATCTTTACTGAAAATCTCGGTAAAGTCTACTTTAACAGTTTTATAGATGAATGTCAAAATAAATCCTAATATTTTCACCGTCCATCACATCAATGTAATATTATCTTGTAACCCCCCGCGTTCCGCTGTGTCTTTCTTTATCTCACTTTGTAGACCACTGCTCTAGAGGAACCAAAAGAAGTCAGGGAATCTGGAGAGCAAAAAGCAAGGGGAGTAAGAGATGTGGCTGGTTGAGAAGGCGAGGCAGAGTGTGCCCTGGTAGGGCATGTTAAGTATTACCTCATAAACAATAGGAGCAACAATTAACTACTGCATTTCATGAAATTTTTAGAAAATTAAAACATATCTACCAGGTTGTCCTTTATTATGTTTGCATTATTATCATTTTTTGTATTATTATTATTAATATTAGCATCTGGTGTTAATTTTTTAAAAATATTTTATTTATTTATTCATGAGAGACACACAGAGAGAGAGAGAGAGGCAGAGACACAGGCAGAGGGAGAAGCAGGCTCCATGCAGGGAGTCTGACTTGGGACTCGATCCCAGGTCTCAGGATCAGGCCCTGGGCTGAAGGCGGCGCCAAACCGCTGAGCCACCCAGGCTGCCCTGGTGTTAAATTTTTTGAATAAGTTATTAAATGGTATTTTCTTCTAGTTTTATTTTATTGTGGTAAGAACACATTATATGTGATCCACCTCTTAGCAAATGTTTACATGCATAGTACATTATTGTTGACTGCAGGTATAAAGTTGTACAGCAGATCTCTAGAGCCTATTCATCCCACTTAACTGAAACTGGTTGCTCATTGATTAGTAACTCCCCATTTCCCACTTCCTTCAGTCCCTGGCAACCACTATTCTACTCTTTGATTCTATGAAATTGACCATTTTAGATATTCACATAAGTGGAATCATACCATACAGTATTTGCCTTCCTGTTACTGATTTATTTCACTTAATCCTCAAGGTTAATCCATCTTGTCACATGTTGCAGAATATTTTTGTCTTTTTAAAGGTCAAATAGTATTCCATCACATGTATACACAACATTTTCTTTATTCATTCACCTCTGTTTAAAGCGTTGGATTCCACAAAAAACTGACCAGTCTTTGTTCTTTTCCACATCAATTGTTTTTGCTATTGTTTTAAAATTTTAATCTTTGTAACCCATATGTCTGAGAACCACTACTCTATATAAAATCTATGATCCCTCTAAAATTCTGGGTTTATATACCTGAAAAAAAAGATTGAAGTCCATGTGGGATGAGCCATTGAATTTTTGCTATGGTTTAAGAATAGAAACAAAGTGTCCTTGTATAAAATCATGAAAAGATGCCACATGAAGTTTTCTGTGTGTCTCGGGGTTTAGACAATTCACAAGTTATACTACTATTTCTGGTCAGCTTTCTAGAAGCTATTATGCTGGATATACTCTTATGTATCCTTCATCAAGTATGCTGATAATTACTTGAGGCTTTGAGAAAAGCATAGAGTAACAATATAAAATATTCCAGAAAAATTAAAATATTCACATATATTTTTTTTAGATTTTAAAAAATTGATTATTCTAGCAGTGAGAAATCATTGAAACTAAATGAAAGCCAGATTTCAGTTTTTGCATGTTTACTGATAGTTGTCAAATTGTCAACAAAAGCAAAGGAAACAAGACAAAAAATAAGCAAAAAACAAAAACAAATTATAAGGTTTGACTGGCTTTTGTTTCAATAAGTCAATAAATATGATACTTCTTAGAATGAACTTGGATATTAATATTAGTATTAGCATTAGCATTTGGTGTTAAATTTTTCAGATAAGTTACAGTAATGTAGTAATATAATAATCCCAGGTAGGAAGATTTAATTTACACATAGCTAGAATGAGGTCTCATGCAACCAAGACCTCATTATTTTTACCAAGTTATCTGTGACAAGTACTTTTCTAAATGATATCAAGAGATAATTAAAAGTAAACTTCACTTGTCAAAAAAAGCTATTCAGAGTAGAGTGTGTCTTGATATCACTTTTATTTTATAGGAACAAATATAGGAACCACTCTGAATTGTCTGTATTTTTTGTAAGTGCTTATGTTAATCTAAAACTGTGACTTTCGCCAAGCTTTCACAGTTCCCATCAAAGATTTTCCACAAACTGTGCCATGACTAAAATATAAACACTCAAATTTTTCAAAGGAGCACAAATTTGTGGTGCAAAGAAATTTCTAAAAGGATGAAGGTATGTATTATTATTAGGTACAGTTATAAGATATGATATATCTGGACAAATAGCTAAAGTCCAGAGTAAGCTGTGAGCCTTCCTAATGCATTCCATTTTAAATTTCATTTTTTAAAAAAGATACAAAAGAAAAAATATTTTACCTTCTACATAATTATGGACTCAAAAGACACTGCTTAGTAGCTTGTAGTAATAAAATACTTTAAATACATTAAATAAAAATTCCTTTAAAATATTGAGCATTGTAGAAGTAGTAATATGTGTTTGGATTGCTTTAGTTGATTCTTCAAGGCATACAGTTGGAAATCTTAAATTCTGTTATGAAAAAGCCCTTGATGCTCTACTTTTTCTAACGGAGAAGTAAACACAATAAAGCATAAGCATCAGTTTTTAGTGGAAAATGAATAAATTGTATTCATAACTTCATTAATTCAACTGAATTTATAATTACCTAGTTCATGGACCATACTCAGTGTTACAGGTTTCATTTCCAGGGAGATGAACTATTAGTTGACTAACTCAATAGTTCTGAATAGTACTGAACTCAGTAGTTCTCTTTTATCTAAATTTCTTATTTATTTATTTATTCATTCATTCATTCATTTATTTTTAAATATTTTATTTATTTTTTCATGAGAGACACTGAGAGAGGCAGAAGCATAGGCAGAGAGAGAAGCAGGTTCCCTGCAGGGAGCCCGATTCAGGACTCCATCCCAGGACTCCATGCCCTGAGCTAAAGGCAGATGCTCAACCACTGAACCACCCAGGTGTGGCTATATTTCCCTTTTAAATGGAATATATCAACATATTATAAATATATGGATATGTAGATATTAATAAATACATCTATGAAAAATATTCTGATAAGAAAATCTCAAGTTCTATAGCATTTGAATTGTTAGATGTTTATTTTGAAATTCAGATCCACAAAAGCAAAGGCTCACATTATGTGAGGTTGAGACTGGTCCTAATAAGGTTATAGAAAGTAAGGAACAGAGAAGTACCTTCTACTAAGGAGAATAGACATTAAAATGCTGAGTTTTTAAATGTTCTTCTAGAGTCTTAATACAAAATTGATATTGCCCTTGGATCATTGTATTTTTCCCAAAATTTTAGATATTTAGAATTTCCCAAAGTTCTAGTTCCAAACAATAATAAAATTGTCCTTCCATTTAGTTATATTGATTTTTGTCTCTTCTGACTACCATATTTTGAAGTAATGCTGCTTGAGAACTAGATTACTTAGTAGTAATGTAAGTCTTTTCCGAAGTCAAGGAAATTTTAGCCACAATTAGATTAAATTTTCATTACTGATGATGTTGGCATCTGAAACAGCAACTTTGATGCCTGGAAATATAGTATATCACCAGTAATTATAAATTAGGGTGGACATGTAGGCTGTGTAATTTATAGTATGATCTTGGAATCCAGTTCCCATAGAGAAATACTTAGGACATTTCACACCAGGTATATGATGACATCCCTCCCTCCCCTTGCCCCAGTTCTGAGAATATAAGAGCTTATTGAGTTTTGTCCATATTTTAAAAAATAATTTCATCACTCAAATGTAATACCCTTCTCTGTATTTTCTATTTTGTCCATTGGTGTATGTATTTATTTTTGTACCATACTGTTTTGATGACTACAGCTTTGTAATAGAGCTTGAAGTCTGGAATTATTCTTTTTGTTTGGTTCTTCTTTTTTAAGATTGTTTTGTAGTAGCATTATTTACAAGAGCCAAATTATGGAAGCAGCCAATGTGTACATTGATAGAAGAATGGATAAAAATGTGGTGTAGAGGCACCTGGGTGGCTCAGTTGGTTAAGCAGCTGACTATTGATTTTAGCCCCAGTCATGATCTCAGGGTGCTGGGATCGAGCTCCACACTGAACTCTGCTGGAGATTCTTTCTCTCTCTACCTGTGCCCTTCCTCTTGCTTGTTCTCTCTCTCTCTCTCTCTCTCATAAACAAATTAATCTTTTTAAAAAAAGATGTTTATATATACACAATAGAATATTATTCAGCCATAAAAAAGAATGAAGTCTTGCCATTTGCAGCAACATGGATGGAGCTAGTGAGCATAATGCTAAGTGCAATAAGTCAGTCAGAGAAAGACAAATACCATATGATTTCACTAATATATGAAATTTAAGAAACAAAGCAAACAAGCAAAGGAAAAAGAGAGAGAGGCAAACCAAGAAACAGACTGATAACTATAGAAAACAAACTGATGATTACCAGAGGGGAGGTAGGTGGGGGAGGGGTGAAATACGGGACGGGGTTAAGGAGTGCACTTGTGATGAGCATTGGGTGATGTATGGAAGTGTTGAATCACTATATTGTACACTTGAACCTAATATAACACAGTATGTTAACTAACTGGAATTAAAATAAAAATTTAATAAATATTCTAAAAGTGCCTTCTCAAAATTGAGGACAGTATTTTAATGACTAAATCTAGTGGCTTCTTATGATGTTCCTTTCTTAGCCTCTCTGAAGTCTCTGGCACTGCTAATCATCCCTTCTTTCTGGAAACTCTCTTGGCTTCCAGTATATTACTCTTTTCTATTGATTTTTCTTCTTTGAACATTGTTTCTCACATTCCTCTATTATCATCTTCTTCTCAATATCCCCATTGAATTATATTTTCTCTATTTTTCTGCTTCTCTAATAAATGCTGGCGACTTTAAGTTAGAGGTACACATTTTTTAGAATATAATACCTGAATATATTATAGGCACTTGTAATTCAATAGAATCCAAAGTTGCCACATTATTTTTCCTTCTCAACAGCCCTTCTTTCTTTCTTTCTTTTTTATGGACAGCCCTTCTTTCTAATAATTGTTTAAAAACATAATCAAACATCTAGCAGGTTTTCATTGTCTCTTTTTCTAGTTCATTACAAGAAAAATTTTGATATGTTTTCTATATCTCTAATCCTCTCAGACAATTTTATCCTCTGCAACCTGAGGAATTTTTCTAGAATACAAATCTAACCTTGTCACACATCTCCTTAAAATATTTTAATTGGTCATCAAAATGTAAAGATGAGGGGAAACACTGGGAGCCTTTCCCCTAAGATCAGGAACACGACAGGGATGTCCACTCTCACCACTGCTATTCAACATAGTACTAGAAGTCCTAGCCTCAGCAATCAGACAACAAAAAGAAAAGGCATTCAAATTGACAAAGAAGAAGTCAAACTCTCCCTCTTCGCAGATGACATGATACTCTACATAGAAAACCCAAAAGACTCCACCCCAGGATTGCTAGAACTCATACAGCAATTCGGCAGCATGGCAGGATACAAAATCAATGCCCAGAAATCAATGGCATTTCTATTTTTTTTTATTTTTTATTTTTTTTTTAATTTTTTTATTTATTTATGATAGTCACAGAGAGAGAGAGAGAGAGAGAGAGAGGCAGAGACACAGGCAGAGGGAGAAGCAGGCTCCATGCACCGGGAGCCCGACGTGGGATTCGATCCTGGGTCTCTAGGATCGCGCCCTGGGCCAAAGACAGGCGCCAAACCGCTGCGCCACCCAGGGATCCCTCAATGGCATTTTTATACGCTAACAATGAGACTGAAGAAAGAGAAATTAAGGAGTCAATCCCATCTACAATTGCACCCAAAAGCATAAGATACCTAAGAATAAACCTAACCAAGGAGGTAAAGGATCTATATCCTAAAAACTACAGAACACTTCTGAAAGAAATTGAGGAAGACACAAAGAGATGGAAAAAATATTCCATGCTCATGGATTGGCAGAATTAATATTGTGAAAATGTCAATGTTACCCAGGGCAATTTACACGTTTAATGCAATCCCTATCAAAATACCATGGACTTTCTTCAGAGAGTTAGAACAAATTATTTTAAGATTTGTGTGGAATCAGAAAAGACCCCGAATAGCCAGGGGAATTTTAAAAAAGAAAACCATATCTGGGGGCATCACAATGCCAGATTTCAGGTTGTACTACAAAGCTGTGGTCATCAAGACAGTGTGGTACTGGCACAAAGACAGACACATAGATCAACGGAACAGAATAGAGAACCCAGAAGTGGACCCTGAACTTTATGGTCAACTAATATTCGATAAAGGAGGAAAGACTATCCACTGGAAGAAAGACGGTCTCTTCAATAAATGGTGCTGGGAAAATTGGACATCCACATGCAGAAGAATGAAACTAGACCACTCTCTTTCACCATACACAAAGATCAACTCAAAATGGATGAAAGATCTAAATGTGAGACAAGATTCCATCAAAATCCTAGAGGAGAACACAGGCAACACCCTTTTTGAACTCGGCCACAGTAACTTCTTGCAAGATACATCCACGAAGGCAAAAGAAACAAAAGCAAAAATGAACTATTGGGACTTCATCAAGATAAGAAGCTTTTGCACAGCAAAGGATACAGTCAACAAAACTAAAAGACAACCTACAGAATGGGAGAAGATATTTGCAAATGACGTATCAGATAAAGGGCTAGTATCCAATATCTATAAAGAACTTCTTAAACTCAACACTAAAGAAACAAACAATCCAATCATGAAATGGGCAAAAGACATGAACAGAAATTTCACAGAGGAAGACATAGACATGGCCAACAAGCACATGAGGAAATGCTCTGCATCACTTGCCATCAGGGAAATACAAATCAAAACCACAATGAGATACCACCTCACACCAGTGAGAATGGGGAAAATTAACAAGACAGGAAACCATAAATGTTGGAGAGGATGTGGAGAAAGGGGAACCTTCCTGGACTGTTGGTGGGAATGTGAACTGGTGCAGCCACTCTGGAAAACTGTGTGGAGGTTCCTCAAAGAGTTAAAAATATACCTGCCCTACGACCCAGCAATTGCACTGCTGGGGATTTACCCCAAAGATGCAGATGCAGTGAAACGCTGGGACACCTGCACCCCGATGTTTATAGCAGCAATTTCCACAATAGCCAAACTGTGGAAGGAGCCTTGGTGTCCACTGAAAGATGAATGGATAAAGAAGCTGTGGTCTATGTATACAGTGGAATATTACTCAGCCTTTAGAAACTACAAATACTCACCATTTGCTTTGACATGGATGGAACTGGAGGGTATTATGCTGATTGAAATAAGTCAATTGGAGAAGGACAAACATTATATGGTCTCATTCATATGGGGAATATAAAAAATAGTGAAAGGGAATAAAGGGGAAAGGAGAAAAAATGAGTGGGAAATATCAGAGAGGGAGACAGAACATGAGAGACTCCTAACTCTGGGAAACAAACAGGGGTGGTGGAAAGGGAGGTGGGCAGGGGGGTGGGGCTGACTAGGTGTAGGGCATTGAGGGGGGCACTTGACGGGATGAGCACTGGGTGTTATGCTATATGTTGGAAAATTGAAGTCCAATAAAAAAAATGTAAAGATGATTTCTGAAGCCTTTAGCATGGAATTCAAGACTGTTCATAATGAAGCTATCCTTTTCCTTTTCTTGATCCCATCCATTACCTGTTCATTCATCAATATGGTTATGATTATGAGGTCAGAGATAATATACACAGTCCTCTCTCCCCTAGATCTTTTAGACTGAACCACATGGGCAGTTCTACCTCTAAGAATATCTTGACCTTCCATGCACCATGCCTTTGCCCTTGAAATTTCCACATACTTGATTGTCCTTATATTTTCTGGCCATCTTGCAGTGTCCTCTTCCTTATCCTTAGAGTAACTGAAGTTGCAGCAACTTTCTTCAAGTTATAAATGCTTTCTGCTACTTAAGTTCTAGTAGAATGATCTCCAAACTGCCTGTGAATTAACTGTAATTATTTAATATTATACAGAAGCTAATATATACTGTTATATTAACATATAGTACTGTCTTACAGGAACTAAAGTAAAAAAAAGGTCTTTGGAGTTAGTAAAACTCAGTCTCAAGTCCTGACTCTGTTGTCTATTATCTGTGTGATTTATTCTAGGAAAATTACTTGTGCTATCTGTGCTTCTCTTTCTTGGTATAGGAAAAAGGCTTAATAGATACAGTTATATATCTTAATCCAGATACCTAAATTTATGTCTCTACTTCCACAAACCCATTTGCTACTGTAATAGATCTTTTATCAATGCATTTTACTTAAGGACAGGGATTCTCATATGTAGATAATGTATATACAGTTGATTCAAGGCATCTTATAAATGCATACCAGTAACCGCATATAATTATTCCCACGTTCCTATCCTCAACATTGTTCACTTTACTTGATCAAGGTGCAGACGTTAATAAGAATGGTAACCAGCAGTGTTTATAACTAAATAGAACATGTGCTTATATGGCATTTTAAGCAATACCTATATGACATTGGGCAAGTCATTTAGCTATTCTGAACTTCTGTGTCCTAATTTATAGAATGAGAAAGTAGGAGTAAAGTTCTTTTCAGTTCTAAATTCTCATTCTGATATTTAATTCTGTAATCTAGAGAACTCTTGTTATAAAAGTGGTACTATAATAATATCAGAAACTCTGATAGTGCTTCATTGATTTTAAAATTTTTATAGGCCTTAGCTGTTTTATTCTAATGGTTTTGTGAGATGAGCAAGTTGTTACTATTATCTTTTAAGATGAGAAAACCAATGGTAATGCCCAAATCATGCAGGCACATCAGATAGCTGGTTAATATTAGGTCTTCTTGTTTTCCCTCTGCTATGCTAGTAGTTTCCAACCAGTGGGCTTGAGACCCTTTGAAGGTCTCAGGGCTCTAAATTTTACATTTTATAAGCCTTAGTAGGAGCAATCTTTGCAGTTGCGCATATAAGAATTTTTTTAACACGTTGGTTTTCTCAATCATAAGAAAAATCTATCTATTCATCTATCTATCTACCACTGACATTTGCTTTATAATTTTATGACAAGTGACACAATGTAGTTTGAAAGAAAAGCAACAGACCAAGCATCCAAGCAATTTGAATTTCCATCTCTGTCTTCCTCCTTACACAGTCTGCCTTTTATCTACATCAAATTTCCCATGTGTATAACAGAAAATAGCAGCCACTCAATGAATTCTCATGATGATACATGCATATATGAAAGGAAATTAGAGCAATCCCAAAGTCCTATTTGGCCATTACTTTCAATACTCTACTTTTTTCCAAGCCTTTTCTTAAGCTCCTTAAAGCAGTAAAGATGCTAATTTATTATGTAAATTAAGGTTCTTACCTTTTCTGAAAGTGCACAATCAGATAAGGAACTACAGAGAAAAGCCATAGCAGGAAGTGGAGCAGCCACGGATTATCAAACCACAGAATGTGGCTATGCCACCAACACATTTGGTGGAAACTCGGATGTTTTCCTAAATATGACATTTCTGACCTGTTGTTCCATTAGACCATGATTTCCTTGACTAAGAATCTGCTTTCAATTCATCTTTATGTTCACAATATTCCATTACAGGACACAGTGTAGGAAAAGTGGAAAAAATATAGAATCCCAGCTCTGCTGTTTACTTGTATGAAATTGGGCAAAACAATTATATTCATTGTAATATGGTAATAATAACAGTTACTTCACAGGATTATTTTAAGTTTTAAATGTGTTTGGCATTTGTTTAATGCGTCCTAAATATTAATTTCCCTTCTATTAATCTTGAATGAATAATTGCTATTTTGGGTAGGATTTTTTTTTTTTTTTTTTTTTTTTTTGAGCAAAGGCCCTAATCTGTTAGTGTGCACAGAATATACTGGAAATAGCAAAAAATGTTTATAATTATAGTGCAAAATAATTTAAAAGGTTCATTGATGTAGGGAAATAGGCTGAGGATAAAACCACTTGAACACTTGAATAGAGTGAGGTCATGCTGTTAAAGACTTCAAATTCCATACTTAATAATTTCAACTTTTCCTTCTAAGAAATGGGAAAGTATTATAGTTGACCAGTGCCATACTTAAACTTATGGTTTAGAATTAGTATGTGGGCAACAGTTTAAAGTTAGACTTTGAGGTTGCCTATCCTCATAAGGGTTCAGAAAAGAGATGATGAGCGTTCTGGATGGAGGCACTGGCATTGGGATGGAACAGAGTACATGAAGGTGAAGCCATTTTAGGTGCTATCTTAGTAGGTTTTTTTTTTTTCTTTAAGATTTAATTTATTTATGAAAGACAGAGAGAGATTGAGAGAGAGGAAGGCAGAGACACAGGCAGAAGGAGAAGCAGGCTCCATGCAGGAAGTCTAATGTGGGACTCCAGGATCACACCCCGAGCCAAAGGCAGACACTTAACCACTGAGCCACCCTGGCATCCCTCTTAGTAGGTTTTGACAAGAGATTAGATATAAGGAATGCAAGAGCAGAAGGATCTGAATATGGCTCCATTATTTCTAATTTTAAAACTAGGTGAATGACTGCTATTGGTAAATAAGAATAATTGATATAACCATATAACTGGATGAAGGTTCATTGGAAAACGATAATAATGAAGTGTTAAAATATAATCACCATTTATTAAGCACCTAAACTTCCACACGTTTTATCGTATTTTATCTTAATACTACTTCATTGAGATGGTTATTTTTTTTTCCATTTTACATGTAAGAAAATTGAGGCTCAGATATACTAAGTGACTTGTCCAAATTCACTGAACTGAGCAAGAATTTGAGTAGGTACCTGATTCTAAAGATTATGTCTGTAAATTATATGCTACATTATGGGTCATTACAGATTTGGAAAGTTAGTTTAATGAGGAAAAAGCAAAAACACTTGGCATTATTTAGCCCAGAGAAGTAAACGTATGTTAATAGCATGAAGCTTTTTTATATGGAAATTGGAAAATTGTTTTTTATTTAATAGAAGGCCAAGAAATATCAATATTTTGGAGTTAGATTGAAGTCAAAACAGGTAAGTTATTAAAAAGAACTCATTAGGTTAAAGAATTATAAGACATTAGAACTGAAATGAGAATTTAAAAGGTTGAAATCCATGTCTTTGGGGAATGGTGTATAAAAGTGTAATAAATTTCCTACTAGATTCACATCCTAAGAAGAGTACTCTGGAAAATGTAGGAGGAAATGTATGACTGTTTTTGTTTTGGAAATTGTTTAATGTGAAACACATTTTGCCTAAAAGCATGCAAGAGGTTGTTGTCCTATTTGACAGGAAAGAAGCAGCTCTTATACACATCAGTAAGTAAATTAAAAACTGCAGCAGCAAAATAAGCCAAAAAAGTCCTATGTCAAGCAAAGCACAAAAGAGAGAATACAAATGACCAATATACATTTGGTGAACAACCTACCTATTATTAATCAAAGAAAGGAAAATTGAAACAATAATAACAGAATTTATTAAATTTGCACATATATTTGTGATAATATTGTCATCTGGGTAAGGGAAAAGAGCTTTTGATGGAAATGTTAATTGGAAATAATCATGACAATACTACTACTAAACACTTCTAAGAGTTTCTTCTCTGGCAGGTACCCTTATGATTACTTTGCTTCTTTTATCTATTAAATCTTCACAGTCATCATATGGAGTAGTTCTATGAATCCCATTGTACAGATAAGGAAAGTCATCCACATGGAATCACACAAGCAGATTGATTCTGGAACCTTCATTCTACTCTTCAGAAAACTCCATTCTAACTAAAGGGTACTTAAATGGGGAGCCCTGTGGCTCAGAGGTTTAGCGCTGCCTTCAGCCCAGGGTATGATCCTGGAGACCCTGGATCAAGCCCCATGTCGGGCTCCCTGCATGGAGCCTGCTTCTCCCTCTGCCTGTGTCTCTGCCTCTCTCTCTTTCTGTGTCTCTCATGAATAAATAAATAAAATCTTTAAAAAAATAATTAGTTAAATGTACAAACCCTTTATCTCAGCAAGTCAAGAGTTTCTCTTAAAGAAATGATTAAAGCTTTGATAAAAATTGATGTACAAGAATAGACAGTGTCACATTTTATATAATAGAAGAAATCAGAAACAACCCAGAGTTCAACAACTGAGAATATTTGATAGTTATAAATCAATACTGTGGATGCAATCCGTATTATAATACTTAAAAGATTATTTAATTTCATGGAGGATGATTATATTATGTTTAATTAGTAAGCAAATTGCAGAAGAGTCTATATAGTATAATTACAATATTTATGAACACAAACCTAAACACACACACACATACACACACACACACACACCTGAAATATTGGGAAGTTTCTTCATAGATGTTAACATGACAAACCATGAGAGATTCCTAACTCTGGGAAACAGACAAAGAGTTGCAGAAGGGGAGGTGGGTGGGGACATGGGGTGACTGGGTGACAGGCATTAAGGAGTGCACATGATGAGATGAGCACTAAGTGTTATACTATATGTTGGTAAAATGAATTTAAATAAGATTTTTTTTTAAATTAAAAAAATTGGGACACCTGGGTGGCTCAGTGGTTGGTTGAGTGGCTGCCTTTGGCTTAGGTTGTGATCCTGGGGTCCTAGGATCCAGTCCTGCATCAGGTTCTTCACATGGAACCTGCTTCTCCCTCTGCCTGTGTCTCTGCCTCTCTCTGTCTGTCTCTCCTGAATAAATAAAATCTTCAAAAACATTTTTTTTATTATAAAATTTTTTAAAAAAAGAAATGTTAACATGTTCATCACTGAGTAGTTAGAATATTGGTGATACTTCATTGCATGTCTAATTTTTCAAGGTATGTTAAAACTGTCTCTGTCGCAATCACAAGCTCCACACATATGACTCTTCATGACACATGAGAACAAACAAATCCAAGAGAAACACAAAGGTCGAAAAAAGCATAACTCAGTCAATGGGGTGAAAATCTACATCTTTTAATGAACCTCTGAAATCCTATTCAAGGACAAAGATTTCCTCTAAGTTGTATTGACAGGAGTAAGCAATGGAAAAGCTCCTGTCTTCATTTCCCACTAATATTTCTGCTAACACCTGCTTTTAGTGGTTCTGGGAGTCTATCTAATCTCTGTGTGTCCTAAATAATGGCACTTTCACAGCTTCCTGTGGTAGATAGATTATTCTAAAAACTCACAGTTTTTATAGTCAGAGGACTCTTTCCTGAGAATCCATTCTAAAGGTTCTTCCTCAATTTCCTCCCTCTCAGCCTTCCTTGCATCTTAGTAATTATTGATTGTTTCTAACTTCTGCATCCTGACTCATCCTGCAGGTGTTTATGGCAGAACCTGTGTTCTCAGATATTTCCTCTGTACTAGAACTCAGTCATATCCTTATCACCTTAGTGTGACTTCTCTATATGTCCTACAGTTGGGTTCAAGTGTATGTGGTTTTCCATCATGCTTAAAACTCTCATTCATGGTGAAGATAATTAAAAATATCGTTTTAGAAAATGTAATAGCTGGTCGGACTATGATTTACACACTGGTCCTAAGAAAACTTATCCCAAATATGAACATAATGAGTTAGCCTTCACTTTGTTTAGTAAGCAGAAATATGAGCTTACTCATTTATTTTCCGTGGTTGATTAGAATGCTTTACTGCAAAGCTTATTGACCTTTTAAGCTGATGCTCTGCCAGACAATATGACATTCCGTCCAAGCCTGTGATCCATGAGGTTTTCCCCATAGGTTGTTGTTAGGAGAAGGAGGAAGAATAACATGCTGATGGCATCCAGGAATTGCTTTTGCCTATTTTTGCCAAACTATGTGGACTCGGCCTTATTAGGATATATGGCACAGGCTTTGGAACCAGACAAGCCTGGAGATAGAGTCAAATTGGCCACCCACCAGCCAATATGACCATAGGTGTGTGGGGTAGTCTTCGAAACTTTGTTTCCTTATTTCTAAGAAGAGGATACTAATATCTACCATATAGTGTTTCTGTGAAGATTAATTAATGTAATAAAGTATTTTTTTTATTCAGATCTTCCATGAAACTTTTTTTGAATGAATTAAGGAAGCAATTAACTTTTGCACTTCATACTCTTCTCAAGGGCATAATGACAACCCTTAGACACAGATTCAGATCTTGTTGAGAAATGTTCCAATGATGCTCAGTTTCTTGTTACACTTTCCATGGTTATTAAATGTTCATTTCAATCCAAATGAATGGTGTTTCTCAACCAGAAATGACATTAGCTTATTTCATTTATTATTAGTATTGATCATGACAACAACTGCCATTCAACAATCCTTACTAAGAAAATGATCTCTTATAAACAAAAATAGAAGTATAACCAGGGACTCAGCTCTCCATCTTCATCACTAGGCACACGTCACTGCCACCTGATACTTTCCCGCACTGTCCTTTAACACAGATGCATGTTTGCTTTCTAAATGTTGTCATTAATAATGTCAAATCATACAAAAAAGTATTTATCTTGACAGTATTCCTTCATATGTCCTAGGCTTTCTTATTTTAGATCGTCATTAGCCATTTGGTGACTTTTTGTAATATTTTCTACTAGTTAAAACCATGGACTTTGTGTCAGGTGACTGGAGGTATCTATTAGCACAAATCTTGCTGCATTTTAAGGACTCAATTTTACTTTTTTAATATCATTGAAATTCCATTTTAAAAGTCACCATGCATATATATAATTTTGGGGCTATGACACTAAAAGCTCAGGAAATCCTGCCATTTGTGGCAACATGGATGGACCCAAAAGACATTATGCTAAGTAAAATAAGCCAGACATAGAAAGACACATACTATACGATCTCACTTCTTTGTGGAATCTAAAATAGTCAAACCGAAAGAAACAGTAAAATTGTGGTTCCTAAGGGCTGGGGAGATAAGTAGGTGGGGGAGATAATGATCAGAGGGTACACAGTTTCAGTAATCTGAAGAACTATTATACAGCAGAGGGCTTATAGCTAATGTTACTCTCTTGTATACTTAAATGTTGCTTTACTCATGGATCTCCCTTAACAAAGCCTTAGCAGTGTCAGTTGAAGCTCCTAACCATAGCAGTGATTTTGCCAACCCTATGGCATTCTCAGGCATTCTCAAGGGCATCTTAGACTCCCACATCATTGTACCTCTTTCCCTTGTTTGCAGTACAAGTTCCCAGCCTGGTAGCATTTCCTCTTCCACTTTCTCTCTATTTGCTCTGAATTTCATCTGTATATTTGTTGATGAACTTTTTTTAATGAAAGTTCTTTTTTTAATGAGAAAAATGAGACATTTTTCTTCCCAAAGATCTATGCAAAATTTTCACGAATGGCAGCTGCTTCCTCAAATCTGAGATGATATCATCCCAGGTGCTCTTTTCCTTTCTTACTAGCTGTTTGTCACCAATATGGGCACATTCTCCTTTGCTGTACATGTAGCTTTCTCTCTCTTAGCAAATAACCTTGATTCTATGTAACAAAAGTGACTGTAGACAGCTGACCCAAGAACAAAACTTTTGATCCTTAGAACCCAGGATGGGCATCGAAGGGACCGTGTATGTCCACTAATTAAAAATATATGTGTATTACACATGTCATATATACATCTGTTCCTCTGTGGATGACTTTCACTATCTTCTGACTATTTCATTCATTTCTAGTGGATTCCTTATCATTCCCAATGGAGGATCTAGCTGTTTCTCCTTCTTCTTCAAGACTTCAATCTTCTCAAGTCCTCTCTTGCTTACTGATTCACAGAGAATAAGGCTATTTGATGTGATACTGTAATTTAATTTACGTAAATTCTGACACATGATTACATGCGTTTTTCAGGGCTTTCTCTAGCCTCAGGGGACATATGTTTTCTTTAAACTTATATCCTCCCATGAGTTAGTTCTCAGCTTTAAACTGAACAATAATAAAGATGATTGAGAAGAGGGACACTTAGATGGCTCAGCGATTGAGCGTCTGCCTTTGGCTCATGGCATGATCCTGGGATTCAGAATTGAGTCCCACATTGGGCTCCTTGCAGGGAGCCTGCTTCTCCCTCTCTCTCGGTCTCTCATGAATAAATAAATAAAATCTTTTTTAAAAAGATGATTGAGAAGAAAAATAGGGAATAAATAGGTTGAAGATGAAGAAGTCATCTTAAAGGATGAACAAAAGTTAGCTAGGTTGCCTTAGTTTTAGACTCACCAAAAGCAGATCCTGAGACTGAGGCTTTTATGCAGGTAGTTCATTTGGGAATCGATCCTAAGCAGGACAAATTAAGGGACAGGAGGAGCAAAATAGAGAAAGTGGGAAAACCAACATAAGCATAGGTTATTGAGTTGGATACCAAGACGAATGACTGGTGCTTGATTAATGTGGCATTTTCTCAGGCACTTTTTACTATATTTTTAAAACTATCCTTCCAGAGGGTGAAGGAAAGAACATTTATTTATGTCTCTTATTATTCAAGAATAATTTAAAAAACGTTAACTTAAAAGGATACATGCACTCTTATGTTTATAGCAGCTTTATCTACTCAACAATAACTAAGATATGAAGGCAGCCCAAGTGTCCAACAATTGATAAATGGATAAAGAAGATGTAGTATATATACATTATTATTATATATAATAGATTATATTACATATTATATATTATATATTATTATATATTATATATTATTACGTTATATATTATATATAATAGCTTATTATTCAGTCATTAAAAAGAATGAAATTTTGACATTTGCAATGACACGGATATACCTAGTGTAAAATGCTAAGCAAAATAAATCAGTCAGAGAAAGACAAAAATCATATGATTTCACTGATATGTGGAATTTAAGAAACAAAAGGAATGAGTCAAGAGAAAGTGAGAGACAAAAACCAAGAAACAGACTCTTAATTATAAAGAACTAGTGGTTACCAAAGGGGAGATGGATGGGGGGGGGCGGTGAAATAGGTGATGGGGATTAATGAGTGCACTTGTCTGGATGAGCACTGGGTGGTATATGGAACTGTGGAATCACTATACTGTACACCTGAAACTAATGTAATACTATATGTTAAACTACCTGGAATTAAAATAAAAATGTAAAAAGCAAAAAAAAAAAAAAAAGGTGAAGAAGAAAAAAACATTTATGTTGATAAATATATTAACATTTATTATGTTAAGAATGGCCCCAAGGCATTGATTTCTCCTGTACCCAATCATGACTATCAAGCAAATATCTACCAGTATCTCACATGGCAACATCAGAAGAACCCGTGGCAGGATATGAAATGTACACATACAGGCCCACACTTGCATCAAACTCCTAGAAGACACCACAAAACTATTGACAGGTGTCTCAAGTCAGAAATGGGCCTAAAAATGTTTGAAGAGACACATAAGAACTATCTGATTCACAGGTCAAGGGAAGAAAGATAGCACAGACATAATGAAAAACAATACAGTGGTGTGAGCCAAGATGATAAAAAAAAAGGAAAAAAGAAAAAGTAATGCAGCAATAATAAGTCATCTGAAACAAGGTATGGGGAGACAAGAAACTGGGGAAGTTGATGGAGCTTTCATGCCATGCTAAGAAGCTTGGAATTAATTCCATAATTAATGAGAAATGAATGATTTAAAGAGATGTAATCATCAGAAATGTTTCAATCTGTAATAAAGCAGTTGGCAAGAATCAAGATAAAAAAACAATATTGGAAAGCAATAAATGGGATGACAGGAAGAAAAAAATTATTTGAAAAGTTGAGATTTTTGCTTCAGAAAATGGTATGTCAAGTCAGTGGTTCTAAACTAGGGGCAATTTTGCCTCCCAAAGGACATTTAGCAATTGCTGGGACTTGTTTGTCATGACTTGGAGAATGCTGCCATATGGGTAGATGACAAGGAGGCTGGCCCATATTTAATACACAGAACAGCCTCCAATAACAAAGAATTATCCAGATCCTAGTGTTAATAGTACCAAGGTGGAGAAACTATAGATTAGGACTTTGTTTTAGTTCAGCCAAAGGATATAAGTATGCATATACCTAAAATTATATTTACACATAGCTTGATGGCATTAAAGAAATAACAATGTAGTAAGAAATTATTAGAGCAAGATGCAATGGCAGAAGGAAAACCAAAGAGCAAAGAGGGTAAGGATTTTACTATGACAATGTTGAAGTAAATATGGTAAGAACATATACATTAATAATACTGAGTTTTTTACCCCATGAAAATGATATAGCTCTAAATTATTTATGCTTTTTGAGTCTCTGTTAGCAATTATTTGTAGTTTTCAATATAGAAATCTTTCATGTCTTTTTAAAAACTTCCTCAGTATTTTGGGTTTTATGATGCTCTTATAAATATTTTTTATTTTATCTCCCAATTATTTTTTATAAACATATAAATAAAATAGACTTTTTGTATTGACCTTATTAATGTACTTATTAATTTTATAATTAAAAACCTCGTGAATATAATTTTCTCCAGTATACGTTTTTTGTAATATTATAATTGGATAACTGAAAACACCTGTTGCATCTTAAAATTACTCACTCTGGTTGTCCAGTTGTTTTCAGATATTTTTAGTGGCAAAAATCTTTATTCAGATGAAATTTTAACTGGTAGCCCAAACAAATACATCAGATAAATCAGTTTCTCTGGCTGACGTTTGTGTGAGATGAAGAAAGCAAAACCTCAATTACTTAGCCCCAACAACCACCAATGTATATTATGTGGGAACATGTCAGAGTCCCCAAGGGCTCCACAGAACATATCTAGCAAATCAGTGCAGGTTCTGGGGGCCTTGCATATATAATAAGAATTTAAACTTTAGGAAATAGTCAAATTTCTATATTTGTTGAATGATAGATTTTTATTAACAGACAATATAACATCAACAGAGAAAGAAGAATAGCTGCATATAGGACTATTTTAAAACATAAGAAAACACTAATAAGAAAGTGGGGTGACTTTGAGCATAGGCAAAATTAAAAATGGGAATCAGAGATGGTCTTTTATCCCTGGAAACCCAACATCAAATTAAAAGCAGAAAAGCAAAGAAAATAAGAAGGGAACATATGAACGCACGCACGCACACACACACACACACACACACACACACACACGAGGGAGAGAGACAGAAAAGCAGAAGCTTCTGAGTTCAATGGTAAATATTTGAATTTTTGCTCAAATTGATACTACTGTGTAACCTTGGCCAAGCTCCAACAACTTTCTAACCCTTAATTGGTTTATCTATGAAATGAGCTTTTCTGAAGTTATTTAAGTAAAGTAGTTTCCATCAGTAAGAACTTAATTATGAGTTTCTTAAAAAGAGAAGTCTCTCCTCACCCCCTGCAATTCAGCACCCTTCTCTATCACGCTACTTCTTCCAAAACTGTTCAAGCATAAACTAAATAGTAATGGTGACCTTGTGCACATTTTATTTTTAGAAATTATGGCATAATAGCAAGAGCATTCATGCCATATAAAAAAATCAATTCCAGGTAGATTAAAAACCTAAATGTGAAAGGCAAAACCATAAAGCTTTTAGACTACAATACAGAAGAATATATTAATATCTTTGGTAGAATAGAATTTCTTAAACAAAACACAAAAAGCAGTAGTCATGAAGAAGAAGATTAATAAATTCAACTATGTTTAAAACTATGATCATAATTTTGCCTTCTTCAAAAGATATCATTTTTAAAAAGTGAAGCGCCATAGAATGGAAAAAGGCATTTGCAACACATACAGCTGATAAAGGAATTTTATCCAGATGATTGATGATAAGGAAGAAAACTCTAAAATGTCAGACAACCAGAGTGTAAAACAGGCAAAAGACTTAGACCATTTCACGAAGGAGGAAACCAATTACTAATAAAAATATACTGAAGACAGTAAACTTCAGAAGTCAAGAAAATCCTAATAATATCATTTTATTCCATACTAATATATGTTAACAAGTCTATAAAGCTACATGAATTCTCCCACGTGGCTGGAAGGATTGTAAATTAATACCTCTTTTGTAAACAATATATCATGATCTAGAAATGTTGAAGATGTAGTCTCTTTGATTCACCCCTCTGTATACTCCATAGAGATAAACATACTTATTTGAAATAGATATAAGAATGTTGAGAGCACAATTGTTCATAATTGTCAAATATTGGAAGCAATCCAAATGTCAAACAGCTTTAGAATGGGAAACACATTGTGGATATATAAATAAAGCAGACCACAGGTACCACAAAACTACTGTCTCTGAAAGGCATCATTTTGAACAAAAGAGAGCAGGTAATAAAAGATTATATAGACTCTGTGTTTACATAAAGTTCTAGAAAAGACAAAATGAAACTATTTTTAAAACTGTGATGAAACCCTCCCCCCAAGAGAAAGGAAACTCCTTACCCCACCAGGCCTCAGCTGGAGCCAACAGTGGGAGTCTTTCCAGTTTAGAAGCTGGAGCTCACTGGGCAGAGAACTTCCCTGCTTCCACTCGGCTCCATGCCTGCACACATACAGGCACGCGTGCACACACACATGTACACAAAGAAACAACAAAGAAACATGCTCCTACTGCTCTTGCCTCCATACTCACAGTACATGTGCACCCCTAAGTGTAAAAGGACAGGCATGCTCAGCTGCCCTCTGGTTCTGCAGGCATCTAACCATGTGTAGCAAAATCATAAAGGAATTCAAGGAAATCATTTAAAATGAGTTAAGAGAGTAGATGCCTCTGGGAAGAAATGAGGGATCTGTTTGTATAAAGTATATCAGTCAGGGTCCCAAACTGTAACAGAGGAGAAATTACAAACATGAAGCTAAAATTCTGAAAAATACATTATGGCTAATGGAGGTATACAAGGAAGGACAAACTTGGAAGGGGTGTTCTTCCTCAAGACTGGAGTTCATACCTTGTTAAGAAACAGTAGCAGTTGAAACTCGCAGCATGGTTAAGTTCACTGAGTTATCCAGGTCAAACGTGGTTCACAGTCACTGGGCAAGCAGGAAATAGCTCTCTGGGGTGCAGATAGGTCAAGATTGGCTATAGACACAGAGGGAGTTGGGACATCACCTCGTTGAGAATCCTGCCTCAGCAATGCGACACATGCTTAGAGACCATACATGCCAAAGGCGACATGCTAGAAGAGAAACCCCTTCCTCTTGCAATGTTCCTCTAGTTCCCTTTGTTGATAATGCTTAATATCACATTGGCAGCAAAGAAAAAAAGTGTTTAAAGTCCTATTACTGTAGAGCAGGTAAAAAACAACAACAACAACAACTAGGTTTCGAGGTGAGAGGCAATCAACTGATAACTGGCATAGAGAGATAGAGAGCTTTCTGTGATGCCAGTAATGTTCTAATACTTCATGGCTCCGAAAATTACACGGGTGTTCTCATTACAACTATTGTTACACTGAATAAGTATTATGTAGGTTTCTGTGTAATTCATAATAAGATGTTGTTTTTAAAAATCAAATAAACATATATATAATTAGCATTTTTCTAATTTAAATTGTACTATATCTCCTGCTGTTAACTAGCCACAAGTTCTTTGCTAAGGCACATAATCCTTTTTCTTCTTGAATCCATTGTCCTTACAATGGAGATGGTAATACCTGTCCAGTTATAGCAGGTGATTCACATTCTCTAACAAAAGGAAAAGAAAAAGGAAAGAAATAAGGTAATATGTACAAAAGTGTTTTTGAAGGCCATGTGAACCTGTATAATTAAGAATAAGAATTATTAACTTGTCAATAATTTTGAAAACTCTGGTTTTTGCAAAGAAAAGCATATTACTCAGGGTTCTCCAGAAAAACAGAACCAATGAGTGATATACATAAGTGATTGACTCACATGATTATGGAGGCTGAGGAGTCCCACAATCTGTATTCTTCAGACTTGATACCCATGAAAGCCAGTGGGTATTTCTAGTCCAAGTTGGAAGGTCCAAGAACCAGGAGAGCCAATAAATGGTGTAAGTCCCAGCTCAAGGATAGGAAGAGATCAATGTGTCACCTCTATAGTCAGGCGGAGAGAGTTCTCCCTTCCTCCACCTCTTTGTTCTATTTATTCCCTCAACAGAGTAGATGATGCCCACCTACATTGGTGAGGACAATCTATGTTACTGTGGTCACAAACTGAAGTGCTAATCATTTCCAGAAATACCATCACAGACAAATACAGAAATGTTTATCCAAATATCTGAGCACCTCATGATCCAATCAAGTTGACACATAAAATTAACCATCATAAAAAGCACATATTCATTTTAACAATGATATTAGTACCATAAAGGCCAAGGATTAAAAAGTCTATTTCTGATCTCACTGAGAATCAAGAGTAGGTATATAATTATTTACACAAAAAGTAAATGTTTCTTCTCTTATTGTCTGAAATATGTATTTTCCAAGCTGAAAGTTTCTTCAAAATTATCTCATCCAATATTTCATTTGGAAATATGAAAATATTGATGCCAGAAATGCTCATATTTTCAGTTAAGGAATTCCAGGATTAGAATTAGAATCCAATCTCCTAACATACAATTTACGTTCATCCCAGAATATTACACTGAGGATCTTAGCAAATCCCCTAAAGTTGCAGAAAATCTATGAGTTTGAACAAAAGCAGCAGCTAGGGTTTACTCATTTGATTTCTTCTCTTTTTGAGTAGGTTTGAAGCTGAGATTTATTACCATTCAGTAGCCTCTGGCAGTGTGAGGGGAAGAACCTGCCATAATGGAATGAAAAATGAAAAGTGTGATAAGATGTAATGAAGTGAAATAGAATCTCCGCTCAACGCCCAAATAAGGCTGTCACTGTTTGGGTGCTGCAGCTGGTTGGGCTGTACTTAGGTGAGCACACGTGAGATCAGGGCTGTGACAAGTGAACATGCTGTCATTTGAGTCTCTGAAATCATACACATCTACAAGTTGATGTGAAGAATGAATGGCAATATGATGATATTTAATCTTGGTTAAAATTCATCTTTAAAAAAGTTGCAGAAAAGTTTGGCTCTGGCTGAGAATGACTTAGATATTTAATAAGTTGTGGACCAATTCTACCATAGAGTTCATTAATGGGTTACAAAGCACACTCACAGACAATCATTACTACAGTCTCACTGCAGAGCGGGTGTCTGCTATTTGGAGAACTTGGGCAGAGAAATTGTTTCTTGCCTACAACCGGAAACTCTGAGTCTTTGTTAAGTTTTGACTAGTATGAGTTGAAACAGCTCTGACATCCTCCATTACCTGTGGAATGTAAAATGTGGCCATGCTGTAGCTGGATGACAGTGATAAAGTGCAAACTAATGGTGTTCACCCTCTGCACAGACCCTGATGTACCTGGCCTTTTCAAAACAGGGAGGCTAATGTCTAACAAGTCATGTAAAAGTCATAGTGAATGAACCTTAAAGTAAATGCAACATAACATCCCTTTGCATTTCAGTTTTCCTTGAAATATCATCACTTTAAGTTCAGAGTCAGAGCCAAAAGGCAACGATTCTGGATGAGTTTTGAAATGTGTGCTAACTTAACCAGAAAACAATCCAGTAAAAAAAGAAGGTTGAATCACTTGCTGTCGTCTGACAGTTTTAGTGCTCGGTTTTCGCTTTGGTAATCAAGGTGCTGGAATTGGATTCAAGATACTTTCCCTGAAATTAGAATTCAATCACTTTTAGTCAAAAGCTAAAATGGCAATTTATGAAAATATAAATTAGTTTCATCAAAGAAAATACTGGAAATGGAGGCTTTTTTTTTTTTTTTAATATTTTATTTATTTATTTAGGATAGTCACAGAGAGAGAGAGAGAGAGAGAGAGAGAGAGGCAGAGACACAGGCAGAGGGAGAAGCAGGCTCCATGCACCGGGAGCCTGACGTGGGATTCGATCCCGGGTCTCCAGGATCGCGCCCTGGGCCAAAGGCAGGCGCCAAACCGCTGCGCCACCCAGGGATCCCTGGAGGCTTTTTGAATACCTACTATGTTGAGATGTTTTTGCATATATTATATGCAAAATGACTATAAATAACCTTCTGAGTAGATATATTTCTATTCTCATTTTACTGACATGGCAACTCAAGTTCAGAAACAAAAGAATTGTTCAAAGTTGGTGGCAGATCATAATAAAACTGTAGATCGGTTCATAATTTTTTGTTTGTTTTAAATGTATAACACAAAATTAACTGTTAATCACTATATTTTGAGCAGCAAAAACTGCATAGTATATATGCTTGGGAGTTAAACCTGTATGCATCTCCTTCTGTAGTAGAATACTGGGTTTCTATCACACTCCTAAGACTGGAAGAGGGGGTTGGGAGCCAGGATATCAGAGAGGAGGTATGAGAGAAGAGTGATTGAAAAATGGCTTACAATACTAGTGAACCAGAATTTAGGTGATCTGGCTTCCAAGGCACATCACCATAAGAAAATAAAATTGAAAGAAAAAGATTAGGACTTCAGAAAGAAAATAAAATGCTTCCTCAGCTCTGACCTAATCAGCTGAAGGGTTTTATAGTTGTGATTTGTGTCTCTCCACTTCCTCCTTTTAGAGACATCTTAAATATTAAAAGGCTTGGTGCATTCTCCTTTGAACAGAAGCTTCCGTAGAGAAAAGGCTATAGCTTAATCCTTCTATAATTGTGAGTTATGGTTTGTGGCCTACATTTTTTCAACTTTATTGAGATATGATTGACAAATAAAAATCATATATATATTTAAGGTATAACAATGTGATATTTTAATATGTGTGCGTTATGAAATTATTACAATCAAGCTAATTAACATATTCATCACCCCATTTAGTTAGGTGGGGGCAAGGGGTAAGAACACTTAAAGATCTAAAAAGATAAGACCTAAGAAGATCCAAGAAGAATAAAATTTGAGGCTTCTACTCCTGACTGGCAATGGGATTCAACTAATTAAACAAGCAAGGAAAAGTGAGAACAAGAACTCAGAAGGTAATTGGTGTAATTTACACCTATGTACAAGAAAGAGTGCAAGTGAGAGTTGGGGGGGTGGGCAGAAGGAGAGAGAGAGAATCTTAAGCAGGCTCAGCACAGAGCCAGAAGAGGGGCTTGATCTCACAACCCTGTGGTCATGACCTGAGCCAAAATTAATAGTTGGCTACTTAACTGACTGAGCGACCCAGGCACCCCAAGATCAGAGTTTTTAGAAAGCTGCCTTCATCTTGCTACTTCTCTAATATGAAAAATACAGCACAATTATCTTCTCCTTGGAATTATTTTGAACAATAAAGAGGTAGTCTAATTTGTATAAATATACCCTTTCCCCCAGGATTCAATAAAGTAAAATAGGATGAATGTCTTTTGTTACCTGTTAAATGACACTTTTTTTCTGGATGTTAGTCATATTTTATTTTATTATTTTATTTTATTTTATTTTATTTATTTTACTGCTGGGTGTTTTAAAATGACTATCATCTTTTTAAAGATACATATTTTTAAAAACTTTACTGAAGGTCAAAAAGTTAAATATCACTAAATATCTTTATTTTCCATAGATTGGTTCTCATGCAAAAACAGAATGCTGAATAAGAGTATAAATAATTAAGTGAGCCATTTATATGGATAGGACACTCCAGATCTGGATAATAAATTAATCGAGTTTAGTGATGGTAAAAAATTAGCATTTCTTGGAAAGTTCCAACATTTTCATAACATTTTTATAATGTTTCCTAACTTTTGGCCAATGATATTTTTCTTTAGAAATACAGATACTGGTATGGAGGAAAAGTTTCTGGTTTTATCATGATACAAAGTATATATATTCCAAGCTGTTTTTGTTTCAGAGAGTGTTTGTATTGTTCTCTTTGGTTAGCCTAGTTTAGTTTCCTTTTGTTTTCAACCGAGGAGAAGGAAAATATATAGATGTTGCTCCCGTAATAGCATGGTGGAAAAACATGGAGAGAGAGTAAGAAGAGCCTTTCAATGGAAGTGTAAGAAACGTCCCAGTGAATCACTGGCCACAGCCACAGCCTAGCAGATTTTCTTGGGCTTTGACAGGTATAGACAGAGTATTGTGAAAAGGATCACAGTTACACTCCGGGTTGTTGATACCGCTTCAAGAAATAAAAACTTGTTCTTTCTTTCCTCAGTTAATCATTTTCAGTTTGATGTATCAGTTTTCAAACACATACAAGTCCACTGAGAATCTGTTTCTACAGGTTATTTTCTAGGATGAGAAGGATCTTGAATCCAACCTCTTAGAAAATTCGTCTTCCAAAGCTCAGGACTAAACTGTATTACAAAATATCGTTACATAAACACTTAATTGGGACAAAATTACTTCTAAAAAAAAAACTCTTCTCAGCCATTAGAAACGACAAATACCCACCATTTGCTTCAATGTGGATGGAACTGGAGGGTATTATGCTGAGTGAAGTAAGCCAGTCGGAGAAGGACAAACATTATATGTTCTCATTCATTTGGGGAATATAAATAATAGTGAAAGGGAATATAAGGGAAGGGAGAAGAAATGTGTGGGAAATATTAGAAAGGGAGACAGAACGTAAAGACTCCTAACTCTGGGAAACGAAGTAGGGGTGGTGGAAGGGGAGGAGGGCAGGGGGTGGGGGTGAATGGGTGATGGGCACTGAAGGGGGGCACTTGACGGGATGAGCACTGGGTGTTATTCTGTATGTTGGTAAATTGAACACCGATAAAAAATAAATTTATTATAATAAAATAAATAAATAAATAAATAAATAAATAAATCTCTTTATAATTGTCCTATGTTGAGTTCTTATTCTGTGCTAAGCACCTTGTATATGTTATTTCATTTACTACTATAAATATATTAAAGCCTATCAAATATGTACTGTTATTATTATAATCTTAATATTACAGAAGGGGAAGCCAGGACCTAGAATTTAGGTTACTTGTTCAACATCAAACAACTACTAAGTTACAGAGTTAGAACATGAACCCAGGCCTACTTGATTCCTAAACTTACACTCTCAATATTTGCTTTCTACTACCTCTCAAGCAAGAAGTATGGCCATGGGGGCAGCCTGGGTAGCTCAGAGGTTTAGCGCTGCCTTCATCCCAGGGCCTGATTCTGGAGACCCGGATGGAGTCCCATGTTAGGCTCCCTGTATGGAGCCTACTTCTCCCTCTGCCTGTGTCTCTGCCTCTCTCTCTCTCTCTGTGTCTCTCATGAATAAATTGAATAAATAAATAAAATAAAAGTCCTTCTAGCTGGACGAAACATCAGATTGACATGACACAGAGTAACAGGAGAAAATTGAATTTAATAGTGTAAGTACAGGAAATCCACACAGAAGTGGAAATTCCAAAGACAGGCAAAATGAGGTATATATGTCATCCTCAACTAAGAAGAATGGGTAGGGGTCTAGAATATCAAAGGAAAGGAATGCAATTCTCAGAAAGATGAAAAAGAGTAAATGTTTGGTAAACAAATGTTTGCTGGGCCACTCAGAAACAATGGGACAGAGAGGACTGATCAAACAGGCCTTGCTAGGCTATCTGAAACTAAGTATGTACTTTTTTGGCTAATTGAATTTAAATAAATAAAAATAAATTTTCTAGGAGGCATAGAAAAATAGCATGGGCAGACATTACTTTTGAAATTTTAAATGATATCAAGGGCTCAGACTTGAATAGTTCATCATCCAACTGTTCCACTTGTGACCTTCTTTTATGTACTGTCTAAATGTATGTGACTGGATCGTATGTCCAATGCAATAAATATTTGTGAATATACCACCCAAAAAAGCCCAATTCTTTCCTTTTTAATTTTTGTCACTTGTATTGAGATATAATTTATAGAAAATAAAGCATATCCATTCTAAACATAGAGTTCAAAGAATCTTGACAAATGCATGGTCTTGAGTTGTAACTACTTCCACCTTCTAGAAATAGAACACAACCATAATGCTGAAAAGTTCCTTAGAGCTCTTTGGCGAATTAACAAACACATCTCCCTTGCCTCAAACCCAGGCTATTACTTTTTTGCATCTCTCACTGTAGTTTAGACTCTTGAAGAGTCTCACATAAATGGAATCATATAGTAGGTACTTTTTTCTTATATTTCTTATTTGTATTTCTTACAAATGAAATTTTTAAAATTTTCAATTGTCAAATATTGTTAATAATTTTTGTTCACCAATGAACCATCACCATCTTTGTTCTACTAAGATGTTCACAGGTTTGTTTTTTTTTTTTATATTAAAATCCTTAATTTTTCCGGTGATGATTTTATTTTTGTGGGTGATCAATTATCCAATTGCATTTATTGAATCCTCTTACCTTTTATTACTATTGAGATGGGCTACTTCCAACATACCTAAATTTCAATGGTTGCATGAATCTAGTTCTTAATTCTCTGTTTGTTCCCATTAGCCAATTTCTATCCTTGCACCAGGTACATACTGTCTTTATTATTACAGCTTATAAAAAAGTTCCATAATTAATATGAATAAGCATATAATAAATTGTTTATTTTCAAAATAAATATGAAGCAACAATCAAAATGAATTATAGCTAACTACAATAAACATGAACATTAACAATATATTATATTTGAAGAAAAAAGTCCTCAATTATTACATATAGCATCACATACTTTTTAATAAACTTAAAAGCAACTGAAAAATATGCTTTTTTCTGGATAAATAAAACAATTAGAAGAAATTATACTAAAAGAAAATATGTAAGACTGATCTTCAGGCTTATATTAGAAAATCCGTAAGTATAATTCACCACATTAAGGTATTAAAAGAGAAAAACAAAATGACAATTTGAAATAGGTTCAGGGAAATCATTTTATAAAATTCAACCTAAATTCATGAAAAAAAAAACTCTTAGTAATTCAGAAATAGATAAGAAGATTATTAATCTCATTAAAATTTTTGAAAACAAGAGGCAGAGATTACTGAGCTCCGCTCATCTTCTACCAACTATTTCAGACACGAAAAAGGAAAAATTAAACTGGAATGGAAGCAAAACTGACCAAGTAGGCTAAGCAATATGATGACATGGCAGCCTGCATGATGTCTATAATCAAGCAAGGAGCTAAATTATCTCCAATGAGTAAAGTATCTTTTTTTTCAGTTGCTTGTATAAAATATTTTAAGAAGCCATAGATCATTTTGGAGAGTCATCTCAAGTATTGAGCTAAAGACAGAAGATGTTGAGGGAAAAAAAAAGATTATTCATGAGTACAGAAGAGAAAATTGTGACGAAGCTTAGAGTATATCTGCAATGATATACTTTCTCTTTTGGAGAAGTTCTTGATCACAGTGCTTCACAAGAAGAGATTGGAATCTTCCATTTAGAAAGTGAAAGGAGACTCTTACTGTTACATGGCTGGGGTTGCTTCTGATGCTGACAGAAAAGGGATCATGGGTCAGTCACCACAAGCATACCAACAAGTTTGAAATCAGCTGAAAGGAAGTGCCAATAGACACATCCTATCAGACTGGGTCTCATCCTTAACTTTTCTGAATTCTTCTATGAGGTCTGAACTCCTCTGAGCAAGCCTGTTCTCTTGCAAAGACAACTTTTGATGAGATGAGACCATTGCTGAAATTGATACATTGAGTCATACAAAGATAGCAGGCTAATAATGCAATGACTGAGAGGCAACTTGACCTTGCAGACACTGGATATCCAAGGAAACAAAGTTGAAGCAGGAGAAAGAGGAGGAAATTAACTAGCCTTCCAATTTTTGTCTGCCTCATTCTAAAATTTACACAGTAGACCGTTTGTCATCCAAACTATTCCACAGATAGGTTTTGTTTACAATTTATGAAAGGTTTATATTATTTCTATTTGAATTTTTATCTTTCTTATATGGTTTTTATATTTAATATTAGAGGAGTAGAGCTGATTAACATGTAGGGAATTGTGGGATGCCTGGATGGCTCAGTCAGTTAAGCATCTGCCTTCAGCTCAGGTCATGACCCCCAGGGTCTTGGGATTGAGACTCAGGCTCCCTGCTCAGTGGGGAACCTGTTTCTTCCTCTCCTGCTCGTGCTTTCTCTTGCTATCTCTCTCTCTCAAATAAATAACATCTTTAAAAAATTTTTTTTAATGTAGGGAGTTGTCTTTTTTTGGCATTTGTTTACTTATTTATTCATTGTTAATCATGTTTTTATTTTAATTCCAGTATAGCTAACCTAGATTGTTATATTAATTTCAGGTCTACAATATAGTGATTCAGGACTTCCATACATCACCCAGTGCTCATCATGGCAGGAGCACTCCTTGGGAAGTATCTGTTTTTGAGGTACTTGATATAGGAATGTAGAATTTTTTACACAACTTATAAATGTGGTATATCACATTATATACCAAAAGTACTGGGCCACTTTTGGTACATTGTGTCTTCACAAGGGCCAAGGTTAAATCTTCCTCTGTTTTGAAGCAAACAAAACTGCGTACTGGTTTGTTTGTTGGCAGATATCACAGCCTTTGTAGAAATAGATATCTCAATAGGTATTACATACTAAATGAAGTGTGTTTGTGGAATACACAAATGTGCACACATTTTTTTGAGGATGGTTGACACACAGTATTACATCTGTGTCAAGAATACAGTATAGTGATTGGACAACTCTAGACATTATGCTGTATTCATCACAAGTGTAGCTACCATCTGCCACTATACAACTCTATCACAACACCATTGACTAGATTCCCCATGGTGTACATTTTTTTTTTTTAATGTGGACACTTTTGACCACAGCTACAGAAGTGTTCCTTTACAGAAAGTTGCGACCCACTTTGCTCTGGATAAGGGCAGAAATGATTCATATTTCAAACTTTGTAAAGTTACCTGCTATGTACTTTCATTATTTTTGCTATACTTACTTGTGTCTAAACATTCTAGGCAGCCTGAGAAAAAATGTACAAGAAAAGATGCTTTAAAATAAAATTTCCTGGGCAGCCTTGGTGGCTCAGCGGTTTAGCGCTGCCTTCAGCCTGGGGTATGATCCTGGAGACCCGGGATTGAGTCCCATGTCAGGCTCCCTGCATGGAGCCTGCTTCTCCCTCTGCCTGTCTCTGCCTCTCTCTCTCTCTCTCTCTGTCTCTCGTGAATAAATAAATAAAATCTTAAAAATAAAATAAAATAAAATTTCCTAATATCCATTATTTCATATAGGTCAATCACTAGTAAAACAAAACATGTGTTTAACTTATTTTAAGGTTTTTCATTTTTGTGCTGTATATAATTGGTTGCAAAAATAGTTAACAGAGAAATAATTTAAGATGGATAGGTTTGTTTAATTCTTCATGAAACTTTCAATACCAGTTCAAGCATAATTGTTAGGAACATGTGTATTAAAGATAATGTAAGTAGAATTAAAGTTTTATGATTGGACTCTTTTTTAAAAAAGATTTATTTATTTATTCATGATAGATAGAGAGAGAGAGAGAGAGAGAGAGCGGCAGAGACACAGGCAGAGGGAGAAGCAGGCCCCACGCCGGGAGCTGGATGTGGGACTCCATCCCAGGACTCCAGGATCGCGCCTTCGGCCAAAGGCAGGCACCAAACTGCTCAGCCACCCAGGGATCCCCCTATGATTGGACTCTTAAAAATAAAAAAAAATAAAAAAAAATAAAAGATGGCCCACTGTCATCCGTTTACTCACTTTAACTTTATATCATAGTCAGTGTAGTAAGGTGAATAATTAGGGATATGGGGATAAAGGAAGAGGATATGCTTCTCCCTCTGCCTATGTCTGCCTCTCTCTGTGTGTCTCTCATGGATAAATAAATAAAATCTTTAAAAAAAAGAAGTTGAGAAGAACTACAAATTAGGAGATACACCATATTCACTATAGGAAGATGCATTTATTTGTAAGATTTAATGCAACTTCAATAAAAATCTGATTTTTTTTCCCCAGAGAACTTGATAATTTTTATTCCAAAATTTAGTTTGGAAAAGTAAGGTACCAAGCATAGCCTGAGCCCTCATACTCTCTTGGAGATAGTTACTACTTTGTTAGGCAAAAATGCTCTGGCTAATAGAGCCAGATCCTAGTGTGTTGTCAAGCCTTATAAGTTCAAGGATCACAGAAATGGATGCACCCTAGGCTGAAGAACCTGAAGCAGCAGAGTGCCCACCAAAAAAATTTTCTGGTCAAGGCTTTACCCTCGCCACCCAGGAGAAGCAGCTCTCTGAGGAGTTACTTCTTAGGTTGTAATTCACCAGCCATGAGGATTTAGTTCAGGGGGACATAGGAAAGGGACTTTTTTTTTTTTTTTTTTAAGATTTTTTTTATTTATTCATGACAGAGAGAGAGAGAGAGAGAGAGAGGCAGAGGGAGAAGCAGGCTTCATGCAGGGAGCCTGACATGGGACTGGATCCCGGGTCTCCAGGACCACACCTGGGGCCCAAGGTGGCGCCAAACTGCTGGGCCACCGGGGCTGCCCGGAAAGGGACTTTCTGATGCTAACTGATCTCTACCTATTTTTCTCAGCTCTTTATTTCTGAAGACATCTAAACCAGCATATGTGAGGGTGTAGGTACTGATTGTTTCAAGACAACTAATGGGAGAAACATCAGCAGAATTCTTAGGACCTTTACCTTATCTTGTCAATGCTTCCTTCCCTCCCAAAGACAAATAGGCTACAGCTGATGGGCATTTAAGAGATTCCTAATGCAGGAGGAATAAACATTTTTCACTAGGTCTGAACTGACGAATGATATAGAGTGCAATACACAAAATTATGGAGACTTTCTGGAGTAGGAACAATTTCCAATAAATTGTCTGCAACCCTTCTACTTCTTCTCAATCGAGGCTTATCAGAATACAAGAAAAAGTGAAGAAATTTAAGAGATAATCTTGACTCCACTGTATTCTTTTTTTTTTTAAGATTTTATTTATTTATTCATGAGAGATACACAGAGAGAGAGAGAGAGAGAGGGGCAGAGACACAGGCAAAGGGAGAAGCAGGCTCCATGCAGGAAGCCTGATGTGGGATTTGATCCCAGGCCTCCAGGATCACGCCCCAGGCTGAAGGCAGCGTTAAACCACTGAGCCACCGGGGCTGCCTGACTCTACTGTATTCTTAAAAAGTAAATCATGTGCAAACTCAAGGACTTTAATTATGTTTAGTGTGATAGGGTCATAATTTACACACAAAAATTCAGACATAAGAAAAATTGTTTATTTTTACTACCTGGTTCTCCATTCTGGAGCTCCCATTCTCATTTGGTAGTGAAAAAGAAAACTTAAATTTCCATTCGAGGTAACTTAACTTCTTCCAATTTGAAACACATCACAGTTGTATTTAAACATATTTTCACTTTAATCCACCCACAGGAAGAAATACATTTTTTTCTTGTTGCGATATAGTACAACAGAAGTGTGAATATGTATGTGGGTGTGTATATAGTTAGATATAGATAGATACAGAAACAGATATAATACAGATATAGAGGGATATAGATGTAGTCAGAGAGACAGAGAGAGATTTAGCTGTTGATAATAAAATGGAACCTTGATTTCACCACACTTAACACTATGTGGGATGTACTTGCATGTTTCTATTTTATGCTATTTTAACCCACAAACTGATTTCAAGATATACTAATACATTATGACCAGCAGTTTAAAAGACACTAATATAAAAACCCTGACCTACAGCAATTTGTTTTATTTTATTTTTAAAGATTTTATTTATTTATTTATTCTTGAGAGACACAGAGAAAGAGGCAGAGACACAGACAGAGGTAGAAGCAGCCTCCTTGCAGGGAGCCCTATGTGGGATTGGATCCCCAGGCCCAGGATCACCCTGAGTGGAAGGCAGAGGCTCAATCACTGAGCCACCCAGGCATCCCTACAGCAATTTATTTTAATGTAAATTAACTCTAGATTTCTATTTCCTTTTTTTTTTCTTTTTTTTTTTCTTCTGGAATAAATTCAAACTCTTAAGATATAGGAACATGAAAAGGTGACTGCTGAGCCTCATTACGGTGTTACCAGATTATACCTGAGAAGTTAAGTTATTACCCCCAAACAGGTTATTTCTACCCTTCTTCCCCAAAATTTATCCCCAAGAAAAGATCGAAGATTAATCGCCTAAGGCACTGGGTCTAACCACTTGGCTCTCTCTCTCATTCTCTCTCCTCCAATTTCTTCTCCCAGAACAAAAAAGAACATTCTATTTCTCATTTTTATCCAGTAGAAATTGCCCTTAAGTCTTAACCTTTATCCTATTCTTGGTAGTATTTGGTCTGCCCATTGCTGAGGCAACAAGTTGTAGGCTCGAAAACAATCATCATGGCAGAGAAAAAATATTGATAAGGGGAAAATCTTATAATATTTCAAAAGGTTATCTAGCCTACTAACTAGGGAATATATTTCTTATGATACATTTCATAACAACTATACTCTATGCAGAAAACTTGTTGAAAATTACTAAAATCTAACACCTTCATTTTCTTATGAGTTAATTAGGAGCCTCAGAGGAAGTTGATATTACCAAGATTACTTCATTGATTCTGTATTGTCCACCCTCTCTATTGAATTCCAACTCCCTAAGAGATGTGTCCAGATATGTGTCGTTGAGCCAGCTAAAGACAAAATAATAAGACAGATAAAAGAAAATATAAACACAACCAGTCTTCCACTCCACTCCCCTTCTCTTCTGTTTTTCCCTCTCTACTAGTAATGAGTGCCCTCAACCTCTGACAACACTTCCCATCAGATTGCCTTCAAAGCTTTACATTAGGGTTAATTTGGTCTTATAATACCACTTCCTCAAACTAGAATACTTTTGTCAACACCCTGTATCCTAAAAATTCCCATTAAATATTTAGGCCTGGCTCAAAATTGAAGGCAGAGCAAAAATATTTGCTGAAGCAGAGATTTTTGCATTTGTTTTCTAGTTGTACTCACTTTTCTAACATGATACATTAGCACCACGGATTCAGCATAACCAATTCCAATAAAATAGGAAGCTTCATTATATATTTAATTATATTAATTAAATTGATACTGCCCTAATTAAAATACCATTATTCCTGAAATATGAGAAGTTCATTTAGAAAACAAATATATCTGATTTTGAGATAATAGAAAGTACCTCACATGCTTATAAACTGTTTTTTAATTAATATGATATCTATAAACAAGAAATTAAGTGGATCTGATTTTATAATAATTACACTAATGAACAAAGCATTTCTATCCTCTCAAATATCCACATGTTTAAGAAATAATTATTTTGTGAAGGGCTATGTGTTAATGAAAGAATTGTAATATGCATTAAACATGGTGCCTTATAAACATACATTTTAATTTCTCCTTTTCTCACTTTGTCAATGTTAAAATGATAATCACCAGAAGGAGTCACATAAAAAGCTGAATCTAATAACCAAAGTCAAATTAGGCTAAGTCAAATACATCCATAATTTTTTAGAAACCTGATTTATGCTCTTTCATATTTAAAAATATGAGTTAAAAACACTTGCCCAGTGCTTTTTCCCCTATTACCTTTCTCTTTCCATCATTAGAAATCAGGACCAGTCACTGTAATTTTGTGATTGTTCTTCTGAAAGTTGCAAGGGATAAAAGCACTTGACCTACATTTTCCTTTAGGCTCTTCCTTCTGTAACCTGAAAGAAAAAAATCAGAGTTCACAGTGAGAACAATAATCTTTCCTGCACCACCTACACCTTTATTCTCAGGGTTCTGTAATCAACTGTGACAGCATTTGAAGACACTAATCAGTCAGACTCTGAGATTATTGATCCCAGAAAAAAAGTGCATGAATGACTTCCTTTCCATTTCTATCTGTGGGTAGCTCCAAATAGAAAACTCAGTAACATCAATGACTCAAAACTACCTTCAAATCAATTTATGTGCTAAATCATAATACACAAAAAAGTAAAAGGCATAATGGAATTTGTGTGATACTATTAACATTTATGTTTAGTTTTGGGCAAGGTTCTGGCTCAAAGAATACCATGTACACATGTTCTTTCCTCCAAAGGACTAAGGAGATTGGGGAGTGGTGATTTGACTACAAACATTCCCATGTCCTCTTCTGGCCAGACCCTTTAACCCTAAAAGCCCAGTTTAATTTCAAATATCACATCCCCATGAGCAGCTAATAACGTGTTATCCACATCTTATTTATCTGTGTATCCCCAGCCCCTAATATAATGCCTGCCACATAGAAACAACATTAAAATATGGGCTGAACTGACCAAAATAGAGGTGGTCTCACATGCTATTGAATTATAGAGAGTTAAAAAACAAATATTTTTGTAATTACAAAATGCCATCCAATTGAGGAAATTATATTTATAAAAGTCAGTGTAAAAAATCCTTAACTCTGTATCCTCCCTAAGGGCAGAATGGGTTATGATTTTTGAGATACTTGGAAGTAAATATCAAATACAAAGCAATAATACACAGAATCTGAGACTAAAGTCTAAAACAGAAAGATAGGAAATCACATGGAAATTCATAAAGTCCACCATTTTAAATCAATTTGTTTTTGGTTCTTTGACATTTTCTCTGCAAAATCTGGTTCCATTTGGTAGGACTGTTACCTATCTTTAAGGCAGAACTTCATGGTTTGATTAAAAGAAAGATTATCTGTAAGCATTTCCAGTGCTTGACTTGCCAAGATGGTTGACCTAAGAATAAGAATCTTGGGAATTACACTCATAGTGTATTCGGCTATATAATTCTCTGCATCATCAGGGCTGAAAAATAGGTGTTTTTGGAATAGCTTTAAAAAAAAAACAAAACTTTCTTTTGCCTACCAGTACAGTTTTGAAATAAAAGGGAGGCTTTAGAATTTTCTTTATTAAGGTCCTTTAGAGTTAATTTCTCATCTGTCTGGCTTTACATAAAGATTCAAGAATAAAGACAATATTTCCTTTATTTTATTTATTTATTATTTATTTATTTATTTATTTATTTATTTATTTATTTATTTATTTTTTACAATATTTCCTTTAAAAAGTTTTTTCTACCCCTGCGGTAGACATGAAATGGCACCAGCCAGATCCCCTCTTTCAAGGTAACATTGCCCAGAGACAAGTACAGTCAGCGGATGGCTTCCAGCTGCCAGCCCCTTCAGGGTCTTCTTCAGCTAGAGTGGGCCACTGCAGTTTGATGTAGAAGAACTTAAGCTCTATTCACTTCAGAGCTCCCCACTGGGTTAGCCAAGGCTTTATGGGCACCCCCATCACAACTCCTCCCTCTGTCCAACACTCTTCTTTCCTCCTTCCTTTGACAGGTATTAATCAGCAATAAACTTATGCCTTGCATTACCTTAGAATCCACTTCAGAGAAATCCAAATCCAGGCAGTACATATCAAGACTCATCCAAGAGTGTGGGCAATAGTGTTGCGGGTTATTTACTATCCTGTTAGGGATGAAGGTGGCAGGGCAGGAGGGCACAAATTGTCCTTGACACAGGTGGAAGTCCAGTTGTTAATACATGAAGTAGGATAGTATCCTGGTGGAAGGGGACACACTAATAAGTATTGGATGATTATTTCTAAAGGTCACTGGTATATTACAGAAGGATAAAGAACAGCTGAAGATGAGTAACAGGCAACTGAAAAAGAAGTGTGAAAACCAGATGATTTACTTGGTTTCATTAAAATGTTCTCATCTTCTACAGCAGAAGGGCAGAGGAAGTTGAGGAGCAGCCTCATGATTTAATTGTCTGAGTGACTTAACTGCAAGGAAAACTAAATGCCAGGCCAAAGCAAGGCTGTTATGCCAGAGTCAGAGCTTTAGCTAGGAAAATTTGAGACTTTGACATCCAAGTAGAAGCCCCTGTATGGGATGGTGATATTTGAGTGGATACTCCTGTACATTCTGACTTGCCATCCTGCTCTCAAACTTCTGAGCCTGAAGTGCCCTGTCCCATGATAAACAACCCTCCATAGACCAGACACACACACACAATCTCCTACTCTCATACTGGAAAAGAATGTTGAGGCTTCTATCTTAAGAGGTAATGATTGGTCACCTTCTCGGAGTTTGACCTCTCTTGGTCCCTATGCCAATAGCTGAGATTAAGTTACAATGTAATCTTCCCAGAGCATTGCTAGGTCTGATATGAAAAAAAGGAGACTATATCTCAAAGGAGTTGTAAGACTTAGCTCGCACATAATGGTGAGAGCTAAGAGAGTAAAGTCATGGCCAGATTCTGAAGGTGCTTTATTAAAGTTATTACAATATACAATTGGGAGGATAGAATTTGGAAATGCACTCATACGATACCAGACTTAACACTCTTGCAAAGAGTAGGTGTTGCAAACTTGACACTAGGTTGATACTTAGAAACTTAGAGGCAGTGGTACCTGCATTGTAGGAAGAAGAAAGGATAGAATTTTCATGGTAAGTGGTGAAGGAAAGGATAAAAGGTATAGGGAAGTGGGCATTTGGGAATGAGCATACAATGTGTGCCCTAAACATCCTTCAGATGATTATGTTCCACCGGAAAGCCCAGAGGATACACCACCTATTCAGGCCAAAATCTTTAGTAGTGCTTCCTCTCTGGGCCAGTGTTGATGAAGGAAGAGGATGTTAGAGAATTTGTCTCACTGATAGCAATGAAAATGTTAGAACCCTGAAAAAGTAAAGGCCAAATCGTGTCACTTAAGCACCAGGTGGCCACTGGTACTAGTCCCACATTTTTATTTTAAGAGTGGAAGATAATCCTATAAAGAGTGAAAAGTCCAACAACATCTATGCAACTTTAAAGACCCGGTGGTCAGATGCATTCTGGATATCTCCTTTACAAGTAGGAGACAAATAATTATATTTTTCATATCCTACCATGAAAAAAAAAGTACAGTCCCTTTTTTCAGATTCTGGTAGCAGCATATTCCACACCTAAGAATACTTCTCAGGCCCACATACTGAATAAAGTAAAATGCTTCCAGCTTTGAAAGGATCCCAGAACAGGAAAGAGCTCTGCAGCTGATCCAAGTTATAGTGCAAGAAGCCTTGATACTTAAGCCACATAATTAAATAAAGCAGACAATTATCTTTTAAAGCATCTTTAAAAAAATTTTTCTGTGGTCTAGTAAATACAGAACACCTGGCCATGATCATTAAGTGACAATGTATGTGCAACTGCCCATTCAGAGCTAGATTTGTCAGCCAATAAATCATAAGCTTAGGTGGGCTCAGCAGCAATTTGACATATCTCAAACTGACCATGAGAAGGACCACAGGGTATAAGAAAGCAGCATAGATAGGAAACCCAGACCACAGTGGCATATATCACTACTGTACTAGTACCTATCTCTAAGTTTACAATTATGGTCATATCAGGTTTCCCATAAGACCTGCTGAAGAATAAGAACAAGGCTCAAACTTGGATTATAAGTATATTGGTTCAATATATGGGTCCAAGCCCAAACTGGGTATTAGCTACATTATAACCTCACTTAGGGTTGGGCTTGCAAGACTACAATAAGGAAAAACCTTCCAGTGGGCAGGGTTTTAGGCAGTGCCACCGGTCATCCACTTTGTGTTGATAATAAATGACCTGAATTAGAATATATAAGGACTATGGGGTGATAGTAAACGGCTTGAACAGCTGATTAGTGTCCAGAAAGGAGAAAAAAGCAAGATTAGAGATAGACAGATTTTGTGTAGAAGAATGTGATTGAATATAGGGGAGTGGGCATAAAGCATGAAGATCTCTATACTACTTATTGATACCACCAGAACACATTTACCATGGAAAAACTAAACACTTGACATTGTCAGTGATTTCTGTCAATAGCCACCTCAAAGTAGAGATGATGGGCATATAAATGAAGTAGCCATGGTGGCACATATAGAAGCTCCATTCAGACTGAGATAGCAAAATACCATAGATTGGGTGACTTACAAACAACAGAAATTTATTTCTCACTGTTATAGAGACTGGACGTCTGAGATCATTGTCAGTTGAGAACTCTTCTAGGTCACAGACTTCTCATTGTGTTTTCACAGGACAAGCTAACTCACTGGAGCCTCTTTTATAAGGGCACTAACCCCATTCATGAGATCTCTACTCTTGTCATCTAACCGTCTTCCAAAGACCCCACCTCCTAATACCATCACATTGGGTGTTATATTTTTAACATAAGAATTTTGAATAAACATTCAGAAGTTACGCATAGACCCATCAATATGGATTTCTATTTATCAAGGCTTATCTAGCTCTATCCACAGTCTAATGGTCAACCTATTGGCAGTAGAAAACAAATTTTAGCTTCCACTATGACACTATTTCTCAAGGAAACCAACTGGGCTCCTTCTGTACTAGAAGGTCCAGATATTTGTTGCCAAAGGAAAATACATATATTCTGGATTTTACTCATTTGTCCCAGAACTTAGTACAACATTGTGAGGTCTTACAAAGTATTGGCATGGAATCCCACAGTATCTCATCAGATCAGGAAAACATATTGCAGCAAACAAAGTATGATAGTGGGCTCATGACTACAGGACCCACTGGATGCATCACTTACTTCACTACCCAGAAGCTGCTGGCCTGACAGAGCATTGGAATGACTATGAAGGTACAGATGAAGCACCAGCTCAGAGGCATTATTCTGTAAGGATAGAATACCTTCCTCCATAATGCGCTGAAAGAAAGAATTGTGTATGGCATGGTGTCACCACAGAATGAATACATAAGTCCAGAAATCCAGTGATAGAAGTAGGAGTGGTCTCGCTTAACTTCTTCACTCCTGATAACTCCCTGGTGGACTTTGTGATCCTGGTAACTGTAATTTGCACTATGCAGGGTTTAAAGATCCTGAACTAGAAAGGGGAGTACACTTTCACCAGCAAATATAGCAATAGCCCCATTGATTGTAAACCAGGTTGATTTGATTCTGTCAATACATTTGTTTCTATCCCAGTCTGAAAATAAGTATACGTATGAACTCAGTTTCCAAGGACCACCACTTTCTACTCAGGAAGAAAAGCTCACAGAAATCCTGGAGAAGCTGCTTTCTGGATGCATATGGAGAAGTGGAACTTAAGCACCAGTGAGGAATAGTAGATACAGGGGGGATCTACCTAAATTCCTTTCCTTTTCTTTCGCCTCCTTCCTCCCCAAATTCCCTGTAAAGGAAGAGCTTCCTGCCCAGATATAGGGAGACAGTCACTAGACTGACTCCAGCAGTCGTCTCTTTCAAGTTCTGCCTCTGCTACAGAGAGCCATTTGAGGTCACACCATTTTCATGAGTAGCCTTTTGGTAAGTAAGCTAGGTGAATATATAAAGATCCAGCAGTCCTGACTCAAAGTAGGACAATTCTGACGCACTGCTCAGATTTCTCCATCAATTTGGCCATAGCTTTGTCAGGCCTGGTTCACAATTAACCTGCTCCCTTTGTCCATTCTTTCTTCCTCCCTCTTCTTTCATAGGCAATGATAACCTAATAGATACCTAACACCCCAAACTCTGTCTCAGCTTCTACTTACCAAGATTCAATCTTCAAAATTCCCAACCCAAATCCCCCATTTCTGGTTATTAATATTTTCATTCTTTAATTTCTTAACTCAGAATTCCCAAAATATCTTCCTAGGAAAACAACACCTTATCAAGATATTAGCTTCTATCATAATAAAAATCCATGATCAAATGCTGGGTAATACTAAATTAAATGTTTTCTTACTGCATGACCGGACTGTTTAACCTGCAAAGGAACTTGTCACACACACACAAAACTTTCCATCCTGTGATCCCAAAGACATCAATCTCCTACTCATTGCCAGTAATAAAATCTTTGGAAAATAAATAGTCATGTGATGACCTTTTTCATATATTTTTCTAGGATCAGAAATAAGACTTCATAAGTACTGTAAATCATCAAACTTAAAATTATAAACACCATTTATAACAAGAGTTTAAAAGGCTACTCTATAGCGGCTGTGTTTCTTACCTTTTGGAAACTGAACAGAGAGAATCAATGAGCATAAAGGATGCTTGAAGGATACTTAAATGTTTAGTTTTTAATAATTTTTAAACTCATTTATCTTCATTAATATTCTTAGATAATTTCTTTTAAAAGATGTGTGAGATATTCAATCAAATCTAATTTAATCAAAGCTTTTAAAATCACATCTTGTTTCAGAATATGAATAACAATACTTTTTCCATGGAAGATTATCACTTTGCGTACACTCTTTAAGAATTATGGAGATGAGTAATTCATGTATATTATTTTTTCTTAAGTGAAATTTATCTCTTTTCACTTTGAAAGAACTTATAGAAATTTTCACTTAAAAATATAGCTCTTTATATATATTTTTCCACCAAGATTGTCTTCAGTTGACTAAATGATTAGTCTAAACCAATCACATTCCCCTTGCCACTCTACATTTAGAAAAGGATGTGTAACCAAATGCAGGATGATGAGATGTGAGAGAAGTTTTCTATGAAACTTCTGTGAAATAGGTCCTTGCTGCTTAGAAGTCACAAGAAAAGATGGATACTGACTTCCAATAGACACTGCCAACTCCATATACAATGCCTGAAAGTTCTAGTGTTGAGTTTCCACTACTAACATGAGTATAAAGTCAAGAGATGGTGGGGAGACCCAAAGCTGAGCCACAGCCTCCATATATCATACCTTGTTTCCATCTTACCTCTACACTTCCTCTTATGTGAGCCTAAACTTATTAAGACTGTTTGCACTGAGCTTTTCAGTTACATGAAGTGTATAGCATCTTTGCTTATAGAAGATTTCTAATTCTTCCAGAAAAAAAATCATAACCAAAAACCAGTTAATGTCCCATTTTAAAAACTGATTTATTCCATTACAATGGATAGAATTACTGAAGTATGAGGTAAACATACTACATAAATTAATGATTAAAAAGTACAGCTTTCATAAAAAGTAACCAACTTGAATAAATGATCTTTTGTTTTTCTTCCCCTTACCAAAAAGAAAAAAAAGATAGATGATAGATAAATAGATGAAGAGAACAAATTTAGGATATTTATCATTTTAAGAAGTCCTTGGTGAGATCCTAAAGTGTGCTATTATTTTACTTTATATATATATGTATATAATATGTAAATATAGATTTTACACATATATACATATATAAATATGTAAATGTAGATTTTACATATATGTAATATATATACTCCTAATATAAATATATAACTAATATATATTATATCATATATAACTAATATATATTTGTATACTAATATATTATATATAATATATTACTGATATATAATATATATAACTAATATATAATATATAACTAATATATATTATATATGATATATAACTAATATATAATATATAACTAATATATGCATAATATACATAACTAATATATATAACCTAATATATAGAACTCCTAATACATATATATTAAAATAAAGTTAGTTAAAATATAACTGATCAAGTTTCTGAGTTAGTGTCTTAACAAATTGTGGATGATTGGAACCTGGTAAATGTTTCAAATGTTATTTGTTTTCATAGCTAAGTGGCTGAAGCCCAGAGGCTTTCAGCAACAGAGTTGAAAGTGTGGTTTTTAGTTTTGTGAATGGATGACCATAAAGAAAAAGCATTTTTTAAAAACTTGGCAAAACGCTGAAACGCACTGGTATGAAGTGCATTGCATATCCATAGCACTGAAGTATCCGTTTTCCATTCCTGGGCTGAGATTTTTTTCCCCGTGGTTGTATTGTTCTGATTTCACGTACACCAGAGTAACTGATTTTTTGTTTTCTTGTGGAGTTAACACCAAATAAAAAATTTGAAAAAAAAATAATGAAAATATGATAGAATGATTGAAAATAATGATAGAATAAGGATTTCAAAGTGATCAGTAACACCACCCCTACTTTACACTAGCTTTCTAACACAATTCTGCATCCTATTTCTGAAATTCAGCTCTTGATTCAAATTCAAGAATATTTTCAAGAAAGAAAAGACATGATAAAAAACAGACTTCTCTAAATGGAAGAATGTGGCTTAACATTGCCATAGAATACATTTAGTCTATCCTCTTTATAGTGGATCTGAACGAAGAGTGTGGACGTTGAAGCTTTCAATTATTAGTAGTAAAACTGACTGACTGGTGAAAGTTCTCAAGGGACTGTATGGGTAGCCAGAGGCATGATTGTAGAGATAGTTCAAGGTAATGGATTAATATAGAAGTAATCCAAAATTTACTGAGAAGAAAATAGCTTTGATTTATCCACTAAAAACACAGGAAATAGATTCTACTGTTATGATTTGGCAATGCTCCTTGAAGAGTAGGTAGACTGAAGAACCACCACAATCACTGAGTCTGACATGAATCTAAAAGCCTACAGCCTCAGTAAAAAACAAACAAACACAACAAAAACAAAACATCCCAACAAAATTCTGGAATCACTTCAGCAAGTCTTATAACTGCAATTAACTTTGTAAAGGAGCCAATGAGACCTTCAAAGTAAGCATCTCCAAAATCACCGTGATGTCCACAGGTGCCTTGGAGATAATTCTCCACATCCAACTGTTGTGATAAGACAGTAATGTTCTCTATGAGTTTGTATCCTTCAAACACACTCTGAGATGGGCCTGTGGCCTCTCTAGGATGATCAGAGCATGCTTTATTACCATTAATAAAGAAGATTTTGCAGCTAAATAAACAGATCCATTCCATCAGCAATTCTTTGAAGGGCTCTTGATCTAAACCTGTGGTCTTCACTAAGTTCTTCTAGTTGCATTCCCCTGGAGGGATATATGTGTGTGTATGTGTGTGTGCTCATGTGTAAGTAATTTTGAATTAGTATATAGTGTGTTCAGCTAATTACTATTGTTAGAAATAGCAGTACTGAATCTAGTTTCTTAATTTTATATTGTTTTTAACTCTTCACACCTTCCCCTTTGAAAATAAACCAAGAATGGTAGCCATATCCAGAGTCAGGAAAGATCCAGGAGACAGTGTGCAGAGCCACGATGGAGAAATTACCCATGCTTTCATCAGCCACTACTTATTGGCCACATATATGCAGGACTACATTGTGCAGAAGTGTAGAAGGGCATATTATCATATTTCTTACTTTGTGTACTCCATCTAAAATGGGAGTCCCCTAGAGAGTAAATACCCTCAGCTTTGTATCCCTCATGCCTAGCACACAGAGGTATTTTACAGATGCATAAATTAACAAGGAGTTTCCTTTGCTCTCTATTGGATATAGGTCAGTTGAGGAGGAAGTATGTATTCTGTAAGATTATAATATATCTAGTATATGTCCAGTCATCCAGTTGCTAATAAATATCCTTATTGTTCTCCCGCATTGATGTAATTTCACATTCTTCCCTCATTCTTCATTTCTGAGAATGGTGACAGGCATACAGAACAAGTATGCTGCAAACTTTCAAAGGCAGACTGTGTTAGTGAAACATAGAAATAGTTGACTTCAGCCCTGAAGGAAAGGTGGGATCTTGACAGAGGTTGGGGGGGCAGAAGTCATTAGGTCTCTGTGAAGGTGTCAGCTGATGTGATAGTGGAGAATTCTGGAAAAATCATGAAGAATCAGCTGCAGACCTCAGCAGAAATCATTACATATGAACAAACACCTGGGTGAAGATTTCTTTCACTGGACATTTCTGCACCGTGTCATTCATTTTTTTGAGCAACCTAATAAAATACATATTCATGTTCTAGTTTAAAGGGGTACAGAGAAAAAAATACTTATTTTCCCCAAATTAGAATTCCCTTGCACTTAAAATAAGATATTAAAAAAAAAAAAAAATAAGATATTAAATTCAGATAATTAAATCTCTAAAGCAACTGACACTTATTATGGGAATATTTTTCTTCATATTAAGTAAAATTTTATCTACTAACAACTGTCAGCCACTATTTCTTTTTCTGTCCTCTGAAGGTACATTGAAAAAATGTTGGCAATTTTCTACATGACAACTCTTCAACATTTTGACAATATTTATCACATTTATCCTTGATCTATTTTTTAGGCTAAGTATATACAATTACTTCACTATTTTATTTGCTTTCTTTGGACAAATTTTATTTTCATGGGATTCTCCTTAAACTATAAGCAGAATTAAAGGTAATATGGCGAATTTTTCTAGTTGGTAATTATTATTTCTAATAATTAAAGAAATTGTTCTCTCTCAGAAATCAGGGCAGTACATTTTTTATTTTATTTTAATGTTATCTTTCTCAAGTGTATTAGTTTTGAATATTGTTACCTCATCATTCTTATACATTTATTCTTCATTGATGGATTCATTTAACAAGATTTCCAGTAAACAATTATTTGTGACAGGCCTTCACTGCCCACTATGGCAGCCACTAGCCACATTTGGCTTTTACTTTCTCCAAATGTAGCTAATTCCAATAAGATATACCCTAAGTGTAAAATATTAAGCACAAAGGCTTAGCAGCAAAAAAAAAAAAAAAAAAAAAAGAAAAAAAGTCAAATTAATTACTAAACATTTAACATTGATTACTCAAATGGTTATATTTTGGATATATCAGATTAAACAAAATGGATTATTAAAATTAAGTTTACCTGCATCTTTTTAATGTTTAATGTGACCATTAGAAAATTTAAAATTATGTGACTCACGCTATATTTTTATCAAACAGAGCTGTTATGGAAAATTGCCATGGATCATCTATTCATCAATTCAATGAATATTCAGGGAAGTCTGACAAGTTTTAGGTACTGTGCATGCACAAAATGTTTTCTTATGTCTAAAGATGGTGTTTTGTTGTCATTTTAGGTGAGGTGATCTACAATATTTTAGAATGGGAAAATTATTCTCATTATCATTAGTTTTCCTTAGTTATGTAAGTTCTTGGAGCTAAAGTTATCTGAGGAATATGATGAAGATTACAGAATACCATTGAGCTTCTTTTCTTGAGAAAAGTATGGGTTGGTCAGGTTTACAAAATCCTGACTTTTAATTTGTGGACTACAAACAGCTTCATCCCTTCTCCAATGCCAAGTCAATCTAGGAGTACCTTTGGATTATCATCTTGTTGATGTCTGCTATGTCACTTGTTCTAATTCTTTTCTTCCTTTTCAGTTGAGGTTTTCCTCCTCAAGAGGCTTCACTTTCAGGAAGAAGTAACAGGGCTGAACTGACAACTAAGTTGCCTAAATGGATGAGATAATAGAAAACTGTTCCTCTACTCCTCTTTTTAACATCTGCCTTCTTCCATACTATTTTTTATGATGGAGGATATGAAACCATAGGCATATAGTTATCCTTGGGAGGACATTAAACTAAACTTTAGGAACAGTAAATATAAGAATTTGCCTGATGTAGAAATTCATAATAAACTATGAATTGTCAAAATTAAGTGCCTTGCAAAAGGAGAAAACATTGAGTAAAAATATAGAATATAATCCAATTCCCTCCATAAAATTAGAAAATAGTCTATTATATTTTGAAACTGAATTAAAGAAACTGCCACTTCCACAGGAAAGACTCCTATGTAGCAACTCTTCTTATCCTTTTTTAATGTACAACAAGAAGCTTATAAATAGCCAGCAGATGACTTGACAAAGTACTCTACATATTTGTTTCAAATAGAAATGGTGTTGGAAGAAGAATCCAGAAATCCTATGCTCATAAGCATGATAAGTTAGAAGACAAACTGACCCCCTAAAAATGAATATTAAGGAAGTGATTGAGTGCTTTACTTCGTTACTTAGTGAATTGATAGTTGGAGAGTTCACCTCTGTGATGCTGAAGAGGTGATCTTACTTTTGAAACAATGGGTTAATCGAGTTTATCTCTGTTATAAGAGGTTTATAACTCAAGTGGCTCACTGTGACAGAAAAAAAAAAAAAAAAGGACCCTTAAGATAAATTCCAGGGCTCTTCTATTTATTATGTACTTTACTCTTGATTTCAGCTCAGGTCATGATCTCAGAGTCTTCTGATGGAGCCCCCCTCGGGCTCCATGCTTAGCGGGGAGTCTGCTTCTCCCTCTCCCTCTCTTTTTGTCCCTCCTCCACTCGCACTCAACCTCTCTCTCAAATAAATAAATAAATCTTAAATAAATAAATAAATAAATAAATAAATAAATAAATAAATCGTAAAAAATAAATCTAAAATGCAAAACTATAAAACTCTTAAAAGATAATAATAAGGAGCAGACTAAACCATTCCCAAATATGCCACTTTGACATACTGATTATTTTAATTTAAAGTTACTTGAGAAACAGTTGGTGCAAGAAGGACACTCTGACCCTTCACTAATCCCCTGAAAGCAAGAAATAAATGTTATGTGAAAGGTACCCCCTGTACCAGGTGGGTAAGGGGCATTCTTATCACTAGATATAGGGGATTCAAGGTCAAGAAGTCTGTATGAACAAACCTTGTTACTTCATTGATTTGCTACCTCAAGCCCAAATCCATTTGTTTTGTCAATTCTTCATAAATTTATTGTTTGTCTAAAAAGTGTAAACCTTTCTGCTTTGGTCACTTGTTTAAGCCTCATATTTTGGGGGCTCTTACACATATGAAATTAAATTTTTCTCTTGTTAATCTCTTATGTCAACTTAATAATTAGAGCAGCCAAAGCACACAAAAGAGAATGAAAGTTTTCTTCCCCCAGAGTTACATAAAAAAAACTAGATAATTTTTGTATTTTGATGCATTTTTAGATATAATATCAAAGACATGCTCCATGAGATAAATAATTGATAAATGGGTCTTTATTAAAATTAAAAACTCCTGCTCTGCAAAATATAATATTGAGAGAATTTGAAGACAAGTCATAGACTAGGAGAAATTATTTGCAAAACTCATATCTGAAGAAGAACTGTTATACTAATTATACAAATAAATCTTAAAACTCAACAATAAGGAAAAGAAACCTAATTTAAAAATGACACAAAAAGCTTTAACAGACACCTTACCAAAGAAGATATATACATAGCGAACATGCATAGGAAAAGATCCTCCACAACATATGTCATCAGGTAAATGCTAATTAAAACAAGATACTACTACACAGCTCTTAGAATAGCCAAAATCTGGAACACTGACAGCACTAAATGCTGATGAGGATGTGGAGTAACACAAACTCGTATTCATTGCTGGTGGGAATGAAAATGGCCCAGCTACTTTGGAAGGAAGCCTGTCAATTTCTTATAAAACTGAACATACTCTTACCATACAATCCAGCGTTCATACACACTTTTTGGCATGGGAGTTGAAAACTTAAGCCCATGCAAAACCTACACAACAATGTTCATAGCATCTTTATTCATTATTTATTGCCAAAACTGGAAGCAACTGAGTTGTGCTTTGGTAGATAAATGGATAAATAAACTGTGGTAACTTCAGACAACGCAACATTATTTAACATTAAAAAGAAACGAGGTATAAAACCATGAAAAAAAACCTTAAATACACATCACTAAATGAAAGAAAGTCAATCTGAAAAGGTTACATACTATGTGATTCCAATTATATGACATTCCAAAAAAGTATAGAGATAATAAAATTTATTTTAAAGTATTTTATTTATTAAATAAAATCTATTTGTTAAATAAAATTATAATATTTTAATTTTATTTATTTTTCATCATTTTTATTATTTCTCTCATATTTGATATCTTCAAAGAAAATGATTTCTCCCAAAGGAGCTCATTTCTGAAGTGCTGATTGTAGCTTGGCAAGGTTTCGGGTTTTGCTTGGAATATGTTGTCCCAATGCTAGGATTAGGCCACTGAGGGGTGAATGGGAGGGTTTGAAGTGGGATGAGAAGCCCAGTTATGTGCCATATCCTGTCTGGCACATAAATATTGAAATGATGTTTGGCTAGTGTAGTTAATCTGATCAATACAATAATGTGGCCACGGAATTGTTATGCTGGATTTTATGCGCTACTTTTCCAACAATCTGGGATCTCACCAATAAGATAAGGGGAGCTTTTGGAAAATTTACTTATTTGTAAATTGGGGCCCACTTGTAATCTTAGTAGGGAGATGCACCTTGCTGGTATTGACACAGCTGAGGTGCGGACCCTAGCGTTAAACAGAACTGGATTAAAGTCTCAGCACTGTCACTTCAGAATTTGTAAACTTGCCAAATTTATATATAACTTTATATAACTTCTAAACACAAGTTGGTTCATCTGAAAATTGGTCATAAGAACAGATACACAGTCCAATGAGTCATTGTAAGGATAAAATCAGATATTTGTTATGTAAGTCCCTATATAAAAATAAGTTTTCCTTAAAGAAAAAGACCATGACTTTTTTATTATTATTTATATTGACTAGAGCTGTGTCCTGCATAAGAGAGATGTTCAATAAACATTTGTTTTCTCAGCTGCTCTTTGATCCACATACCCACAGAGGCAGTCACACTGGTCACACCATTGCTCTGACTTTGAGGAATCTATGTTTGAGGCAATAAGTAGCAGGTTCTTCTTCATAGACATGCAAATAAATTAAATTACCTGGCAACAACAGAAAGCTCACTAATGATGACTTTATATGGGCATAGCATCAATATGAGATTGCAACTTGAAGCATTTAATTTTTGAGCTTGTTATCAAAAGAGGTGGTGATGCAAATATTGAGTAGTTAGATTTTATAACAATACTTCTCTGATAGTAAACAGCATGAATCAGATGCTTATTGTTTGTGAAATTTTCAAAATAGTATAGGTGAAAAGAAGGCATAAAATTAAATGCCATGGGATGGCAGATGCTATTCTTTAAGCAGAATGTTGGTCATATTGACTCTGTCTGTGTTGATACTGTGACTCTAAAGACTACATGGTAATTAGAGATGGAAATAGAGAGGGTACTTTTAACTTAAAGGTTCCAACTATCTGCTGGGGCTCCTGGGTTGCTCCTTTGGTTAAGCTTATGACTCTTGGTTTCAGATCAGGTCATAATCTCAGGGTCCTGGGATTGAATCCCCTCCGGGGCTCTGTACTCAACAGAGACTCCCTCTTCACCTTCCCCTGCTCTCACTCTCTTTCTCTTTCTCTCTCTCTCTCTCAAATAAACAAATAAGTAAATCTTTTATAAAAAATAAGTTCCAACTACCTGGAACACTTTAAAAATGCAGAAACCTGTTTATGTAATCTGCAATTTCCTTCTACTGAATTCTCTTAAATACCATTTTATAAAGCATTTCAAGTGAAAATAAAATAAGAATTTTTTAACATTACTTTCTTAAACTGAAAGAGCATAGAAAAAAATTTGTTTTATTTTTTTCTTTGTCTTCTTAGAGATGAAATGGCCATAGTTTTCTCTTGCCTTTCTAGGTACCAAGACCTGTGTCCCCACCAATAGAAACAATGTGAATTTTCTTTTTCATATTTCTGGCCAACATGCAAAGGGTTTTGCTGAAGTGACTCCAGGGACAAATCATGATCTTAAACTTTATGTAAGGTAATAAATTTGCATGCATTATCAGAAAAAAAAAGTACCTATCAATGGATATCATCCATATGCCACCAATCCTTGTTGGGATATGAGGATGAAATGCCTAGGAGTATATCTTGGTCTTATGGCAAGCTTTATAGATCCAATTTAATTGTTTTAGTCCAGAGAAATCTCAGTGCTGCTTCATCTTGAAAGAAAAAATATAATAAAAATTTAGAGTGCTTTCTTCTCATAAGATTTGATGATATGTCACAAATATGACCTGATTTTACTTCACAGGGTCATTGAGCTTTAAGTATCAAATACTTTATTCTCATATTACTGATGGGGAAAACTGTAAATTTCATAAACTTTCATAAGGGGACACAGTCAGTTGATAGAGAAACTCAAAACTGAACTCAGATAAGACCAGACATTCTAAAAAAAAAAAAAAAAAAAAAAAAAAAAGACCAGACATTCTGACTTTTCTTCTGTGGGTCTTTAAAATGCCTTAATATAGGGCACCTGAGTAGCTCAGTCCTGGGATTGAGCCCCACAGTGGACTCCCTGATCAGCAGGTGAATTTGATTCTCCCTCTTCCTTTGCCCCTCCCCCTCACTTTCTCCTGCTTTCTCTCTCTTAAATAAATAAATAAAATCTTCTAAAAATGCCTTAATATATATTTCAGTACTCAGCTTTTAAATACTTGGCACTATGGATCCTGTTGCTTTCTTTTGTAAACCAGAGAGAGAGAGAGAGAGAGAGAGAAACCTAGTTTCATAAGAAATTAAGTATAATTATTATATGCATGTTTCACCACTCTGCATTGTAAACTCCATTTACTTAGATTTTCAGTTATGAGAACTGAGTTACCTTAGTGACAAATGCCTCTCATTCCAAAGGGCTTTTAATGTGGGGGTGTGTGTAGGGGTGCAGCAGAAATACATCCAGTTGAACATAACTGGATGGTAGCTGCATCAATATCTCAATGATGATAATAACCTTTGAAATACATGAAAAATTATTCTAAATAAAGGAATCTCCATTAAATCAGTTTATTTATGTTAATGCATTAAATAATCACAAAATTGTGATTATATGGGAAAGAGAAAAATAATAATTTTGGTAGGCTTAACACTTAAAATATCATTTATCATGTGTTACACTTTGTGTGTATATATACTTAATTCTCATTCTCTTTAAGTAGGTTTGTCTTCATGAGCTTGACCAAATTCTACCTATACCAATATTTCTGATTCTTGACTCTGGAAAGAAGGCAAGTATAAGGAAAACACAAAGCTATATGACTTACAGTTGGTCTTGGAATTATTTTTCAGGAAGAGATTATGATTAGTTTCTTTAATCCAAGGGGCAATGGAAGGCCCTTTGGGAAAATTACTGGTTGGTTCAGAAAAACTCAAGAATAAGGATTGCTAATAAATTTCTATTAGTTTTGATATTTTAACAATATTTCCTTATTTTTATAATAATGTAGAAAATAGTTCTCACTGTATTTGATTCATTAAGACCTTGTTAAGCCATAAATGTCTATATATTTTAAATATTATTTCAAATACTTACCTTAATTCCAGATAAGTATTTATTGAGATAGTAAATACTCCAATTCTTTATGCATCAATTTTCTCCTTCTAAGATAAAAAAATGGGATCCAGATAAGATGTCCTGTTACCTGCAATCAAGTTTGTACTACAGGCAAGGAACTCCAGAAATACAAATATGGGTGTTACACAAGAATGAGACAGAGATAGCTGTCCCTTCTTCCATCCTGCATTCAATTTAGAAAGCTCAAAGACATGAGACAACATACAGTTACTAAGTTGAGGACATTAATGGGGCTCCTGGATGGCACAGCCGGTTGAGTGAATGACTCTTGGTTTTGGCTCAGGTCGTGATCTCAGGATCTGAAATTGAGCCCCAAATCTGGCTCCAAGCTTAGTATCAAGTCGACTTAAGACTCTCACTCCCTCTCCCTTTGTCCCCCCTGCACACACTTGTTCCCTCTCTCAGATAATCTTTTTTTTAAAAAAAAAGGATTCTCTTCCTGTCTCTCCACCTCTCCCCCTGCTCTTGCTGTATCGCATTCTCTCTCTAAAATAATAAAAAATGAATAAAAGTAAATAAATTGAGAACATTAATACCAGTTACTTGACTAATTCTAGGTATAACAAAGCTTTATGAATACTTACATTTTTTAAAAACATTTTTGAATAGGGACTTGAACTCATAACCCTGAGATCAAGACCTGAGTTGATATCAAGAGTTGCATGCTCAAGAGGAACTTCTCTTCCTTCCTTCCATCCTCCCTTTGCATGCATTCTCTTTCTCTCTCTCTAATTTTGGAAGGTATCTTTGGTAAAATACTTGTTTTTTTTTTTTTTTCCGGAAGTAAATATGTGTTTACCACAACTTAAGTATTCTCAAACGAAAATTCAATTATGTCACTGAAGATACAAATCAGCACTACTAAACATAAAGATCCTGAATTTCAAACCAATTTGAGGTGCTATAAAGTAGCTTCAAAAATAGTATACCAAATTCACAGAAGATATACATGATATTATCCTTCCCTACCATCATCACAGAATATGGAGTCATAGATGAGATACCAAGTTTTATGCATTAATATTTGTGACCTGAGGAAAATTGAATCTTTCTTATGATTTAATTTTGATCAGAGTTTTCCTGTCTGAACATAACTTCTCCCAAGGTTTTTATTTCATTCACCAGAAGGGCCCCGCTGCTTCTCCTATAGGAATAATTCTCTAAACCAACCAATAAACTGCTCAAAGTATGCTCTCAATTTCTAAGCTTTTAAAATAGAAACCAATTTATTTGGGGTACAGCAGTCAAACAAAGCAACATAGTCACCTCCTCATTATATTTTTCCAAGGTAGGATATTTTTACCCAACTGAACAGCATGGGACTAGGGGTTCTCTGAAGCAGAAAACAGCAAATGTGAAGACATATGCTCTTCGCCAGCACATCCCAGATTTCTGGACTTACAGAGTCAGTAATTGTTGTCTAGGTGAAGGCACAAAAAGCCCGACTTCCTCTTTTTTTTTTTTATTTATGATAGTCACAGAGAGAGAGAGAGAGAGAGAATGAGAGAGAGAGAGGTAGACACATAGGCAGGGGGAGAAGCAGGCTCCATGCACCGGGAGCCAGACGTGGGATTTGATCCCGGGTCTCCAGGATCGCGCCCTGGGCCAAAGGCAGGCGCTAAACCACTGCGCCACCCAGGGATCCCAAAGCCTGACTTCCTAACTCTTCTTTAGTCTGCAACAGCTCTGTCAGCTGATGTGACACATTAAATGTATACTTCTAAATATTAGAAATTGAGAAAGTTTAGCAACTGGTCAACTCCCAGCATGCTATGACGACATGAAGGAGATTAGCAATGACACTTGGGAGGTTCCTTTCTCATTCTTTTTTACAAATTATCTTTTGTAAACGGTTTCAATTAGAAGTAGTTTGATACCAAAGAAGCAGAACCACCATGAGTGATATGAAATAATTCCTATAAGATATTATAGGAATTAGATCTAACACAATCCATGGAAATGCTTGCCTCTGCATATGGTGGTACACATGAAGTGCCTTGTAAGTTATGAGGAATAGCAATCAGGAAGAGAAAATGAGCATGAGGCAGCAGCAAATAAGGGCAAAGTGGCAGCCACAGGGGCAAACAGAAACTACCTTCAATCTCAGTGACACAGGTAACCTGTATAAAAATAGGAAGCCTTACAATGAAGCTGCCCAGGTACATGGCCCAGAAAATAAAGATGCCAAAGGAGACCCAATGGAAGCAAAGTCCCACCTGAAAAAAGTGAGTCAGTACCTCAATGCCAATTCACCTGTGGCAGAGGTATCTGGTGTTCTACATCAACCTTCAGTATGTCATAAGTGAGGCTTCACTTCTACCTTTCAAACTCATACAAATTTTTCTTTTGGCCAACCCTAACCTGAGACAACACACAGATGGCCAACCCTAACCTGAGACAACACAGAGAAGGAGATTTGAGAATAACTTTTGACCTACCTGGCCTCCAGATAAAACAACTGGAGTTAATCTTATTAAATTGACATCCATGGATCCATATTTAATTCCAAGTAGAGGGGCACCTGGGTGGTTCAATCAGTTAAGCATCTGCCTTTGGTTCAGGCCATGGTCTCAGGGTCCTAGAATGGAGCCCCAAGTCAGGCTCCTTGCTGGGTGGGAAGTTGGCTTCTCCCTCTTCCCCTGACCCTCCCACTGCTCATGCTCTCTCTCTTGCCCTCTCTCTCTCTCTCTCTATCATAAATAAATAAACAAACAAATAAAATCTTTAAAGAATAATTCCAAGTAACGACATTAATAAAAACCATAACTTCTGTCCAGCTTGATCCAAACATCCTTATACAATTAAAGATGTCACTCCCCATGGCGAGAAATTAAATTCCCTATGTCATTATAGCAAATTCTGGGGGCTGTTCATTTCTCTTCTAGCAAAGTCACACACACCCTTTTCTTGGTGAATCTCCTTTCCAATCAGTGCTTAATTCTAATACAAGAGTAGCCAGGAAGCTGTAAATTGAATTTGTTTGAATCAAATCCATGTACTCACAGACTTTGAATTTGGTTTTCATTTTATTTCAAATTTTGGTCCTGTAGCTACAAGAGATAAAATGTTTGTTTTTGTTTTTTGTTTTGTTTTGTTTTTCCTTGAGGACAGTCTTAGGAGGTTTCTACTCCTTTACCTGGACTTTGTTCTGGGAATCAAAAGCACAGAAATGACCCTTTCCCCAGAGTGCTCCAGCATATTTAGAAGTAACCAACCAATGCCATTATTCTATTTTTTACCTGTGGCAACAAATATTTGGTCACCCAAAGACTTTTTATATACACTTGATTAAAGGTATCTACAGGTTATAATTTAAGTAATTTTTGTCATGTATGTCATAAATTCTTAGTGTCCCCTTTTTTAGTGTCAACAGGGACACTAATGCTTTTAATCTAATCAGAAAATTCCATTCCATATAACCTAGAAGTAATACACATAACCTACCCCAAAAGTTACTTTCCCCTGGAACCACTTTGCTTACCAATTTCAGCTGAACTTTGATCAAGGAAGCACAATCATTAGAATAGTATGGAATAAACCATTTATTGTAGGGATTAGATTTTACATAGTGCAAACTGGTGAAGAATTCTACAGAATGCTTTTCTTTCTGTGCCTCATTGTGGCCCTAAAATCACTAAATATCTGCAGGGCCAAATGTCAGGAAGCTAATCTAGACAGAAGGCAGGAAGAAGAGTAAGGACAGAGTAGAACCCATGAAGACAAACCAACACCTGTGTCTGTCTCTCATCAGCTCCGACCTCCATAACACAGGTGATCTGTGAAAGAAGGTCTTTGCCACAGAACTGCATTCAAGCCTGGTCAGGATTCAGGAAACCTACAGGAAGGAATCCAGGCAGGAACTGAATTGTACTCTCCTTCCTTTCTTCCCTTCAATTCCTGTTGTTTTTCTCTAGAGAATTGCTCTCAGAGGATGATGGCATAAATAGTGAAGAGTCTAAGCTCTTAAACCATCTTATTTTCACTGAAGTTTTCTGTCTTTGTTTCAGATCCAAAATCAAATATCCTATCTGCCTTTTCTAACATTTGCTAAGAAAACAGAACCTTGCATTGGTTTGTACGGTTATGATTTTGAGATTCTAGTATTTACATGCTGAAATGCCAAAGGAATATAAACTAGAACATGCTTGTGGAAAAATGCTGCCCATTTCTTCCAGTGTAAAAAAGAATAATCTTATCTTTTTCACTAGTTATAGAGCACAGGTATTAGCTTGAAATAATAAGGGGCTTCTAAGATGTATAAATAAACTAGCAAAGCTTATCTTCATAGGATTTTAAATAATTTGATGGTCTGTAAGTGTCCTGAAAATAAGGAGTTTAAAAATTCTACACATAAAATTCATTGCAAGGGGTCTGGGCACCAGCTGAATGCTAGACTTATTGAATGGAATTATAGGTGTGATACAAGATATAATAAATTACTATGATTAAAGTCATATTTGAAACATCTACCTACTAAAAGGGAAAAAATGAAGCAAGAAATTAGCCAGCTAGAACTAATTAATAAATCAAACAACACAAGTATTAATTTAGCACTGAAATTATTAATATATGGCATTGTGTGAGAATTTTAAAAAGTGCTGGATATAGTTCCTGCCTTCAAGTTGGCTCCAATTCATATAGGAAGTAATAAACTGAATGTAGCAATGAAATATACTTTACAATGTACTTCTTCAAGATCTCACTTTGTCTGCTAGCTGGATGATTCCCTCGTCTGCTTTGGAGCTGATGTAATTTTCACTGAAGAGAAGACATCTCTTTTATGCTATGTCAGAACAGAGTCTCAGTTTTGTTTGCTTTTCAAAATAAAAAAGTGAGAAATCAACTTTGTGAAAAAAACATATACTTGAGCTTGTACTTAAATTTGTTTTTCTTTTTCCTTAAAGAGATAGAAGGACCTCAAGATAAAAAGAAGTGGTTTCTATATAAATAGTTGTGTCTCAAAGCAACACATCAAGACTTGGCCTCTTCGATCTCAGTGCTAACAAAGTGACACCACTGGCCTTTGGTGATTTGTGGCAGTCACTGCATTTCAACTGTCTGAAACCAACACTACCTTCCAGCATCCTCCTCTTAAACAAGAAAAGCCATTTATCAGCTCTGCCTGATGAGGCCTGAGATGATGCAAAGCTTCAGCTGGCTTGTAAACCTTGTGGTGCTTGGACCAAGTTCAGCACTTCTACTCAGCAAATTTTCAGCACAGGTTAGTGTTAGATGCACACTCTCATTCTTTGGACAGTTCAGATAATAATTTTTGGTGTGTTTATGTACACTTGAACATAAGGTGTACATCAGGTTTATGTACACCTGAACCAAATGAATGTTGAAAGCAAATTACTAGTGTAACAATTTATGTGTGGCCCATGAATTTCCTAAGCATTGTACAATATGGCAGCAGTGGGAAACTGAGAAAGAAAAATGCATTGTGTTAAAATATAAAGGACGGTGTCAGAGATAAGAGACCCAAAGGCTCATATAAGAGTTAAAACGTTGTTTTTGTGTGTGCTTGGAGAATAGCAGGTAGTATCCTTCAGGCTTTTACTATTTGTACTGGTTGAAGTTGATTTATATTTATATATTACTTCAGTGTGGTTATTTCTGTTTTAAGCAGAGAAGTGGAAAAACTCCTGATAGAATCAAAGAAATCAATTTAGTAAGTTTTTTAGATTATATACTATTTTTCCAACACTGTGAGAGATTTTAAAAAGAATATAATCACGGTGTACATGTAAAATCCTCCTGGATTTTAAAAAGCCTACAAACTTGGTAGACATTCAAGGTTAATAAGCATCAAAATGCAGAGTTAAAAAAAATAAAAGACCAAAATACGTGGTTCTGAGAAGATACATGCTTTTCTCAGGGAAGGTTTCCATTAGGAAATGGGCCTTGAAATATATACTGACTTAGCAGCTATAAGGTCACATTGAGGATATTAATTGCCTGTTGGAGTTGCCATGCCACAGGTATCAAGAGTGAGCAGCAGATGAAGAAGAAATCAAGAGAAAGCCCCAGCAACAGGACAGAGCATGAGGTCAAGGCATAGGTCTCTTTCATGGGTATGGCTTTTTTTTTTTTTTTTTTTTTTTCCATAACAACCCACAACTTTGGGTCCTGCACTGGATTTGTGTCCTCTTAGGTCACCAGTCTTCTCCCTTCAGACATGTGACCAATCCCTGGAATGTCTTCCATCAGTGAACTTCCTCAAAAGGCTACCTCCAGATAGCTGGGAACCACTATTGCCTGTTTTCAATCCGTTTTCTCTGTATTTTCCTCAAAAGCTCTAAATAGAGAATTCTCAGCACCCATGCACTCAGATGGTGCCTAATAAATATTTACTGAATAAGGTGTTTAAAGGAGTGACGAGTCTCTATCATTCTAATGGAGTTTTTATTCTATAATCTTCCCTTGGGGGTCAGTCCACCATGCTCTGGGCTTTAAAATGTCGCTTTGAATCAGGGATTGGGATGCTGGCTGGAAAGGAAGAGGAAATGAATTAATTAGTGGGCACCAAAGTTAGAGTCTTTGATGCCTGAAGGACCCTCTTAGAACCCTGAATCTTGAATTGTGACAAAACCTTTCTATCCACGCAAAACCCCATTTGGCAAAATATATGGTTGTACTAGACACTGTTGGTGCCCAGTTAGATGGTTTTCGCTACACTGATGTGTCCATCTCTAGTTGCTAAAATTGTCAGCTGCCAAATATCCACAGACGCACACTTCCCTTGAGAATGGTCCATGCATCCTAGCCGCCTCTCAGAGAGAGGCCTGGGAAGCTAGGTCTTCCTCCCAAAGAAAGGTCTGCAACCAGTACTAACTTGCAAGGAGTGCAAACACTGCCCCTATTTTGCCTGAAAGAGGAACTAGTCTGCAGTGCCTTTCAGGCTCCAGAGTTCTCTGACAGACAGATGTTAGGCTTCAGTTGGACCAGTGATTGTCACATTGTAGTGTGTAACAGAATCCCCTGCCCCGGGCTTGTGAAAACACCGATTACTGGATCCCACACCCAGAGTTTCCGATTCGGTAGATCTGGGCCTGACAATCCGCATTTTAGCAGGTTCTCACATAATACTGATACCGTCAATCTGGGAACCACATCTTGAAAACTGCTGAGCTGGACCCATAGCTTTATCTAGTTCCTCCCCTTGTCTTTACCTGCTTCACTTCCTCTCGCTTTCTCCCCAGAGCACTTTCTCAATGATTCATTAGCATAAGAATCCCTCACTCAGTTTCTACTTTTAAGGAACCTGACCTAATAAATAATCTAGGCTGTAGTAGACCTATGAGACTTTAAAACAATATCTTTTTGCATATGTATGTATATATACGAGATGAAAAGGTTTGGGAAATGGAAAAAATGTGCCACCTAAATTTATGGAGGGTTCATGGGCTCTTTGTACACGTGAAGTCACATTAACAGTCATAGCCAATGTTTCTTTAGCTTAACAGTTCTTCCTGGAATTACTTCTGTGACTCTTGCTCAGCGGGCATCAGCACCAGTGCACTGAAGCATCCGTAGTTGCTAAGGGACGTGAAGCTTAAAGAGAAGTATGGGAAGGAGAGATAGGAGTGAAATCCTCTCTCCCATTTGTGTTAACCCTGTTAGAAGGATCACAAAGCACTGTGAGAGGTGACTCCACATTTCACAGAGCTTATTGAAACTGTTCTTGCAGAAATGAATGTCAGCCCTCTTTTCCTCAAACCTGGAGCTCAATCAGTGCAAGAACATAGAAAAGTCACGGTACTGTTCTCAAACTCAGCCTTCCTTCCTGGGTCATGCTTATTTGACTCTCTCTTTTTAATCCCAGGCTGCGTTTTCACAGGAGTCCTCATTGCTCATGTGAACATATTTCGTAAGGATTCACCCTTATGATTTCTCTAAGTCTCCCTGAGATTCAGACTCGGAACCACTATATAAACTTGGTTTGTTCCAGAAACTGGACTTTATAGCTTCTTCTCTGTAAAGTGTTGCCTTATGAGGATTCTCCTGATTTAAAAAAAATCTAGATAGAAGATAAAGAGAGGGTAAAACTTGTTATGTATATATGTGTGCATGTATATGTGTGTGTGTATATATATACCCAGAATACCATGTATGTGTGTGTGTGTGTGTATCCAGAATACCAGAACCCTTTTCCATTATTTTTTTGGTTGTCAGTACCATGTTTAGTAAGTGAAACATGAATTTTAAAACCCCAAAAGGCAGCTCACTATTTCTTATATGATGACTACATAAGGCTCTGTGTCCACTTCAAGATCCAGTGGCTAATAGCAAATCTCCCACTCCTCATATGGCAAGAACTCTTAGAAATTACTGCCTTATATTAAAGAGAGGCACAAAGCAGCAGAAATGTAATTTGGGCTCAAATGGAGTATGGAGTATGGAGGAACTCTTAATATCAAAAAAAAAAAAAAAAAGAAAAGAAAAAAAGAAAAAGAAAAGAAAAGAAAAGAAAAAAAAGGTAAATCCCTGCAACATTAGTGTGTTTTTGTTCGGTTGTTCAGTTGTTTTTTTTGTTTTTGTTTTTAACTTTTTGCGACTTACTATAAACTTTCCTCTGGACAAACATTTAGGAGCCAGCATAACATCAATTAATTTCCAAATTAATTAATATATATTTGGTTGCACAACTCTCAAAGCTGAAAACCACTTCTCCTGGGGGGAAAGCACATGTTCTCATGCCATTCTAAGAGATCCACTGAAATCACTAAAATATACTTGTTACCAGAGAAAAGGGGCCTTGGTATAACTCAGAATTTGATTACATATAATTTTGTTTCCAACATTCTTAAACCTGAGCCAGGATTGGAAGACCTAACCATTCTGTGACATTTGAAAGCTCTAATCAGGTGACAAAGAGACTCACCCTTCTGAACAACTTGCTATATAAATGAGAATAATTTCACTACTTGTGACATTTAGCAAGTTTTTGTGTCTTAACCACCAGCAGTTTTCTTGCCCTTATTTAAAAGTAATTTGTGGTTATATACTCCATTTATATAGTGAATATGATACCCCATAATAGTTGAATATTCCTTCACATAGATTATAAAGATCCATAATTTAGGGTTTGGAGGAGTGATGTTAGGTTGTCATGGAGTAATTTATAAAGTAAAAGTAAATATTTAATGAAATATTATATTGACAAATAAGTCTTTTTCCATGTTTCAGAGAGTTTGTGAAAACCTCAGTGTCTCCCAACAAAGTACATGAACACAAGAATGTGACTTTGAATCTTCACCCTCTCCAACTCTTTAGGTGTTAAGTCTAAGTCTAAACCATGCTGGAGTTGTTACCTTGTTTATTTTGTCTTTCAGAGGCTGGTTTAAAGGAGCCAGTCTTTATTTAATTGAAATAAATTCTAAATTTAGTTTCTGTATAAACTTCTAACAGATTATGATGTGCTACTCCCTAGGATCTACTCAAGAAGAAACAGGATTAAATTATGAAAAGTATGAGGAAATAATTTAAAATGTCAACTTAGTTCTAGTTGCTTTGGGAAGTATTTTGATGTTTCAGCTTACTGGTTCAGTGAAAATATATTTGATGTTCATCATTACTGTTCATAAGCACAGTGCAGGGAAACATGAATTGTCCCTTTTATAGAATGGGATCAAGGAATAAGATCTCTGGGCTGGGCAGGTGGTATCGAGACATTATTATTTCATGGCATGCAATAAGCCTAGTCTGAATTTCACCAAATGTGGCAAAATCTACTCCCTAAATTTGGAAACTAGCTTAATTTGCTTAATTTCATTTCAGATGTGTTGTTATATAAGGTAATGTGACAAAGACCTTTTTTTTTTTTTTTTTTGACAAAGACTTTTTATTACTTCTCTTCTCCAATGAATTTATAAATAAGTGGATTTAGGAAATCTCCCAAGTCCATGAAAGACCCTTCAAATAGTTTACTCCTAGAATTTGCAAGTATAATAAGCAGAGTTCTCACCACAAAACTTGAAAGCGCAATCGTTTTTTAGATAGGATTCTATACAAATTAGTGAACAATTGTTTGTATCAAAGAAAATGGGAGTCAAACCAAACATTGACTTGCTGCTACTAGTTGGTCACATTGTTATTCTTTAAATAAGCCCAACTGTGATGATACTCCTTTATGTAGTGGATCCAGATTATTTAGAGGGACTTCACTAGTATCATACTGAACATGACTTAGGGGCACCTGGGTGGCTCGGTGGTTGAGTGTCTGCCTTTGGCTCAGGGCGTGATCCAGAGGTCCTGGGATTGAGTCCCACATCAGGTTCCCTGTGAGGAGCCTGCTTCTCCCTCTGCCTATGTCTCTGCCTCTCTCTCTGTGTCTCTCATGAATAAATAAATAAAACCCGTTTAAAAAAATGAAATAATAACAATCAATGCTATTCAATAATGCCTATCTTTTAGACTCATAGTTAATGAAATGGAACATAATGAGCTTGTCAAAAAAAAGAAAGCACTTCCTTTTTTAAAATAGTCTAAAACTCTAAACTACTATTTAGAATGTTAATTTTCAAGCCATATGTAATGCCCAAAATAACTAATTGTGAATCTGATGACTTTATAATGTAGCTCATAACTTTGTTATTTTAGGAGATATTTAAATATTTTAAAGATAACAAATGTATCATCCTTCTGAAAAGACTGTAATTTTATAAATAGAAGTATATATTTCATTTAATTCTAAAGACAGGCTATGATTGATAAAAACAAATATCAATGACACATATTATTTCCTATCATTGTACTACTTATTTCCTTAGAGATTATAAAACTGAATAGTTAAAGATGAAAAATAAATCATACAATTATTTCAAGGATAGTGATTCTATTTCTTTCTGAGAAACATGTAAAATATTTCCATACCTCTGCAAAATGTTAAAAAATCATGTATTAAATATTGATCATGCATCAAGGACTGATACAGGGATAAAATTCATGGTCTTTACTTTCAGGGAGTTTTCAGTTTAGTAAAAAAGGAATAAAATAGACTTAAAATGGAAAAAGCTAATGAATAAAAGAGAGTAATACAATGACATACAGAAGCAAAAACCATTAGAGATTTTCTGGTAAATTTAAAGAATGCTTTACAAAGGAAGTGAATGGTATTTGTGCTTAGAAAGGCAGTATGCTTTATAAACTTGGATTATGGTTCTTGGCCACTGAGGTTAGAGTTACAGCTTTGCTACTTATAAGCTGTGTGATGAGCCAAATAACAAGTAACAATCTTTCTGTCACTCAGGAACTGAGATGAGAGTAATAGCACCTTTTTCAGGGTTTTGTGGGATTTAATGCATCTAAACACATAAAATACTTAGGAGTGTGATTGACACATAATATTGTTTAAGTAATTAATAATATTTGAAGGATGAGGAAGTTTGTTGTGGGGATAAACATGGGGAGAATACCCCCAAACAAAATCAGCAGTACCGACAAAGGTAAGGAGTTAAGACGTTTCCTAATCCATGAAGGATCCTTCATCCATAGAGTAGTTTGAGGATTTTATCCTAAGGGTATATGTGTCCAGGAATCACTGAACAATTTTCTGGCATGTTAAGAAGCTTTTCTTGGGACCACTTTGAAGTGAAAATTGGGGGATGTTGAGATTTTAGTTGGAGAGACCAGTTTGTAAACTGTTGTGATAGATAGCACAGAGGTGCTATCTCTGTAAGGGGGTAATGATGAAAAATTAAAGGTAAAAGGGAGATTTTGTAGGCAGAATAAAGTAAACATGATGACTCTTCAGAACTAGGAGTAAAGGAAAAAATAAGAATATAGGAAATATTTATTTCCTGTCTATTTTTATTTTAAAGGCATAAGTAGAAAACTAGGATGAAATTTTAATTACCAATAAAACAATGAGAAAGGATGGAACTGTGACTCATAAAGCTTTAAAAAAATATTTGAAAGAAAGCACATTAGCTTGCCCAGGCTGCTGTAACAAAATACCACAGCTGAATGGTTTAACACAGAAACTTATTTACTTACAGTTTTGGAAGCTGAAAGTCCAAGATCAAAGTTCTGGACAATTTGGTTTCTGTTGAGAACACTTCTCCTGGCTTGCAGATGGCTGGCTGCCTTCTCAGTGTGTCCTCACTTTGCAGAGAGAGGGGGGGAGTTCTGATGTCTCTAATTGTAAGGGCATGAGCCCTTTCAGATTGTAGCCCTACTTTATGACCTCATCTAACCTTTACCACCTCCTCACAGGCCCTTTCCCCAAAAACAATGATATTGGAAGTTAGCATTGGAAGTTAGAACTTCAACATAAAAATTTTGTGGAGACCAGTTCAATCTAGCAGAAGGGCTGACTGAATTACCTTTTTAAACTTAAAGTTTCTTTTTTTAGTAGTTATTGTTTAGAAAAGAGAGTATACTGGATGGAAACTTCATCCTGGAATAAAATTTGAATTATGTAACTTAATATTTTGTACATATAGTTTATTCACTTACATGAGTTCAATCATGTAAATTGAAAAATTGTACAACTTAATCATTTTGTACAATTGGGACATTGAAAAGAATGAGAGTTTAAAATGTTTCTTTGTAAATTCAAAAACTTTTAAGCTAGATGAAGAGAAAGAATTTGTGAGTAAAATGTTTCTTTGTAAATTCGAAAACTTTTAAGCTAGACGCAGAGAAAGAATTTGTGAGTAAATGCCATAATTGATAAATTTAAGGCATTTTGAATTGGAAAGGACGATTGGATGCATCAATTTAAATTAATACTGTCTGCCACTTTACAAAAGGAGGAAGGGAAGCACAGAGACATTAGATCATGATCTAATCACATAGTCAATGGTAGCATTAGAACCAGCCCTAAAACCAGAATTCCTTTTCTCCTAGTCAAGTGTTCTGGCCAGCACATGTCATGAAGCTCTAGCTAAATTATGGGTATTTTGATATGAAATCTCTATTTCTTGCTAATCGAGCATTGCAAATACTACCCAAAATATTTATTTTAAATGCTCTTTCAACCACATTTCATCTGCTGTTTGAATGTTTTGAAAACAAATAAAATCATTATGATGTTGATTTAATTACTTCTTTTAATGTCATTATCAGGGGATTCTACATTTCTATTATAAAGGGAGATATTAGGTTTTCTCCACTGATAAAATTGATATTAATATGGATCATATTTATAGACTTTGGGAAATAACAAAATATGCTGCTTCTTGTTTTCATCTATCATGGAACTAAAATCAAGCTTATGCTTTATGTAGTTCCTACAGTTGCTGACACAACCCATTGGGAGTTAGTGTTCCCAATAAAGAGTCCACAGAGGTAGTCCTCTGTCATTCATGGCCTTCTTTCTTGAGCAATCCTGCAGCTAGAATTAGTCAACTCTTCCCCCACCCCCCCTTTGGAGACAGGAAAGATGAAAAGGCATTTATGTTTTGAACTCAGAACCATTTTAACCTGGCAACGTTGAATTTTTCATTTTCCCTGTCAAATATAAATGAAAAAAAAGATGAAATTCATAATTTATATCGAATATTATACAAGCTTATGGAAATGAAAGCAGGGCATAAGCACTTCTATTAAATATATATTTTAAATTGCTTAAACTTACCAGATGTCAGAACAAATGTCAGAGGCCCATCAGAAGCCAGGGACTCTCACTGGCTTTGAAGAGTTGATTGTTTATCATCTCCTCTCAACACCTCTGTTCCCAATTGCACTTTTGCTGATGTCACAGTGGCACCTTGAGATTGGCCATAGCGGGAGTACTTAGGCCATGGACATTGAAAAATGCTACAAATCAGGATTGTACTATTATTATTATTTACTGTTATTGTTGTTATTATTATTTCACTTTTTTAGAGAGCTGGTTTATCAGCACATCACTGCCCCTAATCCATAGTACCCGGTACAATACTGCACAAACTCTTTCTCAGCTTGACAATGAGCTCAGAATTCTGTTACTTAACGTATGTATTAAATAAATAAAAGAGAGATGTTTCATCAATTTCTAATGCTATGATAGAAACCAGGGTTGTGGAGACTTCACTCTGAGACTTAGCAAACAGTACCAAAATTCTTATCTTATTCTACCTTCTGTAGTCATCCACTTTATTGGAATAAAAGAGCGACTAAGGAGGATAGAAGAACATTTGAATTTTACTTTTGCTTTATTTAAAGAAGAAATTTTTAAGGAGGATTTATTTATACCTATTATGTCCATAATAAGAATAATACCCAATATTTGTAGGCAGCTTTGTTCTCTACAATAGCTAAGATAAACTTTCCCTGCTCCCAGAGCAGCCTTGTTAGGCAGATATTACTGTTCCTATTTCATATATGAATATATAGAGACTTATAAAATGATATACAACATCAAATTCAGAATTTTGTTTTAAGATTTGTTTGTTTATTTGAAAGGGTGGGGCAGAGGGAGATAGAGAGAGAGAGAGAGAGAATCCTCAGGCAGACTCCCCACCCTGAGCAGAGAATCTTACTTGGGCTCCGTCCCAGGACTCTGAGATCATGACCCAATCCGAAATCAAGAGCTGGATGCTCAACAGACTGAGCCATCCAGGGGCCCCAACAAATTTAGAATTTCTATCTCTATCTCCAGTGTTTTTTCCACTATCCCAATCATTAATTACATACATTATGTAAATTATGTTATTCTGGGTATACAGAGAGATAGTCAAATTCTTACGAGTAACTGACACTCTCTTTCCCATTGAACAATATTGTGACAGAGTAAAACAAAATACAGAAAATAAGCAGACTTTCCCCAAGAGTCCACATCAGAGTAAAATTTGCTGTTCCTAAAATTTCATAAAGTATTGGCATATTCAGACCATAGCCAAAATGTGTGTGCTTATGTGTGCGCGAACATGTGTTTGTGTCTGTGTAGGGGCTGGCATATAGGCATTACTTGGACATGTTAGAAATAGGACTTATAGTTTCTTCTTCATTTCTACATTGATGAAATATTTCAGATTTTTAATCTGTTTTGAGACAAATTTCAAAACTCAACTGTGTTCTGCCATGAAGGACACATCCCTCTTATACTCCTTCTTGACTCTCTTGTATGTTATTTTACAGACTAGCCTATTATGATCAAAGGTTTGCATTCCTTGAGAATTCACCCAAAAAGAAATAGCAGAAGAAAGAAGAAAGAAAGAAAGAAAGAAAGAAAGAAAGAAAGAAAGAAAGAAAGAAAGAAAGAAAAAGAAAGAAAGAAAGAAAGAAAGAAAATCAAATAAAGTTATCAAAATTTAAAAAAATTCATTAAATATTTTCACAATAAAAACACCTGTGAATCTATAGTCTCTATGGTAGAGAATAATTCTTGCCATTGTACAGTTACCAAAACAATTTAAACTGGGTATTATGACCCTGGAAATTCTTAGAACATGAAAAAGAATCTTCAGGAAAATAAAACCTTCAGCATTCAGAAAATTTCCAGCATACTTGATAGTAAAAGACATGGATATTAAAAATGTATAATATTCCCAACTATCTATTATGATGATTTACACCATAATTTAAGATTAGGCCATTAATGACTTCAGGGATTACTTGGTCCTTCATCCACATTTGTACGTAAGAATACTGAGGCCAGGGATGGTTGAAAGTCACAAAGTTTAGTTACTTAAGTGGGGCTCCATTCTTCCTTAATTCAGTGTTCCTTCTTCATTACTGAATGTGGCAAGACTAACATATTCATGATGTATCTGATATAAGAAATATAGATAAATTGATTACTCAGTGTCACTTAAGTCAAGTATTTTCTCAAGCCAAGAAGAGACTCCTCAAGTGAGTATGTTTTCTGGAACTACAAAGAAATTTTAAAGACACATAGGGCTGCTAATCAGAAAATCTGAATTTGGTTTTAGCCTTTCTACTCATAAGCTAGGTTCTGAGTCTTTTGAACAGCTTTGAGAATTATGAGAGTCTAATAAGAAAACGTATATGATGTTGGAAAATTGTTAAGTGCTACCTAGACAAAGCATTATGATTACTTTAAAATGTTAGATACTGGATAAACTTTAACACCTACAAAAATGCTTGCTAGAAGTGGGCTCCAGAAACTTTTCATTAAGAGTAGGAAGCCAGTACTTACCCTCCTTTTCGATTTTTAGACAAGCAATGAATTATTATTAGGAAACCAAATATCAGTCCAAATGAGCTGATGAGTAGGAGGCTAGTATTTTTTTTTTTTTTGGGAGGGGGGGACTTTTGTCTTTAGTATATAGATATGTAACTATCACATTTATCTAAATCCTGCATTTAGTTACCATTTATAAAATAAGTGCTGCCACTGCTGCTGCTGTTTTAATCAATTTTTTTTAAAGAATCTTGTAAATGAAGATGGATAATTCTAAGTCCCCAGTTTGAGTTTCCCAGGTGTTTGTTCCCATTCTATTTAGAATTCAAATATCTTAAACTGGGATCTAGGATTTCTTGGTCCAAGACACATGCAGCACTGTTTTCTCCCCAGTCTTGTTTGATGGTGTGGGACCTGTTAGGAACATATGCTTTCTATATTTGATTTATCTGATTGAGTTCTGACATCACTGGTGCATGGATCCTGAGTAGCCCAACCAGCTAATGGATGTGTGTCAAGTCAATTGGCAAAGAGCAAGGAGAACCAGATCTTAGACCATGCAAATATCATGTCTTCCAATGGATCCTAATATCATAATGTGCCCTTGTCCATTGTTCAAAGTGACCTCTCCCATTCCTCTTTTGTTCACATGCTTATTCCATTGTACTGTTACCTTGAATACATATGTAGCAGAGTTGTGGTTTCTCTAGCAACTAATCTAAGGAGAATGCAGCTTGTATCCTCAGTATCTAGTTAAGGAAATATTTAAAAAGGAGACAGGATAATGTAGGGATTAAGAGCACAGACCTGGGAATTAAGATCCCTTAAACTGGGGTGCCTCCTGGGTGCCTCAGTGGGTTAAGCAGCTACCTTGTCCTGGGATCAAGCCCCAGGTAGGGCTCCCTGTTCAGCAGGGTGTCTGCCCCTCCCTCTTTCTCTGTCCCTCCCTCTTCCTCTGCCTCTCCCTCTTCTTTTGCCCCTCCCCACTGCTTGCCAGTGCACTTTCTCTCAAATAAATAAAATTAAAAAAAAAAAAACCCTTAAACTTTGTTACTCTACTTTGAGGCAGCTAGGGTGAAGGGGGTCTCTGAGAAGAGTAGTGATTTAACCTCTCCTTGTCTTGGTTTCCTCATGTGTAAAGTATGATTAATAATAGTCCCTACCAAGTTAGGTAATAATGAGTGCAAATCTCTTTTTATAAAGTAAAAACATCTAAACAATGTTCTGCACAATGTCATTTTGAAGCCTTTTAGATTTGACATAGTATATTAGGAAAAATTCTAGTCAAATTGCTAATTTGTACATTTTTCAATTTATGAAATTGTGAAGATAAGGTTTGGAAAATAACTTTGTACTATGAATGGCATATTTATTAATATTTAGGCATGTTTAGTTTTTTCTCCTTACGAGGTAATGTCCTTGAAAAGCACCTCCTGTAAATATGTGCTAGGAAGCTTGGTTTCTAGACTAAAGTAATTTACACAATGATACATCTTACTTAATATGTCTGTGTGCTGCTTACTGAAAATCTATACAATTATTAAAGTGATGAAATGCTTTAGCCATACTGTAGTTACCTTAGCAACTTGTTGCGATGTGGATTGTAAACAACTGCCTATTTTATATTCTGAACCAACTTAAAAAAAAATTGATCATGCCATATAGACTCCTTTAAAAGGACTTAAAGAACCCATATTTGGCATTTTAGCTCATTTAGCAATATTAATTTAGCTGTAACATTCTGTAATTATGGTAATTCTATAGCTACCTTATCTAAAAATAATGTTCTTACCTCAATTACTTTTTAAAAATAAACTATTATATATTCATTTATTGAAACGAATAATACTTAGCATTCTACTCTCCAAAAGGCACTGCTCTAAGAAAAATGAATAAAGTGGTAACAAATCCCTGCCTTCTTGAGTTTAGATTCCATTGGGGAAGATAAACCAAAAATGTGCCAAATACATGTTAAAAAAATAAAACAAGATAAAAATCACAGGCTTGGAAGTTGATTATGCAGGAAGGTTTACAAGAAGGTTTACAAAGGGAATGCAAGAAGTTTTATATAGAGAGAGAACTGGAAGGGCTTCTCTGGAGAGGTAATATTTGAATGAGGTGAGCAGGTCATGAGAAACTCCTGGGGGAAATTACCCCAGAAAGAGGAATAAAAACCTTACAAGATCAGGAACAGAATGAAGGCTAGGATAACTAGAGGCTAGTATAAGCTGACTAGATATGGCATAATCTGGTGTAGTTTCCAAAATTTGCTCTAGTTGTTTGCAGAAGGGATGGAGCAGAGTGGGAGCAGTGAAGGAAGGAAATCCAAGTGTGAACACTTGAGAACATTTAGGAAGAAACTGCTGGAATCTACAGAGAAATGTTGGCAACATACTCCATAACAAAAAATATAGTCATCAGCCTTTTTCAAGGTATATTTTTGAAAGCAGAATTCACAGGTCTTGAGGCCTTCCTTAAATCTAGGAACACGGGATCTCTGATCTTTACAAATGGCAGTGGGCAGTGCTTCCTGGAGCAAATATCATCAATTTGAGTGTTGACATTGACTTCAAATGTCATGTCGCCCAATTTCTCAGCATCCTACCTGCAGGTAGTTAGTTATTCAATCTTTTGAATATAATTGTAAGAATATCTTTTATTTTTCTTACATTAAGGCTGAAATTCGTTACCTGGTTCTTCTCCCTTGGAAACAGGGAATGGAACAAATTTACGACTTCTTTACAAACATTCTACATTACAAACATACTACTTCTTTACAAACATTATTTCTTCTACAGTGCTATATTCTTTGGCCAGGGTTTTTTTTTTTTTAAAGGTATTCTGTGGAACACTGTGGTCATATAATTTGGGAAAATGCTGCATTTTATGAACTTCTCCTAAAAAAGTCACCAGTCACCTTAGCAAAATTTGAGATGTCCTTCTGTAAAGAAACTTTTTCTGTTTTGATTAACTCTACCTTCCTAAAGTATTTTCTACCATGGAACACTTAGATTCTTCTTTTTTTTTTTTTTTTTTTGACGTGAGACTTGTTCATATTTTAGGAAACAGTGTACGTGTCATATTCTTTGTAATTGACAATATACATCTAAAAATGTGGCAGATAATTTAAGAAAACAATTCTGATGTGGTCTCAGTAGCAGCTTTTTTTTTTTTTTTTTTTTTTGGAAGAGTTTACTTATTTATTTTGGAGAGAGAGCGCAGGAGCAGGGGTGGGGAAGGGGCAGAAGGAGAAGTGGACTCCCTGAAGAGCCAGATCTGATTGTGGGGATGGATCCCAGAAACCTGGTATCATGACATGAGCCGAAATCATGAGTTGGATGTTTAACCGACTGTGCCACCCAGGCGCCCCTAGCAGCTTTTTCTTTGTGGCTTTTACTTCATGTAAACCTGAATCCATGTTCCTTTTGAAGCAGCTGAAGACTATGTTAAATGTGTTGT